>NC_134853.1:17630051-18350051 GCF_049852395.1 Peromyscus maniculatus bairdii
CTGTGGAAATATTTGTGTAAGAAACTAACATTTGTTTTAATTTTGAAAATTTAATTAAAGGAAATATAAAGAAAATATTACACAAGAAACAATGAAACAAATTTGGGTGGACTTTGAAAGCAACAAGCCTCTTATTTAATATACGATATCAAGGCCCATTTTGGACAATAGCATGCTAAGTTATATGATGTAGGTTTCTGAATTTGCAATGCAAGAATCATTTCTCTAATACTTGAATCAATAGCAGGTAGATAGTGGGTAGCATGGGCGAAATGACAGGATGTAGGCAGTCGGGCTATGAATAACTTCCAGAGGGACTTTAAAAAATGCAACTGACAGGATTTTGTAACTAATTAAATTGTGGGGCATAAAAGAGAGTACTTTGGATTCGAGCTTGAATGACTGGAAAAAGAGAAAGTTCTTAACTAAACCCAGAGGATGAACAGGTTTGGAAGAGAGAGGACAATCTTTAATTTATACCTGAATACGAATCACCAGTGTTTACAAGGAGCAGCAATCCATTGATAAGTTTTGTTCTACATTCCTTCCTTACAGCAGCAATAATATCATGTTAGAGTGAGGACAGGACCAGAGATTTTAGAGATTTACTTTAAACAAATTTGGATAATTAGATTGATTATTTGGGCATTCAGTTATTTCATTTTTACTCAGTTTCTCTGTTATATCAACACACTAGGAACCTTTCATTGTACATGGTGATAGTGTTTGCTGTTTTGTGAAGTAGTTTGGAGTTGGTCTCAGATAACTCTGCTAGGAAGGTAGAGGAAAGGCACTGATCAGTTGCAACACCTTTTAGTTCAACAAAATAGCTCAGAAATACACTGTTCAGAAGTGTGTACATACAATGGTGACATGGGGAGAAAGAGTGTTTACTGTCCACAGTCACACAGGAGAATACGGAGACTAGTGTTAGAGCAGCCACTACAATGTGTTTTCCAGAGTGTACTGTAAACAGATCACATGAAGCCCAAAGCACAGAAGCTGTGTTGATCCAGATTAATGAACCTTAGGATTTCCTCTTGTTCTCATAGGATTTGCTAAATATGAACATATGGGGTCATGACATGGTTGGAAATTATATATATATATATATATATGTATATATGTATATATATATGTATAAATATATATCCTATGGATGTACTTTTCAAATCAATATGCAATTCACTTGAATTTTTCTGTGATGGTGAAAATCTTAGCAAATTTAATTAATTCTGAATCACAGTTGAGAAATTTTACTTTCTAAGTTTTACTAGACTCATCCAGTCTGTGTAATTAGTATTTTATTTTTGTAGAATCTTATTAACATAGAAAGTATTTTAGCTTTGTCTAATAGAGAATTTAAAAGTAACACAGTGTCTCCCTACCTTAGTGATTTGACTCTGGTTCATTTCCAGAGCATATAATCTGCTGATTGGACATCTCCTGCTGATGCCTCAAGCTTCTAAGATAATGAGCTTAGGTTATCAATCCAAATACCGAAGTGTGAATCAAGGTGTCATACCATCCCCCAGATACTGGCCATGGACTCAGCCTCTTCATGGACAGGGCAAGTTAGGGTCTTCAATAGAAGCTTTTGATGTAACAGTGTGAGGAACAAAGAAAGAGTTGGGAGAGGGAGACAGAACATATGCAAGATTAATACAGCAGATACTACATGTTCTCATGCAATTGTGTCATCTATAAAATTTGATCACAAAGAAATACAGCATAGAAGTCTTTGGAGGCTTGGAAGACAGGAAGAGGAGGAAGGTGATATGGAGAGAGGATGAATATAGGCTGCCAAACATAATTAAGAGAAGAAAATAGTTCTAATATTAAATTACAGAGGAGGCCAACTATAATCTACAACTGAAAGAGTTTTTATTCACTGCGCCAAAGACAAAAAAAATAACAGTATTTAAAAATACAGGAGAAATGACCTTGACTTTGTCATAATGCATTATGCATATAAGTTAAATTATAGCACCATATTCTTTAAATAATGCTATGTGCAAATTAAACATAAAATTTGCAAAGTTTAAAATAAAACCATTAGTAACAAATATCTTTTATCCAATGTGAACTGAAGAATAGAATTTTTTCTTATACTTATTCTGATTATGACTCCCTGCTCCCAACTCCGTCCAGATCCTCCCTGACTCTTCACCCACACAAATCCACACTCTTTCATTTTCTTTCTCATTAGAACACAAACAGGCATCCACAAATACTAATAACAATACAAGGAAAACAAAGACAAAACAGGATGGGATGAAGCAAACTGATTGCCAGGAGAGAACGAACCACAGAAAAAACTCAAGAAACTTATAAACTCATAAACACACACATTTGCACACACAGAAATCCCATAAAAACATAACACTGGAAACCATAACAAAAGAACTGTAAAGGGGAAAAATAAAATAAATATAAAATAAAAATAAAAATAATGCCCAGACAAAGCAATATAAGACAAGTAACCTCCAAAACATCCATTGAGTTCATTTTGTGTCAGTCGTGTATTGCTGGGCATGGGGTCTGTCCTAAATGGTGGTTTGCATACCCAGTGGGACTCTGTTAGAGAAAACTAATTTTCCTTTGTGCCAAGAATAAAATTCTTATTCCTATTGTATTAAATACAAAAGCAGCAATTTACTTAGGGTGAAACTTTTTTTTAACAATGTTTTTGTAAAACTTTAAGAGTTCAAAGAGTAATATGGATATTCAAAGTGAAAAATTAATTCCTAGCTTTTATAAAATGAAAGAGACCATTTTCTTGAATACTGGATCCTATGCATTGCACATGTACTACACAGAATGCTCTCAATATCCTGCAGTTAGCAAGACCAATGGCTCCTATGACCATAAGTGTAACGATGTAAAAGAAAAAATGTTAGTAAACAATTTAGTAGAATTTAAAATTTTGTTCTAAAAAAATTGCAAAGTGAACTTATCACTCAATACATAAAATCATCACATATACTCAAAGATAGTTTACCCAGTCATACAAGGGACATCTGAATCATGAATACTATTACTGTGGTGCATATTTAATTGTTAATGTGATATACCTCCTAGTGGCTTAACAGCTAGTGTTATAACACCTTGGAAGATGTTAGAAGATGGTGCTCAGCTAACGACTTGATAAAGAGTCACCATACCTAACTTCATGCCTTTCCCCCTCCCCCATAGCTTGGCTCAAAACTTGAAGAACTGCTAAGGAAAATAAAGACAGTGCCTCTATCATAAATTCAGAAAATATTTGACGGACCATATCACCTCAGGGTTGACTCTGTTTGAGGCAAAGTTTGGTATCACAGCCAGCTGCTAACTTCTTTGTTTCTGCCTTTTTTCTACAGATAATTATTCCAAGAATTGATGCCCAATTCATTCACTGACTACATATTAATGCTTACCTGAGAGTCTGCACCTGCAAAACCTGACATGATATGAAATAATATCAACATAATGAGAACAAATCCACAGAGTAAACACGTGAAAACCAATTATCAATTATTTAAGATATATCTTTTAGAAAAGGAAAAACTTGAAAGGTGTATCTGCAATGCAATAAAATATGCAGTAAAGCCAGAAGCAAATCCAAGAAAATCTACAGATCACTGTAACTAATAAGAAACTGAAACGAGTTTTCTTAAACACAAAGTCAACATAGGAAGAATCAAAAGCATTGAGTTGCAGCATGAAAACTAACAAATAGACTTTAAAAGACCCTGATAAGCACATTCGGAGTACTCAGTGCTTGCCTGGCATTTGTATAGTCCTTTTATCTACACCAAGCAAGGTGTGAATAAATACCTAGGCATAGAGTTAATAAAACATGCCAACAGGGATCTGGAGAATACTAAGATTCTGTAAAAGTATTTAAAGATAGAAAGTGAAACTGAAAAGTGAAAGTACATTATCTTTAGAGATTACAAGATCTGAGTTAAGTTAAATCAAGATTTTTTTTTTCCCCGCCAAGACAGGGTTTCTTTGTGTAGCTTTGCGCCTTTCCTGGAACTCACTCTGTAGCCCAGGATGGCCTCGAACTCACAGAGATTCACCTGCCTCTGTCTCCTGAGTGCTGGGATTAAAGGCGTGTGCCACCACTGCCTGACTCATTTTCAAACAAGTAGTACAAACATATCTTAAATAGAAGCTAACCGCACATATAAAACAATTGCAAGAGACTATTATTAAAGTCAACATAAATAAAAATACATTCAAACAACAAAATACCCTGTGACTGTATAGACTCCATGTTCATTGCCAGTGTGATTTATGTATCAGAGACAGGAAACACAATTGGTTTGGGGACAAATAACTTCATAGAAAAAAATCCAAGGTGCAAATATTTAAGAGAAAACATAAGCATCCATAGCTAGTAATTGACAAGGACAATCTCAAGAAAACAAAGTAAATCCATAGAAGAATATACTGATGCATTAGCTAACATTAAAATTTAAACTTCTGCAAAGCAACAGATATCTGAGTTGATTTTTTATTATTCGCAACATGATTTTACACTTTAAATGTACTTATGGATATATAATATGATTTTGAAAATTTTAAATATTACATGAATAATATTTAGTAGTTTTTAAGCTTAAATTACATTTATATCTTAATATGACAAATATAGTGTTAGTTCATGCAGTAGTAACTACTATAACATGGCTATACCATAACACATGAATTTTCATATTAATTGAAATGAAAGGTATGCCTGATCTTTTCTACTTTTGAATGACATCACTATTTACCTGGCTGCAATATTGTATTGACAAGACTTCCCTAAAGGAAAAGTAGTCAGAAAAGTAAGAGGAGGGTGGAGAAATGGGACCAGAAGTGCACACAGAATTTCATATAGGACATTAAGAATGATGGGATGGAGAAAGAAAGAGTGAAGCAAATGTGGTATGAAATTAATGTTGTCAAAAGTAGTGTGGGAGGCGAAGGCAATGCTCAAGCTGCTGTGTTATGTGCTGAACCATCCTTGAAGCACCCCATTGATAGGGTTGCTTTCTTAATGTGTTCTCACTGGAGCTCGTCCTTCTATGGTTATTCATATCATGGGCACTGTCTCATTTCCGTCTAGAGAATGAATGCATAATTGATGATTCGCAAGATGTCTGGGCACTTTCTCTTCAGATGCAGCCTCTAAGTACAGTACAATGTATTTTATTTTTCTGTTTTATCTGAGATTACTTTTTTTCTCAGGATAGAGTCCAGCTGGATCCACTAGTACTTTTTCAGCAGTCTATTGAGTTCTGTTTGCTACCATTTAATTCACTGAGTTTAAATCATTAATTTGAAATATATAATCCATCAGTTTTCATATATTCACACAGTTTTGGATTATAGTAATGCACTTTTGAAGTATTTTGCCTTCCTGTAAGGAAACTCCAAACATTTTAGATAATTTTCCATTTCTTTCTATATTCCCTTCACTCTGAGTCAACAAATCAATGTAGCCTTTTAGGTTTGTCTTTTCTAGATATGTCTCATAGGCAAAATCATATAATATCTGATATTTTGTGTCTTGTTTCTTTCACTTAGCATGTTTTGACATTTACCCATCCTGTAGCATGTTGACACATCATTCTCTATTGTTCACAACTAATACTCCATGAACCTACTGTATCAAATTCATCCATTTGCTAAATTGAAAGATATTAGGTTCCATTGCTTTTGCTATTTGAATAAAGCTACTCTGACCACCTGTGTATAATTTCTTATATGTTTAAAAATATGCTTTGCTGAATTCACAGTAACAAATTCCTGGTTTATAATGGGAACGTTTTATTATGCATGCACATTTAACATTTTAAGGAATTCCCCCAAATGCTTAGAAAGAGTCTTATACCATTTTGTAATCCCACAAGCAATGTGTGAGTGTTCCTGCCTCCATCTAATTGCCAACACTTATTATGGTATGTCATATAGATCATAGTTAATTAAGTGGCAGTAAAATGCTATCAAATATCATTTTGATTTTCACTTTTCTGCAGGCAAAGGATATTGACCTTCTTTCATGTAGTAGACCACCGTGTGTGTGTGTGTGTGTGTGTGTGTGTGTGTGTGTGTGTGTGTGTGTGTGTGTGTGTGTGTTTATTAAATACAAGTTCATTCTGATAATATCTGATTCAGGTATTAAATTGTAATATTTACCTATATATTTTGGATGCAACTCCTTCACTAGATACTCATCTTGTGGATATTTCATCTCAATCTAAGTTTTCATTTAATTTTCTTATGATTTTCGGAAGGTATATTTCAAAATAATGAAGTTCAATATGTGTGTGCTCTGTGCTTATTGTGTGTGTTAAAATGCTTTGACTAACTCAATGTCATAAAGATATATTCCTACATTATTTCTGTTCTCACATTTTAATTAGATGAATAATCCCTTCAAACAAGTTTTTGTATAAGGAAGTGAGCAGGGACCCAAATTCATTCTTTGACATTTGAATATCCAGTTGTATGGGTATCATTTATTAAGAAAGCTACTCTTGATTTGTGTTGTATCTCTCCTGCTAAAAAATCACTCTCTTTTAAATGGATGACTTTACTTCTGGAATCTGGTTTCTATTCCAGTGATCTACATATCTAGTCTCAGGCCAATCTCACCACATTTTGATTACTGTAGCTTTGTATAAGCTTTGATATTAGAAGGTGTGAGTTCCAATTTTTCCCATTTATAGTATGTATTTTGTATATTTTATTCCATGTAATAATAAACCATCCTATGCATTAAGGAATTACAATTTATATTTTATATGTTATATATCATTGCTATTGAAATTTTAAATATTAAATACCCATTTCTAAGATCTAACTGTTATACAGTGCATGTTTGCAGTTTTTGTTATATATATATACTTATATATACACACATATGTTATACATACACATATGTAAACACATACACACTTCTTTCCTTCCTTCTTTCATTTATATTTCTTCCACCAGAAATAGTTCTACAATAAATTTTATGTTTCTATTTAAACTTAAAAACATGCTCTACTATTTGCATATTTGATGTTTATTCAGTTATCTGTTAAATATATACAGAATGTCTGATGTACACTGGGTGTAAGTACTAAGTATATTGCAGTAAAAATGTAGGAAAATTCCTTGTTAGGGCTTTCATTCCATTAGAAAGGAAGGTTAATATGATGTCAAATATAGTTAATATTATTGGAAACAATTTTGAGATAAAATGGTGATGAGAAGTGTTTCTGTATTAGGGAGGGGTATTATTTTTCAAATTGGTTACTGAATGAAGCTATAAGGATATATTTGGGCAGATTACAAAAATTACAAAAATTAGCAAGACTATCAAGACAACTTAGAGAAAAGAGTATCTCATGCAGAGCTTTTTCTTGTCTGTAGAACTGCCAGCAGCACATTGGGGTATTGGTTCTCACTAATTCATGTCTGCTGCGCCAACTTCAGTCAGCCACATGGCGACTGTTGCTTCTCTCCATTTCACTACTCGAATTCTTGCTACTCTGTTGATTGATGGCTGAGCTGCAGAAAATGAAAAGGGCATATGTCTGTGTTTTATCTTTTTTTTTTCTCCATTTTCTTTAAAGACCAATTAAAATCTCTGATTTTGTTACTGACCTGTAAGTGGAGTTTGCCACACAGTTAGCAAAACATAAATCTTTGAAAACTGTATAAATTATTTTAAATCTTTGTGGATAAGAATTGTGCATCTTGGCACACTCCTTACTTAGCTGATCTATGTGGCAACTGTTTTTTTTTTTTTTTTTACTGCTTTTTGCCATGCTCTATTCCACTGGGTAAATAATCAAACATTTACTCACAAATAGTACAATTATGTTAAAGGTTAGATTAATTTTTATTACTCATTGGAGTTACTGTTTTTTTTTTACTGAAAGTCAAAACATTCTATTTACCAGATTTTTTTGATAATTATCTCTCATTTCCAATTTGTTATGATGTGATTACTATTAAACATAATTGATACTGTCAAAGAGTTTTAAAATTTTCTGGTGATGTAATTTTTACTTTTTGATTTGAATCCATATTGCTTTTCCCCATATGTTAGTACTTAAAGGCATATCATTGATTTGGCTTACTAATTATCTGGATTAACCATTCAGCTACTTGCAATACAAACCATTATCAATTGTAATGTCATATGCTATAGTTTGGATCTGAAATGTGCCACCAAATGCCATGTGCCTCTCATGTCTCGTTTCCACCTTGTGGCCTTTTGAGAAGCCATTAGATCATGGTTGCTTTGAACTTATCAGTGATTTAATCCATTGTTGGCTTCCGGATGGTCTATTGAAGGTGATAGAAATTTAGGAAGTGGGTGTTGTTGGTTGTTTTTGCTCTTTTTACTCTTTTGGGGGGTCCGCCACCTAGCTCCCAAAAAATACACACATGGGCTTATTCTTAATTATGAATGCCTGGCCTTAACTTGTTTTTTGCCAGCTTTTCTTAACTTAGATTATCCCATCTACCTTCACTCTTACTCCGTAACTGGCTTTGTGGCTGTGTGGCTGGCTCCTAGCATCCTCCTCTCTTCCTTCTCTTGCTTTTTCTTCTTTTCTTTTTCTCCTTCTATTTATTCTCTCTGCCTGCCAACTCTGCCTCATTCTTTCTCCTGCCTCACTATTGGCTGTTCAGATTTTTATTAGACCATCAGGTGTTTCAGACAGGCACAGTAACATAGCTTCACAGAGTTAAACAAATGCAACATAAAAAACAACAACAACACATCTTTGCATCATTAAAGCAAATGTTCCACAGCATAAACAAAAGTAACGCACTTGAAGATAATATTTTACAATAAGTGGGACCTGGTTAAGTGATCAGTTCCATGGGGACATCCTTCGAGTTCACACCTTGTCCACAGGTTCCCTTCTCATCAGTCCTCTTACTGACCATGACCGCCATGACCCAAGCAGATCCCTCCGTCACGAGTTCCTACATCCATGACTTTTTGCCTTTTTTACACCCGCAAAGTGATAGAATTGGTCTACCAGAGACGGATGCCTTTGAGACCATAAGTGAAAAACAAATCTTTTTCTCTTTAACATGGTTTTCTCAGGTATTTTATAGCAATACCAACACTGAGTAATACATCACATGTAGGTTGTATGAGGACATTTTGCAAATGATACACGTTTATATTTTTACTTCATTTAGGTTTTATTTTTAAACTGATTCTGGTATTATTTAAAACCATCAGAACTTTTATATCCCTTTGAACTACCAAAATTTTAATATAATAGTTGAAGCATACACAACTTAAGATGACCCCAATGGTATTAATGGCAAAGAGAATATATACTGTTAAGCCAAACTGAATTATTTGTGAACTAAAAACAAGATAGTTTTCCTCCTGAAAAAAGAAGGGAATGAGGAACAGGAGTCCTCTGGTCCATTCTTGGACCTGAAGATGAATGGAACAACCTCACTTAGACAACTGCCTGAGATTGGATTGTGCTGGCTTCAGACCTGGAAGTAGGCTTTTCCTGAGTATCCAGGTAAGAGTTGAAGAGTGTCGGCACTTTCATTTCAGCTTTGTGGAGGCTAAGCAGAGAACCCACACAAACCCCTCATGCACAGAATAGTGCCACCATCAGTGGGTCCTCAGGGCCTGCTTATAGCAATTTGTTATTCAGAAAATCATACTGTCATTGAACACTAAATCAAGACATGAAACTTTTTTAAATCATGAAGAACTTTGAAAATATTTAGTATATGCTTAAAAATTTACTTTATCTTTATATTAAACCCGTGCAAAGAGTACCTGGGAACATAAGTCAGCATATGATATAGCTTTTTAAACTTAATATTCTTCAAAGTATATATGCAGGCTCAGGTTCGGCTCAAGGGTGTTTGATAATATAAAGTCATGACAAGCAAGTTACTTCTTGCAGGGAATAAATTTTTCCCAGTGCAAAAAATTAAACCTTGTAGAGGCAGCATGAACTATTTAGAAATCTTCCTGTTCCTTTAAGACACTTCCAGTATTTTGAAAGAATTTGACTCATTCCACATGTGGGATCAGCATGCTGCCAGTTTACTATAAATCAATTGAGTAACTTACACAGTTGCACATTAAGGTTTCTGATATTCTCTATATTTCTTAGCTTTAACCTTTTAACAAGAAGTATCTGAGAAATGCTATTCCAATTCTTTATTTAAAGTATATAACTGAAAATGTCTTCCTTCATAGTGATTAAACATTTACATAGGTGATATAAACACATCACACACTACTGACTTTGGGGGAGTTTACACCATTTTAGCATCTTTGGCCTTGGCTAACACCTTTGATTTATTGCCAGGTTATATTGTTCAGAAATTTATTCATTGACTGTCATGTAAGCGCCCTGCCCTATGCTGAGACTGCACATACATACTGGATAACATATGGTCTCTGCTCTTCAGCAACGGCGTACAAACAGGCAAGAGACATAAAATGTGATATATTTTATAAATATTGTACCAAGATAAGACAGAAGTTTGATTTACCATGCAGAGGATTTTATATATGTTAAGAAAGTTATAGTTAAAAATTATTATTAAAGGAATTTTATTTTTACTCTATTTGTTTAAATAGTCACAAGTGAAAATCTCCTAAATTCCCTCTTCACTACAAACCTCAAAATACAATGTGTAATTTAACTTTTAATAACCTACACTAGAAACAGAAAACCAGTATGTTATTCTTAATTTATCTTCTGGTTTTCAGTGTATGAAACTGTGAAAATAAAAGGCTCGATTTATAGTATTGTAGAAACACTAAGAAATAATTTTTCCAGTGTGTTGACTATATCATCATTACTATGTGGTAGAATGCACAAAGGAATACATTTTATTTCAATAGGTTTGTGACAATAGAAGGAAAGATTTCTTGGTTTCATAGTATTTCTTTTGATGACTTTTAAACCCTTAATACTTGACTTTACTGATTATGCTATAGCTAAATATTTCTTTTTTTTCTTGTATAAGAAAGCATTTAATTGGGGTTTGCTTATAGTTTCAAAGGGATAGTTGTCTCAGTTAGGGTTTCCTTTGCTGTGAAGAGACGCCATGACCATGGCAACTCTTATTAAGGAAAACATTTCATTGGGGCTGGCTTACAGTTCAAAGTTTAGTCCATTATCATCATGGCAGGAAGCATGGTGGCACACAGGCAGACATGGTGCTGGAGAGGTAGCTGAGAGTTCTACATCTGGATCCTTAGGCAGCTAAATATTTCTAATCATCAAAGGTCCAAAAAAAAGGAACCCATCAGTACAATACAATTTGTATGTGCATAGGAATTTCAGTTTAGAGTAAGGATGGTTAATTAGTATTGTTTAGTAGCTTTGGAATATTGCCTTGAAATTCAGTAATTGTAGGACTGGAGTAGAACAAGGCTTGGTCAATTGCTGAATCTTTTTTTTTTTTTTTTTTTTTTTTTTTTGGTATTTCAAGACAGGGTTTCTTTGTGTAGGTTTTGGTGCCTGTCCTGGATTTTGCTCTGTAGACCAGGCTAGCCTCCAGCTCACAGAACTCCACCTGGCTCTGCCTCCCCAGTGCTGGGATTAAAGGCATGCACCACCCACCCGACTCAATTGCTGAATCTTAACTCTGCTACAAAGCTACTTTATGTTTCAACTATTTACTTCTGCTTTGATTGAGGAACTTGAATCATAATACGTTCTTTCGGCTTAAATGGCAGGGCTGATGCCTTCCTTTCTTGACTGTTTTCTACTTTAATGTATAAAATATACCAAAGTAATAAAATTATCACCTATAATTTTTTATATTAATAATAGTAACAAGAAAAAATAGATATGAAAGATACCTGGTAAATCTCACTCCAGGACACACTGACAATAGTTACTATAAACTGGATATGAAGGGATCTGAAAGTCTAAGGATATAGAGAATTTGTCCTTAGTTGTTGGTGCTACTGGGAGGTAGTGGAAACTTAGAGGTGAGACCTAGTAGGAGACTTTAGTTACTGGGAAGAGGGCTACCTCAAAGGGGAGAGTGGGACCTTTGTCTTTTCCTCGTTCTTGTCTTTATTTCTTGACCATACCTGAGGTAAGTATTTACATTCAGTCATGAACTCTTTGCCAGCTTTGCTTTTACAGGTCCAGAAGCAATGGAGCCAACTCAGCATTTATTTAACCTCTAAACTGTGAGCCAGAATAACTTTCTTCTGTGTATACTGATCAACTTGGGAGTGTGTTGTATTAGCAGAGTGTAGTCTCACAAAATAGTCATTAGCCTCTGGATTTTTACACAGAAACTGAAAATGGTGTGAAGTCAATGGAATGGTTAAAAGTGTCTTGTAGAATCCATGTGCTAGAAACTAATTCGTAATTTTATGCTTTTTAAAGAGAGGACATTTTGGGTAACCTTGTTGGTCTTGATATTAGAGCTTTTGCCGTGTCTTATTGTATCTTGTTTTGTCTTACTTGGTTGTCACCTTTTGGAAGCCTGTTCTTTCCTGAAGAGAAAATGGAGGGGAGTGGATCTGGGAGAAAGGGAGGTGGGGGAAGCTTGGAGGGAGGGGAAACTGTAGTTGGGATGTATTGTACAAGAGAAGAATCTACTATCAATACAAATTCTTTAAAAAGAAAAAGAAAGCTGGGCAGTTGTGGTGCACGCCTTTAGTCCTAGCATTTGGGAGGCAGAGGCAGGTGGATCTCTGTGAGTTCGAGGCCAGCCTGGGGTGCAGAGTGAGTTCCAGTAAAGGCTCCAAAACTACATAGAGAAACCGTGTCTCGAAAACCAAAAAAACAAACAAACAAATAAAAAACCCAAAAAACAAAACAAAAACAAAAGAAAAAGAAAGATACCTTTAAGAGGTATCAGACAGTTGCCTCATGACTTACATCTGAAATACCTGAATACCATAATCACTTTAAATAATTAATGTCATTAATCAACAATTTAATGGCACCATTGTGAAATCCTGTTTTCTATAAAAGGATGACTTTTGACCACTTTCTTTCTCTATTATTTTGTTGCTATTCTGCCTTCTGATTTGTGTTAGGATAATGTGGCAAAAAGACTCTCAGCAGATGATGGCCCTTCTAGTTTGCTTTCAGAACTATGAAACAAACAAGAATTTTCATTATAAATTGCTCGGTTTTGAGTATTCTGTTATATGAATACAAAATGGACTAAGATAGACAATTGGTCTTCGAAGCAGGAGTGTGTGGCTATAAACATATTTCAAGGAGTATATATAGCGTTGGAAATAGATAATGGCCAAGGCAGAAAGAGTTTGGAAAGGACAGAAAAAGCTGGTATTGAAGTTCTGTTGGTGACAGTTCTGGTGAAGGTTCAAGAGAAGAGTAGAAATGCATTTTCTTGAAGTTTACTTTAGTGGTCATGATCAGAATGTTATCAGAAGCATGGGTTTAGAAAAAGCCAATCTAATGGTGTCTCAGACAGAACTAAGGAATATTTTATTAGAAATTGGAATAAAAGTCTTGTTTGTTGTCAAGTGGCACTGATTTTGACTTAATTGAGTCTATGCCAAAGGAATTATGAAATTGGAATATATGAGTAATGAATTTAAAAGATCTGAAAGCATAAATTTCTAAGGAAAAAAAGAATCAGCATGGCTTGTGTTAAAATGAGAGAAATGGAAAAATGACTTAAAGATAAAACTTTAAAGGAAAACCAAATGCAAACATTTAGAAAATCAAAGCCTGACTGTATCAAAAAAAGAAAAGTTTACAAGACAATGTCCAGGGACCTCTGGCAGAAGATTAGCATGAATGAAAGGGACCATTGTACTCATTGATGTAATGGGAGAACAACCTCACATACATTGTGGAGATACTCAATATGCTCTTCCCATTATAGACTTGATTATAGACCCAGTATATGATATTGGGATGGCTTGGTGGTACTACATAAGGTCATTTCAAGAGCTGTCATCCTATATGTCACCACAGTACTTTTGGGTCATATACACTGTGGTCTAAGAAGCCCTAGGTGCAGTTGGATCACCATTTCAGGTGGCACAACCGTAAGCTTTATCAGCATCTTTTTGCTGTTGCCTTTACAGATCTGAAGAGTGCAGACCCTCTGGATCCCTGACAGCCTTCACTGGTTACTGGTCACTTCACATTCCAATGGTTAGACACAACAGCCTAAGAATGTCCAGGCTTGTGGCAGAAGCAGAGGCACTGCAGAAAGTCTCCTCATATAAAATGTCCAGTGGTATAACTATGGGACAAGGCTTCCACAGTCACCCTAGAATTGCAGAAATACCTGTGTATAACATAAGCTCAACAGACCTACAGTTATGAGTCTCGAACCTCTGAGTTCTTGTGGAGGGTTGAGGCAAGTGAACCCACAGGAGCTGCACTACTAGAGGCTTTAGGGAAATATCATCAACCCCAGTGTTTAGGAGATGAGACAGGGAAGAGTCTTCATTTGTAACATTGAATATTATTTTCCAGTTGAGTTTTGGATGCCTCTGGAGCCAAGTGGCCTGTTCTTACTTACTAATATTGTAGTTTGAAATAGAAATATCTAACTTATTCCAATCCCACTCACAATTGTACTTTGGAAAGGCTTGCTTCATTATACAGGTTCACAGAAGAGGGGATTTTTCCTCATGATGAACTATACCTCCAGTCTCATTACATGTGATTTACAAAATACTTGACACTTAGGTAGATACTAGAATGAGTTATGATTCTGGGAGTAAGATGGAGTGAATGTAATTTGCTTATGAAAAGGGTACAGATTTGTGTATTGAGACTGAATTATATGTTTTCAATGTTTCTTACAAAATTCATATATTGGAAATGAGCCCTAGTACAGAGGAAATGTAAAGTACAAACTTTAGAAAGTATTATTGTTTAGGTCATGAGGGATCAGAGGTCAGTCTTCATGAACAGGTTAATGCTACAATTGAGATAATATAGACAGGTAGAGAGGAGAAGCAAGAGGTAGTCTATTAGGCAACTGAAGGCCGAATCAACCACAGAGCTATGGAGGCAGGTCATCACTTAACTGTTAAAGCCCACGGGAAGATGCTGGACCGTTTAGAACCAGTTAAGATCACCATGGCCCATCATTCTGAATGCCAACTTTCCTTTGCCTTATCAAATAACATTCCCTCTTCGTTACCTGTTCAAAATCACTGGTTATCATTGTGAATTTGATATCAAGTCCCATGTGAAGACTCTTTGAAAAGATAAAAGAAGGTTGTAAATCCTATTCTTAATTTATTTGGTACTCTGCAACTTGTCCATTTATTTCATGAGTAATCTTCCCTTCCACTAAAAGTTTTCCACAAACTCCACAATGAGACACTCACTGGAGAAGCCCACATCTACACATTGACTATGTTCTGTCACCTTGGAATAGCCTTGCTTCAAATTGCTGTGTCTTGGGTCTGAATTCTCTTTAATGATGACAAGAGCATAGATATACTTCATAGTTTTCAGTCTAATCTCTGTAGCCTCCAAGTTTTTTTTTTTTCTTCTGGTAGAATCATCATGGAATTAAGAGGCTTGTAGAACGAAGGGTTTGCCATCTCCATCTTGACCTTAAACTTATCTTCATGGGATGACACATTTAGAAGGATTATCATATGGAAAATTGCTACTGCAAAAACTTCCTAAAATATATACAGATATAAGATAGTTTAAATGGAGTTGTCCTATACTGGAGAGGGCATTGCCTCTCTAGCTAGCATAGGCTATGAAGCCAAAGCCCAGTGCCAGTTGTAGACTATCTACTTTTTGGCCAATGAGATTCCATAGACCCATCAAATATTACAGGCTATTCCCATTACTGTTGGCTGTCCTACAGAATTTGGTGATAAGAGCCTGTTGCTGAAAGCATCATATATTTGAGTCATAGAAATTGAGAAATCAAACTGAAACTGATCTGGTAACTTTGTCCCTACTGTTTAGTTTTCATAGTACTAGAGGGTACTTTGCACACTACCAGTGGAGAAAATTAGTCAACAGTCTTACCAAGTTGTGAACCCTGAGAGCTACAATAATAACTGGTAAGACATGCTCATTGTTGCAACTGTTATAGGAATGTTATGGGTACAACCAACCACAAGATAGTTTAAAAGCCTATAAATCCATGGCTCATAAATCAACACAGCAGTTCTTTATTTTCTCCAATAAAAAAAGATTCAGTGAAAAAGATTTTGTTCAACTTTGTGTTAGATGTGCTTTAAGGCTTTATGTACACTAATACAGGAAGAGAGATTATTAATACAGAGAAGATTGGAATATTGTAAGAACCCAAAGTAGGGGACATCTTCAGGCTCACACTATTCGGTCATGGAGGTTGAATATATGGATTCACAGTGGCTGTGACTATATATACAAGAACTTCACAAGATCAGGCCCACCAAACCCCATCACAAGCTCATTAAGTCCCATGTCTAGCTGAGGATCTATTGGTAATTATGTGTTTCTGGGGGAGGGAGAAAGAGATTTTTCAGGTTTGCAGAATCTGTGAGACTGCCCATGCTTTAGTAGATGATCCTACACTCATATATGTAAACATAACTCTAAGTTGATTCAGTGTGTTTTGAAAAAAAGAGCATATGGAATTTGGAAGGTAAAATTGGTGGGGCAGGTAGGGTAGAAATTAGAGGGGAGTGAATAGTGGATGGATTTGATCAAAACACATTACGTGCATGTTTGTGACTCTTAAATAATCAATCAGTTTTATACTCAGAAGTTTTACCCGTTGCTGGGGCCCCAGTCTTAAACTTCCAAGAATCATGGAAAATAATTATCTGTTCATTACAAGTTACAGAGGCTCAGAAGTTCTGTCACACCAGCACAAAATGGACATGATTATCAATATAATAAAGGGCAAAATGATACCCATCATTTATACCTTGAGGATACACAGCACAATAAATTCTGTGGTAAAATAAGTGAGAAACAATGTGGGCACATGGTACAGAATCCACAGCCTTATCAACACAGCAGTTCTTTATTTTCTCCAATAAAAAAAGATTCAGTGAAAAAGATTTTGTTAACTTTGTGTTAGAAGTGCTTTAAGCCTTTATGTACACTAATACAGGAAGAACTTATAATATACATATTTTAGATATATTTGATTGGTTGGTTGGATGTTTGAATGATAATGTGTTCTTAGACAAAGCAATCAAATTACATTGTTAGCAGTTTTCAAGGAAGAGAGGCAGGGTTGAATTCACAAGGGCTAGCTCTGTGTAAATGGTCAATCTGTTTCCATGGTAACCAGCTGACTGAGAAAACTATAAATTTATAGGTGTTAGTTTGTGCCCTCTTATCTTAAACAATCTGTAAGAGATTGTTTCTATAAATATAGTTTCCATCTCTAGGCTAAGTACAGACCTGAAGATAAATTTAGGATAGAGAGCTTTTGAATTATATAAATAACAGTTTAAATTGACACCCCTTTTCTTAATTTTTTGTGCTGTTTTTTGTATTAAATATGATTTTATTGTGGTTCTAAGTCTTTTAATTATAAGGAGGTACACTTTATCATATCTGTTCTCAAGGCATCCATTTTTATGATTTCCTTGGCCACAGGTGCTGATGTGGTTCTCAGTAATGAGGAAAGCTGCTGCTGTTAATACAATCCATTACCCTCCCCTCAGCACTATCCACAGCCTATCTTAGCAAACACAAAGAGGATTTTAAAATATGATGTGGAAGAGATATTTTCAAATCACAACTCAGGCCGAGAAACTTCTTGGAATCTTAGATGAGCATATCTTTTTCTGAAACATCTTTTTCTGAAAACAGTGGAGTGTCTTTATTTCTTACAAAAGAAGGTACATTGTTATTTTATTTGTAAGTTGTAATTTATTCTTCTAAATTGTTTTTTTCCAAAAACTAATGTCTAGAATTTAATTTATTTAGATTAATATTAGAAGGCTTGTTCTTTTCTCTCCCCTTTTTAGGCATTTTACAGAGTGTTTTCTTTCTGTGATTTGATTCTGCTCAGTGCATGGTGCATCTCCCCCTTATTCCTGACCAGTCTCCTGATGAGCTGAAACAATTGACATCCCCATTGATGTGAAGGGGAATCCTACAGCCCTGAGACTTTCCTGGCTGTGCACATGTGGGCATATAGCCAATGATAAAATGCTTGAGAACTTCCACAGTGTGCAGGGTTGAGATTAGAATAATAAGTTCATATTATCATTATTATTGCTATTAATATTTATCTAGCACCTTTACTTTGAGAAGCTCAAGAAACTATGAATTTTAAATCATCCAGTGGGTTCAGATCTTAGCTGTACCCCTATGTACTGGGAAAGACACAAAATTAATAATGGAGCTGAATGACATATATTGCTAGAGAAATCTAATTCCATTGCTGTTTAGCTCTAGTCTGTTATTGGAAAATGGCACTATATATTTTCCTGGGAAGTGAGATAATTGTTAGTATTGCAATACTGAGGCCCATTTGCTATTTATTTAAGATTAACTCCAGGTGACAGGTTATTCAAAAGTAAAGAAGAAATAATCTGAAGTGTAAGTACAAAGACAAACTCATTCTTTATACTAACATTCTAAACTAAACTTTGCAAAAGAATATTTGACTGCTGTTCTTCTACAAAGGCTCTTAACTACTGCACTTGCTTTATGTTCAGTACTGAAATGTAGAAACATCAGACTGAATTTTCTTTAGGTACTTTAGGGTGAATAAAATAAGGTCAACAGAATATAAAGATAATAGGGCTCTGAACCTAATGGAGCTATTCAAAATACTAATTCTCTCAGCAATAGTCATTATGAATCTACTTCTGGAATTTAAAAACATTAATTCTATTGGGCTTCAATATTGGCTGCTTAGATATTTTAAGCAAATATAACACACGCTTCCTAAGACTGATACTTCTACTACTCTTTTTTTCCCCCAAGAAGTGGTAATTTCATGGTTTGAAAGATTATTTTACTTTAGATTATTTACATATGTGAAGATATTTCAAATAACATAAAAATACTGCTATGGAACTATGGTCTTGTTTTAAAGTTAGAACTTTAAAACTGTATTAGAAGAAATACAGTTCAAATTACAGTATAGCCTCCTAAAGAAAGTGATTTTGCAAGAGGCCAGAGGAACAGAGATGGTGGTGCGAATGGGAATGGTGGAATAAATATCACCATAAATCGTGGTTTACCTCAAATATCTCAGAAAAATAAATGAGTTCCAAAAAATGTTCTATTTAACTATTTCTTTTTTTTTCTTAACTATTTCTAATTAAAAGAAAGTTGAAACTGGAGAAACATTCTTCAACAAGATCATAACTCCAGTATTTGGTGGACTAATATCTAATTACTTAAAATGAAAATCTAAGCTCAAACCCTCTGACTTTCCTTGTCAAACAGATAGGTAGTGAAATGGATTTTGATATAAGTGAATGTGTTTTGGCTTCTCAAAAGCCCAAACGCAAGAACACTAATACAGCATGTGATCTACTCACAACACTACTATTTCACAGTGTGAAGTTATTATTGTCTTCCACCTTTTCAAATGTTTTTCCTGTTATACATCCCCTTCACAGTGGGATTTATTGCTCAATCATTTTGCATTTATATAAACAGATGTAGTTTACAGGAGTTTTCTATAGGAAAAGACCGAATTTCAAGCACCGTGAGTGCCTCTGCAGCCCACTGAGTACTGGGGACTGGAGGGACTCCCTTTGCTTGCCTGCTGTATGTGTCTTTCTAATCATAAGTTGGCAAACCACAGCTCCTTCCTTGTCTGTCACAGACATTAACAGCCTCGTGGGTAGAATATAAGCATTAATACTACAACTTTAAAACCTTCAGTATAGGTAACTATACTAGATATATATAAGGCTTTAATCCTTGTTGTTAATTGTTTTAAATACTGAGGAACCATCCCAATCAATAAGGCAGGCAAATGAATTTGTGATCAAGCACAAGTTAGAAAGTAGTGTGTATGGGGGCACATGGAATCTGGCCTTAGAGAACATACACAACTTGAAATTTATGTAAGTCTATCTTCACATGTTGTGGCAGAATATGATAGTTCAGTTCATTTTTTTCAGTGAATTTATTAATTTTTATTCAGAAAATAAAAGTGGGTACATTAAGACTTTTCCAAACATAAACATAATTGCACTTTGCTCATATTCTCCCACTGCCATCAACTATTCTGTGTCTTCCTTCCTACTGGAGCCCTTCTTCCCCACAAATACCCCTTATACTGTCATATACATGTGAAATGTATGTAAGTATACATACTCTATTTATGTGAGAAAAGGTGATACTTTTGTATTCTTTCCCATGATTCTTGTCTTCTTTCCATTCTTTAGAGCCCTATGCTCTTAACATTGCCCAATTTTTTTTCATACCACACACAAATATTTTAAATGTAGATTCTACACAGGAACTAAATCGTGATACATTTGTCTTTCTGAGTTTAACTCGCAAAGGTCTCCATTTCCATTCATTTCCCTGCAAATGACTTGGTTTCATTCAAATAACTCCATGTAGTGTGTATACACGATGCCTTCTTTATCCATTCATCTGTTGGTACTACTTATGCTGATCCATATTTTGGTTATTGTGACTCTTGCTCTAATCAACAGGGATGTAAGGTAGAATATCATAGCACACTGGACTTTCTCGAAGTCTTACTAATCAACATATTCAAAAACAATGGGCGAAGAGTATTTTTGAGCACCCCCATCACACCGCTGCACAAGGTCATCTAAAATATGTCACTTGTACAAGACAGCAGACATACTCTACAGTGTGCAAAGCCAGCCTCTTTAAATTAATAACTCTTAAAAATGCATATATATATATATATTTAAACATGTTTATGAATGACATAGGTGAATTTATGAGTGATTATAATATATGGAATTGATAAACTTCATATTAAACATTTTAGAAAATCATCTTAAAACAAAGGCAAAATTGAACCTTTTGTGAGAAGAATAAGTGGGGATGTTGTATAATGAGTGGTTAAGGCGTTGCTAGAACAGCCCATACCTTAAAACTGAAAACTGATGGTGGCTTGAACAAAAGCCATGTCGGTAGAATTGATTAGAAATAGGTGAATTTTGGATTTATTTGTAGTGTGGTTGCAACAAAATTTATTAATGAATTCATCTCTGATGGCTGGTGAGATTTGATAGCACATTAGAAATTACAGGCAATGATTCAGAATCCCTTGAGCTACAAGGCGAATCATTTAACTAAAGACAAACAGTATTTGGAGCTGAGGAAGTAACTAAGGGATCGTCTTTGGTCAGGAAGCATATTAAGCAGCCAAGGGGAGACACTGACTAGAGAGTGTCTACCTATCCTGTATTAGGAGGACAGAGACAGCATGTAAATGTACAAACAGCTCCCAGAGAAGAGAATACAGATAGGAGTGAAACAGATGGCTGAAAGCCAGGGACTGAGGCATATCAAAATTCAGACAGGATGACAAAGGAGACCGAGGAATCGTGAGTAGGTGTGAGGAGAACTGAGAATGGATGCTGTAATGCTGAGTGGTGATTTTAATTTCAGTAGATGGAATTGAATGCCAAGACTTGCATATGCTCTGCAAGTACACTGCCATGGAGCTATAGCCACAGGCCTCCTTTTAATTTTATTTTATTTTGAGATAGGATCTCTAAGTCGCTCAGGGTGGCCTAAACTTATAACTGTTCTGCTTCAGCCTCTGGAGTAGCTGTGTTACAGGCCTTCATCACCAGGACTAGCTTGTGAAGTTATCAATAACAAAATAAAGAATACATTTCAAGAAGTAGAAATGGGGCAACTGAGATAAATACCAATAAGTTGGATGAGGAAACTAATGTGAACATTGTCGGTGGGTTTTGGTAACATTGTCAAGGGACTCACTTGGTTGATGATCATTTGTTCATAGCACAATGCCCTATGGCACAAATCAGAGTAAATGAAGAGTAAGAGGCAAAGAATGAAAAGGACAACATCACAAACATTGACAATTCTCTATGTATTTTACGCTTACTAGTGGGTCTACATGTAGATATGTTTTTGAATGTATTTGCCACCTGGCCATTGCACTGCTGTAATAGACACAGGATGTGCCCGCAGACTCTGCTTCGTGAAAGGAGCTGCGCTCTAGCTGTGGAGAGCACTCTCTCCTGCTGTTAATCCCTCCTTACCACAATCAGGAGCGGAGATGGACTCAACAAGGTAATGTTTGCTTCAGGGAAGCTCACGTTTAGTGCCTGACTCAGGTAGGAGATTAAATACTTGGTCATTTTGGATAGATTCAGGACCACTGTGTTAGTAACAATCACTCACAAAACTCCCCACTTGGGCTGGAGAGATGGCTCAGGACGGAAATGCTCTTGCTGCTCCTATAGAGGACCTAAGCATAGTTCACAGAACATATATCTAGCTCTGTAATTCCAGCTTTGAGGGGTCTGACCCCCTTTTCTAGTCTCTGCAGGCAACCCTCTATAATATATACACATACACATAAATGAAAATAATAAAAATGAAAACTAAAAAATACCTCTTTACTGATAATGTCAAAGGCACATCAGCCCTAAAACATAGTTTGCACATTTTTGAATATATTTTTTAATTTATTATTTTAGAATTTCATATATGTCTATAATAAAATATGATAATATTATTTCCCTAATTCACCTCTCCAAATTTTCCTTGAAATTCTGCCCACCACCAACCTCCTAATTTCATATCCTCTTCAATTTTTATAGCCCACTTAGCATTATTAGTGCTGTCCATATGTGCATAGCTGTGGGCCCATGCTCAGGAGCATGAACAACCTACCAGTGATTATACCTCCAATGAAGAATGATTCTCTCTTCCTCCACCAGCAGCTATCAGCTTAGCATAGCATTTCATTTAAGGTTGGCACATCCGTGGCCCCTCTTTCACAAATGCTAGAATTTTAGCTTGCTTGGTCTTGTGCAAATCTTGTGCAGATAACTACAGACACTTTACGAGTGTAAATTTTATGATTTGTCCAGAGATTGTATTTCACAGCTCTACTCCTCATACACTAGCACTTACGCTCTTCCTTTATTCTTTACCGTGGTGTTCACTAAGGCTTGTTGGGAGAGTTGAGGGTGATACAGATTTTCCATCTATGACTACACCACCGTCATAGTCACTTATTATCAGCTCTTTGACCATTTGTGGGTCTCTGCGGTGGCTGCTGCCCCCCTGCACCAGTTGTATTCTCTGTCTGTCTAGAGCTGATGTCATCCCATTTTATAGGAGTTGGTCTGGATTAAACACCCTGCAACCCCAGCACCTTCTTCAGAAGAACTCAGCTTGAGACAGTCGCCATAATAACTGCATTACACCTGCTTGCTTCTGGCTCGTTAGTGTGAACACATAGAGCAGAGGTCCCGTGCAATGTGGAAGTGAGAAGAGCATAATTAGAAGCACTCCATTAGCCTTCCCTCCTCTGGCCTGTCATTCCCTTCAATAAGCAGATATAACAATAACATTTCTCAAAGAGTGCCCCTTAGTTTCTCATATTAAAGTATTCCTTCACTTTTACATCTCTAGTGTTTCATGTAGCAGAGAGAGACAGTCTGTATTAGCTTGCCCATTTCCATGAAACCGTTAGTAGGATATGAAAATTGTTAAAGGGACACACGCCTTTGCATAGTCTTGAGAAAGCAATAGGTTTGCACATGTTCTTCAAACCCCTACCGTGAATACACAAAGAAGTCTTCAGGTTAAGGAACTGAAATGGAAGTATTCTTTTTCAACCTTATCTTATACAATAGGAACTGAAATTCTACACTATTTGTCCCCATCAAAACAGTAGTCTTAATGGTTATTTGCCTAAAGAAGCAGGTTAAGGTAGAATCTGCTTGATAGCAGTAAAATTGTAATTGGGTAATTTGAACTAAACTCATTTGAGCTGACATTTGTGTTTGTTGTCATTCTTATCAACAGGATTTTGCCATAAAAGCTGAATGTGACATCTAAGGTATAATTGTAAGGCTACAAAATAGGTATTTCATGAAATTGAAGGTACTCTCTTTAAGAAGACACTCTTTTGTAAGGCTCTGAGTGTGTCATTAACCTCAGCCTACCATTTTGGATTCTTAGTGTCAAATGTACAATTACTTGATAAAGGTGTCAAGGAAGGAATGGAAAGGATTGATAAAATTTTTTTGTTTGTTTCTGTAAATATAAGGGATACAAGTGAGAAAACAATACATCTCCTGACTTATTTACATTCATATGAGTAAATATCAAGGAGCCAATTCAGGGAACAAGGCTGAGTGTTAACACCAGGTGTTTCCTTTAAATGAGATGGGCATGCCAGTTAAGTGTTGTTAGGAGTCAGGCAAATGCTCTGAACCAAGAGTCGGCCTTGCTGATTATTCCAATTAGGCAGGTCTGCTATTTAATGGGGTAATGAAGAAGAGGAACCCTTTTAATTGGGGCACTCGATTAGTTTCTTAGTCTATTCCAATCAGCAAATTGTAGCATAAAAGTTTTTTTTTTTTATTTTCTTTTTCCCTTACTATTCCCGTTTTGCCAGTATGGATTCTTGGATCTTGATAATTACTTGTTTGGCAGTGATGTCTGTTTGCCATGGTGCTGGCAAGGTCAATATCAGCAGGGAGAATATGTAGCCCAGAGTTCCAAGCAGGGACTCATTCTCAATGCTCTTACTATCACTCAATAAAACAGTATCCGGAAGTCTATTTCAAATTTCACTCACTAGTCCTGTGCACAGAACATGAATTGTCCATAGGTTGGGGGTCCAGATGAGAGATGATTTTCATTTTCTTTCTGTGAATCTTTGTATATAAAACAGTGAACACGTAGCATTTTCTACTAAAGGGAAACACAAATATGATTTGAAAAAAATTCATCTTCTATAATTGGCATATTTAATGAAGGCAGTTTAATGATCAGGAACTGAGAGAATAACTACTTCAAAAGTAGACTCATGGGATGCAGAGCGGAGTAACTAGATTTCCTTCTTCTAGATAGATTGTTTTGATATGGTTAGTAGCGACATTTTGTTGTCTTTCACATTTCCACCGGCAAAAATGCCTGTTATCCATCTGCTTCTCTTACAATAAGCACAGAAAATGAACACAGAGACTCTTACAGTTAAAAGAGATTCTAACTGCCCAGGTTTTAAAGACAACGCGGGAGGGAGCTCCTCTCGGCCTGTGTGTGCTGGTGGTGAAGTCCCCTCTTGGCTTTAAGGTACGCCATTGTGGGAAGCCAGAAACTCCAGGTTCAGCTGTGCTATTTTTGCAGCAGGACATTATTCCCTTAACAGCTCGATGCAATACAACCATTCACATCTTGGCTATAAAGTCACGGACTTGTTATTAACCCTCCTGAGGCCACATACTGACCCTGGCAAAACTGTGCAAAACACTGCTTTAATAGTGGCTTAACATCCGATGACTTTCCCCTTTTATTTAGAAGTATGAAAAATAGTTTATTTTATCACCTTTAGTAAAATCATCATTTTTTTTCTCTCTGGCATCCCTGTAAGGAAAAATATGACACTGAAGTATGAAATATGAGGCAGAAGATGGAGAAGTAATAGCAGAGTGAGTGAGAGAAATTGCTTGTCATTTCTCATGGTTTCTGTGCAGCTGTAGAGACTGGTTCCAACAGATGCAGCTGTAGAGGCGGTGTCTCCCAGCCATTTTTTTCCAGCAGCATTTCCCTTAAAAAGCGTCATTGACTGTTATGAACATCTGTCTTATGTTAAAATAGAGTGCTATTTAATTTGAACAAAGTTACTTTTCATAACTGTCTTCTCACCATAGAAAAATGAAGCACCACTGGGGTGTTTTGGTAACCAGAGCCTCAGCAGGAAGATGGACTGGCGTCTGTTCCTCAGATATCACCTTCTCGTCTTGGTCCTACTTAAGTATTAACCATTCACTGACCTTTCCTTGTATGAGTCTATTAGGACTGAACTGGTGCTATGGTCCATGTTTATTCATTTGGATATTTGGTATCAAATTGTGGAAGGTTCCTTAAAAACCTAAGTCCTGGAGAAGCAGAACCTTCCAGAACGTGTGAAGGAAGTCCTGCTTCAGTTTGCCCTACTGGCCCCTGGGGCAGCCAGTCTTTGGACTTGGTAGGCCTTCACTGTGGGCTGACTTCTTCAGCAGCTCTGTGTGTGATCTCCAAACTGAATTTGTAGAGAGGCCTCTCTGTGAGGTGATCAGATCTTCCTTCAAGCCTTCTTAGACTGAGCTTCTTGTCTGAGCATGTGTAATAGTGAGGAAAGGCATGGGACAGGAAGGACTGTGAGAGTCCAGAACTTCTTCCCTATGGAAAGCATTAGAAAAGGTGGATTCTTCAAATGACCACATTTTTTAAATTATCTAAAACTAGGACAAGCTATTTTTAAAGGTGATTCTTTCTCATTTTATCTGATAATATTGAATGTTGTACATGAATCTCTCTTTGTATTTGTTTTATCTATTTTTCTATTGCTCTCTCTCCCTTTCTCTCTCCTTTCTCTCTCTCTCTCTCTATGTACCCATCAATCTATTTTTGTCAAGTTGAGAACATGGTAAAAACATTTAAGGTGAAAATCATAACAACAAACATTTTCTTTTCGTTGACTGACTGCCAGGTACAACAGTTGGTGCCAGTTGGCAACAATACCTTATATAGAACTCATCCATGATATAAAGAGCCGGGTGCATTCTGATCACATACAGAGTTGCTGCATAAGTCACCATCTGATTTATTTATCTTCTTGGGAACTGCAGGTGGTCAGGTCTCCCTTTCTTTGCTTTTGGGATCAATTCATTTCTGAGCTGATGGAACTAACTAGCTTCACGTTTCAGGTGCACCTGTCCCCATTGAATGAGAAGATTGCTGATTTACCATCAACATTCCATTTAAGGTCTTGTGGCAGATGGCTATTTGTACTACCTGTCCAAGGTTAAAGTTCTGAGAAAAAAGACAAGAGAAGTTCTTTTCATTTTAACTTATATGAAAAGGTAACATTTGTATGAGAAGATAGTACTTCTCATTAATGTCAGTCTACCTCATAGAAGATTTTATTTTATGAGTGAGTCTTAATATTTTCATAATTTTGGGGTGCCAAAAAGATAACAAAATTTACTTAAAATTTATAATGTGCTATCTATAAACTCTACAGAACTTTGAATGCTTGTGACCATAGAAATGCCTATACATACTTATATACATAGCAGTATTTAGTTAATGCATATAGATACATATATAAGTCAAATGTAATGTTTAAATTTTACATGTGTAGATACATCTTGTAAAAAGACTGCTTATTTTTGATTTATACACAAGTCTATAAAGAACATATATATGTGTATATGTATATACGTTTGAATAAAGAATATATATTTGTACCCTTCTGCATCAGAAGTGGTTAAATTTTAATTCAAAACTACAAATTCCTTGTTTTGGCAGTCTGCCAAAAAATATGACACTTTATTCTGTGAGGGAATATTTTAATCTCTCACACCCCTAAACATTGTCTTTTGTCAATATCATTTCACTTTATGGGACCTTCTGGTCTCAGTTGAGATATAGGGACAGTACACAGTACTTCTGCCTTAATACCCTCTCTAGATTCCTACACACCCTGAGCTCATGAGCAATCTGTGGTGTTCTGTACTGCAAGGATGTGATTGAGTGTCTTCCTGAAAAGTCATAGCAGTTTTAGCTCTGTCATGACACCTGTGACAACTGGGGACACTGCATGACAGACAGACAGGGCAAGAGTGTGAATCCTGTGACAACTGGGGACACTGTATGACAGACAGGACAGGAGTGTGAATCCTGTGACAACTGGGGACACAGTATGACAGACAGACAGACAGGGCAGGAGTGTGAATCCTGTGTGACAACTGGGGACACTGCATGACAGACAGACAGGGCAGGAGTGTGAATCCTGTTGCTGTGTGAATAGAGCAGCATTTTGGATTTTATTTCTCCTTTTGCCTCTGATAATTCATTTTGTAAGTTCTTTCAGATTCACTTGAAGATCCCACACTGTCTGCAACACCAGCTCCCCTGGGAAAGCATTCTGAATCCTCTTTCATGATTTACTGGTCTTGTTTGCAACAGTCAGATAGAGTTTTACCGACAGAAGCTGCTTTCCAAGGTTCCTCAGTGCTCTGTGCTGGCCTCTGTCACCATGCCAGTCACACCCTTCTTCGTGTTAGAGGTTGGAGCTATTCTATGGGAGTGAGCTCTGGGCTGGAATCCAGCTTCATTTTACCAATCTTTCTGACTCAATTTCCTTATTATAAAATAAGGTAATATATGTGTTTAGTTATATCACACACACACTCACACACACACACACACACAAACACACACACACACACACTCACACACACATGATTTGTTTGGTAGTTCTATGTTTTTTTTTCCTATAAAACATGCAGAATATAATGAGAACTTCATAAAATTTTGCTAAATATATCTTTTATTCATTACCTGGGGTTTAAGGTTAAATTATTATTTAATCAAATTATTTTATAAGCATATGCTATTGTTTTCAGTTTTATAGGGAAAAGACCCTCACTTAGATTCTGCTTCTTTTCCCTAAGTGTTGAGTTTCCATTTTCATCAGCTTCTGATCTATAAATATTGAGTTATATGCATCAGCATGTCTAATGGGCAAGCACCACAGATGAAGAGGATGGGGAACTGTGAAGGTCCTGGAAAATACCCCTTTAGTTCTAGAAAAATCATGGTCACAGTCATCCTGTCTAGAGTAGGTACAGAGAAAGGAAGTGGGAGGAGAAAAGTAGAGCTTGAGAACAAATGGTGTTTTCTGACATCTAGGATTCGTGTTCTCCAATGGAGTCTCACTGGCCACATGAACCATACTTCAGAGCCGACCCTGTGCTCATGAATAGATAGATGGCCAACACAAAACAAACTCAATGGTATTCTGGTAGACTTTTTGTTTCATATAGCTTCCTTGGGGCATTTTTTCTTTTTTACCTTTTGCTTGTATATTTTGGTTTCTGATTTTAGGGTTTTATGTGGTGTGTGTGTGTGTGTGTGTGTGTGTGTGTGTGTGTGTGTGTGTGTGTTGAATTTCTTGAGTTTTTGTTTGTGTTGTAAACAGAGAGTGAGAAAGAAAAGGCATGATGTTGGGTGACTAAGGAGGTAAGAGGGTCTGGGATGAGTTGGGAGGAGGAAAAAGCATTATCAGAATATATTGTATGAAAAACATTTCTTTTCAACTTAAAAAAAAATATATAGGGTTCCTGACTTCCCAGAAACAGGTGACTTCATCTCAGTTATGATATATGGGCAAGGCAATATAACCAGGATTTGTGTCTTCAATAACCTTATTAGGTAAGAAGTGGAAAGGATGGAGATGGTTAGAGGAGCAACTACTGGCAGACACATCAGTAAAGATGTTGTGGCACCAATACAGGACATTCTGTAAGTGGATGTATGTATGAGTATGTATATGTATATGTATATGTATATGTATATGTATATGTATATATATATATACATACATGTATGTGTTCCCATTTATGCACATATAAACATAAGGGTGTCTACCATAATGGCTTCTCTCTGAGTTTGGTTATGTTAATAATTATTTTCTTTCTTTATCTGTATGTTTTTTCTCTCATCATAATTAGCTATATATATGATAAATTTTTATAAAATTTTACAAGCTAACAATTTTATTTTGCTAATGAATATACTGATCTAATAGAATTTTGATAACTACATGGGAGCTCTTTTATTTAGATGTATGATATTTATGTATTGTTTTTGTTGTGCAGTTTTCCTTATTTTCGGATATTTGTTCTTCTCTTTCAATTAGATTACATTTGTTTTGTTTTTCCTTGCTCCTTTCTCTCCTATCCTACACTGTTCCTATGGCTCATAGTATATATTTTATTTTGGTTATATTTTCTTTTCTCAGGCAAATTCTACTCTCTGATCAATATGATAGAGTCTTACAGATAAATGAACTTCTCTACCTAACCTCAATTTATATATTCAACCTCAAATATATACTCAGTTTGTATATATGTGTGTTTTAATTTATTGTTTTACTGTGCTTACAATTGGACCCAAGGCCTCATAAATGATAAGCAGTCTGTTGCAGGGCCATGGCAAAGCTAAACTGTGATTTCCTAACTGCTTTCTGCATAATCTTAAGCAGTATATGAAAATATGTAATTATAATGTTTATTCCCACACGTGTGTGTGATATAAAACATGTTAACCAGGTTGTTAAGAGAAAACACTCTGTAGCTTAACAGATATTGAGAGGAATGTTGCAGGAATCCATAAGTAGCTTCAGGGCTTTGGAGAGTGAGATGCTGTTTTCTTGCGGAGATGCACTGAGACTGGGGTCTATAAGGTGAGCAACAGGAAGGTGTATCAGTAACATTTGGGATGCTGGGAAAAATCATGAACCTTTCATATGGAGAAGGAACAAGCAGTTTCCAATGAGTACTAGTTAACATCATGTTTGTTTTACTAACACATATTTCTAGACTTTATCCTTTTATTTCTTATACAGTAGTGTTGGATAGAACCTGGGCATAGCTAATTTAACTGTTCTTGAAAATGATTTTCAAGCTTCTCCACTTATATGAACAGTAGATTTATTTGTCATCTATCCATCATTGACCTAAGCACTATAATACTGTAATTAATGGCATTAGAAACATTGCTTCCTATTTCACAAGTGGACAAACTTAATAAGTAACAGAACTAGGCTTCACAACAAGGCAGGTTATTTTGCAGCCGAAGACTTTTAATTACTAGTAGATCAGAGTCCTATAAACTTCCTCTCATTATCCATTGGTCTATTGAGCTTTTTCTCTTAACAACCTAGAAGATATGGTCTGCGTATTATGATTTCACATAAAAAGACTGCTAGTGAAAACTATTAATGGGTGTCAATGAGAGATGGACTTGGCAGAATAAAGTTAGAGAAATACTTCCCTGTTCTGACCCATGTAGCTTTCAGAGCTTTAGAGAGTGAAAGGCTGTTTTCTCGTGTAGATGTGCTGAGACTGCAGACCGTATGGTGAGAAATAAGAAAGCTTATTAGGTAAATATTTCCCAGGTGTTCTCTTGTTTGAACTATGGGTAACATTTGGGATGCTGGGTAAAATTCTTTTTGATTATTTGTCTTCAAGAACTCTTGCTTTCCTTCTATGGTTGTGGCCTCTCTTGCATGACCATGCTTTCTTTCTTGTTCCCAATTTATCATGCACAGAGCCCAGTCCTCCTCAGATCCACGTACAGTCTTCCCCTTCCTCTCATCTCCGATGTCATGGTTCTCCACAACATGGACACACAGTGGCTTTGCCCTTGTCTATGACTTCACTGCTTTGCTGAGCTTGGGAGGTGAACAAACTACTGATTGATGCCCTTGCACATCATCCTAACAGCCCATAAACCCTTTCTTCTCGTTCTTACCTAGCTCGGTTTATAACTACTCTATCTTCCCATTTGCAGTCCAGAAATATTGGCCTTGATCCCAACCAATTATCATGAAATCCTGTCAGACACCATAAGAATGCTTCCAGAATAGAAGCGCCTTTCAGCATGTCTGTCACTACCATTTGGGTTTAGGCAGGGATGGTGGGGGTGGAGATACTGTCTTATATGTCAAGAGCTAGGTTTATGTCAAAGGAAATTAAAGTGGCACAAAATTACTTTTGCAAAAATTGCTAGCTAATGTGTACAGGTAAACATTTCCATAGATAAATCCAGATTATTTGGAAATATTAGTCTGAGTGCTGTGACTTATCACAGGAGTTATCATCTTTATCTCATTTTCCAGTTGTAGATAATAGGTAAAACACCAGTGTTTTTTTCCTTCCTGGAGAGCGTTCCCTGGGCATCCAATTTGATTGAGAAACAATGCAACCAGGTAAAGAAATTTAGATCCTTGACTTAAAAAGTGTGCTTGATATTTGAGTCTCATATTTTCATTCATAAAATTAAAAAGATGGGCATATGGCATTTCTTTTTTAATGGAATAACCTACATAGACAATTGCCACATACTCTGCTCTTGGAGATAAGATGGCTGTTCAGGAGATATGATGAGAAAGCAGAGCTTTGAGAAACTGCAGGCTCCTAGGAAAGATTTTCAGTCCATAGTGTAGTCTGTTTATTCTTAAGTCTTTTTCTTGAAATACTGGACATTGATATCTTGACTATGAATATATATCACAGAGACTATTGATAGGCTTTTTATTTTTCAATGTTATTCGTAATTGCATTTACTTATTTATTCCTTTATTTATTATTTGAGACAAGGTCTCACTTTGTAGCCCAGACTGGCTTGGCATTTATAATGTACACTAAAGTGTCCATGAATTTGTGGTAATCCTCCTGCTTCAGTTTCCCATGTTTTGGTATTGTAGGTAATTTAATTTAATATTTCCCAGGGCATATGAATAAGCTTTTTAATAATAAATACTCATATCTCCTATGACTTCTATATATTGTGTAATTAATCAATTTTATTTTTTTTCTTTTGAAACTCTGAGGCATCATCCAAAATTTTCATGATGCTGATTAAATTCAAAGCATTTCTTGTTTCTTACATTGCTTTTGGTGCAGGTTAACTATTCTTTTATTTCTCTACAGTTGTGTGAAATGTGCTCATACTTAAGAAGTAATTCCCTCTCTGACAGTTATTCCTTGTTTATCTGATTAAACTGTGATTCTCCCATCTTAATAGAGATATTTGAAACTTTAGTAAAATGGAAGTCTGTCATCAATTTTTTTTGAATAGAACATGGCTTCCTGTGACTTTGTAAGGTCTGTTCTTAGATATATCACTAATATGACTGGCTGTGGGTGATATAGATGACCAGTTGTCCAGCAGCATTTGTTGAGATGGCTATTTTTTCCAAGTTGCATTTTCTTTGATCCTTTGCCAAAGACTAGAATGGCTTTAAATATGAATAATACTATGTATTACAATATTGAATTCTGTAAAAATTAAACAAAGGGAGGAAGTTAATGGGCCATAATTTGCAGAGACAAATGTTTCCGTAGGATTTAAAATTCACATAACTGTGGTGACTTTAAAAACTGAGTAAAGCAGAGTAGAAATCATGATAGCAGGGCCATGAGAAATGTGGCAAACTGCAAATCAGGCATAATGTTTAAAGTGACTTATATCCAGTTGACAATGTGAGCCAGAGAGTGAAGTTACCAGGGAGGCCAGCCATCTCTTTGGGTATGTACAGTTAATACTCATATTCATATTCCTTTCCCTTATCTTTGAAATTTCACCTTTCTTGAATAGTCTTTCAAATGACCCTACATGGTGGTTCAAGGAATCTAGTGATGGATGAAAATAGTGGTATTTGTTTCTGTATTTATATTTTTGCACCAATTTAATAAAAATTAGTTTGTAGCCTCAGTACTTCTAATAGAGAATAAGTTTTCCCAATTTACTACAACACCCTCTACAAAGCCTTTCTGATTTTCATGGCTTTGGCTTTTTTCGATTGATTTTCATAAGGGATAACTAACTGGGTGCTAAGAATTGCCACATGCTTTCCTTGTACTTCAAATATAAAACCTCCTGGCACCTAGAGCTGGGATATGAAAATGCTAAGCATTAAGCAAAATGGATTAGCCTTCAGAAAGGAAGCTTGCAACTGCCAGTGCCAGAGGGGTTAATGGAGACCAGTGTGTCAGGGTTGCCATTTCTCCTATATTATCTTGCCCAGAACACCTGCTTAATGAACTAGACATAAATTATCACACTATAAGCACATTCTTTAATAACAAAAGCCTGCAGAGCATTTCTTCTTGTTGAAATAATAAGCTCAGAAAAATGATTTTGATGAAGTTTCCTTAAATCCTACAAGCAAAAAAAATATTTAAAAATGTATTTTTCACTGTCATTTTTTTCTCTTTATGGTTACTAAAAGGAATTTTATAACATGAAATCCTGTATTTCAATTGAATTTGAACACTCTTTGTCAAGGGCATAGGTGTGCTTTGATTTGATATGCTCCAGTCTTTAGATGACCCTGTGGAGGTTTTCTCTTCTTTTCATGCTTTTCTGAGCCTTGTACTCTCACCTATATAGACTTCCATATACATGTATATATGTACTCACATATGTACATATGTACTTTATGTAATTAATATAATGATGTTCAAAGATCACTAAACAAATTTTAAAATTGTAAATATGTTGGTAAGAAATGTTTTCTTGAGTTTCAATATGACTTAGGTATTGCTGCTGGGTAGGAGTGTTTAATTGCTTCCTTCTTTTGGCAATTTGCACAGTATATTCTGGAACCATGGAACCACAGGAATTAGACTTTCAGATCAGATTTAGAATGAATTATCAAAGTCTGATGTCCTAAGTGTATGGTTTCTGAGGCAACAGAGGCCCACTCTCAATTCCTGAGAGGCAACCAAGGGCTATATTGTTTCGGGAGTCACGTGGACTACTGTAACCAGCCACAACCTAGATGTTCCTCAACCGAAGAATGGATAAAGAAAATGTGGTACATATACACAATGGAGTACTGCTCGGCAGTAAAAAGCAATGACAAGAAATTTGCAGGCAAATGGATGGAACTAGAAAATATCATCCTGATAGTGGTAACCCAGACTCAGAAGGATAAACATGGCATATACTCACTCATAAGTGGACACTAGATGTAAAGCAAAGGATAACCAGACTATAACCCACAGCTCCAGAGATGCTAGCTAACAAGGAGGACCCTAAGAAAGACACGTGATCACCCTGGGAAGGTGAAATAGATAAGATCTCCTTAGTAAACGAGGTGAGAGGGGGCAAAAGAGAGTAAAATGGGGGATGAGAACATAAGGAAATGAAATGGTCAAGCTGGAACAGGAATGAAGCGGGACAGCAATGAAAGAGATATCTTGATAGAGGGAGACATCATGGGGATAGGGAGAAACCTGGTGCTAGGGAAGTTCCCAAGAATCCACAAGGATGACCCCAGCTTAGACTACTAGCAGTAGTGGAGAGGGTGCCTGAGCTGGCCTACCCTGGTAATCATATTGGTGAATACTCTGTCATCACAGAGCCCTCATCTAGTCACTGATGGAAGCAGATGCAGAGATCCACAGCCAAGCAAAAGGTTGAGCTCCAGGAGTCCTGTTGAAGAGAGGGAAGAGGGATTCTATGAATAATGGGCATCAAGATCATGATGGGGAAATCTACAGAACTGTAACATGAATCTTAAATGATCTTATTAATAAAAAAAAACCTCAGGGTCAAGTATTGGGGTGAATTCTGAAAGATCAGAGAAGCAGAACATGCCACACCCAACCGTACTTCACCAACTCCTCAGCTGATCTTGTTTCCTCAAAATGGAAGCCTCTAATTCCTCCTCTGGAATGGATCTCAGCTAAACTGCTGCTTGAAGTCTAAAAGCTTAAAAGCCTAAAAGCCTCAAGTTCCTGGTTTTCTGCTTCCTGCCATCTCTTTCTGGGATTAAAGGTGTGTCTTACCATGCCTGTCTCTTTCCAGTGTGAACCTGAACTCACAGAGATCTGGATGGATCTCTGCCTCCAGAATGCTAGGATTAAAGGCATGTGCCTATGTTTAATATAGTGGCTGTTCTGTTCTCTGACCCCCAGATAAGTTTATTGGGGTGTACAATATATTAACCACAAGAGACAAACAAGCCAAGCTAGTGAGAACTCATGAACTTTATACCAACAGCTGTGGAGCCTACACATGGACCTGGACTGGGTCCTCTACATAAGCAAGACAGTTGTATAGCTTGGTCTGCTTAAGGGAGCCCCTGGTAGTAGGATCAGGATATGTCCCTGGTGCCTGAACTGGCTTTTTGGAGCCCATTAACTATGGTGAGACACCTTGCACAGCCTTGATGTAGGGGGAGGGTCCTGGACCTGCCTCAACTGAATGTACTAGGCTCTGCTGACTCCTCATGGGAAGCCTTACCTTTTTGGAGGAGGGAATGGGGGATGGGTTGGGGGAAGGCTGGAGAGGGCAGCAGTGGAGTGAAGGGAGGAGGATATGTCATTGCTATGCAAAATGAATTAAAACTTTCTTAATAAAGGAAAAATAAAGAAAAATCAAGCAGACAGACAAAAAACAAAACAAACAAACAAAAAACAAAAGAAAGTAGGTTTCTTGTGCTTAGCATTAGAATTTTTGTTAGTCTATGGTTCTTGTTGGAGGCATTAAGTCCAAGTGTCTTAACTTCCTCTAAGATACATGTCTCTTTCTCATAAAAAATATATGTATATTTGCATAAACACACAGGTATTATGTATAATTTTAGGTAAATATAAAGTAATATGATTCCCCACTTTCAAAATGGGATTGACAAGAGTTATTTCTTTTCATTAACTCTGCTATTTAAATTTGCTTACATATCTAATTCATATGCATCAAATTTCCCTTTATACAGTAGTTAATGTGTCTGTATTAGTAATTTACATGTTCATTTTGGATTATTAAGAAGTAGTTGAAACTTGTGTATGAGCTAAAAAAGCCTTCTTCAGCATCCCCTTTCTTATCATTCAGAATAATTGTAGAACAAAATCACTAAAGTCAAAGGATCTCCTTGTATTTTAGAGCAAATACTGTTTCTACTCAAGTATAAAACTGAGAAAAGTTATGTCTAAATTAAAATGTTCTATTATTTAGAAAAAGATTTAGAGTAACAATGGTGTGGCCTTTTTCAAAAATGTGTTTGTCTTTGTATCATCATTAACACTGCAGGCTGAAGTATTTCATTGTATAATTCAGCAATTTGGGGAATCTAAGCAAAATGTACCACAGATCTGATTGATTAATCTTTTGATTCTAAATCATATATTTGAAAAATAATGTAGATGAGAGGAATCATGTGTAGAGAGAACTCTTGATTGGGGAAATTGGTCATATGTGGTCTTTCATATATTAAGTAGCATTAGACACAATGATATGAGAAATTGTTTTTAAAAAGATAATGAAATTCTTTCTGTAAGGTGCTAAAAAGGGTGATTTCTTTTAGTTCTTGTAGTACCCAGAAGTAGACTGGTGATTGATATTTGCTAATATGATCCAATAAGGCTTGAGCAAGTTTTGTATTATTAATATTCTTGGACTGAGTTTTCCAGTGAATACTCAGCACATAAGAAATGTCATCACATTGCTATGTTGTGTTTAATAAGGGTTATAGTCTTGTCAGGGGCATGATGAGAGGGGTGAACTTGTCACGGGGTTTTGACAGTTTAAAAGGCTTGCCTCTATTTTCTACTTGATCTGTTCTCTTACATCCAGACCACCCGTGGGAATGACAAGAAATTTCCACGAAGTACTTAAAATCCTTCTAACCTCTCAGCAGAGATGTATGGTCACCTCCAAGTTGTGGAACACCTAGCAGGATGTAATTAGAAGCTTCAGTTTACGGATTTGCTATGGTTTTACATGGTCCTTGTTTTTCTTGGGAATTAATCTATAGAGTAAGAAGTGCATCCCACAGTGAGAATTATGATTTATTAATTAACACTTGGTTATGATGTTAGTACTCATCAATATACCACCGTAAGTGGGAATAAATGCAACAAAAACGATTGGAATTCAATTCCTGTCATTTTTTTTTATTGTTGTTGACTTACATCCTGCTGTTTTTTGTGCAATTCAATTAAAAGCAAGGATAGTCTTTGTTAATATGGTTCTGTCTTTCTCATTTAGTGTGCCTCTTTCTATTTTCTTATTTTAATTTTATGCATTCAACATTAAAGTGTCAGTGTATTAGAATATATGTTTTAAGTGATGAATTTATTTTTCAAGGTGTGATTACATCAAGGGCTACAGAGATAAAGCGGTCAGTAAAGTTTTAGCATTGCAAGTACAGGAACCTGAGTTCAATACCCAGAACCTATGTAAGTAGCTAGATGTGGTGGCCAGCAGTTACAGTCCCAGAGCCAGGAAAATGAAGACATGCAGATCCTCAGGGCTTCCTGGCCAGCCAGCCTATCAATTTGGGAGTACTGGGCCAGGGAGGGGAATCTAATTACACAGATCATGTAATACTTTTCAAAGTGTCATGTCCAATTAAGTCATAGATTGTTATTTTGTCTACCTATATAACCTTTGAAAACCAGAACATATTAAAGAAAAAAAATCTCAGGAAACAAAAAAGTAAAATATGACATGTATTAAAGAGTATTAGATCAGATCTCCTTGATTACTTTGTTTTATGGAAGTAGAAAGGGGGTATAAGAAGACAATAACTTACTTGTTACCCTTTATTGTATAACATAATTCATGCATTGTTTTCATTAAATTTAGAATATGTTTGAATTAAAACTATAATCAGAACATATAGAGGTAATTTTTTTGTTATACTTTGCTCAATATACAAACATACTCAGAGACAGTCAGAAGTCCAACACAGTTCCCTGTTCTGAACTCCAGGCTCTGTAATCAATAGGACAGAACCAATGCTGGTTCTGGCTAACTGTGGCATCACAGGCAATTCAGGAGTAAAGATGAAGGAAGCTGCACGTTAAAGGGGATGTTTCAAAAACAAAACAAAAATAAAAATAACAACAATAAAAAGCCCAGAGAGTAATGTTAGGGTCCTCGAGAAGTCCCACAAAAGACCACCATCCATGTATGCAATCAGCAAGAGTGTTTATTATACCAGCATGCTGGGGCCATCCATCTTACACAAAGGTAAAATGGCAATACCACCAGAGAAGCTCGCATGCTCCTTTTAAGCACAGCTAAGGGGAGTTTCTAGGGCAGTTAGGTCATCTCAGATATGCCTGGCTTAAGCAAGTGGTAATCAATATGTTCTAATTGGCGAGGCTAGTCAGGGGCTGGTTAAGGTTACAGTTTTTCCATTTTTGAGCAGGCCTGGACAAGTCCCAGGCTCTGTCCTTAGTTGGTTATTACTTTGAGCTATTGACTGTGGGGGTTGGCTCAGGCCTATGTGATCTCCCTCTTCCCTTCTGTTAAGGGTGTTGAAGATCCTCAGAAATTGCTTGCTCAGTCTCAGGAAACAGAAATTGAGGCCTGGTAAAAGACTGAGCAACCTGTTATGGCATCTGCTTGGTCCTCTCAGTAATGAAAGGAAAAAAATCAGGAGAGTCCTCAGTGCCTTTAGTTAGACCATGAAGTGACTGGAAAATCAGAGCCTTCTGCAGGAATAGGAAGTAACTGAGCACCAGTTGTGCCCCAAGGAGAGGAGTCACACAAGTTCAGAGCTACTGCCTAGCATCTCCACCAGAGGGGCGTGAAGAAGCTATGGAACATGTTTCCACATGTTGACAAGCTTACAGGATGTGTGCTGGACTTCTTGTAAGGCTTAATTTAGTTCTTACTGAGTCCCAAATGAGGATCCTGTAGTGGGCTGGAGGATGGACAGTGCGTTCTCAGAATCTCGCTGTTAGGGTGCTGCCTACTTTTCCTCCTCTGATGTATCCCCCTTCTCCTGTGTACTTGTCACAACCCGTGTTCCAGGTCCAGGACCGCAGCGTTCCTGTTCCCTTTGAGGAGCTATACCTTTGAGCATTGTGGGGGATCCTCTAGCACCCGTGTGAGCTCTGACACATGAGCCCCTGAAGTGGAAGTTCCTTACCTGCTTCCTGCCATTGTCCAAAGGGACTCCAGTCATCAGCAGCTATGATAAATCTCTTATGACCATCCAAATCCTCAACAGTAGTAATTAGAATCTTTTTTGTTTTTCGACTAAGACCCACTGAGTATTACAATTTTGTAATTGGTAGTTCCTTTCTCTACTTAACATGAGAGTAAAATGTGAAATTAATAAAGAAATCGAACAATAATATCAAAAGCCATTCCTCACATCACTTTAGCCTTTTATTCTCACTAATTACTTTTTACTGACTTCCTCTTATTGTTCATTTTGTAAAAGGTGACCCTACCTTAATCTCATATTTATCATTTTGAAAATATTAAAGGCATGCAGGTATGTTTAAAATAATATTATTATGTTAAATTTTTAAAGCAGCAATAAAATACCATGTACTTAGTGTAGACTGCCATTATGGGAATGTATACTTGAGGAGATTAGAAACTTGATCTTGTTTCATACTGTGTGTTTACATGCATGCTTAAACTAGGAAATAGCAACCATTTTTAAATTATAATAGAAATTAAAATCACATAATACTGAGTATTATATATACAGAACTGTATGCATATGCATTATACCACAAACATGTATACATATATGTAAACATTTATGTTAATATGCATCTACACAGTTTGTGTTTGTTTGAATCAGAAACATCCCCCATAGGTTCAAGCATTTGAACGCTTGGTCCCCAGTTGGTAACAATGTTTGGGGAGGTTGTGGAGTCTTTCTGGAGGAAGTAAATCACTGTGACTAGGAATTGTGAGTTAAGTGCCTCAGCCTGCTCTCTTTGCTTCATGCTTATGGTTGAGGATGTGTTTTCTCAGCTTCCTGCTGCTCTCAGTATGATGACTACTGCTTGCTGCCTGGCCTTTGCGACATTATGGCTTCTTTCTCTGGAGCAACGAGCTCAAATACACTGCTTTTTTTCTTTAGATGACTTTAGTTATAGTGTTTTATCACAGCACCAGAAAAGTAAGTAAGATACACATGTACAGTAATTATATAATTATTTCTATATATTTATAATAAATACTATTAGTGGTGTAATTAAATATATTCCCACATATACATTTCAAAAACAGTGGATAAGTCCTATTTTGTTACTCATGAATGTACAAAGGATTCAGGAAAACTAGGAAATATTAATTTAGCGTACTATCTCTATCCTGGAGCATTGTATGAACCATGTCAATAAAGAAGATAAATTTCTACAACAGAAAAGATAAATTTCTACAACAGAAAAAAAAGAAAAGAAAACATTCCATTTTAATTATACTATTCAATAGTTCCTTATCAATAAACATCTCATTGTAGATTGTTTTATGTATTTAAGTATCATTAATAAATCTCAACTCTAGAAGTTCAGGATATTTCTTGCTCTTTGGTTTTGAGTTTGACTACAATGAATTGCTGTGGTGAATATCTCTCTCTCTCTGAGCTGATGTCTCAACATTTCCAGGCAAAGATCTTTAGAAGCTTTGTATACTCCAGCTTGTTTTCTGGAGCCTCAGATTCACATGACACCCATGTAAACATGTGGACACTAGCACTGTGGGTCCAGGAGACAGGCAAGGCATGTGGAGCTGAGCCAGGCTCTGCAATTAAGTCTGGGCTGGATGAGACAAGGACATCTTTAGATGGGCGAGCAAGAAGAGCTGAGTTCAGCAGGACTGCCGACATGATCTCATTCTACACTAGGCTTGCCTTAACTATTGCACAGTAGAAAGAAATGGATTGTTTTTGTTGTAACTGAATTTTGGAATAGCTTATTTTGGAGGTTTTTTTTTTTTTTTTTTTTTTTTTGTGTGTGTGTGTGTGTGTGTGTGTGTGTGTGTGTGTGAATCACTTCACATAATGAGGATACATTCCTAGATCAAGAATTTCTGTGGGGGTATTTTTCTGTTTTATTAAATTATGTCTTTCATCATTTTAAGATGTTTTAGTTATTTTTGAGGACTCAGGCTATCATTTCTGTATTGTAAATATATCCAGAAAAGATAATATACAAAAACAAAAAACAAAACCAATGGCAATAGCTTATTACTTTTAAAACTTTAAGCTTATATAGCTCTGTTACTTTCAGGTTTAAATGACTTATTTTTATAAAAGAAAATAGATCAAGATAAAGTCTACTGCCTAGAATAATCAAGTCAGATACTTGAGTTCTGTTTTGACTGAACACTGTTTTTGTTTCTTGTAAGCATATTTAGAGTTCTAGATCTTCAAAGGGTTTGAGTCACAAGATTTTCTACTCTTCATAAAACCTCAGGACTGTTGGACCCCTAAATTAAATACTATAAGTAGCAATAATTATTGATCTATTCCTAGATGCTAAAGAGGAAAATTCATTTCTCAAGAATAATCTGGCTCTTTTTGAATGTCTGGGACAAACTTGTCAAGTGTTTTGCTTAAAAATATACCTAAACCCTATAACTTCTTAATGCACATGGCAGTGTGCACACCAGGAAATTCAATGGCCTTGCAGATACCTAGAAGGGATGAAGATCTGTAACTGAGAGCTGCTCAACTGTTATGAAAATCATTCTGAAGATGGTTTTGTTTACATAAATATTAGCTACTGTAAGAATATGTCAAGAGTTTTAGATGTAAATGTGCCTGGATCACGCTGACTTTCCACTCAGCTGCCGAGTAGTAAAGTGCTATTAGTGAGCTGCATCAACTTACACTGATGGAAAGTGCTAGAAACTTTCCTGAGGGTTGTTGTTGCTCTTGTATTGAGTTGTTACCATTGAATATGCAATAAAATCTTGCCTCACCTTTTACAGTAAATGTTATTTTTCTAATCCCATTAATACAACTGTATCTTCCTCAAATTTTCAACTTTTTATATTATTTTTTTATTATGTAGGCCTTTTAGCTTAGCCTTCCAAGTATGAAACAATACATAAAATGTGAACATAAATAGATTTGGTTCAAATGTGACAAAGTGAATGAAACATCTGGATGTCCTTTCAGAGATATATATTTATGACAGAGATGGGTTCTCCCGACCCATAGATTTATTTATATGGACATGAATTTAACTATCATTTTGGCATTAGATTAACAAAAGCAAGCATGTGATACTACTTCCTGCCTGCTTTTCTCTGAAGAATATATGGCTTTAAACTATATATTGCCATACATTTTACTAAATCTTCTCTGTGGTTCATTACAGGCTGTGGCCCTTGAGACACTAACTATTGATTATTGCATTACTGTCCAGTTGCTGTGATAAAATAAATGCAGATTTGGGAAGGAGAAGTTTATTTTGGCTTCCAGCAATGATTCAGCCCACCATGGCATCCCTGCCTGGCAGTCAGGAAGCAACCTCATTACATGTCCTTGGCACATAAAGAAGCACAGACAACAAGAAGTAGGTTCAGGCTACACAACTTCAAAGCCTGTTCCAACTGATATTCCTCATCAAGAATGGCTCTACCTCCCAAAGATTCCTGGACAACTGGGAACACAGTATGCAAATATATGAGCTTATGGAATCATTTCTTATTCAAACCATAATAGGTGTCATGCAAGCAAAATCTTGGGTGGAGGTAACACTCCTGCATAGCTAGTCAAATCATTTGTCTATCATAAACCCAAGTGATTAAATAAGGTCTGAAATAGATGTTTCTCAGTCATACTTAAACCAAGCACTTATGTCCTAAAATATGTGTGTGTTGGAACTATTTCAGCAAACATAGATAAATTATTTTGAGTACATTTAAATTTTTATTAATTTCCTATTGACATGGTATAAATCTTTTGGTGACTTGTACTTACTATTTTTATGACTTTTATTTGATGTAGCTTCACCTATAATTTTCAGGCTATTTGATGTTTCAACTAAATTATGTAGATTCAGACACACAAACAATAATACAAAAAATACAGTTACCAAAGAGCACTTGTCTGTTTCACAGCACATACGAAGAGCCCACATGGCCTGCTAGTTAGAGCATGTGTGGTAGTTCGAATGTAATTGGCCCCTATAATCTCATAGGGAGAGGCACTAGCAGGAGGTGTGGCTTTGATAGAGTGGGTGTGGCCTTGTTGGAAGAAATGTGTTACTGTGGGAACAGGCTTTGTGGTTTCCTATGCTCAGGATACTGCCCAGGGAATCAGTTGACTCCCTGTTCCCTGCAAATGAAGATGTAGCTAGAAATACCTCTGCCTGCACGCTGACCTGCTCCCACCAATAATGATAATAAACTGAACCTCTGAAACTGTAAGCAAGCCACCCCAGTTAAATGTTTTCTTTGGAAGAGTTGCTGTGGTCATGGGGTCTCTTCACAGCAATGAAAACCCTAACTAAGACAGATGCCTGATGAGTTTTCATACTCTGGTATTTAAATATTCTCTTTTTGTAATTTTCATAGTATTTATTTGCTATCATTTTATAAATTCATATTATTTTTTAAACTATAAAGCACATATTGTTTAACTTATTAAAGAATTAGAATAGACAAAATATTTCTGTTAAATAGTTAATGAAATCAAACAAGACTCAGCTTTGCATAGAAGTCCATTACATCAAACACCTACGATAGGTTGCAAGTGTCTCCACTTCTTGAAGCCATCTTTATTACAACTTATCCTTACTCCCCGTCTAACTTAGCTTTTAATTATTTTTTTATTATGCTTCGAAGAAGTGTGTTACTCTCCTTTGTTTTTATTAAATGTGTGTTTGACTACTTTTCTTTTTAAACCCAGGTGCTTTGTGTTTTGCAAAAGTCTTTAGTATAAAAATGATGTAACTTCCAAACTCATATGGCTGGAGTTAGAAATTCCTTGCAATTCATCTACAAACTGACAAGATCAGGAAAATAGCCAGGCTCAGGTTCCACTGAGCAGAGCAAATCTCACAGTACATCACGATCATGAGCTTGGTATTTATGACCTGTAGGGCACATCACATCAGTTGGCTTGTTCAAAATAGACTGTGATGTCTGTTTCCCTGAAAAGTGTTCTGTCTCACGGTGCCTTTCAGAAGAGGCTGTGGGGAGGAAGCTGTGTGGAGGAAGCCATGACAATGTGACCTCAAAGGATCCACACAAACAAATGCCACAGTCAAAGTGCAGACGATCAGGAGTATAGTAAAAAAGGAAATTAAGTGAAGCAAACAAACACACACACAAACACAAGCACAAGGAGGAGAAAAATTTCCACAGAGCCAAGAGCTGTTAAGCCTGAGCTTCAAATCCTGCAGTTTACGCTGTAGTTCTTACTATGTTGGAAGGATAACAGGCTTGAGATCCGCAGGTTGTGGGAAACAATAAAAAGAACCAAACAGACTTGAAAATTAACCAAATAGACTATCAAAGAAAAGATAAAGTGATTGAAAATAAAATTTAATGGGATAATGGATGCATTTAGCAACTAATTGAATGAAAAAAGAGAACATTTGTGAATTGCAAGATTTAATAGGAGAAATTATCCAAAATACAATACAGGGGTAGGATAAAAAGGAAGCCATAAAACAGAGATAAAAATGGTAGAATAGGATCATACAAAAGTCCAACATATGCTTAACTGGAATTCCAGAAGGAGTAGACATAAAGAAAAATGAGAATGTAAGTGACGTTGGGATAAATAATTCTTGGGGAATTTTCTAGATTAAGGAGAGCAGTTCATAGACTCCAGGAACAGCTCCCTCCTCAGTGCCAACATCAACAGCACTGGTTGTGAAGTAAGGGCATTTGTGTGCTGAGTGAAAAGAATAGTCAATGTAGGATTTTATACAGTCTAAAAACTGTCAAGAGTATTAGGACACAGCAAAGGCACCTTAATAAACCCAAAGGAAAAATAAAGTCATCAGCAGGTCATCAAAGGGAAATATTAAAGGTGTCTTTCATACCTGAAACTTTATATTTTTGGTTGTGAGCCTGGAATTTTATGTATCTGTGAGGAAGGGTAATTTCACATTTGTAGAAAAATGGAGTAGCTGGAAATCATGTTCAGTGAGACAAATCCAGTTTAGAATCGTATGCTTTCTTTCATATGCAGAACCTCTCTCTCTCTCTCTCTCTCTCTCTCTCTCTCTCTCTCTCTCTCTCTCTCTCTCTCTCTCTCTCTCTCTCTCCACCCTCTTCTCTTTTCTTTCTTTCTTTCTTTCTTTCTTTCTTTCTTTCTTTCTTTCTTTCTTTCTTTCTTTCTTTCTTTCTTTCTTTCTTTCTTTCTTTCTTTCTTTCTTTCTTTCTTTCTTTTTGGCTTTTCGAGACAGGGTTTCTCTGTGTAGCTTTGTGCCTTTCCTGGAACTCACTTGGTAGCCCAGGCTACCCTCGAACTCACAGAGATCCGCCTGGCTCTGCCTCCTAGAGTGCTGGGATTAAAGGATTGTGCCACCACTGTCTGGCTGGATTTGATTTTTAATACTAATAGGTTACATATGTCTGTTGTAATTTAGCAACTCAGAGAAAAGTTTGAAGAGTGTTCCATCCAACCTAGGGAGTGGAATATGGCGGTTTGGATGAAAAATGTCCCCCATATGCTCTAGTACTTGGACACTGGGTTCTTGGTGACATGGTCTGGGAGGTAAGGTATTGCTACCTTGCTGGCAGAAGCACGTCACTTGAGGGAGCCTGTGAGATTGGCTACTTCCAGTTTGTTATTTCTACTTCACGCTTGTGGTAACAGGTGTGAGCTTTCAGCTTTCTCTTCCTGTTGCCAACCTGCCACTGGCTGCCATACCTCCACCACCTGACGGGCTCTCACTTCTCTGGAACCATATGACCAAATCAACTCCTGCTTCCATAAGGTGCCTTGATCATTGTCTATTATCACAGCAGCAGAAAAGTTACTAATAAAATCAGGAATTGAACATTTGAACTTTAGAATGAAAAAATAATAGCACAGCATTCTCTGCTATAAATAAAATAACAAAATTGACTTAAGTAAAAATTATTTTTACTCACCCAGGAGGTCACATAATACAGACGAAATATTCAAATTTTAAGAAATGCACCCAAATTGTTCTTTTTAATATTTAAGTATAGTACTACACTTCATACAATATCCTTTGATATCCACCTCTTATTTGTGTCCCTAACTGCTCTCAGATCCACCCTTACTTCTCCAGTCCTCCCTGGACTTTTTTTTTTAATTAGGAACCGATGGAGTCCAATGTCTGTTGACCATATATTCACAGGTTTGGGCCTTCCACTAAAGCATAGTTGACTTACAAGGGAACACATATTTAAAGAAATGAACTCTTCCTTTCCCAGAAGTCAGTCACTAACTGCCAATAGCTCCTACATATGGAGTATGTGTCATGAGCCCCATTGCCCTCCACGGCAGAATGTTGAATGGCTTGATCTTGGACAGTTTTTGTGAAGACAACCATTGCCATTATGAGTTCATGAGTACAATGGTCCAGTCATGTCTAGAGGATACTGATTTACTCTGGCAAGTCACAGTCTGACTCTCACAGTCTTTCTCCCTCTGTTCTTCAATGGTACCTTAGACTTGGTAAGGCTTTTATAGATGTCCTATTTGTGAATGAGCACTCCTGCAACACTTATTCTCTGTACTTTGACCTGTTGTGAGTTTCTGTATTGACTACCATCCACTATACAAAGAAATTTTTCTAATGAGGTCTGAGAGCTGCACTATTCTAGAGATAAAGAGATATGAATTTAAAGGGCAGTTTGATGCTATCTCCTTAGCAGAATAATAGTACAGGTTCTTCCCGGGGTCTGTGAGGTACCGGACCATGAGTTCCTGGCCAGATATGTAGTACTAGGCATGTGTTCCCTCCTGTGGAGTTGCACACACACCCATAAAGCTGTTGGTTATCCTTGGAACATCCGTGGCACGATTATAACCATGGGCATAGCTTGAAAGGTCAGTAATTATTAAAGGTCATAGACTTGAAAGCTGGGTAAGCCTATTGATGACTTTAAATAAAACCCAGGAGCAAAAATCCCCGAGAATACAAATACTGAAAACTGTCACCTTCCATAGCTTTTCTAGAAATATTTCCTGAGTTTTAGATTTATGGAACCTCTCCATACAGGCATGTTGTAGTTAACTGAACACTGTACTTTGAAATTAGTCTGCCTGGGTCTTGCCAGCACCATGTCATTTTCTTGCTACCTCGTGAAATCTTGGGTGTATGTCAGAGATTAATATTTAGAGATATTTATATAAATGATATGAATGAGAAAACTTTAGAAACACTGGTTACCTTTTCCCCCTTTTTATTAAAATAAGATTTCTTCTCCACATACATATCTTGATCACGGCCTTCCCTACCTCTGCTCCTCCCAGTTCCTCCACACATTTCCTCCCATCTGGATTCCCTCCTTTTCTGTCCTATATTAGAAAAACAAAACAGGCTTTTAAGGGAATAATAATAAAAATATCACATTAGAGACAAAATTGTTATTTTAATGACCATATGACAGCATTTCAGCAATTCCTCAAGTAATACAAGCACAGTTCAACTCAAAACATTCAAGTGAATTCTTAATAAGTTATCCTTATGGTTTGAAATTATTAAATATATTCATAGGCTTATGATGTTAAATGTACCACTAAGTTTAGCATTAGGGAACTACACTAAAATGCTATGACTTTTCTAATATTTGTTATTCATGGATAGCAATCACAAAATTGGCTGATACCAATTTTATTAGAATAGTAAGTTGTGCCCTGGCTTTTGAGCTTGTGGTGTGTGATACACTCACTCTTGTGATTGTCCACAGCTTAGTATATTCTGCTTGCAATGACCCCTCTTTTTTACTTTGATTTCCCCTTTCAATTTGCTACCAATGTTTGCCATTATTTAGTCACAATGTACCCAAGTCTTAATTGTTTTGTTTTATAAAAGCTATTTATTTGTTAACAGCTGTAGTCAATGAAGCCAATAAAAGTACACTGTAACAGTGAAATTCAGTTTGGTAAGCTTTGTGCATGAGAAGTCTTAGTCATGCATCCCTTGGTCATCAGTATTACTGTGATAATGATAGTGGTGGTCACATTTGTAACTGCACATTCCTCTAGTCTCACTAATATGGCTATTTCTGTGCTACCATGGGCTGAGTTCCTATTTTTTCTTTTAAATTTAGCATTAATTTGTAAACATCTAATAATATTCTAGATTCAATATTTTTTATTTTATACATTTATTTTATTTTTATTTATGTTTACATGTATGTGTATATGTAGATGATTACTTCTGGTACATTAAAACTAGAAATGAGTGTTGGATGATTCCCTGGAAGTAGAGTTACAGAAAGTCATGATCCAACTTTTCTGGGTGCTGGAAACAGAATTCTGGTCTTCTGTAAGAGCAAAAAGTGTGCCTAACTGCTAAGCCATCCATCCAGACCCTACATACACATACACACACACACACACACACACACACACACACACACACCACAACACATATGTTATATATACATATATAGAACACATGCACAACACAGACATATATATAGAACACAAGCACACATGTGTGTCTCTGTGTGTGTTCTATATCTGTATGTATAACATGTCTGTTATATATACATATGTGTATACATGTATATATTTATGTACACATATATATGTCTACACAGGTGTGTTTACATATATATATATATATGTATACATGTATATATAGCACATCTATACAACTTGGGAAAGAAAGTTAATTTGGCTCATACTTCCATTTAATTCAGGAAATTCTGGGCAGGAATTCAAGAAAGAATCTGGAAGCAGGAAGTGAAGCATAGTTCATGGAGGAATTCTATTTACTGACTTGCTCCCTATGTCTTATTTATCTTGCTGTCTTAAATAACTCAGAACCACCTGTCCAGGGCTTGTACCTTCCACAGTATGCTGAGACGTCCCATATTAATCATTAATCAAGAAAATGTTCCTTGGACTTGCCTACAGGTTAATCTAATGGAGAGATCTTGTCAATTAAGGTTCACTCTTCCCAAATGACTCTTGTTTGCATCAAATTGAAAACAACTACCCAGAACAATATCAAAACCATCTGATACTGTTCATAAACAATTGAATCTTTCTTGTCAATTTAATTAACTGAATAAGTACAACTACAATGCAATTGTTTTCCAGTAATTTGTGTTTTGTGCTTTCTTAAAGGAAATGACTGAAGTATTTATTAAGCATATATTACTTGTGAAACTTCCACATGTTTAATTTTTCTTCTCTGTCTTTTATACAGTTTTATACTTTTATTTCCTATACACTATACATTCAGGTCTCTATTTTCTCATAATTTATGCTTGGTTAACAAAATCTTTTAAATCAGATGTTCTCCTCTTCTTCTCAATTTATTAAAACTGCCCTTACATTAGCATATTGATCTTGTCGCGTAGTAATCTTGTTGGACTCATGTGAATTGTGGTAACTGGATTTGCGTGGTCTCATATGTTCTATATAGATATCACCTGATGAGTTCAATATAATATCACTCCTCTTTGTAATGCTATCAATGTGTATGCTTTTGTACATGGTTTTCCTCAGAGCACAGGAAGAGACCTGAGCACAATTTGAAAGCCAGTGGTAATAACCAATAGTATTGCTTTTCTTAATTTAACAGAAATTCTTTTTATCATCACTTGACTGTGGAGGTTCTTGTGTTTTTATTTTTTTAAGTCCAGGCTTTGTCTTGAACCTTGCTGCTTTAAAAACCACCTTCATACTTCATTGTTTAAAGAAAGAGTCAGTCACTTATGAAAATGAGGTCATGGTGTTTCTTGAAAATCTTTTGAAATATATAGTGTCATCCTTAGTCATAAAAACAGTGTTTGCACATTAATATAATCATTTAATATACAATTTTATGTTCTCATATAGCTGATAAATGTCTTATATTGACTTAAAGATGAGCATATGTGCTTCAAAAAGTTATCATCTGCACATCTAGCAAATATTTCTCGTAAAATTTATGACAACAATTGTAAACTGTATGTTGTCTAAATTAAGGAACACACAGGAACCTAATAGCACAACTATTCATAGTGTAAATACAGGACAAGCAAATGTTAAATATGATCAATATGACATATTAGTTCTTACATCAGTGATTTATTTCTGTGAATGTTTCAGTAAGTGCGTAGAGTTTAATTTCAAATTCCAGTTTTTAATTATGTCAAAATTCCAGAAACTGAACAAACACTATGTTACCCAAATGAGAATGCATCCATATGAGTACACATTTTATCTTGCCTCTGTTACCATGTTTCACTGTTTGGGGTAATGGTACTTAGGACTCCATGGTCACAAGCAGCCATCCAATGGTGAATGGCTTTCAGGCAGACAGCACTGTGACCAGATGGAAGAGGCACTGTTTCACTGTGCTCCATCATACTACAGACTCTGTAAGCTTTATTTTGGTTCAGTCAACCTAACGGTACTCAGAGTTCTTTATTAGTGGTTTTGCAAAAAATGACTGCTGGTCATTCCATTCAAAAGGAATAACAGATCCCTTAGGCTTTTTAGAAGAAGCTTTGTCTGCCTTGGCTTTCTCAAACATGGTTGTCAAGTTGAAACTACATAAATAGATAAAATGCTTCAGCTGGACCAATTGTAGTGATGGACAATGTACCTTCTCCTGGGAAGCATGGCCACAGGCCTGATGTACAGAGGATGGATTGAGTCTGGGCCTTTATCTCACCTGTAGTGCTTGCTACCTGCAGGCATCAAGAGTCGATGATTATTTTCACTGGACCTCTCTGCTGTTTCCCAAAGCTCCTGCACATTTCACCAGCGGACACACACTCAGAAGAGGCGTTCTGCCTGGGGCTGGATTAACCTTCCCTTCTCCTGGATCTTTCCAAAGAGGATGTCAAATTGGTTAAAGCATTTTTAGATGTATTTCTCTGCAGTCAATCTTTTGAAATGAAATTGCTTACTCCTTTTTTTCCCCCTAGGGAAGGCCCTGAAGGGAGTTTTCACTTCAAATGATTAATGCACACAGTTATCTTCATTACCAATGAAAACTAAAAATACTTTGATGCTGATGCTTCTTCCACCTAAGTTTGTAACAAGTTTTGGGTCAAATAGCAGTTACTAAATTTGTTTTTTTATCTTTTCATGTCAGTGGGTATGTATAATGTTCACAGATACGCAAAGGTGAAAGATTTGAGAAAAGAACAACAAATATTATCTTAATGTAGTAAAAAAGAAACAGTGCATCTTCCATCTGGTGACAGTACTGTCTGCCTTAAAAACCACTCACCAGTGGATAACTGCTTAGTGTACATGTAGTCCTAAGTATCATTACCCTAAATGTCAATCAGTTTCTCATTCAAAATTGGCAAAAAAGAGACTACTATTGGTCAATTAAATTCAAGTGGAATCCATTCAAAAAAGGTAGTTTTGAGTTATTTGCTGTGGGATGTTAATGTATGTCCTGTGGGAGCCCTTCTTGGGTTCCTTGTGGCGTTACTCAGCAGGTTTGCATAGAGGATGATTAGGACCATGGGCCTGAGTGCAGGTGTCTGAGATGGTCTGCACTTGGCTGTACTGGGGGATGGTCTGTATGTCAAGTTGCTCTGATTGGTCAATAAATAAAACCTGATTGGTCGTGGCTAGGCAGGAAGTATAGGCGGGACTAACAGAGGAGAAATAAAAGAACAGGAAGGCAGAAGGAGACGCTGCCAGCCACTGCCAGGACAAGCAGCATGTGAAGATGCTGGTAAGCCACGAGCCACGTGGCAAGGTATAGATTTGTAGAAATGCGTTACTTTAAGATATAAGAACAGTTAACAAGAAGCCTGCCATGGCCATACAGTTTGTAAGCAATATAAGTCTCTGTGTTTACTTGGTTGGGTCTGAGCGGCTGTGGGACTGGCGGGTGACAGAGATTTGTCCTGACTGTGGGCAAGGCAGGAAAACTCTAGCTACAGTTATTCCTTTACTACATGCTTAATATTCATACGGACTACTGGATCATTAGTTCATACCCAGGCTTGAACTTGATCTAAAACTTAAAGCCTTGATCTTTTGTTTCATGAATATTTAATTGGACTGATCTCTTTTCCTTTTATAGTGTGAGTGAGAGTACAACATTCTTTATTGCAAAGTTAGCCGTTGTGCTTGGCATTTTAATTTACTTCCTTCAACTTTTAACCAAGGACCATTTCAATTCCAATGAGCATACTTTATCACACTTTTTCAGATGATTACATTTCCTCTTTGAAGTTTCTTCTTCTTTTTAATTCTTCTGAAGCTGGGGAATATTTCCCCTCTAGTTGTAGCTTACTAAATATTTGACTAAAGTCTGAAATCCATGATAGTGACTTCAGCTGGCAGGTGAGTAACTGTAGCTCAAGTTACCTGCGAGGTCGTGAATACCCTCCCTGCCCAAACTCTGTCTCTAAGAAGTGGAGAAGTAGTAGGAAGGGCATCGTGATAGGGCTATTGGGCCAGACTGAAACACAGAATAGGATATGTTTTTCCTGTATTCTATGTTGCCCATATATACTCAACACATATATGTATTGGTGTGAATTACAAAGTTACATTGAAATTATTGATTTCAAATTAATTATTATTGTTATTAATATAATGCATGAATAATTTTGGTATCTTATACCATCCAAAGTATTTTCTCTTGCATACTTTACTCTTATTTACATAGATGATAAATAACTCATATTAATATATTTGTTAACTGGTATAGTAATAATCAAAGACCAGGTTTGCTGAAGTTTGTCCTGTGTGTTATTCCATCCATCAACTTAGAGTTCCATACATGTTTTAGGAAAACTTTTGCCTACATTTGGAACTTTTATGAAAAAATATATGTATTCACTTTATTTTACATATATGTCACCTAAAAAGTGCAGGTATCCACAATAAATGAATTGATTGTTTTTATATTAGCTCCATGAGAATTTCATATAATGTTTTTGATCATATTCACCCCTTTCCAGAATATACCCAGATCCAAACCCCATTTCTTATTCACCTAATTTTGTGTCCTCATTAACAGTTAAGTTCAACTTGTACTGCCCATATATTCTTGGATGGGGGTCCATCCACTGGCGTATTGTTGGCTTTCGGGGTCACTCTTACAGAGAGCCTGCTTTCCTCTTTCTAGCAACTACCAACCGTTTTCAGCTTGAGGTGGGACTGTGTGCCCACTTACCTCCCCATGTCAGAATTTTTCTGGCTTGAATTTGTGCAGGTCTTGTACATTTCGTCACAACCACTGTGAGTTCATATGTGTACCTGCATGGGTGTGCCTGCAGAACACTCTTCCCTTGTTGTCATTCACTGCCTCTGGACTGTCAATCATCCCCCTCACTTCTGCAATGAACCTTGCTGCTTAGGATTATTACTTATAATTACATGTTCCAATCCAGGATGAGAATCCCTTGCCCTTCATTCTCTGCATCCTGACCAGCTGTTGTTCTCTTCGGTAATCACTATCTGCTGCAAAAGGAAGCTTCCCTGATGACAGCTACATTGTGAGACCCTATGCAGAATACAGGTTATTGTATAAATTCCCCCACATCCTCAACTTCTCTTGAAAACTGAAATACCCGAACAAGAAATGGTCTATGTTCCTGTGAAGGCAGTCTTCAAACTGTACTAAATATTCTCGTCTCCTTCACTGAAGGCATTGCATACCATTTACTCAAGTCTCTGTGTCTTCCTGATCCTGAGAGGGGACACAAACTGCAGACTTGAGGACAAACGACAGGGGTAAGAGTTGCTAGAGGTGGAGGCCTTTGATGTGTGTTCATTTAGGGAATGGATACTACAGGAGAAAGGAGATAAGACAGAGGATGAGATGGAGCACAAATTCTAATTGTTCTTGATAATAAAAACCCAGAGTCAGATATAGGGGTACAAACCTCATGATGTCATTGTTTTTCTCTGCTGAGTAGTATTCCATTGTATATATGTACCACATTTTATTTATCCATTCTTCAGTTGAAGGGCATTTAGGTTGTTTCCCACAATAGACTGCTGGCAATGGTCGAGAGACAGCCCGAACTGACCTACTCTGGTGATGGGATGGCCAAACACCCTAATTGTCGTGCTAGAAACCCCCGTCCAATGACTGAGGGAACTGGATGCAGAGACCCACGGCTAGGCCCCGGGTGGAGCTCCGGGAGGGTTTATGTGAGCAAGAATTGTTGAGACCAAGGTTGGATAAAGCACAGGGACAAATAGCCAAATGAATGGAAACACATGAACTATGAACCAATGGCTGAGGGCCCCCCAACTGGATCAGGCCCTATGAATGGGTGAGACAGTTGATTGGCTTGATCTGTTTGGGAGGTATCCAGGCAGTGGGACTGGGTCCTGTGCTCATTGCATGAGTTGGCTGTTTGAAACCTGGGGCTTATGCAGGGTTGCTTGGATTGGCCTCGGAGGAGGGGATTGGACCTGCCTGGACTGAGTCTACCAGGGTAATCTCAGTCCTTGGGGGAGGCTTTGCCCTGGAGGAGGTGGGAATGGGGGCTGTGGGAGAGAACAAGGGAATCTGTGGCTGATATGTAGAACTGAATTGTATTGTAAAATAAAATAAAATTAAAAAAAGATAGAGGGATAAATGCTGAAAGATCAGAGAGACAAAAGAGCAAGCCACAACCACCACCTCTTACCTTGCCAACTCCTCAGCCTGAAAGAGCTCTTTGCCCAGCTATATCACTTCCTGTCCCCACCTTCCTAGTGCTGGGATTAAAGGCATGAGATGACAAGTGTTGGGACCAAAGATGTGCCCCACCACTCCCTGGCTTTGTTTCTCTTTTAGACTGGATCAATCTTGTGTAGCCCAGGGTGGTCTTGAAATCACAGAGATCTGTCTGCCTGTGCCTCCTGAGTACTGGGATTAAAGGTGAGTGCTACCAATGCCTGGCCACTATGGTTAACTAGTGGGTTAGCTCTAATCTTCAAGAAAGCTTTATTTGTTAGATCACAAATAAAATATCACCACAATGATGTTAAAGTGGGAAGCTGTTAGTATCGTGTCTGCCTTGAAGTTAAAACAGATGTGAAATGCAACAGACGTGTTGGAGAAACAAATAGTTCCATTATGAAAGCTCTTAAATAATACATGATGACCTACATCTTTTCAAGTTGGAGATTTAGAAAACTTTAGGCAAAAAATGATGGGTAGGAAAGTGCAGATCTGCTACCTCAACATTTGGAGCTTAACACATGGCTAGTAGTTTCTCCTGTAGGGTCTATGACCTCTCCAGCCAAGGGTAATTGGGTAGTTTTACAGTACTTGACATGAGTTTCCTCATATTGAGTGTAACTTAAGTCCTGTTAGACTGTTCTTGGTTATCCCCGAGATATAAGTGTCACAATTGCACCATTGAGGATGTCCTTTTTGGACAGCCATTTTAGTGGTTGACAGGCTTAACACTTGGATAGGTCTTCTGCTTACTTTCTCCCTTAACAGCTTGCATAAAACAGTCCTATACTATCAAAGATAGAATCATGGAGGTAATTTTCATGTCAGTACCAGCTTGATTCCTCCAGATCCCATGTCTCCAGGTAATGTCTTTATCAACAGAATCTTGTCTTCAAATTCTTTGTAGTGACCAAGAGCAATGGTAATAGCCTATGCCATTTTTCTACATCCTCTAATTATATTCTAAATGTGTATACTAATATCCACAAGTAAGCGGAGCTTTCATTTCTCATTCAAAAAGCTTCTTTTTGTAGCTGATGAAGGTTAGTACAGATATTTACAATGGTTATAATGCAGGGAATGCATAACTGTGATGTGCCTAGCTCCAATTAGTTCATCTACAAAACAATCCTACACCTAAAACTCAGGCAACTTCACAGAAGGGGGGCTGGAATGAATGTAGGAGCCAAAGGTTCAAAACACGTAATGGGCCATAGTGTCTTCTAGACAAGATAGGAATTCTGTACCCATGATATCTCAACAATATGGTTAACTTACTAAGCAAAATGACAATATCTATCAACATGCTAATGGAGATAGGATAAAGTCCTCAAAGATCACCTCTAGATGAAATACTATAAGCAGTCCATAGCTGCTGAAGGAGGAAGAATCAGTTGTCTACAGGGTTTGTATATGTGTACATACATGTATGTATATACATAGTAATAATCATAGAAGAGGAAATCATAAATCTAAAAAGTGGATATGAAGTAAGAATTGTAGGAGTGTGGGGGAAGATGGAAATGAAGTAAATATTGCAATGTGCTCATGTATGAAATTAATAAACAAATCATTTAAAATAAATTCAATGCCAGCCTAGGCTAGATGGGCTATAGACCAGTATGAACTAGAGAATGAGACTCTCATAAAAAGAAAAAAAAATATTTAGGCAAACAGGTAATAGAGCAGAGATGAGATTGATAAGGATGTGATTATCAGTTTGTACTTGATATAAATTCCCTAAGGCAGAGGGCAGAGTCTAAATTTTAGAGCTATAGTACAGTGGTCAAGCACGATTTTTAGTGAGTGGAAAAGAATGGCTGCAATAAGGATACAGAGCACTCATAGCAGCTAAGATCTGGTAATTGAATGAAATGTAGGAGAAGAAGAAAATGAGGCCTTTTTACCTCATTATTTGGTATTTGGTGATTCAGTATTTGGAGTGTGTAGCAACGATAATGAAGGCTTATAGGACTGGAAAGACATTGTAGTAACTGAAAACTCCATTTGCTATGCTGTATTTAGAGTGTAGTTCTATTTTTCTCCAAGATATCAACAAAAATATAAACTTCCATAATGGCATTCTGAATTATTAATATAGACACACATAACTTTATAAATGGAGGATTACAAGTAGAGATGCTGGCTGGATATTTTTTTCATATTGGGACTGATGAATTGCCCTGAGTTTGGGGGCTGTGAAGAGGTTTCTATAGCTATATATAGTTAAGTACTTCTATTGTTATAAGAACTATTTCCCAGTGAACTATATAAATATTTATGCTTTTATATTAATAAAAGAAGCTATTATAATAATTTTCACAAAGCAGGAGCCAATATGCTGACTACATGCAGGTCCTCCACAAGATCTCCACATTCCCTGCACAAACAAAGGAGACTTTATAGGTAAAAGAACAAAGCCTTGGTAAGGCTAACCATGAAAGGTCAAGTTTACATTCATTTTGAGTTAAAGAGTGATGTGCTATACATAAATACTACTTTATAAATGGCACCCATGTGTATTAGAGTGGCTCCAGTTGGGATTGTGTTGTTCGCAAGTCTATGGAAGGGTACAGAAATTTTACTCTACTTCTTTCTTGTTTGACTTTGTAGGGGTCCATCACGAGATGCATAGATGAAGAAACTGTGCTCTATATATTGGGGTTTCATTCATCCACAAAGAAGAATGAAATTGTGACATTTGCAGGACAATAGAGAGGGATGGGAGACCATCATGCTAAGTGAAATAAACTCAATTCAGAAAGAAAAATGTTGAACATTTCCTTCATGTATGCAACCTGTATTTAACAGTTATGAATGGCTATTTGTGAAGAAGGAAGCTAGTGCATGAAGGGGTAATGAATGAATATGGTCACAGGACATGATGCACTTGAATGCAAGCGCCACTGTGAATCCTGTCTGCAATGAATGTATGCTAATAAATTTTATAAACACATTGAAGCATGTCTTAATGAAATGGCTAAAAATCACAGCGAATTGCATTTGAAGTAGGTAGACCCTTTTAACTATGTTACAAGTCAGACAGAAATCTGACAACTTCATTGTGCTGAAAGGAAGTAACTGCCATCATGGCATTCTAGTAAACCACACTGTGTTCTGTAAAAAATGAGTGTGAAGGAAAATATTTCAGTGAAACAGTGTTGGTTTACATTTCCACGAGCAATGTGTAAATATTCCTTTTTTTCCCTGTGCTTGCTAGAGCAATATCATTTATCTCTTTGCTAATAGCCATTCTATGTGATGCAATATCCATTATGGTTTTAATTTTCATTTTCTTGATGATTACTGGTGATAGGCATTTTTTCATATTCCTGCTGGTCATTTCTGGAAATACTTTTGATAGGTATCACTTTAAGTCAATTGTCATTTCTTAATTGTGCAATTTATCTTTATGCTGTAGTGCTTTGTGCCTTGTGGATATCAACTACTTGTCAGGTATGGTAAATCATTTTTCCTAATCACTGGTTGTTTCTTCCTTTTTTCATTTGGTTTAGCTATTGAACACATCTTTCATATAATCCAATTTGTCTGAGCTGGCTTTTGTTTTTGGTATCTAGTCCAAAAATAAACTTTGTCATTTCATTGTCAGAAAGTATTTCTCCCGAGCTTTCTTCCAGCAGTTAAAGAGATTCAGGTTTCAGATTTCTCCATTCTTTATTTTTAGGTGACTTGTGTAATTGGTAGGCAGAAGAACCTGCATTTACTGTTTTGTATTTGACACAGGAGTTTCCTAAAGCTCTTTTCTGATGAGACTTCTCTTCCTTCAGTGTGTGCCTGTGATACCTTTGTTAAAAATCACTTGACTATGAATGTGTGTGTGTGTGTGTGTGTGTGTGTGTGTGTGTGTGTGTGTGAATTTTAGTTTATCTAATAATACCTTTACACATAAATTCTCTTTGGAGGCATTTATCATTTCCATTTTAGATTCATCTGACACCTTTAATTGTAAAGATATTTTCTTTTCATCTATTATATCTTAGGCACCTGACTCTAGACTCAAATAATGCAAACTACCTCACAATCTAGAAAACACACAATATACACACAAAATCATTTATGTTTTTCACTTTTTTTTCATGCTGGGAGGACTCTCATTAATTATCTTATTTTCTTCTATTCAATGTTTTCAAATGATCATCAATATTGTTGGTTGTTTTTTGTCTATTTCTTCATTTGTAATAGAAAATACTGTATTTATCCAAATATTAAATATTGTCAGTCTATTTTTTTATATTTTATCTTGTTTCTAAGACCCATGGTCATGTATTCCTTGCAATGCCCCTTTTATTAGCATTTATTTTATTTTTAGGCATATAAATATTAATAAGAAAGAGCATTTGGCCTTGTTTTATTACTGCCTAAAGACACAGCTGTGCCTTTTGCTCACACAGAGGTAAAGACAATTATATTAGATAATCATATAATTAAGATTAGTAAAAACTAAGATCAGAAAATAAAACAATATGCCCTGTACTTCCACTAAATTGCATCACGGTCACATTGTTTGCGACTCAAAGCATCATTGAAGTCGATGTGATTCAATCATCTTGTCTTTATTCTTTTACTCTCCTTTTCATGGCTTTCACAAGACTTTTTCATTTGAGGCACCCAAAGATGAGCTCTGATAAGTTATATTGCCTTGGTGTCCTGTCTTGTCACTTCTGACACTGATTGACCCTATCAGTGCAGGGAAGTGGTAATACACTGCTTTAGTCTCGCTCTTTTCATTGCTTTCTTGTGACAAAAGAAAAGATATGACCCTCTTGATAAAGTTCAAACTAGAGCTGTGTGGGCAAAATACAAAACTGGAGAGAAATATCTCTACATACCATCATGTTTTTTTTTTCTTCAATTTCTCTTAAATGTCCATGTGCATAAATGTAGAAATTTTGCTCTGTCTTCATGTGAATAACGGACACTGTGTCTTCAGAGATGTTTATATGTGACTTCCTAGGAAATCTTACTTGAAAGTTCTGAATAAAATGGATCCTTATAAAAGTAGATAGGATTTTTCTTGTGCTAATAGATTCATTCAAATCTATTAGTCCATTCTAAATGGCATAGATTTTTAACTCTGTTTTCTGCCTGTGAAATTGTTACTTTTATGATCTAACAGTATTTATCTAGTAACTTTGCATATTACAAGACATACTGCAGGAATCAAATGTGAATTCAAAGTAATGGATCGCTAATTAGATAACTGATTTTAATGTGGTTAAAGCCTTTTAGTCAAGCAATTGACAAAATTTCATAAGGAAGTTAAAAAAGATAAACTGAGGTGATCACAGACCAAAGGGGAGTACAATATGCCCGATATCTTGGGAGGCTTAGCGACGCTTGCTTGCCTAACCTGTTTGGTGACTATGTTTCTTCACAAACTGAGGAAGAGGCCAGGCTTTAGGATTATTCACTCTGCCATTTTGTTGATTCTATGTTTTATGGTTTTTTCCTCAGACTTTGCTACTGACTCAGGTGCTCTTTGGGACTTCAGCTATCTGGTAATTGGACACATTTGTGGTTAAGTTCTTTGTTACTTAGCTTCCTCATTCCTTGGTGATCATGCTCTCAGCTGTAGTATCAGACGTTCTTGTGTGACTTCCTCCTCCTTGACATAGAATGGCTAAAGTTGGCTGACAACTTGACACATATGGGAAGAAGGAACTTCAATTGAAGAATTGATTCATCAGATTTTCTGCTGGAAATGCCTTTGTGGGACATTTTATTGGTTGTTAATTGAAACAGTTGGTCTCAACCCACTGTGGGCAGTCCCATCTCCCACGCAGGTGGGTCTGTGAATAAGAAAAGTGGTTGAGCCAGGCCAGGGGAGCAGACAGTAAGCAGCCTTCTTTCATGGTCTCTGCCTCAGTTCCTACCTTGAGATTCCTGCCTTGAGTTCCTGTCCTAGCTTCTCTCAATGAGGTATCAGTATTTGGAAGTATAGGATGATATAAGCTCTTTCTTCCCTCAAGTTGCTTTTGGTTATGGTATTTATCACAACAGAAAATAGCTTGAAGATGCTCACCTAATATCTTAATTCTCACAAAGTTTGTGTTTTTAGAATTCCCGGTCTTATTTACATACACACACACACACACACACACACACACACACACACACACACACACGGAGAGAGAAAGAGAGAGAGAAAACGAGTGAGAGACAAAGACAGAGACAGAGAGAGGCAGAGAGATAGACACACATTCTTATGTAACTCAAATCTTATTCTATAGTTTCTTGTGATATGTTTGAATCAAAGGCAAATTTAGCATTTTATTAATAATTATGCTTTGTACATTATTTAAATTTAGATGATTTGAAGAGTGCCAGATATAGTAGAAACAGTAACTATTACTCTTAGCCATTCACAAAGGTAGCTATAAAAAATTTTAAAAGAAAGTAATGACTGTTAGATGGTTGGTCAGGATTATAAGGCAGATTTATTCACATTTTTTCAGAAAAAAAGAGAAAAGGAAATCATGGCATGTATAAAAATATTCCTCTCATATTAAATAAATTCTATGTGGACAGCACACATAGGGTTGATAAGTTATTATATTTGAAAAAAGGAGGGTACAGAAGTTGGCTAGAGAAGTGGTGGGTCTAGGTAGAGTTAGGGGAATATTTGGGGTGAATATGATCAAAATACGTTGTATGAAATTCTCAAAGATTTAATAAAACATTATTAAAAAATTTCCATTAAATTTAAAATCAGAAAATATTAATAATACTCATCTTTATCAAAGTCAGATCGCAGAATTCCCCTTCATTTACTTGGTACTATTCTGTGAACCAGGATTCTTTGATGATTTAAAAACACTTTCATCTGCATAGTCATATCATTTATTTCTATCTTTGAATCGAAAGGCATGCAGTTCATTGTATTGGTTCAATATCACATCTCATTAGACATTTGGATTTACCTCTATTAAATGCCAATCTAGTCACATTGTGACTAAATATTTTATCAATTATTTTTATAACCAGTTCAAAGGCTTTTTACAACAAATCATCAATTTTATGGGGTTCTAGTTTAAGATATAGTAATCTTAATCTTAAATGTCAACTATTATGAATTCTTTAACAGAAAAGGAGTGGGAACCAGTAGCTCCTTGTATTAAAAAACAAAATTGCAGTCACACACACACACACACACACACACACACACACACACACACACAGAGTTTGTTAGGTATTAATATTCTCTTTGTTATCTCCAAATCATTTGGAAAATTCAAACTAGTAAACATAAAGAATATAATTGGATTGGATATTGGGATTAACTCTTAACAACACAAAATAAGTGAATGATAATATACATTTGTAATTCAGCACATGGAAGAAATGCTTTATATATTTCATTTTATTGTATTTGTATATTTAACTACATATCTATATGATTGTGTGCCTGTATATAAAATAAGTCTATGTATACAATATTTAATTTAAATGTTAATACATTTTAAAGAGAAATTTATATTAAATACTAATTATAATTTTATTTCTCCAAATTACTTAGTAGTATATGCACATATAACTTTCAAAATCAATATGAGGTTGGTGAAGACCTTTTCCCATTCTGTAGACTGCCTTTTTGTCTTATTTACCATGTCCTTTGCCTTACAGAAGATTCTCAGTTTCAGGAGGTCACATTTATTAATTGTTGCTCTCAGTGTCTGTGCTACTAATGTTATATGTAGGAACTGGTCTCCTGTGTCAATGCATTCAAGGCTGCTTCCTACTTTCTCTTCTATCAGGTTCAGTGTAGCTGGATTTATGTTGAGGTCTTTGATCCACTTGGACTTGAGTTTTTTGCATGGTGATAGATATGAATCTATTTTCAATCTTCTACATGTTGACATCCAGGTATGCCAGCACCATTTGTTGAAGATGCTTTCTTTTTTCCATTGTACACTTTTGGCTTCTTTGTGAAAAATCAGTTGTTCATAGGTGTGCAGATTAATGTCAGGGTCTTCAATTTGATTCCATTGGTCTACATGTCAGGCCTATCTCCAAGAGTCTAGATGAAGAGAGATAAGAGAGATTTTTATGAGCAAGAGCCATCAAGATCATGATGGGGAAACCTACAGAGACAACCAAACCAAGCTAGTGGGAACTCATGAACTTTAGACCAACAGCTGTGAAGCCTCCATGGGACCAGACTAGGCCCTCTTGCATAAGTAAAGACAATTGCATAGCTTGATCTGCTTAGGAGGCCCCTGGCAGTAGGATCAGGATCCATCCCTAATCCATGAGCTGGCTTTTTGGAGCCTACTACCTATGGTGGGGCACCTTGCACAACCTTGGTGCAGGGGGAGGGGCTTGGACCAAGCTCTGCTGACTCCCTATGGGAGGGCTTACCATGAGGAAGGAGGGAATAAGGGGTAGATTGGGGGGAAGGCTAGGGGGCCAGGAGGAGGGAAGATAGGGGGAATCTGTTGTTGGTATGTAATATGATTAAAAATGTCTTAATAAAAATCAACATGAATAACAAATACTAAAATTCTTTCTCTCCCTCCCTCTCTCCCTTCATCCGTAACTCTCTTTTACCCAACCTTCATTTCATCATTTCTTAAAAAGTTTTCTTGGTGCCAGTAATTTAGTGCCAGAGCCTTGTACATGCTAAGCAGCTGGTCCACATCTGAATAACAAACCCAGCCTCTCAAATGTTGAGAACTCCAAAGTTTCTCATTTTTAGAAGAAATCATGCATGTGGTGATATTACATGTTTTTGCTTGTGCTGATGTGAAAGGCAGGGTTCTATTCAATGCATATTACTTATACTGTAGCTTATACTTGTACTTATACTGATCTATTAGCTTATTTTGCATCATTTGTCCTAACAAGGGGAGAGAGCTACAGGAAGGAGCAGCAGAGTGACTATGTCCAGGACACTTTTCAATGGATTATTTTTAGCATTTATAAACATATTTGAGCAACCTGCATGCTTTATTACCTGAAAATTTAATAGCTTTATTATGTATATGACATATTTATTTAAAGTTCTCTCCAGAATAATTTATGTTACATATTATTTGTTCCACAAACTTATATAATTTTTTCTTGAAAAGTTCTAGTTAATTTAAAAGTAAGTTCATTTAGAAAGTAGAATATGATTAAGTTCAACAAACACTTATTAAACACCATGACCTGTGCTGTGGTGTATATAAGAATAGGCGTGAACTGATTTTCCCTCTGGTAAAGCTTCAGAGGTAGATAAATATATGAAAGACTCATTTCAGTGCAGAGTTGTACATTAAAAGTATCATCTGCAGAGAGGTCACAACTAAAGGATTCTGGGACAAGACCAACGGAATGTAAATTCTTACTATGAACCTGAGGATTTCTTTGGTCTTTGTCAAATGGATGAACTCTTTTGCACATTATTTTGTTATGTACAACAGGAAGACAATATTAGCTATATTGTTGTCATCTGGATTTCATATTTAGTGTAAGTAACACACTTAAATGGTGCTAGAATTATTTTGTTAACAGTACTATTCATCACTGTGACTAGTAAAGCTTGTATTGTTAAAGAGGGTTAGAGATATCCCTTATAAAGTGCTTTTACAGCAGTGATTCAGGCTCTTGGAGGTTGATGGAAAAAAAGCTCTAAACAAAATAGGGGTGTAGAGAAAGCCAGAATGGGGGAGGCATCAACAGCTGACAAAGACAAATGGGTGTGACGTTATAATCTGTAAATGTCATCGGCTCTATACTTCTAAGTTGTAAAGTGTGAGGTGGGAGTGGAGAGGGGCACTAAAGAGATAAGCAGGACTTGATAAAAAGAAAAGGTGCCTGTCTCTCAAAGGGCGAGTTGACTTTATCTTGTAAGTGAAGGGTATAAATTAAAAGCATTTTTTAAAGGAAGTGAATTGGCCAGATTTAATTTTGCATAGATCTCTGTGACAATATCTTGAAAACATAACATGAGATAATGAAGAGGCTAGAGGGCTATGGAAAACAGTAATAAATAATACAGCTGATGTCATTCTGTAGTCATAGGGAATAATTTACAAGGTTCCTAATTTTGAAATATTTCTTATTTTCTTGTTCATTTTATGCATTAAACTTTCAGAGATAAATAAAAAAAATCAAATCCTCTGGGAAATAACTCTCATGGGAATATCATAAATCCAAATGTGAAATTGATAGGAATTCCTGATAATACTTCTCAGAAAAAGTCTGCATATCACATACCTCTTACAACAATTTTGATACAGTTTTGTAAAAAGCTTATTAATATCCTCTGTGATACATACATAATGTGTGTGTGTGCGTGCATGTGTGTGTATTTAATGTCATGATTATCCCCTTTTCCACTTTATAATGCTCCTATAATCCCCTGCACACTGAACAATGTTCCATTGTTACTCTTTGAATATTATAGTATAAATATATTATTTTCCATAAAAACACTGTTTTTATTTATGTATAATATGTAGTCTTTAGTAAACTCACAACATCCTTGTCTCCTGAGAAATCTAGAATGAGATACACAAGAAGTCCAGGTCCTGCTTGGAGCATGCTTGCACAGGCATCATCTAATGGCTGCTCGGCACTGGTGCATCCCTGACATGAACACTCAGGCTTCTGAGTTTGTGTCTACTGCAGGTTTTCCTTCACAATGTCTGTGTACATCCTGAGAGCAGAATAGAAAGTAGAATTAGAGTTGCAATCTCCAGTGCTAAATAGCTACATTTAAGAATTGTTTCTGAGAATGACAAAATGATACTTGGGCCATTAAAGGATTTGCTGTAAGTTCAGGTGTCATTGAACACGTGTCCTGGGTTATAGAGAAACAAAGTGACAAACTGTTAGAACCCCAGACATGCCACTTGCTCATTTTCCGAGGTTTACTGTTTAATCTCTGCAGTTCTTGCTTGAAACAGTAGACCTGGTGAGCTTCAGCAGCTCTCTGAGAAAGCCAGATAATTAGAGTATGCAAAGGCCAAGTATGATGCTTGGAAAATTAAGTTCTAAATACACATAATGCCCTTTCCCTTTACTGGTCAACTATATAGATCTTTGACTGGATTTATAGCTTGAATTTGAAGAAGAGTTTTCTTTTTGATATTGTCTTAGCACTTTTATCTTTTTTTTCTTCTTAATTTTTGACAATTTCACATTTATATCAGCACCCTATTCACTCCCTATCATCCTTCCTTTTCACACTTCTCCCATTCTTGCTGACCTTTTCTTCCATCTAACCAGCCCACCTCCTACTTCTATGTCTTTTTTGGTGGAGGTTGCGTGCAGGTAGCCACAGATAGAATGTGTTCATTATCACTATGACGTGCCATGTGCAGAATTTAGTATTTCATGGAACTCTTTCCCATCTTAGAGCTTTTACAATGTTTTTAGCACATTCTTCTGTGATATCCTCTGAACATTGAAAATGGTGCTATAGATAGTTTAGGGGTTATGTCCTCAAGACTCATTCGCAACACTTTTATCAGTTATAATTCTGCATGAACCAGTGCTCATTGCAAAAATGAAATAAAATAAAATAAAAAAATAAAAAGATTCTCTTACTGAGGCTGAGAGAAACACTAATCTGTGGGCATAAACATAATTCTCAGAAGGCAGTTTGATTGCCAATCCATTCAGTAAATCATCAGCAGTAGGTTTCCCCTTATGTTCTGAGGCACCCTAGCCATAGTTTCCTGACTAGGTTTACAACACAGCACAAGTATTCCTTCTATGGAGCTGCCCCCAAATCTAAGAAGAAAGTAGTGTTTACCACCCAAACATTCTCACCATCATTGCACCAATAGGCTGTGCCCAGCATAGCATTTGGGGTTCACATCTGGGTGAAGCTCTTGATGGTTCTGCTTTCCCTACACCCTGTATAGGAACTTCTGACACTGTGGATGCTAGGTAGGAGGGATTCCAGCTCAGTTCTAGCATGATTTCACTGTGTCCCATATCCAAACTGTGTGGTGTTTTCAGTAGTACAGTCTCATCCTCTTGTGCTAATTGACAAAGAGCAACAACAATGTCTCCATTGTTCGTGAGTTTCAGTTTCTTAGGAAGTGGTGGCACTTCATATAAAGTATGGTCTACGACCAGTAGAGGGAAGCAGAACACCAGGGCCTAACCTAGAAATTTGGGCCCCACCTCCTGAAGGGCTTAAGCAGCAGGTGAGACAAGGCTTTGGACTTCGCTGAGTCTAGACTGGTTGGGAAAGAAAAGAAGAACCAATGCTTCAGCAGCTGTGCCTACATAACTGAAAGCTAAGGTCTGAGAAAGCTGAAGACTGGAAAGCCAACAGAAAAAAGAAATGAACAATCAAACAAGAAGCACAAAAGAAGCACCAACAAAGCCACATTCAGCTGTTGAGCTAAGTCCTAACAGTTAACAAAGGGCTGCAAAGGGGTTTGATCAGAGTCTCCGATCTGCAATAATATTTCTGTAGCATTAGAGGTGTGTGCACCTGCTGCTTCATGGGGTTCCACTCTGCTTTGCAGCGGGAATGATAACTGAATTGTTCAGTGCGTGCTCACTTCCTTGTGCTCACTCCCTTTCCAGAGGCTCAGAGCAGAGGTGGCACCTGCTCATCTAGCATCATTAGCAAAGCCAGGAGAGGAAGCAAGAACCAGAAAATGGAAACACACTTTCATGTCAGGTTTTAAGGTTTCACTCTCTTAAAAAGTGACTTCTTAGAAATGTCAGTTCTGGGGTACAGAGTCTGTATTAAAGGGTTTTAGTTTATCTACTTCATGTATTTACAGAATGCATCGTCCCATGTGAACACAAAGGCAACACTTTGGGAACAAATGCAGTGGGTCTGAAAGGGACAAGAGTGGGGGATTTGGTATTGGCATTGGGGTGGATATATTTGGAAGGCTATGTTAGAGCATGGAACTCTGGGAGTAAATGCTGAGGAAGTAGTCAGCTGTTGAGTCAAATTGTTTGTGGTGGTTTGAATAAGAACCATGCCCTACAGGCGCATGTATTTAAAGACTTCACCCCTGGTTGGTAGTGCCTTTGGGGAAGGTTATGGAACCTTTAGAAGGTGGAGCTTTTTGGAGGAGGTAAATCACTGTCACTGGAGGTTTGTGGGGGGGAGTCTTTGAGAGTATTGAAGAACCAAAGCACCCCCATTTCAAGCACGCCCCTCACCCCAGCTTGAAACGGACTTGAATTTCAAAATTCTCAGAGCTGCTAACATAGGTCCCAGGACAAAGTCAGGATGTTTGAAGAGCCATCTGGTAACAACTGATTAACCACAGAATGCCCCAATGCTGGAGATGGTCAAAAGTACAAAGTCAGGATGTTTCAAGGGCTATATATGGTGGCATTTGATTAACCACAGAATGCCCCAATGCCAGTGGTAGTCTATAAATTTTGACATACAACTGGTTAAAACTAGAAAGTAAGATAACACAGAAATTCTGGAAAGCCCCTAAAACTGAGCCAATCAGAATTATATCCATACTAGCACCCCTAAATGATGTAACACTGTGGTTTTTGCCTTTAAAACCTGAGCTTGCAGAGGGACAGGCACCTCCTCCAGCCTCTACTGTGTTGGCAAGCTTGACTAGGACCCTGTCGTGTGGCTTGAACTGCTTCAATCAACCTTGCTTTTGCATTTCTGTGAGTTTGTGTCTCTGGTGGTCTCTTCAGTGGTCTTGTGCCCAGAACACAACAAGGATAGCCCTGCTTCACTTCCAGTTCACTCTCTCTCTGCTTTGTGTTTGTGGTTGAAGACATAATCTTTTAGGTTCCTCTTTTAGCAGCCTGTTGCCACTCTTTCTTGCCAATGGAAACATAAGCCAAAATAAACTCTTTCTTTCATATATATGGAATATATTTATATAGTATATTATAATTCATAACATATTTATATTCATAATTTATATACAAATAATATTATATAATACATATCCTAAATTCTATATTGATACACACACACACACACACACACACACACTAAAAAGGTAGAGATACCTCCCCTCATGGGTCAACTCTGTGTTGGATAGGAGCTGAAGTAGGCAAAGCTATCATAAGAGATCTTTTCATCTCTTTCTAGAACATAAATGACACTGGACACATTGTCTTCACTTATAGTAAAGCATTTTGAATTGATGCTTTCTTAGGTACCCCTCATGACTTAGCCTTACTAGCACCCCACATAACAACTTGTGCCATCAGCTAAAATGGTTAAAATTTCAGTTTTAAGCCATTGCCTGCCGCAGTAATGACCATACTGATGTTTTATTGCAAAGTGCACAGTGCTCCTTCTTTCTTGGTGTTATGAGGTAGTTTATATTCTTTTAAAATCTCTAAGATGAAGTCCTAGATCCCAGACTCTTCAAACTGAGCATCATATGGGATGGTTGTTTAGGACAAAGTCATTTTTGTGAGCAAAGATCAATGTGTCTGCTTTTCTCATAAAATGGGGAAATTTGGTTGGAGAGACAAACATGGAAAACACCTTGTGAAGTCAGGTTACCACCTCCAAGGATCTTTCAGGTGATGGGTGAGAAGTTGGAAACACATCCCTTCTTCAGCATATGGAGGGAAATCAGCCCTTTGGAATCAGATCTCCAGCCTCTACAGTGATGGCGTCATTTATTTCTACTGTTTAAGCCTCAGCTTCTGGTGCTTTGTGATGTTAACTCTGGAAAAATAAATGGAAGAGATAACATGTCTCTCTGTTGAGCCCATGTTGTAGTTAATAGGGCTTATTTCTCAGGACATACTCTCCACAACTGTCCCCTTTAAGAAATTGTTTCATTGATCAATTGAAATGGCACCAGAATTATAGTCTTTCCATTGCATATAATTGCATGCCATTTTTCTTTTCTAACCACTGGGACAGTATTGAGCTCCACTGAGATTCCTTTTAAAGTTACATTTTCCAACTTTACTATTACCTTGTTGACAATAATTATACAGAATTTAAAGAAGGACGTTTATTTCCCTGGCTAAAACAAATGGTATGAAGTATGGATAATCAATATACCTTCACTCCAACTGATCTGATTATGACAAAGCATTTTCAAAGCATCCCCGGCCAGCAAGCTCTGCTTCTTCTCTCTGAGATGAAGCCCTGTGAGAATATCAGATCTAATGGCATCCTAGCTGTGTGGTGCCAGGGTTTCCTGTCCATCCATTGACTTTCATTCATTTTTTTTTCTCATGATGCCAGCTAAACACTATATTACCATCAAATAGCTTCAAAGAACTGTGAGATATGGAAGATCTCTGATAAAATAAAGTTTTAAAAGGCAGTAAAGATTTTATTTTTGCAATCCAAGACTCTTATAGATAGGTATCCAGTAAAATGAAATGGTAAATTGTGGGATTGCAGCTCTTAATTGTAAAAGTTACATGCATCTGAAAAATATATGTAATTTGAATTTGATTGACAAAGCAAATGGACAAAGCAAATAGGCAAATGGGCTCAATGTTCCTCTTTGATAGAGTAGGGTTACTGTAGATATATATGTCTGCTCCACCCTAGTATCCTCATCACTCACTTTGGCTCACCTATCAATACAGCTCAGGTGACCCAAATGTTTCCTTATCTGTATAGTATCTTTTCAGTACGCACAGTCAGAAATGAAACTGAAATAACAATAAAAGTGAAATCTAAGCTATTTATACTTTGGTGTTGTGGTGAAGAGTTATATATGGAAATCACTATGGTGTTTTCTTAGAAAATTGGGAATCAATCTCCCCCAAGATCCAGATATACCACTACTCTTGGGCATATACCCAAGGAATGCTCAATCATACCACAAGGGCACTTGCTCAGCTATGTTCATATCAGCATTGTTTGTAATAGCCAGAACCTGGAAATAACCTAGATGCCCTTCAACTGAAGAATGGATGAATAAAATGTGGTACATATACACAATGGAATACTACTCAGCAGAGAAAAACAATGACATCATGAGGTTTGCAGGCAAATGGATGGAACTAGAAAAAATATCCTGAGTGAGTTAACCCAGACTCAGAAAGACAAACATGGTATGTACTCACTTATAGGAGGATACTAGATATAAAACAAAGGATGACTAGACTGCAACTCACAAGTCCAGGGAAGCTACCTAGAAAAGAAAGACACAGGGATGGCCCAATGACAGAGAAATGGATGAGATTTACATGAGCAAACTGGACGTGGGGGGCGGGTGTAATGAAGGGCAAGGGTCGAGGGAAAGAGAGCTTAGGGGAGTGGGAGACCCCAGCTGGATCAAGAACAGAGAGGGAGAACAAGGAAAAAGAGACCATGATAAATGAAGACCCCCATGGGAATAGGAAGAAGAAAAGTGCTAGAGAGGTCCCCAGAAATCCACAAAGATACCTCCACAATAGATTACTGGCAATGGTTGAGAGAAAGCCCGAACTGACCTACTCTGGTGATAGGATGGCCAAACACCCTAGCTGTCATGCTAGAAATCTCAACCAATGACTGATGAAAGCAGATGCAGAGATCCTCAGCCAGGCCCCAGGTAGAACTCTGGGAGTCCAATTGGTGAGAAAGAGGAGGGACTGTATGAGCAAGATTTGTTGAGACCAAGATTGGAAAAAACGCAGGGACGAATACCCAAACTAGTGGAAACACATGAACTATGAACCAATAGCTGAGGAGCCCCCAACTGGATCAGGCCCTCTGGATAAGTGAGACAGTTGACATTGAAAATGCTTTTAATGGACAATCTTTTTTTTTTTGGGGGGGGGGGGGCGTTTCAAGACAGGGTTTCTCTGTGTAGCTTTTGGACTTGTCCTGGATCTCGCTCTGTAACCAGGCTGGCCTCGAACTCACAGAGATCCACCTGCCTCTCCCTCCCAAGTGCTGGGAATAAGGGCATGCACCACCACCGCCCAGACAATCTTAGACTTTCTGTAAATATATTCAACTACAACTCACTGTTTAAAATGCATAATGAGTGCTGCATGCTTAGCATGCAGGAGGGATTGGGCTCAGCCCCATAGTTAAAAAAAATTGTTGAAATAATACATGGCAGAGGAAACATGCAATCCATAATCCACAGAGTGAATTAACTTCCCAAAGTGCAGAGAAAGATGTAGATGTAACCAATCGTATTATTAAAATAAGAAACACAGAGCCAAGGTAAAAGAGAAAAGCCGAGAGGTCAGAGCTCAGAGATAAAATCTTACCTCCTGCAGTGCTCCTAGCTTCCCCGAGAGAGGGAGGTACTTCCTGTGTCCCTGTTTAAATAATCTTTCTGTTCTGCCTTCTCATTGGTTGTAAACCCAACCACATGACTGCCTCATCACTGCCTGTAAGTACCGCCCTCCAGGTCTTAAAGGCGTATGTCTCCAATACTGGCTGTATCCCTGAACACACAGAAATCTACCTAGCTCTTCTAACCACCACGCTCTTACTATGGCTCTAATAGCTCTGACCCCAGGGCAACTTTATTTATTAACATAAAATTAAAATAACATTTCAGTACAAATAAAATATCACCACATTTCCCCTTTTCTATTTTAATAAAAAGAAAAAAGGCAAAAGGTTATAACTAACAAAAGAAAAACTATATACAAAAGTACAATAACTATATACAATATATACAAGTAACAAATACCTAAACGATGTCTAGTCCATTTGTATTTGACAAATCAGAGAAAATAATTCCCTTATCTATCCTATTTTAGTAAGTCCAAAATGTATCTAATTCACTTTTTATCCTAATTAATCTTCAACTATAACTAACTAATCTTCAACTCCCTCAGAGACCCAAGAAGGAAATAATATTAGCTAACAAAAATAAAAACAAGAAGTGCACAAAAGCAACTTCCAAAAATTTTGTGAGTTGACAGAAACAGCCAGCTGCCTGGACAGTCACCTGAGGTTTCTCCACAGTGTTGGGGCATCATCTTTAGCCTATAGGCTTATCGTATCTGACAGACTCATTTGTGAAGTAGGTTGTACACAAGGTCAACAGTTCAACCTCACACTGGGTGAGAGCAGTCCATGTACCAGAAACACCTGAATTCCACTAGTGTCATGTCATGATTCAGGATTTTAAATTCTGGAAATTGTTGATGGTTTTTGAATTCAGCTGTCCATTCTTCTTGGCTGTGTATATATGGCTTCATCTAAGCATGCCCTTTCTCCACATCCCTCTATTAAATGCCAGTCTACTATTGAGAGGCGTGAGCTTTCAGTTGCTGTTCCATTGCACAACAGAAGCCATCGGCCCACTGCCTGTTCAGCTGCCTTCGAAGAAAAGGGCACTGTACCTTTTCCGGATTGTGAAGGCCACTTCAGGGATGGTGCCATGTTGTCCTGGCCTCAGAAGATGCCTTTTGATAAAGCCATAACCACACTTGTTTTGGCAGGAATTGGTAGTCCTTTGTTTCGTGTTCTGTCTGTCCATTTTTTCTGTTGATTTGAGGATACTTTGTTATCCAGTGGCTAACTTTTGCCACAATGAAAATTAACTCCATATGCAGTTTCTTCAATGCCCATATTTTCTCTGAAGTAGATTGGTACTGCCAGGAGCCGACATGTCTCAAAAAAGAAAAATTTCTAAGTTATTAAAACATTTTAAATGCCATATTCTGTAGATCTCTGAAGGGTTTGAAGATGACCTGTCTAAAATACATCTGCTCAATTTTTAAAACATATCTAATATGACTACAATTTCTATTGTAATGTCTAAGTACTAACTTTCATTTCTTTATATCCTAATAGTTGGTAATAATGTAAAGTATTTAAAACTAGTAATTGTCTTTTTCTTTTCTTTTCTTTCTTTTTTTTTTTTTTTTTTTTTAAACAAGAACCTTAAATCTAATCTCCTTTGCTTAGCCTTTTTCCTAACCCTTGACAACAACTTGTAACCAAACCCCCTAAACAATGAAAATTATCCCAGACCCAAAACCCATTAAAAGAACCAAAAAAAAACCACCCGCCCCATACCACCTCTTTGGGAATGTGGGCGTCATTCTTAAAATTGCTTCCTGCTGGGTATGGGCGAAGTTATCTTTATCCTGAAAGAAAAATTTAAGTTAATTGTCAAATTCTAGGAAAGGTAACTATATCCTTCATTATTATCCAGTCTGTGTATAAAGCCAAAGTTCAGGGTTTATCTCAAGTCCTTATTCAAGTAGTCTTTGAGACTGGATCATCTCAGCTAGTCATCTCAAAATTGCTCTGAGCACCTTGTAGTTCAAAGCTGATCTGTAGATGATGTTTGTCAGTTCAGTGATATTATTATTGTCCACGTGGAATTGTTGTTGTTGTTGTTGTGGGGCCCCATCTTCTTCCTGGAGACTTCAGTTGATGTTAGGCCTGGCCGTGATTTCCTGCAGAAAACTGATAAGAGACTCGAACACAAAGACATATATATGCAGCTAATTGAAGCCTTTTTTCTAGAATTAGTTAGTACTCTATATGACCATTCATATCTTAACAAAGTTTAAAATGTATATATATATATATATCAATCTTGTAAATTTTGATATAAAATTTATACTTTAAGAAAAGTTTAAAGAATCAGAATAGAATCAAAGAGTTGAGATTAGTAATAGAATAGTCCCTTAATTAATTTGGCTTTTGTCCTGTCCCATAGCAGAAAATGGCTCTTTTATTCTGGCATGATACAGGGAGTTTGTATTTTCATTTTAACAACATGCTTGAGTTTAAAGAAGGAGAGAGCCATTCTCCAACTCCAAAGTCAGCTTTAAATTTTAATTGAACTGGGACTATTAGAAAACCAATAGTGTTAAATCTTTAGAGGAAAGCAGAAACAAACATTTAAGAAGACATAAATTTTTTTTTTTTTTTTTTTTTTTTTTAGATTATATATACCCATACGCCATTTCACTTTGTTTCCTGGGATAGATGATTTGTCCCTTTTCTTTAGTTGTCTCATTTGTCTTGTGTTCTTCAGATTCCTTAACCATCATTCTCCTAAAAGACAAAAACAAAAACCTTCCCCCAAGACTAATTTTGGGGATGTTCCTTTTTGGCAAGTTATTATCTGATTAAATGAAAAGACATGTGTTACAGGTACCAGTTAGTTTAAATTGGATGTTCATGGTGGTTGATGAACTATCACCTCCTCTAATTAAGAGGTTTTTCTTGTTCAAATCGAACCTTTATCAATTTTGATGGTATCCACAGCTTATCTTTTCCTGTAGAAACAAAAGCAAAACCTCGTCCCCAACGTAATACATACCCTGGTTTCCATTCTGAGGTCAGCACATCCTTAAAGTATATAGGCTGATTTAATTTTGTAGTTTTTTCTATTACCCAATGTCTCTCTGAAGCTGTTGTTTCCTTTTCATTGGCATTCAGAAAATTTAAAGTTAATAGAGCATTATGCAGTCTATTTCTGGGGGTTTTTGTTACTCCTTTCTGTTTATTTAGCATATCCTTTAGAGTTCTGTTTGACCTTTGTATAACTGCTTGACCTGTAGGATTATGTGGTATACCTGTAATATGCTTTATATTGTAATAAGCAAAAAACTGTTTCATTTTAACAGAGACATATGATGGAGCATTGTCAGTTTTGATTTGTGCAGGTATACCCATAATGGCCATAACTTCTAGCAAATGAGTGATTACAGAATCAGCTTTTTCAGAACTCAAAGCAGTTGCCCATTGAAATCCTGAATAAGTATCAATAGTGTGGTGTACATATTTCAGTTTTCCAAATTCTGCAAAGTGAAACACATCCATCTGCCAAATTTCATTTCTCTGAGTACCCTTTGGGTTACATCATGCTGGTAATGGTGTTTGATTATAGAAAGAACAAGTAGGACATTTCTTTACTATTTCTTTGGCTTGTTGCCAGGTTATGGAAAAATCCTTTTTTAAACCTTTACTATTGACGTGATGTTTTTTATGAAAGTCTGAGGCCTCCAGCACATTTCCTATCAATAATTTATCAATCTCATCATTGCCTTGTGCTAGAGGGCCTGGCAGACCAGTATGAGATCGGATGTGAGTTATATATAAAGGATGACTCCTTTTCCTGATTGTATCTTGTAATTGAATAAATAGTGAAGTTAATTCTGAAGCATCAGGGATAAATTCTGCAGTCTCAATATGTAACACCACTCTTTCAGCATACTGAGAGTCAGTTAGTATGTTGAGAGGTTCTGAAAAATCCATTAATACCAACAGAATAGCATAGAATTCTGATTTTTGCACTGAATTATAAGGACTTTGTACCACTTTACTTAAATTTTCTGATTTGTAACCTGCCTTTCCTTGTTTGTTGGCATCTGTATAAAATGTACGAACTCCAGATTTGGGTTTTTGCCGTACAATTCGAGGCAAGATCCAATCAGCTCTCTTTATAAAATCAATTCTGTTGCTTTTGGGATATTTGTTGTTAATTTCTCCCAAAAAATTACTGCAAGCTCTTTGCCAAGGTTCACTTTCTGTCCATAATTTTTCAATGTCCTCCTTAGTTAAAGGTACGACAATTTCTGCTGGGTCTATTCCTGCTAATTGACGAAGTCTCAATTTTCCTTTCTAAATCAAGTCAGAGATTTTTTCCCCATAAGTTTTTAATTTTTTATTTGGTTTATTTGGTAAAAATATCCATTCCAATATAATATCTTTCCTCTGCATTAATATTCCAGTAGGGGAATGCCTAGAAGGTAAAATAACCAAAATGCAATCCAGCTTTGGATCAATACGATCCACGTGCCCTTCATGTAGTTTCTTTTCTACCAAGGCCAATTCTTTCTCAGCTTTAGGTGATAATTCTCTTGGACTATTTAAGTCCTTGTCACCTTATAAGGTTTTGAACAAATTAGTCAGTTCATCATTTTTTACCCCAACAATAGTTCGTAGATGAGAAATATCTCCAAATAATCTTTGAAAGTCATTAAGAGTCTGTAGTCTATCTCTCCGAATTTGTACCTTTTGGGGTCTAATTTTTTGTAGCTCTATTTTATATCCTAAATAATTAATAGAATCCCCTCTTTGTATTTTTTCAGGAGCAATTTGTAATCCCCAGCAAGGCAAAATTTTCTTTACTTCTTTAAACATTCTTTCTAAAGTATCTGCATTTGAGTCAGCTAGTAAAATATCATCCATATAATGATAAATTATAGATTTAGGAAATTTTTTACGTATCACTTCCAATGGCTGTTGTACAAAATATTGGCACAGAGTTGGGCTATTTAACATTCCCTGTGGGAGGACCCTCCATTGAAATCTTTTAACCGGTTGAGAATTATTATAAGTAGGCACTGTGAAAGCAAATCTTTCTCTGTCTTTTTCTTGTAAGGGTATTGAAAAGAAACAGTCTTTTAAATCAATAACTATGAGAGGCCATCCTTTTGGTAACAGAGTAGGCAAAGGAATTCCAGATTGTAGAGAGCCCATCGGCTGAATTACTTTGTTAATTGCTCTAAGGTCTGTTACCATTTTCCATTTACCAGATTTATTTTTAATAACAAATACAGGAGAATTCCAAGGGCTGGTTGACTGTTCAATATGCTGAGCATTTAACTGTTCTTCTACCAGCTCTTCTAAAGCCTGGAGTTTCTCTGTTGTTAAAGGCCATTGCTGAACCCATACAGGCTTGTCTGTTAACCATTTTAAAGGTAGAGCTGTTGGTATTTTTGGAAGATTATCAGTTGTTGTGCCCTGTTCTTGTATAATATGGATGGCTGGTGACCACTCAAAATAATGCCTTCTAATATTTCTCTCAGAAACATGTGCTAGTTTATGATTTGTTTCTGAGATTGGAGGGATTTTAATCTGAGTATTCCATTGTTGCAACAAATCTCGACCCCACAGGTTCATAGCTATGTTAGCGACATATGGTTTTAATTTTCCTCTCTGTCCTTCTGGACCTATACATTGCAGCCATCTTGCACTCTGTTTCACTCCAGATAATGTCCCAATTCCTAACAGTTGAACGTTTACCTCTTGAAGAGGCCAAGCTGGATGCCAAAATTCTGGTGCAATTATGGTAATGTCCGCACCTGTGTCTACCAGACCAGACAACAAAACACCATTTATTTTTATCGTTAATTTTGGTCTCTGTTCATTAATAGAAGTTTGCCAAAAAATTTTCTTTATGTTTTCTCCTGAATTTTTTATTGTCTCTTTTTCATCATCCTGACCAGCATGATTTATTCCAATAGTCATTTGGTTATTTAATCGCTCAGAGCAGGGATTTCCTCTACAGCTGCAGGAAAGGTTTGAACTGGTTTTGCTATGGGGGCCTGCATGAGGCCCCTCCGGGAGTTTCCCGAAAACTGAGGCAAAGGATTACCCTGTCTGTCCTTTGTTGATCTACATTCGTTGGTCCAGTGTTTTCCCTTACCACACCTTCTGCATACTCCAGAAGGAAGGGGCATTCTGTTGCCATTGTTCCTTGAAGAAACATTGCTTCTAGGATTGACCTGTTTACAGTCCCTTTTAAAATGTCCTTGTTTTCCACACCCAAAACATCTAACACTCCTCAAACCTTTTGAAATTACTTCTCCTACCCACGTATCATGCTCATCAACCTCAACATTAATTGTTTCTCTAATCCAATCTTCCAAAGGTGCAGATCTTGCCCTTAACGGCCTGATTATTGTTTTGCATGCTGCATTCGCATTCTCAAATGCCAAAGCTTCAATTATTGCCTTACTAGCTTCTGATCCTGAGACCATTCTGTTTACTGCTGAAGCCAGTCTTTCTAAAAAATCTGTGAAAGATTCTTTAGGGCCTTGTATAACCTTTGTGAATGACTCATGTTTTTTTCCTGGTTCATCAACTCTGTCCCATGCATTCAAGGCTGCCATTCGACATAAAATTACGGTTTGAACATCATATAAACATTGTGTTTGTATTGAAGCATATTGGCCTTCTCCAATAAGCTGATCCTGACAAACTTGTATTCCTTTATCCCTCCATTGTGTTTCTACGTTTCTAGCTTCCTCCTTAAACCAAGTCAGAAATTGAATTTTCTGGCTGGGTTCCAGAACAGCTTGTGCAAGGTCCCGCCAGTCCTGTGGTATAATCCTATTATATGTTGACCAAGAGTTTAACATTTGCTTTACATATGGGGAATGCATGCCATAAGATACTATTGCCTCCTTAAACCTTTTAAAATCCATCAGTTCAATTGGAGCCCAGATATTTTGTGTAGCCATTTGATCAGGCATCTGCTGTACGGTTACAGGATAAATTAAGGATGATTGTGTGAAAACAGGCTTTCTTTCTGTAACCTTATGATCCAAACTTGAACCAACTTCACTGTTAAAATTAACAGGTTTTTCTAAAGCTGTTATCCTGGCACTTAAATCGACTATCTTTTTAAATAGTAAAATGAGAATAAGCATGGTGATTAACTGCATAATTCCCATAATACTAATCTTTTCATATAGTTGTTCCATTGTCAGACTGCCTAAAATTTCAAACAAAACCCAATTTTCTTCCAATGTACACAGGAAACCCATTTTTTTAAATGTGGAAAAAATTTGTCTTTTAAATAGTTTCCTTTATGACTTACCAAATCTGCGTAGAACAGTAGAAATCCGAGCGAATTTCAAAACAGCCACCTAGAGTCCTAGGTGTAAATCCAGAGAGAGAGAGAGAGAGAGAGAGAGAGAGAGAGAGAGAGAGAGAGAGAGAAACAGAGAGACAGAGAGAAAGCAAGAGCGAAAGCGAAAGCGAAAGCGAAAGTGAAAGTGAAAGCGAAGGGGTAGCCGGCTAAAGCTTAAAGCCAGCCACTTGTTCCCTCTGAGCCGAGTCAAGGCTTGGCTTTACAGCCAGGGGCCCTGTTTAGCAGGGCAGGCCTGAGCTGTTTGTAGCACTGGCTTTAAGCAAGCAGCTCACAGTCCGGCCTGAGCCCAAGCAGACCTGGGCTGGGGCTAGGGAGCCGGCTGCTCCGGCTAGGGAGCCGGCCCCAAGCAGTTTTTAATGGATTTTTGTCACGTTGGGCGCCAGATGTAGATGTAACCAATCGTATTATTAAAATAAGAAACACAGAGCCAGGGTAAAAGAGAAAAGCCGAGAGGTCAGAGCTCAGAGATAAAATCTTACCTCCTACAGTGCTCCTAGCTTCCCCGAGAGAGGGAGGTACTTCCTGTGTCCCTGTTTAAATAATCTTTCTGTTCTGCCTTCTCATTGGTTGTAAACCCAACCACATGACTGCCTCATCACTGCCTGTAAGTACCGCCCTCCAGGTCTTAAAGGCGTATGTCTCCAATACTGGCTGTATCCCTGAACACACAGAAATCTACCTAGCTCTTCTAACCACCACGCTCTTACTATGGCTCTAATAGCTCTGACCCCAGGGCAACTTTATTTATTAACATAAAATTAAAATAACATTTCAGTACAAATAAAATATCACCACAGAAAGAGGCTAGAGACAAAATTATATACTACATCATCCACTCATACATCATCCACTCAGGTAGTGCTCTATTATGTTAAAACAGGAAGTGATTTAATCTATGTCAGAGAAACCAGGACTGTGATTTCTTAGCAGGAGCATGTGTGTGCCTATGTATGTGTGTGTGTGTGTGTGAGTGTGTGTGTGTGTGTGTGTGTCCTAGATGCTTATGAGCTTCAAGTCCTCCTGAAGTCTAATACTACTTGAGGATTTCTTTCAATAATCATGGAACTATATGTCTTCACATACATAATTCAATTAAACAAGGTAAAAATTTTCTAAATATCAAAATGATCAATTTAAGAGATCCAGGTATCAGTTATCCAACTAATTTTGCCTTAACCACTAACTACAGATTGAAAACTGAAACTTGATATTCTAATAGGGTATAAAAGGAAAATTTCTAGCCAGGTCAGGCTGCAAATGGTTATACTCCCTTACCACATTTCTGGAAGCAGAGGTGGGAAGGTCACCTACATCTAGTATCTCAGACTAGCTATGGCAACACAGTGAGACTATCTCAAGAAGACAAAATCCATAAACAAAATAATTAATAAAGCAATAAAAATTTACAACATAATAAATTAAGAAAAAGAAAGTAAAAATAGGAAACAAAAACAGTTGATCACAGACTTGTGATCTCCTGAAGAAAAATGCAAATGGTTAATTGCAATTTGTGTATTGTGAGCTGAATTTACTAGAGTCAATATTTTAAAGCAGTCTGAGAAAATATTTTTTATAAAATTACGCATTTAAGGGACATAGAAAGAAAAGCAAAATTACTAAAGTAGATCTAAATATAAATTATAATTAACTATAAATAAAACTTTTGTGAAGGTGGCTTGTGTAATAATTATTACCTCTAATTCTCTTTCATATACTGAATATTCTTTTTTTCTTTTTATCTATTCTTCTCTCTTATGATCCATCCCTTGCTTCCACTCCTCCCATTCAGCCCCGACCTCCCCTCTCCCTTAGATTAGACCCATTGCCCTTCTGTTCCCCTTCAGAGAACAGCAGTCCTCCCATGGATATCAACCAGTCATGGCATAACAAGATGCAATAAGATTAGGCACAAACCCTCATATCAAGGATGAATATTGATTTTAAACATATGAAATAGCAAAAACTATTCTGTGAGAGTATCACCACCATAAACATCTTAGAGTCCGTTTGACCCTGTGCTACAACATATGCTTCATTTTTGAAATGTATTGGAAACCCATATAAAACCCAGGCTAGTTCTTATCTTTGCAATTTTGTGAAAAACTATGATGAATATTGTTTCTCTCTGTGAAAAAGTTTTGAATGTCAGATGGACCCAGTTTCAGCACCTCGCTCTAGTTACTGTTACAGATCTTGTTTGTGGCTCTAAGTGTGGGAACAATTACTGTTTAAAAAGTTGCACTTTAGGGATTTACTGCCCCATAACAAGAGCTTTCTTCTTTTGATTATCTAAAATGGGGTTTGGAGGAATATTATGCATCTTCTCAGAATAACATTGTCAGAGTCACAGGACTGTTTTGTGTTCTTATTTTTTCCCCTCTGGTATAAGAGAAAAGCTATTTTTCTGTTTGGTACATCATGTATCAAGTAGACGTTTGATCTTCCACTAAGGGAACATCAGCTAATCTTTGACATCAACATAAAACAGAAATTTTGGAACAGTGAGTTCAGCCACATTTCTGCTCTCTGCTGAAGGTACCACTCAGGAAGGACAGAGGACAATCAGCATTTCAGTTCTGTGTCCTTAGCCCTCTTCATGAGCTAGCTTTGGGATGAATTAGATTGCCTGTAACTTCCACTGCCTTTCTCTGTAAAACATCTCATTTCAATCAATAATCACCATGGTTTATCGGAACATAAAACTTGGTTGGAATTTTTGAAACTCAGAGATGGTTACATAACTATTCTAACTGAACTATGGATGTCGGTATAGACATCTATGTGAGCATTATACATAAGAAAATGCTTTTATGCCCTCTCAGTTTCTCTTGTTCTTTCTAATTTAGCTCCTGTGGATGGTGGCTTCCTGTGTTATAAAGAGTACAGCCACAGTCATGCCAGGAACTCTTGCTTCAATCAAGGGCCAGATACTTGACTTTGCTTCTTAGGTTATGTTTTTGCAAAAAAAATTAGTTAGCCTCAACACATCTTCAAAGAATACAGAACTTAAAATAATCCCAGTGCACTACTCCAGGTTACCAAGGGAAATTTCTTTCCTCCTACCTTGTTTGTGTAAGCATTTCATAAATGCTACTTAATCACAGATTAAAGAATTACAAATAAGGCTTTGATAATCAAATCCATTGTAAGATGGTACACCATGGGAAGTATCTCTCAGTCTCACTTTTTTCTTCTTAATCTTCTCAGCATATTGCATGTTACTTTGTCTTGGTCTCTAACCCCCAGTCTAGTGCTTGGTGGAAGACAAATCACAAACATTAAGTGGGAGAATAAGAGAGCTGCCTTTTGCTTGTCAACTACTGTTACATAACAAATTACTCTGATCTCTATTTTCTTAGGGCAACAATAGAGAGTGATTACCAACCAGTTGTCATAGCTGAGAAATGATGGTTTAAAATAATATTTTATGACAATACAATGCAGATGTCTGGAAATCTCTACATGCCTTTTTTCATGGATGTTGGCTTACCATAGGCTCAGTGACCATCTGAGATCAGATCAAGGCATATTCATTGATGTCTTGTAATCTAGCCATCATTTTATAGTTACCTGGGGGCTAAACACTCTACTTTGAGTGGATAGCACACTAGATCATCTTGGAGTCTGAACCATGACTATTTATAGGTAGTTCATATGCCTCAAATATTTTATATCTTTCTTGTCATGTTCAAACTTTTCATATTATATATTAACAAGTTGTAGCTCAGGAAAAAAACTAGCCAGTTATTACCTGCCTGGGGTGTCCAAGGCATAGTTTTAACAAATTTAGGGAATTCACAGTGAAATGAGTTACGATGTTAACAAACATATATTGATTTAACATTCCTTAACCATTTTCTAAACAAGTGATGGAAAACTGTGTGCATATCCTGACCAGGCACAGAATACAAAGCACCTTTGCAGTCTCAGGCTTACCTCTTTGCCTGAGCTTTCAGAGGAATGGAACAACTTCAGTTAACATCAGTAAATGGCTCTAGTTTAAGTGGGAGAAGTCAATCATAGAGAATCCACAAAGCGTAAAGAAGCCCATAAAAAAACATTGCCAGTCTGATTTCTTGAGAGAAACAAGCATTGGAAATGAGAGATGTTTTCTGAAAGCACCCACAACCTCTCCTAGCAAAACAAAAGCTAAAAACCAAATTACAGTGTCTGTTTACACTAGAATGTCTATTACCTTTAAAAGAAGATTCAAAGCAATTTTCCATGAAGAATCAGGTCATTATAGCTCGCTCAGGATAAGAACTGTCACTAAATTGATGTCAAATTTATCAACAAATGAAGTAGGAGAAAGGTCATACTCTGATCATTTAGGAAAATCACACAATTAAAAATTGCATTTGAAGTAATCTTTGCCTTTGTTTATTCAAAATGTTGTTTTTACCTAGACTTGTTTTTCTGATTTTTTAAAAATTTAGTGGAAGTACATATCATGTTCACTTCTGTCTTGGAATAAAGCTGCTTTATAAACCTTCTAAGAAATTATCTAATTCTCACTAGACAAGTGTGTTCCAAACATCCAAATGACAGCCGTTTGAATGGCTCCAGCTTGCAAGTCTAGAGGATAAGCAACATTTAAATGTCATTGCTAACAATATGTTAGAATTTTTCCTAATCCATGCTTGCATCCACTGGGAGAACGGAGAATAAAAATAAACATCTTCCTCCTAACCAGGCCATGCACTGGGAGTTGGCAACCTTGTGCAGCATCTTGTTCTGATATCTGACAGTCTTCCTTCAGGGAGTTATTCATTTAGTGCCTTTAAGTTGCAAGGTATTCAAGTCCTCCCAACTTCTTTCAATCTTTTGTTATCTTTCTAATGATCAATCCATATGTATTTTATCATTCAGTCTAAGTGATTCATTGTTCAATTAACATTTCTTGGCTCTTATAAATTATTTCTCAATTAATTTTAGTGTAGGGCAATTGGCTTAACCCTTGGCAGCTTTCCCCATCTACAACACCATAAAGGCTCTCTGCCCCCAAAGCTCTGCTGCTCTTGATACCATATGTAACCCACATGCACACTTTCTCCCAATAAAAAAGGCTTCTTGAGGTCAGTAGCAAAATGGTTTCGGTTCTTCTGAAACATTACTAATCAATCATGATTTATGGAGCTCTCACTTCAGGATCCATGTGGCTTTATTACAATCATTATCATCATCATGGGTTAAGGCTATACCTAGGTATAATCCATTTTGGATCTAACACTTGTGCAGAATGGCAGAATATAAACATTACTCATTAGGCAATGATTCGTAGTAGGAAATTTTCCTGTGGTCCACCTGATCCTGCAGCCACTCAGACCCAAGTAAACACACAGAGGCTTTTATGACTTACAAACTCTATAGCCTAATGGCTCAGGCTTCTTGCTAGCTAGCTCTTTCATCTTAAATTAACCCAATTCTATTAATCTATGTTTTGTCACATGGCTATGGCATTACCAGTCTGTTGTTATGCTGCTCTTTGGGTGGTGAACTGGTGTCTCTCCCACCTCTGCCTTTTTTCTTCCTGCCTCTCCCTTGGATTACCTGTCTAGCTGTAACCTGACTTGCCATAGGCTAGAGCAGCTTCTTTATTAACCAATAATAGCAGCACATATTCACAGTATGCAGAAAGACCATCCTACAGGCCTTCCCCCTTTTTGTATAATCAAAATGGAAAGTTTTAACATGCCTGGCTAGCTCAGTTGGTAGAGCATGGGACTCTTAATCTCAGGGTCATGGGTTTGTGCCCCTTGTTGGGTGCCAAATGTAGCTGGAAGGTTTCTCTGGTCCAACCCAGCCCCATGGTCCTATAGTCATTTATAAAATAATCACCCACAGGTTTATATTAATTACCAATTGTATGACCTATGGCAAGCTTCTTGCTAGTTAGCTCTTATAACTTCACCCATTTCTATTAATCTATGTGGCTCTGGCATTACTGGTCTAGCATCTTGCTGCTCCTTTGGCAGCAGCTGGCATCTCTCCCTCCTCTCCTTTCTTTTTCCCATATATCTGTTTAGATTTTCTGCCTGCCTCTAAGCTGCCTTGCCATAGGACAATGTAGCTTTATTTATCAACCAATCAGAGCAACACATATTCACAGCATGCAGAACGATATCCCACAGACATGATCAATTCAGGATTGAAAGAAGGAAGACATCCAGATAGGCATTCCCTAGTATGTCTGCAGTATGTGAATATGCATTCTCAGGTAGAGTACGTATAACAAAAATCATAAATAGAATCACCACTAATGGTGCTTTCATTGGCTTTGGATTTGAAGAGACAACAGCTATTCCAATACTGTATAGACTGGACTTTGCATACCACTATATTAATTTGCTTATTTCATTATGTGGTTTAGATCTACAAATGCACATTTCCCTCTGTCACTCAAATGTGAAAGGCCTGAGACAACATGAATGTTAAGTAATAACGTATTTGTATAAATATTTCAATTTATGTCAGCAGGTTATCAAGTATTGCTGTTAAGTGTGTGCATGAGAGGAGTGGGATATGCTGGAATATGTAATGATTTTTTAATTAAATTAACAATATGGAACAATCCTAGCATGGGACCCTGTACCCATGAGTACTCAATAAAAATTAACTCAATGAGCAAATTATATACTACAAAATGCAAATAAGGTTCTTATTATGGAAAAATGCATATTCTTGTTCACACATAATTGAGGACAGAATATTGAGTGTTTTATTTGAAATAGCATTCAAAAAACTGTATGTAAGTGATTTATATTCAAAATCTAAGATGCTTAGGGCTATACTGTTTTCAGAATTTTAAGTTGTGTGAAGTCAGGAAATAGAAATCTAAGGGGTATGATATTTAATAATGCATGAGTGATATAATTTTATTGTGTATCTCATTACTAAAAGGCTACAGGAAATAGAAATGCTGAAAAAGGAAAGCTTTCCTTTTTTGGGCACAGTTTTTCAGCATCATCACATTTACAGTGTCACTTTTTGCGCATGCTGATGGAAATTCATATGAAGTTATATTGTAGTACAGACAGTTGCTATTCTGTGGATCAAAAGGAAAATCATGAGTCTTATCCTGATTCAAACTTCAATCTCTTTCTCTCTCTTTATTTCCATTCTTTTTAATCTTCTCCAACAAACAATTTCAAATCTCTTCCACCTAATAAAATGTAAATTACCTCTTGGGTTCAAAGTTATTAGAGCAGGTTTATTAGCCCTTGCACTATAAAGCATTCTGGTAAGCTACCAGGCTATATAAATAATCATTTCTTCCTTACCTCATGGTTTCCATCTATAATTAATGGTTTACATCACCTTATCTTACAGACGACCACTTCTTCATGAACAAATATGTGATCTAATGTAACTGCAGCTGCGTATTCTAAGAAGCAATATATCAACTCTGGTGCATTTTAAAACCTGAAATTTCATTCCTGACACGTGGCATTGTAACTATGGCATTTGCAGCTAGAAAATGGACCTAGAGCATCAGAAAGAGAATCATTTCCTGGATCTGCTTTACAGCCAAGGACTCTGCAGAGGACACATTGCTAGAGCATGATAAAGAATCATGTATAATAAAAATATTTACACTGGTTTTCAAAATAAGATTCTTTTGGAAAATTTATTTAAAGGTCTTACCATAAAACTAGTGGCCAGCATGTTAGTATGTCCTATGAATGAGCACTAAGTCTCACAGCTTAACTTAAACAAAAAAATTAGCTGTATTTACATGACATGCTCTGAGGAGTAATTTAATTTATTAATCACAATACCACACCCCCCCACACACACACACACCAACATTTGAACATAATGTTTTGAAAAAATGTTAAGCTTTTTGAAATCCCACAGATCCTTGTTTGATAATTGGACTACGTGGTGTACATTTTATACATCTAGTTTTTTTCTACTTACCATTTACTTTCCCTTCTTAGTAGTATTCCAGTGTACTCTTGTGGACACTTTCTCATCATTTCATAGAGGTCTGGTGAGAGAGTTAATCTAGGTCCTTTACCTATAGCCAGCAGAACCTGAAGGCTCCCTTCAAATACCTACATATAATTTTTGCCAATAAACACTATATTTTCCTTCAAATTAAACAGAATTTCAGAAATAGAAAAACCTGATCATTTCTGAAAAGTTATGAGATGAAAATAGAGACATATTCTGATATTGTTTGTTGTTGTTTTGCTTTTCCAGGCACAAGACTTACTTATTTCAACAATTCAAAGCTGTTAATAAATTAAACTAAGCCTAGCATAGCTTCCTAAGAAGAAAAATTTAACTCTTTTTAATGATTTTAGATTATATTTTAATTACAACATTTCCCCTTCTCTTTCCTCCTGTCGAGCCCTTTTATTTATTTATTATTTATTTATTTATTTATTCATTCATTCATTCATTCATTCATTCATTCATCCATTTTACATACCAACCACAGTCTCCCTCCCTCCCCTCCTCCCACTTCTGCTGCACCTCCCCCAACTCATCCCCATCCACCACTCAGAAAGGGTAAAGCCTCCCACAGGGAGTCTATGGCCTCTTATAACCCACCCCTGCCCCCCCTTCAAATTCATGACTTCTTTTTTTAAACTAATTATTGCTGCATCAATGTATGTTTATATACACACAAACATATTCCTAATTATAACCTATTCAGTCTGTATAATGTTACTTGTCTGCATGCTTTAAGAGATGACCATTAGGCACTGGACAACCAATTGGTGTCTTGTTCCCTGAGGAAGACCACCTCTCCTGCTCCTAGGGAGCAGAAAAAGTCATAATTTGTTTTAAAGAACTTTCTACTGGTCCCTTTCTTTATCTTGTAAAGTGAAAGGGAAGGTGGTGACCTTGCCTGTAGGATCCCAGGTCTCTAACACTGTCATGTGAACATGGTATCTGCATGCAGGCCATCATGAGGAGAGACACCGAGCTCTTCTAGCTGCTACATACCAATCCAGGGTCTAAAGTCAGGCATGTGAAATATATCTTAGTTGGCTTTATGCTATTGTTTTGTTAATTGACTGAACTGGTGGTTACTGAAATCTTTATAAAGCTTAGAATTTTTGAAAAGAAGAGTGCAAATTATTTAAGAGAAATCATCATATTCAGCAGTCAAGAAAAAATGTTTTGGTTATTTCATTAGAAGTTCAAAATTCTGAACCATTCTTGATTCAGACTAAGGACAGGACTCTTCTGGTTTCATCTGGGATCAATCATGTAACCTGGTTCTTATTTTCTTTACTTGTAATAAAGTCTGGGCCAATTGTTCACATGTAGTTGTCCTGTGAGTTAAAACACTCTCTGTTTTTTAGTTAAAATGAAATATGTAGTGTAATTAAACAATAATACAATGATGATAAATCATTTTCACAATTTAATTTTGCAACATGTATGATTAATCATTGTAATTTAAAGGGTCTAATAAACAAGCAGAATAATTATGCATAATGGAACATGAGGTACAGGTTAAAAGATATATACTAAAATTATCCATAAATATCTTAGAAAAATTATCTAATGATGTAACTGAGCACACCAAAAATTGTAATTTCTTTCAAAGATGTATATACAGAAGGAAAGCATTGCCCTTCCCTTGTGGCAGGCAAAGAGAACTTTCTCTTATTTTCTCTAGCTTTTCTCTCCAGCTGAACTTGTATTTTTTAAGTGTTCTGCATTTTTTATTCAAGTCTCCTAAAAAGGGAACAGGAAGAGATCTGAGAGTTTTGGAAGGACAGGCTGGGTCATCTCTCTTGGTAAAATCTTCATTGATGGTCCACATTTGAACACATCACTTAAATATAGACTATTTCCTTCATACAAATATCCAAGCTTTAATTACAGAATTTCTAGGTGAGTTTATTCACACAATGTCAAAGAAAGGTTAGACTGTTTCTGGGAGTTTATTTTAGCAAAATAAAATGATCAATGAGAAGGTATTTTCTGCTCTTCCCTGTGGTTCTTTCTGCTTGATATGGTAGAGGAAACAAACATTCCTCTGCCATAGGAACAAAGGAGAAAGGATATGTGTTCATTCAAGTACATAGTCATTCGTTTAGCAAATACACACGCTGTAGAAATGTTTCATATAAATGATCAGTAAATGAAGTCTGGAATTATAAAAATCTTCAAATGGCTACCTTACCTGGTTGTGTAAGAAATCCTTGTGTCTAATATTATTATTTTAGATGGTGATCGTGTTTTTGGTGGAATATGCTGAAAGGCATTCTAGTTGTAATATGCTGAACCTAATTCACTAAATTAAGTGCACTTAGAATATTGTTTTAGCCTATTCCAGGAAACTGACATTAATAAACACAGGAAAAAGACATTCTGTGTTCTGGACAAATGATTCAGAGTTGAACATTGAAGTACAACTTTATTATAATTAAGAGTCTAGGCTTTATAATAAATAGGTCAAAAGGATTGTATTATAACAAAAGTAGAGAAAATTGAAGTGATATGTTCTTGCTGTAACCTTCCTGAATCCATGACAGTTTAACTATGAACAGTGGTTCATGAAAATGACTGAAAAAAAAATTTAAAAGCTGTAATGGAGTTGTTGTTTGCTATGCCTTTAGGGATTTACTGTTCATTTTTGTGGTTGCAAATAGCTCCAGACAAACTTAGAAGACTCAAGGATGCCCCTGGAGACTCACAAACCAATCTGAAGTGACAGGACTTTAGATACACTGTGCTATCTTTTTCTATGATGAAGCATAATGCCAGCCAATGCCACAGAATTTAGAATGCTGAGTGGTAGTTAGTGATAACCCAAGGTATTAGCATAGCTCCTTGAGGGGATTGGTCATGGCCAGTGAGATGGGGATAAAGGGAAAAGGGAATTGACAGAGTAGACTCAGTTGCACACCAGGAGGCTGGTGCACCGGGAAACTTGGAACGAATGAACAAGTGTCCTTGCTCCTTACAGGATGGGCATTTCTGCTTACTCATCTACCATGATGGTCTCTAAGATAAATGGAGTATGATATGAAACCATGCTCTTTTTTTTCAACGAAGAGTACGTGTGTACAGGATAATTTTTGACCTCTGGGTTCATCTAGAGATTATAAAATTGTGTGCACACATATTCAATTTATAGCTTAATCAGGGAGACACTTCTAAAGATGAATGGATTAAATTTTCAAGGAATCAAGTAGGTCTAGAGCAAGTTGCCATACAAGCAAATCTCACCCAGCAAGGGATGCTCAAGCTGAACTGCCAAGGAAAGCTATCATTTATATTGCAGGCTGCAACAGGCCACTTGAGTGACATGTAGCCCTGAGTGAAATTCTGCAGGTTTAACACACAGGCCAAATGAAGGAGCTGATGGTTCAGTCATTTGGGAATGGCAGAAGAGTCCTTCTGGAAGACGGCTTGTGGGGCATGAGTGGGGCTAAAGGGACAGTTCTTAGTTGGCACACATTCTTCCCTCTTCCCCAGTATAACATCTTATAATTTGTAGTTTGGGAGGTAAGCTAGCAAATAAATGAGTTTTCATTTCTAGTTAATTGATGTACTTATTCCATTTTGAGTGTTTGAGGGTCAATTTGGGATGCAGACTTAGCTACAGTCCAGGGCTCAGCTACTTGTTCAAATAGTCATCTTGGTGTTGATGTGCAGGCATGTTATGACTGTGATAGAGTTTCTGTTAGTTTATTGTAAGTAGAAAAGAAGATCAGGGTGTGTAATCGGTAGCTAGCTGTTCCAGCTTTGACCTGCAAGTACTAAAGTACTAACCCCAGTGAGGCTTCTGGTAACTGTCACACCTACCTATGACCTGCTCCTGAGGCAGGGCTGAGAGGGGAGCCCTTAAGACCCGAGTTTCAGATGTGCCAACTCTCTTGGTTCCTGGTGAACCTGGATGCTGGATGGTAGATTATGCAGAGATCTCCAGAGAACACTGCTGGACTGCACTTCACCTCTCCTGGATCCTGTGACCAACCCCTTCACTAGCTGTAAGTTACCCACCCCCAAAATAAACCTCCTTTTTAACCATGTGGAGTTACTTTAATAGATCAGAGTGAGCTGATTGAGTCCTCTTCAAAGGCCTGATGAAAAGAACTGTGTTTCACAAGTAGAATCAATGTTCTTTGTGTGGACAACAGACTCAAATTATTGAAGAGTCACAGCATGTTCATAAAGAGGGCTAATTCTAGATTTTATACTTAGCTCTTGCTTTGTTTCTCTAGTGGAACCCTGATGGACACCAAGTACCTTAACAGATTGTGAAATGGAGGGTGTCTTAGGGTATTTATTACTTTGAAGAGACACCATGACCATGGCAAATCTTATAAAGGAAAACATTTAATTGAGGTGTTTCTCTTACAGTTTCAGAGGTTCAGTCCATTTTTATCATGGCAGGGAGTATGGCAGCATGCAAGCACATGTGTGGTGCTGGGGGAATAGCTGAGAGTCCTACATCTTGCAGGCAACAGGAAGTTAACAGGAAGTAAAACAATGTGCAGCATCCTGAGCATAGGAAACCTCAAAGCCCACCCCCACAGTGACACATGACACATTCCCTCTAAAAAGGCCATATCTACTTCAATAAAGCCACACCTCCTAATAGTGCCACTCTCTATGAAATTATGAGGGCTGATCACATACAAACTACCACATTCCACTTTCTGGCCCCCATAAGCTTGTAACAGTATCATAATGCTAAATGAATTTAATCCAACTTCAAAAGTACCCATAGTCTATTACAGTTTCAACAACATTTAAAAGTCCAAAGTTCAAAGTCTCTTTTGTGATTCATCTAATCTCTTAACTATAATCCCCTATTGAAAACAAACAAAAAACCAGATCATATACTTACTATATATAATGGCACAGGATATACATTACCATTCTAAACTTAGGGAAGGAAGCATAATGAAGAAATACTAGATTAAAGAAAAACCTAAAAGCAGCTGGGCAAACCCCAAACTCTGCATTTCCATGTCTGATGTCAAAATGCCCTTTAGATCTCTAATTCTATTCAGCTTTGTTGACTGCGATACACTTCTTTCTCTTGGGCTGATTCTACTCTCTTAGCAGCTTTCCTTGGCAGATTTTCCATGACTCTGGCATCTCTAAAATCTTTGGGTCTCCGGGGCAATCCAGGTGTCAATTTTATAGCTTCACTCAATGGCCTCTCTACTAGGCCTCCATTCAGGGACACCCCTAACATATGCCTGGCATCAGCAGCTTTCTTTAGGGGCAAATTCCAGAGCCCTTTCTTCTATTTTTAACTCCAGAACCATGTGGCCAAAGCTTCCAAACTCTACTGCTTACTGGGACTGGAACATGGTCCCCTTGTTCAATTGCATCTTCACCAGCTTTCTGTTCTTTCAATGCCTAAGCTTACTGTCCTGAAACTTGATCTCTGGACTAGGCTGGCCTCAAACTCAGAGATCTGCCAGCCTCTGCCTTCCCAGGGCTGGGATTAAAGGTGTGACCCACTACAATGAGCTGTAAGCTTTTCTTTAATTCCTTTTCACAAATTGGAAAGTTAACTGGGTGGGATCTTGCCCTGAGGTCACCATTCCCTTTGTTCCATTTTTTAAACTATCTCCTTGAACATAGCATTTAGCTGTGTTCCACTTCCTGGTGATCTTTTTCTCCTCAGAAGTTACATTTTGTAATTTCCCCTGCCCATCTTGCTCCTTTTTATTATAGATATTCATTAAAATTACCACTAATAACTACATGACAAGTGTCTGTACTAGGTTGTTTTGAGACTTCCTCTGCCGATGGAATTAACCCAAAATTCTTCACTATAGTCTCAGTCAGGCTCTTTGGACAGGGGCAAAAGGCAGCCACTTTCTTCACCAAAATATCACAGGAACTATCTCTAAGCAATAAACTAAAATTCTTCTCCTCTGAAACATCTTGAGGAGCACCACATAGTTCATCAAATCACACTCAGCTCCACTGTCTTCCATGCTCCTATTTGTATGGCCCATTAAGCATTGCCACTACTTTCATAACCCAAAGTACTAAAGTTCAAATTCCTCCAAACAAAGATATGGCCAAGCCTATTACAGCAATACCTCAGTCCCTGGTACCAACTTCTGTCTTTGTTAGGGTTTTTATTGGTGTGAAGAAACACCATGACCACGACAACTCTTAACATGTAATTGAGATGGATCTCTTACAGTTTCAGAGATTCAGTCCATGATCATAGTAGGACATAGTGACATGCAGGCAGACATGGTGCTGGAGAGATAGCTGAGAGTTCCACATCCTGCAAGCAATAGGAAGTCAACTGAGACACTGGGTGGTATCCTGAGCATAGGAAATCTCAAAGCCAACCCCCACAGTGACACGCTTCCTCTATCAAGGCCATATCCACTCCAACAAAGCCACACCTATTAATTATGCCACTTCCTATGAGATTATGGAAGCCAATTACATTCAAACTACCATACCAGCTTTTTTTTTTTTTTTGGTTTTTTTTTTTTGGTTTTTCGAGACAGGGTTTCTCTGTGTAGCTTTGTGCCTTTCCTGGAACTCACTTGGTAGCGCAGGCTGGCCTCAAACTCACAGAGATCCGCCTGCCTCTGCCTCCCGAGTGCTGGGATTAAAGGCATGCACCACCACCGCCCGGCCCATACCAGATTTTGGAAGAAAGTGTTTGTGAAGTTAATTTTGGCTGTCAGCTGGACTGGGTCTAGGATCAACTAAAAGGCAAGATTCTGACTGCACTCTTATGAGGGTCTTTTTGATCAGGTTGTTAAGATCCTCAATGTGGATGTAAGTTTTGGTGGCAGGCTGGATAAAGAACATGCTTATAGGAAAAGCTCTGCTTTTGCTTGCTTATGTTTATTTTCATTGGACACTTCAGCTGCCCTGTTCCTGGTGCTGCCATTCCTTCAGATAGAATCAGGCGCTCCATGTTTCCAATGTGGACTATAGGCTAGTGGTTCTCCTGGAGTCATCCAGGTCTTCAGCACCAGACTAAGACTAAAGAAGAACAAGTCTTATGGCTTGAACCACTATCAGGTTCTCAGTCTCTCTGGTGTGAGACTGCCATGGTTGAGAGATTCTGACTTCATGGTGTAAGCCAATCCATTAAGTGCCCCCTTTGAACAAGATATTATTCATTCATTCATTCATTCATTCACTCATTTATTTGTTTATTTATAGAAGTGTCTGCATGTATGTATATATACCATGTGTATGCCTGGTGCCTGACAAGGCCAGAAGACGGTATTGGATCCCCTGGAATATGATTTTAAGTTGTTTGTGAGCTGCCATATAGGTGCTGGGAACCAAACTCAGATTCTAGGGAAGTGCACAAAGTACCCTTATCCATGGTGGCATCTCTCTAGCTCCATAAATTTTCTTTAATGTATTTTCAGTCTATAGGTTTTGTCCTCTAGAGAACCTTGGCTAGCATCAGTGGTCATTTCCCTCTCTCTGTGACTAAATTGATTAGAATATTGAGATGATTCAAACTAAAGGTGTGATACTTCATTTTATAGAACTAGAGTATGAGATAATGATGGAAAGAATTATGAGACAAGAAGAATCTGAGCCACATATAAAGTCAGTACAGTGGAAAAATGTAGTAGCTTACAATATACTGGAGATGCCATGTGCAACTGCATTTAAATTAGGTGTCCTGGTGGTAGGCATTTTGGAGCAAGGTGGTAATGAAGTAAAGGAATAAATGCAACAAAAGTATTTAGTGCTGTGAGAAATGTTGCTGCATCTGTTCTGTTCTTTTGCTCTTGTTAACAATTGGCTCAGTTATGTTAGTTTACAGAGCAAACAGTATTTCATGGGACTTTTATTTAGGAAAACAAATTTCATGGCACATGACTTGGAAGCTACAACCTTGTGTGGGCTCTTAGGTTAATATATGAAAATTAAAATGTAGTTTTGTTATTATTTTTTATCCTTGGTATTATAGCATAATTACAACATTCCCCCTTCCTTGCACCAAACTGTCCCATATACCCCTTCTTATTCTCTTTCAAATTCATGGCTTCCTTTTCCTTAACTGTTGTTAAATGTATATATGTATGTCTAATACATATTGATGATCATAACCTGCTCTGTAAAATACATAGGACTTTCATCTTTTAAGACAGTTCTTGCATCTCCGAAGATTTACTAACTGCTGAAAAACAATGTCTAGTGCACCATGGGAAAGGGTATTGGCTTAAACCCAGAGAAATCTCGGAACACTACCCTGTGGACATGGGTCAGAGGATTGCTGTGCAGTAGCTGAGCAACCCAGTCAGCACTTCCTGAGCTTGGTTTAATCATGCATGCTGCAGGCCAGCTCACAGGGTTGTACTTCAGAGCCTTAGATAGTTTGGGCAACTAGAGTGAGTTGTCTGCTGTGTTTGAATGAGTGAGTGCCCTTCTTTGTTGGAGTTTCAGAACAGCTGTCACTGATGCCCTATGTGCAAATGAACAAACTCTATAAGATTATAATGAAAGTATCATTCTCCAAGAAAGGCTGCATAGAAACCGGAGCCAGGAAAGGACAAGAGAATATTTCTCTGGTCTCAGTGATGCTATATCAGTTATAGTGCATAATAAAAATGAAGATTATTGCAAGCCAGAGAGAACATCATGGTTAGTCATCACAGTTGAAATTTCGTAACAGATTTTCTTTCTCAAAATCTTCCTTGTTTTAATAAACCTATGAACAGAACTGTGGTGATAATCTAATTGTACTGAATTATTATTTTGATTGTATGTTAATAAATAAAGTTGTCTGGGAGTCAGAGCTATTAGAGCCATAGCAAGAGTGTGGCGGTGGTGGCACACGCCTTTAATCCCACAGATATCTGTGTGTTCAGGGTCAGAGCTATTAGAGCCATAGCAAGAGTGTGGCGGTGGTGGCACACGCCTTTAATCCCATAAGATCTCTGTGTGTTCAGGGATACAGCCAGCATTGGAGACATATGCCTTTAAGACCTAGGGGGCTGTACATTCAGACAGTGACGAGGCAGTCATGTGTTTGGGTTTACAACCAATGAGAAGGCAGAACAACATACTTTAAAAAAAACGAACCGACAGGAAGTAGGTCTCTTTTCGCGAAGCTGGGACAGCAGGAGGAAGGGTGAGATTTTAGCTCTGAGCTCTGACTTCTCGGCTTTCTCTTTTACATTGTTTCTGTGTTTCTTATTTAATAAGACGGTTGGTTACATCTACACAGAACACACAGCTTTGTCATCAGAATTAACAAAACTTTTGCAATACCTCAAAATGAATAATTAAATTGTTTAAAATAATTCAAAGTGAATGCTATCATGAGTAAAATGAACAGCATATGGGAATAATAAAGAAATAGAGCTAATGAAAGAAACTTGAATTTCAAATGTAAGTAGTATGTTTTAAACTAGGAATTTTAGTGCATGTACTAGATCTGGTAGTTCAAGTAAGTGGGAAGTGTGATTATATAATATATGCTGCCAGAAAGCATAATTGCTACTCAAATAAGATAATTTTCTCATTATGTATTATAAGTCACTCATAAATTATAGTTAATTTTTGGTGGTGTCAAAAGAATAGAAAAAATTATAGTGAACATTTAATTTGGTTATAGGAAATCTTTTCAAAATGTGTTTCCTGATCATTCTGGACATTAGTATTCATTTTTCCTTTCTTACATTTCATGTATTTTCATAAAGCACTGTAATGGCTAGCAGGCTTTCCATTTCATTGTTTTCATGAGTGTGGTGCATCAGAACATAAAACAGTTTATCTTTTGTCTTGGGTTTATTTCCTTTTCTCTGGCTACAACTCTGGAGTGAACATAGAATCCAGGGAAAGGAAAAGTGCTGACTTGCCACTCTTCATGTGTTCATGATAGTAGGTCTATGTATTTATGTACTAGACACTATGTTTGCATTAAATATAAGTTCTTGATGGAGACCTTCCTGCTTCTCCTGATATAATAAGCTCCAAATGTCACTGTGCAGGGGATGCTGTGAATGTGCTCTGATTGATTGATAAATAAAATACTGATTGGCCAGTAGCCAGGCAGGAAGTATAGTATAGGTGGGATAAGTAGAGAAGAGAATTCTGGGAAGTAGAAGGCTGAGTCAGGAGTCACCAGCCAGAGACAGAGGAAGCATGATTTGAAAGTACCGGTAAGTCACAAGCCATGTGGCAACTTATAGACTGATAGAAATGGGTTAATTTAAGATATAAGAACTGGATAGCAAGAAGCCTGAGCCATTAGGCCAAACAGTTTAAATAATATAAGTGACTTTTTGTTTATTTGTGTCTGAGTGGCTGCAGGCCCGGGCAAGACTAGAGATAACTCCAGCAACATCACTGATCATCTCTATCTTTAAAAATTGAAAGGATATCTCAACATTCAACAGACAGAGCACTTCATGTAGTTGACTTACATGTACTCTACTCACAATGAGCTCATGTGTCTTTTCAGATAGATAATATTTGACAGCTTCATACATACATATTTTGAGTATGGGGAAGTTTTATCTCAGATTACCCTCTTTCATTCCATCTGTTCTCTCACTGAAACTATTCTTTTTTTTCCAACAAGGCATCCTTTCTTTGCATCCTCTTTTTTATTTAAAAAAGATTTTTTTAAATTCATTTTACATACCAACAATAGATCTCCCTCTCATCCCTCCTCCTACTTCTCCAACTCACCCCCTCATCCCTTCCTCCAAAAGGGTAAGTCCTCCCATGGGTGGACAACAAACCCTGGTACATTCCGTTGATGTAGGACCAAGCCCCTCCCCACTGTATCAAAGGTGAGCAAGGTGTCAGACCATAGGTAATGGGCTCCAGGAAGTCAGCTCATGCATCAGGGATAGATCCTGATGCAACTGCCAGGGGCCCCTCAAACAGACCCAGCTACACAACTGTCTCCCTTATGCAGAGGGTCTAGTCAGGTCTCATGCAGGTTCCACTGCTGTTGGTCTAAAGTTCCTGAGTTCCTATGAGCTTGATTCATTTGTCTCTGTAGATTTCTCCATCATGCTCTTAACTCCCCTTGCTCATATAGTCCCTCTTCCCTCTTTTTGACTAGATTCCTGGAGCTCGGCCTGGTGCTTAGTTGTGGATCTCTGCATCTGCTTCCATAAGTTACTGGATGAAGGTTTTATAATGACAGTTAGGATATCCACCAATCTGATTACCAGGCTAGGCCCGTTCAGGCACCCTCTCCACTATTGCTAGTAGTTTAATCTGGGGTCATCCTTGTGGATTCTTGGGAATTTCCCTAGTACCAGGTTTTTCCCTTACCCCATAATGTGTCCTTCTATCAAGACATCTATTTCATTGCTCTCTCACTTCATCCCTTCTCTAGCTTGATCATCCTATTCCCTCTTGTTCTCATTCTCCATCCCCTCTCTATTGCCCCCCTCATTCCCAGGTTTCTCATGGAGATCTCCTCTGTTTCCCCTTCCCAAGGTGATCCATGTGTCCCTTGTAGATGTAATCGACCGTCTTATTAAAATAAGAAACACAGAACCAATGTAAAAGAGAAAGCCGAGAGGTCAGAGCTCAGAGCTAAAATCTTACCTCCTGCAGTGTTCCTACCTCCCCGAAAGAGAGCTACTTCCTGTGTGTCTGTCTTTAAATAGTCTTTCTGTTCTGCCTTCTCATTGGTTGTAAACCCAAACACATGACTGCCTCGTCACTGCCTGTAAGTACCACCCTCCAGGTCTTAAAGGCGTATGTCTCCAATGCTAGCTATATCCCTGAACACACAGAGATCTACCTAGCTCTTCTACATACAATGAAAATTACATTTCAGTACAAATAAAATACCACTATAGTCCCTCTTAGGGTTCTCCTTGTTTCCTAGCTTCTCTGGAGCTGTGTTTTTTTAGTTTGATTATCCTTTGCTTTACATCTGGTATCTACTTTTGATGCACCTTCTTTATTGATCCACTGACTTGAATTGTGCTTGCCTGCAGGAATACAAGTCCTGGGGTACATTAACTGATACATGGTGGCTTACCAGTGGCTATACCACTAAAAACAATGAGGTTTCTTTCCACAGGATTCATTATATGCTCACAGTTCCCCAGTGATGGGTGAGGAATCATGACCTCCTCTCTTATGCATGATGAAGTGATGACAGGTCCCATCTTGAGCAGATGACCAGAGCTGTAGTTAGTTGATGCATATAAGGCTTATGTTGTGCACAGAAGTGACTAATTGTAGTTGTCATCTTGTGCTTTTGTTCTGTTTAATTCTATTTTCATTCAAATTTAAACTTTAAAAGGCATGCAGAGTTTTTTTCTACTTCTTCTGTTATTTTTATTTCTATATTTCCATTCAGTATAGATTTTATTTTGTTGTCAGATTACAGTGTTCAAATAATATCCCCTTTTATTTATTAAATGCTCCTATTGGTCAGTCAAGGGATCTTTCCTGGGAATAAAGCTGTATTTAAGACAGAGTCTTTGCCTTAAACATTTTATCCCTTCATGTGAGCTCCCAATAAGCAGAGAAGTACACTGTGATGTAAATGCTCTGGTGGTGATAACTATTATTTGCTGTGGAGAACACAAAGCCTTAAGATGTAAAGTAACCTTTTTGAGAAGTCCAAGAAGTGATACAATTGCAACAGTTAATTCTCTTAACAATGGAAGTAAGGGAAGGAGTAGTTGAAGTAGCATGGCAAAGCCTAGTGTTGGATGACAAAGAAATCTGAAAGCATGTGTTTCTACCCCATTCAAGAGGTAGAATTATGGTGGTGGTGTTCATACCAAGAACACAAGGAGAATTAGGATAAACGCTAAGACCTAGAAGACTAGAGGTTTTTATATGATCATGCATTTGTGTAAGATAGTGTTTGCTTTTTAAAACTCCTGTTTCCTATACTGGTCAAAAAATAATACTTATTGAGAACCTTGGTCTAATAGTAGTGTGAAACTTTTAAAAACCAAAATTTTTCAATATTAATTTTATTATTTTTAAACAGACATGGACTTGTTTGTGTATTTGTGGATGTGAGTACTGGAATAGAGGAGGACAGAAGTGTTGGATGCCCTGGAGTTGGAGTTACAGGTGGCTGTGGGCCATCCTATATGAGTGCTAGGAATCCACTTCCAATCCTCTGTAAGAGTAGTACATTCTCTTAACCTCCAAGGCATCTTCCAGCTCTAAATCCAAGACTGTTTTGCATGACTTAAAATTTGAAATTTATTTACAAATTTGTATATGTGACTGTGTGTGCCTGCTTATGCATGTGATGATATAGATTCATGTGTACACAGGTACATGTGGAGGTCAGAGGTTAATTTCAGGTGTTGTTCCTCAAGTGCTATCTATCATATTTTGAAAACATGGTCCTTGTTTGGACATGGAGTTTGTCAATTATGTCAGTATGACTGACCATAGAGCTCCCTGGGTCCTTCTGACTCCATCTCCCCAGGGTTAAGTTTACAGGGACATGTCACCATGCACAGCTTTTCATGTGGATGCTGAGGATGGAACTCAGATCCTGTGTTTCAATGGCAATCTCTTTTCCTCCAATCCCCATCTTTGGCTAATTTTCTTCCTCTTTTCCCTCAAAAATTTCCATTTATCTCTAGGCACTCTGAAGACTTCAAATAAATCAAAATGATTTTATTATAACAGATATGAGATTGCAGAAATATTTCTTATTAATCTTAGCTGTGATGATGGGATCTTGCTCAGGGGTCACTTTGGCTCAGAGGTCCTCATCAGTTCTGTTGAATGAATTCAGATGCAACCAGAATGTAGTGTAGAAGACAGAGTTTATCACACAATAACAGGAAACAGTGTCAAGGGTGAGCTTGGCAACAACAGAGACAATTGTGGAGAAATGTTTTCAAAGGATGAGTGTGGAATATAGCCGTGAAACCATTGTGCTGACCTAAATATTTAGGTAGACTTTATATAGTTTTCTAAAGTCTCTGAAAAGAGGTTTTCATAAGTGGAATTTTCCTATTCAAGTGACTGAGAATCCCATTTGGATTAACTCAAGGAAGGAGTCAGTGGCATGTCTTTATTCTTTATCAGTGGTCTCCAGATGTCTTATTATTTTGTGGGCAGTTTCTAAGCCAATATCACCACATAGGGCCAAAGGTGCACTCAGATTTGCTTCTTTTGACTAGTCACAAAAATCCTGCAGACATAGCTCCTGGTTTTACAAGCTGTCGATTTTGAAGGAGAGAATCACAATGGCTTTCCCATTTTGCTCATAATGTAGATGTAGGAAGCCATACTTTGAAAACAAAAGATTCCTTCCCATGTAGTATATAGTTTTCTCTTTGTAGTATTAATGTTTGATATTATTGGCTACATTGTGTATAGATAAGTTGTTGTAGCCCACTCAGTTTCTAAGTGGCTGTACCCAGCAAGACTGCATAAGAGGTTGACTGGACCACGTGTTTCAGTATCAGGTGTTTGTAAGGGTCTATACCTAACTGTAAATAGCAAGGGACAGGTCTTTTGCTCCACCCCTTGGCATTGTTATTCATAGACCTTTGGAATAAAGTTTCCAGCTGGTGGATAAGGATCCAGGCCCACTAGAGTTTATCCTGTGTTTTCTCTCTGTTTCTCTCCCCTTTATTTCTAACTAAGTCTCTTATCCCTCATTCCTCAAGAGTCCCTGGGGTAAACAAATGTAGAGGCTGATCTCTCACAATAAGTGTAGTTATGGAAGACTAAACTCTATTATCACAAAGCTTTTAATTACACCAGATGGTGATGTGTATGTACCTTTCTGTGGGCTGGATGGTGAAAAATGCCTCTCTGAGGACTAGATGTTGATGTGTAACTCTCTGTGAGCTGGATGGTGATGTGTACCTCTCTGTGGGCTGCTTGACTTTCAGGATGTGATTATATCTTAGACTGATGTATTAGTTGGGCAAAGAGTGTCCCTTTCTGGTGTCTAATAATAGGTATTGTAAACAGAGAAGTCAATTGAGGTCTGCAGGTTGGGAGCAAGGCTGGGGTTTTGCTATTATGTGCAGAAACAAATTGTACAGGCAAAAGCAATCAACATAGATCAATTTAGCCCTTGGAATTGAGCCTGGGAAAATACAGATCTCCATTCCATATTCATTTATACTTGCCCTACAGGTTATTATTTATTATTGAACATTATTACAAATTCTTAAGTGAAAATGGCATAATTTATTTCATAAAACACTAAACTCTTGTGAGTGCTGTGTATGAAACTTGAAATAACTCTTCTCACATACTGTATAACAAGATGGTTTTCAAGAATTACTTCTTGTGGTTCTAACTTCAATGGCTTCATCCCTTCGTTAACAGGTTGCTTCTTTTTATAGCCAACAAAAATGGTTTTAATATTTTGAACTTTGTGAATCACTTCCTCTGACTTTGTGTATCCCTTTGAAAAATGAAGCAAACTATGTGTGTGTGTGTATGTATGTAGGTATGTATATATATTATGTTTTATTCTTTTTTATAATTTTTTTCATTTATTTTATATTCTAATTATAGGTTCCACTCCCTCAACTTGAGATAGGACTAAGCTCCTCCCTTTGTATTATAGCTAGGCAAGGCAACCTAGTATGGGGAATAGGTTCCCAAAAGCCAGATAAAGTGTTAGGGACAGGCCCTGATCCCACTGCTAGTCCAAGCTACACAACTGTTACACATATGTAGAGGGCATATGTCTGTCCCATGATGTCAGTCCAGAGTCTGTGAGCTCCTATGAGACAAGGCTAGTTGTTTTTGTGGGTTTCCTTGTGATGACCTTGACCCCCCTGGATCATACAGTATATTTAACTTGATATAACATGTAAAAAGCCACCAACTATAAATATTGAAGGAAATTTTTGTTTGAATCACATTTATTTGCAGATATGACACTGAAGATTTTATATTTATTTCTAGATAATATGGGTAAATCAGGAATGAAGGCCTGATAGTTTCCTTGTACTGTAAGATGAATTTCATATGTATAGTAAATTAATGTCAATAATATGTTGTTACTTATCAATTAACTTTATTAAAACTTTAAGAAACCATGGGGCAAATGATTACTGGGAAACTACCTGTCATTTTACTTTTATTAATGATATAGTTTACCAGTGCAAATTAGTTGTGCTGTTTTGTTCTGGAAGTTGAGAAAATGAAATGTAATTCATGAAAAGCAACCAGACAAAAGGAATGAGACAGCCAGTGGTAAGGTATGTGACAGTAAGTGAAAACAAATTCTTAGAGAATGGAGGTGCAGTCTTCAGAGCTCACAAGGAAATTTCATTAAGTTTCTTAAAGATGATTGGGTAACAGCACTGGGGATTCTTTGGATAGCTACAGAAAATGGACCATTATCGCCCACAGAGGTGTGAGAGAACCTGAATATAAGTACGATATTGCTTGGTGTGCTAGGGGAATGAGAGTGGCAGAAACAGGATTTTTTTTTTGTCAGAAAATCAGTTTTCTGCGTGAATTGTGGCAATGGAGAAGGTTTATGTCTGTGACACAGAGGCACACACACCGTGTTTGTAAAGCTCTGTGTATATATCTGTAGGAGTTTCCTTTCCAGTTGATGTGACAAAATACCAGAAAAAGCTAGGGGTGAATGATTTATTTTAGTCCCAATTCCAGGTGATACTCCATCATAGTAGGTAAGAAAAGGTGACAGGAACTTGAAGTATCTGTGCACATTATCCTCAAGGGCAGACAGAATGGTTGCATGTATGCATGTCTTCGCTCAACACACTTTCGCCTTTTTTATACATTCCACAACCCAAACCTAAGGAATGGTGCCACCCAATTTTAGCCTGTGTTTCCCTGTACAGTTAGCATAACCAAAACAATCCTCTACAGATCTGATCACAGGCTAACCTTATCTATGCAATCTCTATTGAAATTCCCTTCCCAAGTGATTCTGGTTGTATCAAATTGGCAAAACCAACTCATCACATTTGCTATCTCCCAACTGAAAGATAGCCTGGGCCAATGTTTGAAATTCCTTTATGAACTGATATTGTATGGAAGAGTAACAGAAAAAAAAATTGGATGAATTTTAACTTAATACACATTTTTATCCAAACTCCACCTCCAAAATATGCTTTTGTTTGTTTTTGACACAGTCTCACGTCATACCTTGGGTTTGCTCACCCTCAAGGAATGGTCTTGTTTCGGCTTCTCTAGGGGCTGAACTTGCAGAAGTGAGCCACTGGACCCAGCTACTTATGTTTAATTACTTACCTAACTTATGTGAAATGTTTTTCTCTTCATATTTAAAATAATTAGTTGATTAATGCACAAAAATAAAGTTAGCATTAATTAACTAAAGTGTTTTAGAAACATGGATGGAAATATTAATAAACATTATGACATTATTCATTTGGTAATGCCCAGAGTTAGACGATTTTATCACTTAACAATGGAAATTAGACATATTAGGAATACATGATTAATCAAATATAGTGTCATCAATTTAAAGTACATGTTTACTATAAGCTTCCTTGTCACATTGTCAGGGGTTAGGTCTGTTACATGTATAGTCGGCTTTGCCTTCATTCACTTCTAAAGGATTGTTCAATACTTTCTGTCCTCTGCTCAGATGATCACCTTGGTACAAAATATCTTTATGCCATTAACCTGCACTTGATGGAAGCAAAGGTAAGCACTTTATGTAGGATGAATTAAATAGTACAGATCCTTTTGGAAACAATTTTATTTATCAGTTTTTATGTGTATGTGTGTTTTGCATGACATGCATGTCCATGCACGATATGTATATAGTGCCCATGGAGGGCAGAATGGCTGTTAGACCTTTTCAGATTTACAGGTTGTTGTGAGCCACCATGTGGATGCTGGGAATCAAATCCAGGTTCCCTGTAAGAGCAGCAAATGTTCCTAGCCACTGGGCTGCCTCATCAACCTCTTCTATGGAAACTTGAACCAAAACATGTAGAAATGAATATAACTGCCATCTTCAGGAAGGAAAATGAAACAGATGTACATCAAGAAGTAGAGGTACTAAGGAGTCTGTGTCACTGTATAAGTAAAAATATCTTTATTATATCCTTTTTATTAATAGACACAGGTCTCTAGGTTCAAAATACTATCTTAACTGCAAATTAAAGATATTAAATTATTTTTTAACATCTCCATAGGGAAAATGAATATCATATTCTAAGTTAATTTTGTCTCTCAGTAAATTACCTGATTTATTTTAGTAGAGTTTATAAAATTTTCTTTTATTTATTTTTTATTTGTTTTGGTTATTTAGGGCAAATATATCAAAAAGCAATTCTGAGTTACATATGCAAAATGTGACATATTGGCTTAGTTCTGTTTAATAAAATTCCACCTAATAATTTTCAATGTGACTATAAGTGTAAAGAATTTATGAAAAATAAAAGAAATTGTATTGTGTATCTCAGAAATAAATTAATTCTATTTACTTCTTTGTGGAAGGACATTAATAATAAAATTATTAAGCAAAAGTTAATTATCTTATGTTACTGGAAAATACTATATCTAAGACTTTTATAGACAGCTATCTCTTGTGAATGTCATGCAAATTGCTGAATGAATAAACAATGACTCTAACCCACTAAGATAGTAACTCAGCAGTAAGAGCAGGGAGCTGTAATTAATATGAGGTGTCCATTATGGATTACATTACTTTCTAGCATTAATATGAAACATAATGCTAATTTCTGAGATTGTGTACCACCAAAATGCTAATAAGAAATAATTAACACAGATATGGAAGGGAACGATCCATTTTTTTCTTTATAGAGTTAAATGAGAAGATGCAAAAAGTGAATACAATTTCTTTGACTCTCATCTTTTTCTAATGTAATTCCTGTCAAGTGACTATGTCCAGAGCAATATTAGTGCTTAGATTGTTATACATTATCCAAAGAATGTGTTTAGATGGGTAATGGCCTATGTGACTCCAATCAAAGGAGCCACTTTTCCATCTCTCTTCATGCAAACTTAGACCTCATTTTAATCAAGTGGAATGACAGAAAAAGTTACAAAGAATAGCTCCTAAATGTTTTAGAAAGTTTCCATGAACTGAATTCTCTAAGTACGATGCTAAGTTGTACCACATACTCCTCTTGGTGCCTGGAAACAGTCACCGAGACAACCAGCCAAATATCCCTACTCTTTGCGATCTTATACTTTTTTTTGCATTCATGTTATATTCTTAACTAAAAGGAATCATAAGTGGTGGCAGGATTTGCAACTCACATACAAAATTTGATGAGTATACATGGCTTTTCTTTGCATATCCATTTTTCACTGTACCTGTTTGAGAAATGTTAAGAGAACAGTAATTGCTAGTCCCTTATACGCACTGCTTATGGAGACCGTCAGACATGACCCTGCAGAGTAAAATGTGTCATCAAAAGAGTTCACTTCCTTAGGGCACCACATTTAAAACTCAGATCATTCACAGATGTTAATTTGAATATCCATTTTTGGGAACTATACACAAATTGTTGACATACTTAGAATCTCAATTCTACACAAAGCTTCATTAAGAAGATATGAGATAGGGAGTACAGGGAAGATAAATTCATGGTCCCTGATACATTCATTTAAAAATTTGCTGTGCCAAGTTCCATGAAGATACCACGAACACTAGAGGAGATTGCATACTTTAGAGGAATAAGATATCACATGATATTGGGATGGGTGGATCAGTGAGGAGTTGGGAGAGGAGTGGGAGTTGAATATAAACTATATGGAATTCTCAAAGAATTGACAGAAATTATATTCCTAAAAAGAAATATAACCTTTGGGCTGGGAAAATGATTCATTGAGTAAAATGCATACCATACAACTCTGAGGTTTTTATTTAAATCCCAAGAGCCACATAAAATGAGTTGCAGATATGTCCATCCATAAACACACCTCTCCTAAAGCTATGTGGAAAGTGGAGATAAAATAATCTCAGAAGATCACTGTAGATGTAACCAACCATCTTATTAAATAAGAAACACAGAACCCATGCAAAGAAGAAAGCCAAGAGATCAGAGCTAAGAGCCTTACCTGTCTGCTGCAGCTAGCCTCTTCAGTCAAGAGACATACTTCCTGTGTTTTTTGTCTTTATATAGACTTTCTGTTCTGCCTTCTCATTGGTTGTAAACCCAACCACATGACTGCCTCATCACTGCCTGTCTGTACAGACTTCCAGGTCTTCTATGGTTGGAATTGATATTAAAGGCATGTGTCTCCAATGCTGGCTGTATCCTTGAACACACAGAGATCTATCTACCTAGCTCTGCCTACCAAGTGCTGGGATTAAAGGCATGCACCACCACCACCCAGCTTTTGCTATGGCTCTAATAGCTCTGACCCCCAGGTAACTTTATTTATTAACATACAAATCACATTTTAGTACAAAAAAATATCACTATAGATCATGCCAACAGGTTAGATGCAGTGGTAAACAACAAGGGACTCTGTTGTAAACACGGTGGAAGGATGGCTCAACATTGTGGTTGTCCTTTCCTCCACAGTCATGCCATAGCATGTACTCACATCCATGAAAATAGGACCACATGCACACACACACACACACACACACACACACACACACACACACACACACACACGAACATGAGAAATAAAAAGAATAACTTTGAATTATATTTATTTTATCAGTGAAATTATATTGATATCAGCGAGCAGGGATTCAATCTACTCAGGATAAAAAGTAACTGAAAAATTAAGAATAGACAATTTGCCTTACAGAGAGTGGTTTTCAAGGGAATATTAAGGAGATCTGAAAGAAGTGAATGGCACAATCCTAGTCACTCAAAGCAATAAGCGATAGAGGATATACTGAGTGGTGACACTAGGGAGTTTATTCAACCAATTCATGGAAACAGGACCCAAAGTGCTGTTGTTCAATGAAGGGCAGTGAGTTCCCAGAAACAGCTGGAGAGTAGAGTTCTTGGAACTCCTCTTGCCAAAGGTATTGTTCTTAAAAAATATGATTGTAGTTACTAAGCTTATATTCTAAAAATATTTGTAATATAATATCTAGCAAAAACATACTATGCACAACTTCATATGTGATTGAGAATAGTATCTACAAAAATATAGATATATGTCTGCATGCTCATATTTCACTAATGGGATGAATGAAATAAAGCACTATATATTTTCATTAATAACATTATTTAATTTAGGTATATTAAAGACTTGCAGGTTTTTTCTCTATTAATGTAGACTAATTATTATCAAGTTTTGTGTGATATTCTCACTACATCTGGCTTAAGATTAATTAATGTTTACTTGGAAAAGTCTGACATTTTAGAGATTGGTCTATTGTGTGGATCTTAGTGGACTATAATATACTGAAAGAATAACTGTGGGTTGAGCAACACTTTCAAGATCAGAGTAATGGGAGAAAAGACATATGACTACTTCAAAGATATTTGAAGAGTAGATGGAAATACTGTAACTGCATTACTGGATTCAATTGTCATATAGATCGATTTTATTATGGTTTTCCTAATTGAGACATATACAAGAGTTTTTAAGGCCTTTGTGGCATGAAAATATTCCACTAAGAAAACTAATGTGGTGATATTTTATTTGTGTTGAAATGTAGTGATATTTATTTGTGCTTGCCTGGAGATCAGGGGGAAAAGGCCAGCCATCTTAAGTAAACAAAGTCAGGCAATACATGCCCTTAATCCATTCACATAGCAGGCAGGGTCTCTGTGTGTTCAAGGCCATACTAGGGAACAGAGCCAAGCATGGTGACATACGCTTTTAATCTCAGTACCAAACATAGAGACCTGGAGGTCTGTACAGACAGACAATGACGAGGAAGTGAGGAAGCTGGGCTAACATAGCCAATGAGAGGGCAGAACAGAAAGGCATACAGACATGGGTAGACAGGAAGTAACTGGCATTTGGAAGCTGCAGAGTTGGTGAGGAAAGACTGGCTGGTGGCTTTCCCTATTTCCCTGACCTCTCTAAGGCTTTGACCCCTATATTTGGCTCCATGTTTTTTTTTATTAATAAGACCACTTAGAAATACATCTACAAATAGTCATGTTCATATGAAATTAAAATCCCTTTAAAATGATTTTTCTTAATTTAAAATTTTTCATTAAATATAATTCCATCATTTCTCTCCTTTTTTTTCTCCCTCTAAAACCTCCTGTGTCCCTTGTTCCCTCTCAAATTCATAGGTTCTTTTTCTTTGTTATATGTGTGTGTGTGTGTGAGAGAGAGAGAGAGAGAGAGAGAGAGAGAGAGAGAGAGAGAGAGAGAGAGAGAGAGAGAGAGAGAAGGGGGGTAGACATGAAACATGACCCATCTAATTATTGAACCTATCTGAATGTTGACAAAACCAGTCTTCTTTTGTTTGTTTGTAAAATAGGTCTCCTTATGAAGCTTAGGATGACCTTTAAACAAATGGTCTTCTGGACCCAGTCTCCTTAGTGCTAGAGAAGCAGATATGAGCCTCTAGACCTGGTTTGTAGCTAGTTATTGCTGTAGTTTAAATTTGTATTGTTCCACAAAAGTCCTTAGGGTGGGACACTGGCCAATTGTGGATCCTTTATGAGGTGATCCATAGAGGATGTCATTAAATCCTTGATGCTGTGCTCTTGAAAAGATGTGAGAGCCTAATCCTGTTCTTTTTTTATGATGTGTTCTTTGGCTTACAAAGAAGAAAACAGTTTTGCCATGTCAACATATGTGCTACTTCACTGAAGGCCATGGCTTCTTCATCCTGAGATGTGTGAGAATAGTTTCAAAATCTGTGAGCCAAAATACATTTTTGTATTTTAAAAGTTAATTATCTCAATAATATTACTAACATTGTATCGACAAAAAAATTTACACATTCTCTCTAATAAAATAAATGAACAACAATAGAAAATATCAGTAGCCCAAAACAGTTCCCTCAGGTAGCTAAATCATATATTTCTCAGATAAAAATAGTTTGAAAACAATGTATCTGTGATTTATTACTGTTTGTGACAGAGTATTAATGCAAATAATACATGATAATACATCCATTCACATACATGGCAATAGGATGACACATGTCTCAACATGTCTGTGATCCCCTCACAACTATCTGTAGATTTATAAATGTCTACAAGGCCCCTACTTGGTAACTTTGAGGGATCATTTTGCTGGAGCAAGCAGCACCTAACTTCTATGCATTGTTGGGGGTTAGATAAAACAGCAAGAACTAAGGCTTCTTTTCTTAATTAAAAAAAGAAAGAAAATGTATCTAGTGAGGCTATCGATAAAAAGCCCGTGGTCATTTATATTTAATGATACAATGGGAACAAAAATTTGGAGGCTTTCCTTAACAAAGCCAGAATCTCCAGGGAAGGAAGACAGCAGCGCTGACAGTAAACGTGAGCGAGATTGTGTTTTCTGTTAACCAAGGAGGACATGAGTGTCACGATTTGAGGTTTAAAAAAAAAAGACAGTACAATAGAAGACAAGGCCTCTCCCTCTGCCGCTTCCTTATGCTCGGTATGGAAAATTCAGATTACCATGTTTTGAATTTTCTTTATTTGACTTAGCCCTCACCTCAAGACAGAAAACGTAGTTCACCACCTCCTTCACTTACTTATTGGAAACGTTAATTCACATTTTTTGACTGCCTTCACTGTTCCTTTGTATTCCACCTCTGATTCTATAACTAAATACCATTTCCGCCAAATGTCACTGAGTGTCAAAAGTCTGATCTGGCTCTCAGATCCTATCCGGCTCCGATCTTTTGTTTTTAAGATTTCAAAGTCTTTACATTCATGTCATATCTTTGACATTCACAGCAGGAACAAAAGAAAGATCTTAAAATAAAGCAGGTAATACTTATGTGAAAGGTATTAAACCTCTTTCTGGCAAGATTTCTATGTTTTCAGTAAAGCTACAGAATTTACAGTCTATGATTTTTCTCTACGAAAAAACTTGACCTTGGTCCATGTCACATACTGTTGACATGTAAGCTGTAATAAAAGGTTTCTTTTTCTGCTTTATACTTGTTTTCTTTCAAAAAATAAATCTTATATCTTATATAAGGAACCTTCTCCCTTAGGGCATCTAATTCTTACTATTACTGATTTTTTTTTTTTGGTATTTCTGAAAATATATTCTCAAAGCTCTCTTCAAAGTTATACTCATTTGGAAGACCTTTAGCTTCCTAAAGCTATGGAACAACATTGTAATTTTCTGACAGTGGAGATAAGAAACAAAGCAACAAACCATATATCTAGAAATTTGACTTTTACTCCCAAAATAAAAGAATTATCAGTACCCAGTTCTCATGAAGTGCACATCCCACTGCAAATTTCATATATCTTATTTTTCAAGTTGACACAAGAGGAAGCAAAAGCTTTGAGAAGTTAAATGATAACCCCTTGTTATCATTTTCTGGCTGATGTATCTAGAAATTAAAATATTTATGTATTCACAGATCATGAAGCTATAAGGATAGTGGTAAACAGCTTTTAAACCTTTGTTTAAATGCTGGCTTTCAAATTTCTGTAAAGCATTTAATCAAGGAAAAAGCAGCCAACAATTTGAGGAAGAATGAAGGGGGTCATAAAGGTGTTGGAGCGGAGAAAGGCAAGAGGGAAAGTGATATAGTTGTATTTAAAATATACTTAAAAATAAGGATCACCAAAATGTTAATAATAAATCAAAAATAGGTGCCACATGAAATTCAAAAGAATTTTAGCAACCTATACATTTATACCATTTTTTTCTATTTATCTGTGTCATCCAAGTGCTGACAATTGTGAAACTATTCTATTGTCAAACTTTAACGTGGCTTCTAAACTTGTGCTACACTTCCCTTTATATTTCTTTCTAAAACTAAATTATAGCCAAGAACTCTGCTGAGTCAGGTTAGCCGGACCTCTATCTTTTATATCTGACATCTCTGAAGATCAAGGCAGGTTACCCATTCTCCACTTATCCTCAGGCTATCTGTAGTTTCTGAGCCCCAGGTTTTTCTTCAGTAACCTTTCAGATTGATTTTACACACCCCTGAACTTATTTTTGGTTGATTTTTTTTTTTTTTTTTTTTTTTTTTGCTTTGGGAGACAGGGCCTCATGCAGTACAGGCTGTCCTTGAAGCCACAACATAGCCAAGGATAACTTTGAACTATTATCTTCTTGCCTTTACTTTTGATATGTTGGATGGCAGCTGTGTACTACTAAACCTCTATGCCTGGCGTGTGTGTGTGTGTGTGTGTGTGTGTGTGTGTGTGTGTGTGTGTGTGGTGTGTCTGCGTGTGTGTGTGTGCGTGTGTGTGTGTGGTGTGTGTGTCCGTGTGTGTGTGTGTGTGTGTGTGTGTGTGTGTGTGTGTGTGTGTGGTGTGTCCGTGTGTGTGGGCAGGGGAGTAGATTCAGAGTTCAGAGGTTGGTCTTTGTTGGATGTCTTCCTCAACTGATTTCCACCTCATGGTTTTGAGACAGTTTCTCTCTGAACATGGTGCTCGGTGTTCAGCTAGACTGTCTGGCCACAGTTCCCCAGGGACCTGCCTTTCTTGGCCTACCCAGCAATAGGATCTCAAACATTTTCTTCCAACCTGGTTTTCACATCAGATGCTCACACTTGCATAGCAAGCACTCTGCCATCTGAATTGTGTCTCTAGCCTCAAATCTTCTGTTTCTGACTACAATTTCTCATTTGGCCATGTGGCGAGGTCCACTCTCCAAGACTGAAGCATTTTTATATTTTGTTTTTCTATTACTGTGAGCCCCTTGACCAAGTCTGGCTTTGTGTTTTAACAAATGTCTTGAGATAATTTTAACTCAGTTAACAGAAGTTTATGTTATCATATATTGTCTTTTTAAAGCATACATGACTGATGAATTTGCAACTTTCCTTTTGGAGGATGTGAGTAAAGAAATATTTTCATCATATAGAATGATATTTGCTTACTATATATTTCTTTTTAGAAATATTTTCTGTTTGTATGTGTGTAAGCTATACACAGGGAGCCCACTGAGGTCAGAGGATAACTGTGGGAGTCTGTGATCTCCTTCCACCATGTGGGACCCTGGGATAGAATTCAGATTCTCAGGCTTAAAGACAGGCATTTTATCTGCGGAGTCATCTCACTAGTTCTGGTTAGTAAATATTTCAAAAATTCTCTGATAAGTAACAAAATATTGATCATATTTGTTGTTCTTGAACTCTAAATTCATTCAGTTTTGATACTTTTGGTAAGTAAATTAATATGAAAGAACATGGCAGGACATGATGGTTTGGTGGCCTGTCCCAGCAATCCCTGAACTCTGGAGGTTAAGACAAGAGAAATGTTCAAAGCCAGCCTAAGTATATAGCAAGATTCAACCTAAAAATAATTACATGCCAGGAGGCAGTTGCACATGCCTTTAATCCCAATATTCAGGAGGCAGAACCAGGTGGATCTCCGTGAGTTCGAGGCCAGCCTGGTCTACAGAGCGAGATCCAGGATAGGCACCAAAACTACACAAAGAAACCCTGTCCAGAAAAATAAAAAAACCAAAACAACAAACAAAAAAATAATTACACATCAGGTAAAATAAATAGTTCACTGAAGAGTATTCTAAATGGATGTAAGAAGGAAAGTCTGTGGGATAAAGTAAAAAAGAATAAGATGAACACTTTTGGTCTGATATATATCCAGGAAAGTTAAATAATAATCATCTAGAGAAATTCTCATGTTCTTCCTCAAGATCATTAAATCATCAAAATTGAAAGAGAAAACACAATTGCTAAGGTTCAAAATTTGCAATGTCCAAAATTGTATGTTTAAGTCTAGACCTCCTGCCCTCAGAACACGACTTCATTAATACAATCCTTTGAGTTAATGAAGTGACAATGGGATCATTAGTGTAGGTCCTAGATCAATAAGACTGGTTTTTCCTTTAATAAGAAGATGGTAAGAGATGCACATAAAGGGAGGGTCCATTTTAATGTAAGGATGGACATTTACAAGTCCCAGAGGGCAACTTGGGCTCGGTCTTTTTATCAATGCTACTGGGAGCCAGTGAAGTGCTTTGATTATGGACTTCAAATCTCCAGCACTATGAGGCAGAAAATGTTCAAATTCCCAAGATTTTGCCATCCTCAGCAAACTAATACATCAATATCATTCCCTATCAGTCTCTTTGTTTCTTGGTGGTTGGGCTGACAAGTCATTCCCAGTATTGTTGTACTGTTTCAATACATTCATGTTCTTGGAGAATTAGGAAGGCAATAACTCATCAAGGGTTTTAAAACACGTTTTCCATATCCCTTATAACCCATGAATGTATATATATACACACACATATATTATATATATAATATATGTACATATATATTATATATATAATTCCACACACTAATATATATGTATATATATATGTGTATGTATGTATGTATTAGTGCAGGGAATTACATTTTACTACACTTTTCGTCCCCAAAGTAATTGTAACCAGACAGCTATTGTTGGCTTATTGGGAAATACTCTTTTAAAAAAGTGCTTCCATAAAAGTTATAAATAGCAAGCCATGAACATTCTCCATTGCGAAGGCCTGGAGAAAGAAGTTGTTAAATATGCATTAAAATTTCATTACTATCGAAAGCCCTGGAATATAAACATCTTCAGTTGCACGCCATAAAAAGCATTTGAAAAACATGAACTTGAATGAAAAAAAAAATACCATTAAAGCCACATCTATTCCCATCCTGGTAAAAAGGCATTCAGCAAATGGCAAGAAGGTGTCTCATTTTTCCTCAGTGTGAGCTTGCTCTCCAGCACTTTCTTATGAACTCAGTATCTTTTTTCACAATGATCCCTTCCCATTATCACCCATGTGGATATCAAGCGTCCTGTGGATGCTCTTGTAGTCTCTGACATATTGTCCACAGAATCTTCATGTATATTTTTTGTGGGATCTGGGAAGATTTACTTCCACATTACTAGTAGATTGAAATTTGCAGTTTGCAGTGTTGGTATCTAGCCCACAACCATGTCCCTTGCTCTGTGAAACAGCTATTCACTGTGTATCATTGCTAGGATTGGCCTTTCACCCGTAGTGTTCATATTAACAGTAGTCACGGTATCTGAGTGATGTAATATTTGTGGTTTATTCTTAATTCTGACTATAGTAGTAGTCATACTTCTTGGCTGATGCACAATCCACTTTAAAAGTTCTATCATCACTAAATTATAATAATCATAATTATGTGAGATGTCTACAAGGGAAGAGATTGAGAAAAACATTTATATTTTAAAGAGTTTTTATTTCACCTATTTCAAAGTGAGCCTGCTTGAAGTAATGCACAACAGTATTTCAATTATGCATTTCCAGAGGCTATCTTTGCAATCACCTACTTGGAAATGATGAAGAAGTTCCCATTTCATCACATCCTGCATGATGAGAGCTTGTGTGCTAATCTTTTAGATTTGGTTGGCAATTGGGAGCAGGATGATAGCTGATTCGTTGAAATGCTTAGGCAATGGCTTATAAAACAAATTGAAAAAGAAAATACATTCATTTCTATCTATCAAAAATAAGTGAATAATTTTGCACATTGAATAAATTTTATGCTCTGTTTAGATATTACTTTACTTTGTACAAAAGTGACCATTTTATGAACCAATCACATAAAAGATGTTTGTATACAATCTAAGTTGACTAAGTTTGGTTTTTACTCACGGAGAACATGATCTTTTCTATTTGTTAAGATTGTAAGAAAAATATCTTGCTGTTTTATCAGTTAACCCTTTCCAGCATATTAGAAAATAGACAGATATTTTAATCTAAAAACATTGAAGGGATTTTAAATTTTAAAATTTAAAATATAAGGTTTCAGAATTTATTCCTAAGTGGAAAGATAATTTCACAATTTAACATAGAAATGAAGTTAAGCCCAAAATGAATGGAAACCTGAGTGCCATAATACTGTAGACTGAGAGTGATTTCTTGTCAGTTTCGTTTCAGGGACTTACCCTGTTATTCTGACCTAACCAGAGCCATATATTTTGATATTTTCACTAATACTATAAAGCAGCAAATAGAACTTAAAGAAAGCAAAGCAATAAACTTTCCTATATATTTTAATTTTAAGATTTGTTACAAATTTCAGAAAAAGTCACAGGCTTTGAAGTTTAAGTAGCTTTTAGATATTGTTTTAATTTTTACATTTTCCCCAGATGATTAAAGTGAAGAAGCTATTAAGAAAATTTCTCACAGTAACAAATCTAGACATCAACAAAACCAAGAATGTGGCCCATTTTGTCCATGACCCATGTACTTTGCCAAATAGAATGACTTAGTTTAAAAATCCCATGCTGACCATGAAATGTTTTTGGAGCATTTGCAAAATTTGTCTAAACCAGAGAATTGAGACTAATTATTTTAAATGATGGAAAAATGTTAGAAGTGTTGGTTAAATGTGTGTGTGTGTGTGTGTGTGTGTGTGTGTGTGTGCGCGCGCATCTGTGTTGAATACACAAAGACAAAATGTGCAGTTTGTGTGTGTGTGTGTGTGTGTGTGTATATATATATATATATATATATATATATATATATATATATATAAAATAAAATCTTTTACCATTGAACTATACTTCAATATACTCTTTCAAGAATTGTCATATGATATACACTGATAATGGTATATTTTACTATGAAAAGTTGCTTATTTAAATTTGGTTAAGTACATAAAAACTTAATTACATTTCTTTATGTATAAGCAAAAAGAATGAAACAAAAATGGTTTGAGTTTTCTATGGCAGATGTGATTATATTTTAATTCTATCTCCACTCATCTATAAAAACTATGGCTTTAGGATTTCCTGTCCAAGCATTCATTTAGATGAAATATTTTAACTCAATTCTGCTACAGTCCTTGCTCTTTTACTCTTGGATAGAAAACCTATTTTAAGTCTCTCTCTCTCTCTCTCTCTCTCTCTCTCTCTCTCTCTCTCTCTCTCTCTCTCTCTCTCTCCCTCTCTCTTTTTAGTTTAGGAGCTTAGTGATGAGCAGGAATGTGGATTTGAGACAAGAACTTAATTTCTAATTCAAAAGTTGAGGCCTAAAGAGGTATGTGTTCAAGAAAGACGGAGTTTTCACTGATAGAATCACAGAACAAAAGCCACATAGTATTATCACTGTTGAATGCAACCTCTTCAATGAGAGTGGAGGGAAGCAGTAGGCTGTGTCTCAGGTGGGAAATGGGTCAATAAGTTTCAGAATACATTTGTCTAATATCGAACTTACTCTTATGAAGTTTATTCAATACTGTCACAGAAAGTAGAGATTGAACTTGACCTGATCCTTTGTTTAACCACAATTGTTAACAAGACTGAAGCTGCACAGAGTTGTACTAACATGGATTCAAAAGCCTGTTAATGTTTTTCACACAACTTGTACTTTAGGAGGCAGACCAGATGAATGATGTCTAGGCATAAACATTTCAAAAATGTGTCATCTTTTCCTCTGCATTTTCAAAGTTATCATTTGAGAAAAAAGTGGCAGCAGCCTAACAGGTAATCAGAGAGGACTGGCCACGGGGATTCAGGCCATTCTCACATAGTAGAGCAAGGTGACAGTGAGAGGTCACCCACAGAGTGCATTATCCTAGATGGACTCATCCTGCCCTCTTCTAAGACAGCCTGATGAATATTGATCTTCTGTAAGCCTGTGAAGGGGAATAGTCATTCCACATATTCACTCAGAAAAACAAATTCAGTATTAACCTCTTTGACAAAATGCTAAAATGCTTTCTTAACAAATAATAATAGGCTGTTGAGGCTTGTTTTTTTCCAAGATATTTTCATACATAACATTTGAATTATCATATTTATGCATGTTTTTCTGTTACCATTTCAGAAAATACAGGTATAGATTTATATGCATACATATCTATTTATACAAATGTAGAAACAAAATTATGCTTACACTTTCCATATGGTTTTAATATTAAATCACAAACAAAATCCCAGTATCTGGACTTGAAGGACCTTCTGAGCATATTCCAGAGAACAAAGAAACTGAATAAATCAAATACTGAATCTTAGAAATTGCTCTCAAATTTCACTGGCCATGGTAAGATGAGCCTTGTAGCAAGAAAGCAAAAAAGCACAATCATACCCAGGGAAGGTAAGATGTGTAAATTCCTAAAAACCCAAAGAATCCCAAATAATACTAATTAAAAGCATACAATGGAAACATCCACAGATATGCCCACAGACCAATCATAGTGAGGCGATTCTTCAGTACAGCTTTCCAGGTATGTCAAGCCCATAACAAAATTAAAGAGGATGGGGATCATGGGTATGTTTGAAATGAAAGGTCCCTTCAACAGCTTTGTAGGGAGCAAAACTGAAGAAGACATTAGTAATTGAGGTAAAAGATTGAGTCTCAGGAAGAGACATGGTTGCCTGGAAATGAAATGCTGGTGGGAGATGATGAGTCTGGAGTAAATTGCTTTTAAATGGACTAAGGAAAAGGACTGAAGTGGGAGCAGGTGGAGACTTAAGACGGTAGGAAGCCAGAGGGTACGTGCATGTTATGTAATCACACTTGGAGATGATGAGAAAGGACGAGCTCCGGTTTGACACTAGATTGGACTACAAACCAAGTCCACACTGAACTCCTGAACCAAAATAATGAAAAGATGCTAGGGAGGAAACTCTGAGGTATTACAGCATTCATTGTGTAGTAGAGAAAGATAGAGACCAAACTATTGAGGAGCAGAGTAGCCGGAGGGAGATGAGGCTACATTGGAAGGACAGAACAGCTTTTGAGAATGAAGAGACCGACCTGTGCTAAGAGCTGCCGGAAGGACAAGTGAATTCAGTACTGAAGACTTCCTATTGGGCCAGCCAACTAGCTGGTTGATCAAAGAAACATTTCAGTTTTAAGAAGTTGGTATATATATATATATATATATATATATATATATATATATATATATATATATATATGAGTTACTTTCTTTCTGAAACAAGGCTTAGTTAAGTGTGTCATTCATGAAAGTGTGTGTTGGGGGTAATACACTTTGATGTGAGATTTGAATAGCATAAATGGTAGATTTTCTGTTGTTGTTGGGGCATAAAAATAAGGGGGAAATTGGTGAATTGTATTTGCCAGTCAATATTGCTGAAGTAGTGAATAAGTCTGATGACAAAATTCTCACACTGTTGCGTTACTTATGTATTCAGTAGGAGCCTTGCTCCCCAGCTTGGAGGAACTCAAAGGAAATACTGTCATTTGGACTAGGTGGGTGGTTCCAGGGTGAAATAGTAAGAAATTTGATAAGAGTGTTTGAAAAGATGTATCAGATCATCTAAGCTGTGTAGGAAGGAAATTAAGGAGAGAATGTAATTAAATTTTGCAGCACAGATAGTTTCTAAATTGCAGATGCAGACAATTTTGAAACAAATGGCAGGACTTCAAATTGAACACGGCAGACCAAATGTGCTTGTTTACCTTTATTCTCTTTGACTCACCAGGAAAAAGACAGCCATAAGAATTTTTATAAAGGCATAATTCTGAGAGGCAAAGAGAGCTTGAGAGGAGAGATGAGCAACAATATTTGGGAAGCAGAAGATTAAGAGGTAAAGGACTTGGCAGACCTCAGCAAATTAATTATGTCAGCCCCAGGGCCAGCTCTGAATCAGGCTGAGACAGGAACTCAAAAAGACTTAGAATTTGCATACACAAAATACTTGTAAAATCAGGGCTATGTGGAAATTAGGAATAAGAGTACTGGATAAAATGTACCCTTCAGTGTTCCATGGCACTATCTATAAACAGTGTCCCTTGACTGCCAGACTTTGGCAATGGACATATTATCAGTGTTTCCTTTCTTCCATATCTCTTCTCTGTTATATCTATTCTTGCAAGTCTCACATCTTCACTTTTATATTTAGCCTTTAATTTTGTACCTGAATTTCCTATTTGTGCTTTTATATTATAGTATGGCATATGGGGTGGTGATTTTGAATGCTTATAGCTCTCTTTATCAGTTTAAAAAAACTGGAATCAAATGAGAAATGAAGAGAGAGTGACTGAGATGGACACATGAAGGAAGATAAAATATTCACCTTAATAAATGGAAACATAATGTCAATGCTAACTGATTAAGTGCAGAGCAGAACACTGGCTGGATAGGTCTGGAAGGTCAGGGGTCTCAGCAATATAAAACTACAAAGAGAAAGAGAAAACAAAAAGAGAAGCAGGAAGAGAACAGAACATGACATATATTCTAATGAAGTGTCAGAGAAGGAAAGAAAAAAAAAGAAAAATATGTAGGAAGGGCAGGATCAAATTAGCTTCTCTAGACTCAATAAGCCTTGCAGAGCTGTGAGGAATTTGGAAAGAATATTGAAATGCTCCTCTCTTCCATTTTTTTTTCACTCTAAAAAAGGGCAAAGGGATTTTCCTTCCATCTTGATTACTTTCCTACTACTGTGACAGAAAACAGTGATCAAGACAACTTATATTTAAAAAGTAGTTAATTTGGAGCTCACAGTTATAGGGGCTGGGGTCCATAACCATTATGGTGTGGAGCGTGGCAGCAGGCGAAAAGCATGACATTGGAGCAGTAGCTGAGAATTTACAAGTTGAAACAACAACCACAATGTAGAGGGAAAGCCAACTGGAATGGTTGAAACTCTGTTGGCACACTTCATCTATTAAGACCACACCTCTCCTAATAAGACCACACCTCCTAATTCTTCCTAAAGAGTTCTAACACCTGGGGACCAAACATTTAAACATATGAGGCTTATGTGGGTCATTCACATTCAAATTATCACACATCCCTTCTATAATAAATATTAGATGTTTGTAAATTATTTATTCCTCTCTAATTTGAAATAGAAATAAGGTTAACTGATAATATGCTATACCCATGAAAATATTTGCTGCAGTTACACATAATATCCTAAGCAAGTGTTTCTTTTCCTTACTCTATAGCCTGCTGTGGATTTCAAATTTTGTTTCTTCTTTCTTCTCAAAATTTCCCCACGTGTTTGGGGACAGACTACTATATTTCAAAACTGTACATCACTACTTCCTGGTTTTAGAAATGTACTTTCCTGATCTCAAAAACAGTGATAGTAATAGAGCATCCTCCACAGGGTCATTTTTGTTAAGCAAATAAATTAATACATAAAAACTCAGGATCTGTACCTGAGACATAGTAAATATGTGGAAAGTATTTTCTATAATTTTTCTATAATAGGTTATATCACATGTTCAAGTGTTTTTCACACAATATTGTTTTCAGTTATATCTATGTAGATTCAGTTTTTCTCCTAACATTTCTTCCATTTTATTGCCCCAAACAGGACAGATTGATATCATGCTTACAGACCATCAGCCATTAGAGACTTCCCTCTTGTGTTTTGTTTGTTGGGTTCTTTTGGCTCTTTCCTGGTTCCTTTTCACTGTCCTGACAGACATCACAAATAACATGACAGATTGGTGAAAATGATAACTCCCCAGATATACTACAATTAGAAAACTCTTTACTCCCTTCTCAACTTGGATTGCTAATTTTTCCGGGTTTTCTATTATGTCCTTCTAGAACTTGAAATTATTATTTTTTTCAGATGGAGTGGTCTCTTTGTAGTATTAAAAATGCATTGTAAACAATGGTTTTTTTGTTTTTGTTTTGTTTTGTTTTGTTTTTTGCAGGAATATTTTGAATCTCAATTTTCCTTACTGGCGATAGACATTTTTAGAGTTGTTCATTTGTTCATATACATCCTGGTTAAACATCTGCAGGTTCCTTTCCCGTTCTTTAAGGACTTGTAAATTGCCTTTTACTATTCTCAGTACCATTTTCTGTTCCCTCTTGATTACTTGTTAATCAACCAGTAATTCTCAATGTTTTTCATATATATGTATACATTAATACTATATATACTATATATAATACTATATATATACATATGTATATATAAAAAGCAATTATTATGTTAGACAAACTGCTACATTAAGGAGCTTTCTGAAGCATATTTTTCTGATATATGCTATGGTTACTTCACTTTTTAGTTTAGTCACTATATATTTTATTTTTTCAGATATTTTTCATGTCTAAATGTGCTTCAAATAGTACTGATTTATTAATTTATTTTTATCAGTTTTTCTTTTATTGTTGAATTATCTACATTTCCTCAATTTGATTATGTTTTGATCATTCTTTGTCATGACATTGGCTATCCTGAAATCTCTCATAACTTCTGGTGATGTATTCATATTTGATGTGAAGCAATTCTAAGGATGATTTTAGTTTAGTATGTGGATATAGTTTTAAAACACTTCTGCTTTAGACTAAGCAGGATGCTTTATTAAGGCTGTTAAATGAAAGGATTCTGAAGGCCTCAGTCTGTGGTGCTATGATTGCACAGCTCACCCTAGCTGATTTATTCTAGTTCTGTTTTATTTTGTTCTTTTCATCTCAGAATATAATAATCAATTCTCTCATAGTGACTTAAATGCCCTTGCCTTGCACTGCAATGCTTTTTTACTCCAAGCCTGGAAGAATATTGGGATCATTAACTCTCCTCTGTCTAAAACTTGAGATAATTTCTCTATTTTCCTCTCCTTTTCTGAAACTCAACTGCATACTTTTAACATTCGAGTCTGCAGCTTTCTTGAGTATCTTTTTAGGCTAGCTGCTTGCCTCCTAGAATTCTAAGTGATGTGTTTTCACACTCTCTTTATCTGAATTGGTATATAAAAGGAGAGAAGTAGCAAAGAGAAGAGATGGAGAACGCGTAGTTTCTTTAATTAACTTGGTTAATGAAGAAGTAAAAAATGTGGATGGACCTAGGAGGTAAGAACACTTCCAGTGACTTGTTGCATGAACTCACATTTCTCTAGTTTTGGTTTTTCTTCCTAGTTTTAGGAAATCTCAATTAGCTTTTTTTTTAAAAAAAAATTGTTCGAATCTTATAAGTTTTTCCCTTTATAAAGCAACAACACCATTACTTTTATTGTTTTAATTACAATTATATTATTTTTTATTTTATTATTTCTCTCAAATTACAGTGCACCACATTTGAGGTATTAGTATGCATTATACTTCAAAATTATGAAAACATTAGTCTCTGTTACTGTCTTAAGATAATTTTAGACACAAACTTGATGAAAAGTATGTAACATTACAATCCTCTGGCTCAAAGGCCAGGATTAATCTTAAAAGATATTCCAATTTGAAGTTCCATAGTTGTGATTCAGATTCCCTTAAAACATATCCTGCTGAAAATTTTAGCCATAGATCCATCTTGGGAAAGAAACATGCTTATGAGATGCAGGCAAAGAAACAGTCTTAGGTTTGTCTTTACTATTTTTGTTAGAACCTCACTCACACTATGACATAGAGTACACTAGAGCTAAGTATACAGGCTCAAGTATTACTTTGTACATGGTATTTGCAGTGAGTGGAAAGTGTTGTGACTTTCTCAGTCAAAGCCTCTTCCTGAGTAAAAGGCACTTAGAGATCATTGCTGCATTAGATTTACAGATGGCAATTACACATGTGTAAAACAAAGTTTTCCGTTTTGTTTTGTTTGTCCAGACAGGGTTAGACAATATTCTCTGTGTAACCCTAGCTGTGAGCTTGCTCTGTAGACCAGGCTGGCCTTGAACTCACAGATATCCACCTCTGAGTGGATGAGATTAAAGACATGCACCACTACATCTGGCACAGTTTTACTGTTTTAAAGAGAATAAAGAACAATCCTATTTACAATTATTAAATAAAAGGGCCCCTTTTAAAATTTATCTAAAGCCTTAACATTTGACTCATACACATAAGAATTTATTGCTATGAAGGAGAACCAAAAAGATAGTGGACTCAGTTTCCCATTCAAAGTTAGTGTATTCATAGAATTAATCGGCACTGAGAGGAAGAAACAGAAATCAGAGCTACAAACAGTGATTTGTGAGCGCAAATGCTCATCAGAATATATTTCATAGTTTTTAATTTAGAGGTGACCTTGAGGGGTGAAATTGTTTTAAAACAAATTTCAGGTCAAAAGTCCAAGAATATTTGAATAAGAAAAGTGTTAAGGCTTGGCCAAAGAAATGTGTGATGGGATTGAACACTGGATTAGGATTGCTTTTAATGATTTTTGAGAAGAATTTATGAGGGAGACAGGTCATGGGAACTGGATTTGGTCCCTAAAAAAATGATACTAAAGAAGATGACAGTGCTTAGTTATATTCCCGAGAACCTTCTCAGTGTCCTTAAAGAATACTTGAATGCACAGTTCTAAATTTTATAAGTGTAGCCCATGCTGGTCTTGAATCATGATCCTCCTGCCTCCACCTCCTTCAGCAACTCCTACTGGTGTGTGCCACCACAACCAGATAAACAATATTTTTTATTTGTATTTTATGTACACTGGTGTTTTGCCTGCATGCATGCCTGTGTAAGGATGTCAGATCCCCTGAAATAGGACTTACAGACAGTTGTAAGATGCCATGTGGGTGTGGAATATTGAACCTGGGTCCTCTGGAAGAGCAGCCAGTGCTCTTAACTGTTAGCTAAGGAAAGAGACTTCTTAATGGGGGTGCATTTGGGGGTCAGGTAGAAACACGGTGCAAGGGAAACTCCCACAAATCTACAAGGATGACTCCAGCAATAGTGAATAGATAACCCGAACTGACCATCTCCTGTAATCAGTTTGGTAACTACCCCAATTGTCACCAGAGAGCCTTTATCCAGTGACTGATGGAAAGAGATGCAGATAGTCACTGGCAAACACTGGGCTATGTCAGGAGAATCCTGTTGGAGGTGTGGATAGATAGGAGTCAAGATCATCACAAGGGAACCCTAAGAACCAACTAATCAGGGCTCATAGGAGCTCACAGACTCTGGACTGACAGCTAGGGGGCCTGCATGGATTCCACGTAGTCCCTCTACATATGTGTGACAGTTGTGTAGCTTGATCTACCTATGAGACTCTTAGTGATGGAAGCAGGGCCTGTCCCTAATGCTTTGGTTGACTTCCAGGAACCCATTCCTCATTCTGGGTTTCCTTGCCCAGCCTTAACACAAGGGGAAGAGCTTAGTCCTACCTTAAGTTGGCATGTCATGCTTTGTTGACACTCATGAGAGGCCTGCCCCTTTCTGAACAGAAACAGAGGAGGAGTGAATTGAGGGTGGCAATGCTGGAGGGGATTGGGGGTGGGAATGTAAGGAGAGGAGGGTATGAAAACTGCAGTTGGGGGATGTAAAATAAATGAATAAATTTAATTAATAAAAATAAAAAATTGTAAGTGATAAATTTGCAGGTGCAAAGTGAAGATAAAAATGAATGGCAAATTAAGTACTACAGAGAGCAAATTTAATTTTGTCATGACCTTGTTAGTCCTCCTATTGAGTTTAAAAGTAGATATAGATGTACAGGATAAAAGCATGTTTAGCAGTAGGGATGACATTTCTACATCCCTTTATATCATTTAGAATCATAAGCATCAATACTTGAACCAAGAGGTCAGCAATCTTGCAGTGTCTTTGTTTGTCTGACTACATGCCACATGTTCTGTTTGAACTTTGAAGAATTCTTTAGAAATTTATTTCTGAAAGGGAATATGAATTGTTGACAAGAGAAGAAAGACTATCAAGTATGGTTGTAATTGGCACTATTTCATGAAAGAAAGCAATAAGCAATGGAACTGTGTATGCTGGTGCATCATTAGTAATATTTTTATAAACACGGAACTTTCCTTAAAGTCTTGGAGTCCTTGATTGCTACGTACCCATCTTAGATTCCTCTTTTTTCACATTTTTCTGTTAGGAATGAAGAATGGAATAACGTATTGTACACTTCCAAGACAGGCTACCATTTATCGTTAGGGCTTTCACATATGTCCAACTCCAAGAACATAATTAGTAGGAAAATAAATGTGGAATTTAATATCTTATAAATTATATTCTTTCCTCTTGTTCTCTGTAATTATAGCATGCTTAAAGTTGGATTTTGTTTTGTGCATTAATAATTACTGTAAGAAAATATAACTTGTGAAATTTAGAGGCTAACTAATTCTGATGAGTTATGATTTAGGAAGAGGGTTGGAAAACTTGAAGCTAATGAAGGTTGTTTAGTTTGTCATCAGACTAAAATATTAACATATGGGAAAAGATTTATAAATAATTCTGTGAGCTCTGTAGTTACAGGCGGGAAAAGCCATTACACAGCCATTGCTGCTGTAATTTCAACAAGAGACAATAAGGCTCACAAGCAGGAATAAAGTGAAGAAAATGGCACTGGACTTAAAAAAAAGAAAATGGAAATTTTAAAAATTGTATCATTTTAAGACAGAGTCCTCATGAGTAGCCAGGGCTGACCAGGAACACACTATGTAGCACAGGCTAGCCAGAAACTTTCTGTCCTCATGTTTTCATGTCCCAAGTGCTGAAACTTCAGGCAGAAGTTACTGTACTTGGCTAGAAAAGTTATCTTTATTTTCAAACGTAATATTTTTTGTGGTGATATTTTATTTGTGCTGAAATGTAGTGATATTTTATTTGTGCTTTAATAAATAAAGCTTGCTTGAAGATCAGAGGAAAAAACCAAGCCATTGTAAGTAAACAAAGAAGTCAGGCAAGGATAGCACACGCCCTTAACCCTGTCGCTTGGCAGACAGGGATATGTCTGGATCTCGGTGAGTTCAAGGCCACACTGGAAAAGGCCAGGTGTGGTTGGCACACACCTTAAATTCCAACTCTAGTTAACTATGGAGGTCTGGAGATCTGTACAGACAGACAGGAAGTGACAGAGCTGGGCAGGAAGAGGAGGTGATGTAGCTGGACAGAGAGAGCAAAATCAGATAGCAGAACAGCAAGGCATATAGGCATGTGTAGACAGGAAGTAATTCACATTTGGAAGCTGCTGAGTTGGTGAAGTAAGATTAGCTGTGGCTTTCCCTATTTCCCTGATCTCTCTAAGGCTTTCATCCCTATATCTGCCTCTGTATTTTTTATTTAATAAGACCGTTAAGAAATTTTTATTGATTCTTAAGACTTTTTTTGTCCTGATAACTCTCACTTCTGAGTCCCTTCAGGTACTCCCCCCACAACTGGTCAACTCCCCCCATAGAAGAAGGAGGAGGAGGAGGAGGGGAAAGTCCATTTTGTGTTGCCCATTTGCTTACTGGAGCGTGTTCAAACTCCCTGTAGTCAGCCCCTAAAAGAAATCAAGTCCTTCCCCACCTGCACCCCTCCTAGGAGAGCTAGAGTTCAACATCCTCATCTTTGAATGTAATGAGTAGGTGTGTTACCTTAGCACTCAGCTTCACTTTTAGTTATTCCGATGTCTGAGGTCAACTCGGTGTTTCTAAAAATACTTCATGAGAAGTCCAAATTTTGAGACTATATCTACAGAGCTTTCATTACAACTTAATACATTTGGTTTACTTTATTACTGTTATTATTAACATCTTGTTGTATTGTTTGTGAATTAAGCTTTACCATGAGATGACTGAGTAGGAATGGGACACAGTCATTAACACTCTCCAGTAATCAAATTTCAAGCATTCACTGTTAGGTCTAAGACAATATCTTATACAGATAAACTACTAATCAGAAATAAACATATTGTCTTAGCCAAACAAAATATTTGAGATTAAATATTAATTATTGATGTTTTGCTTTAGAGTCACCCATTGAAAGAGTGTTTGTGTTGCTATGAGAACAAAATACAAGCACAATAATCACTTGACTATAATACTGATAATGATAAAATATTGCCTATTTTTGACTTTTCCCTTAAAGTGATAATTTTTACTCATTGAAATTACTAAAATCTGTAAAAGGCTGAACAGGTCTGTAACATGAATCTTAAAAGAACTTATAATAAAAATACCCAGAGTCAGATATTGAGGTGAAAGCTGAAAGATCAGAGAGAAGTAGGCAGCCCCAAATTCTTACCTCACAGAATCCTCAGTCTAGAGAGCGAGTTCCTGTTTCCTCGAACATGGAATACCTTTCTCTGCCTAGACATCAGTTCCTTGATTAAAGGCATGTGTGCTTCCCAGTACTGGGATTAAAGGTGTGTGTCACCAGTACCTGGCTCTGTTTCCAGTGTGGCCTTGAACTCACAGAGATCCAGATGATCTCTGCCTCCCGAGTGATAGAATTAAGGGTGTGTGCCACCACTGCCTGACCTCTATGTCTAATCTAGTGGCTGGCTCTGTCCTCCGATCCTTAGATAAGTTTATTAGGGTACACAATATATCACCACACAGGGCACATGGAGTTCCCTTATGTGCTTCCTGAAGATTATCTTGAGAAGAAAACTACATTTATAAAAAGAGAGGGAGAAAACATGAAACATTGACAGAGAAAGGTATTAAGCAAAGTAAATTCTAAAACGATGAATCATCTGTTGGAGCCAGTGACTTAAGTGAGATGTTTGGCTTTGACTTCCTATAAACCACTGTCAAGCTAAGATGCCACATACAGCCCTGTGCCTAAGCACTGTGTAGGCCAGTGGTCCTAATGTAGCGCCGATGGTATGTTAATGATAGTCTCACCTCTTCTCAGAGGAAGTGGAGATGTGTGTTTTCTTTATTCATTTTATTCTTACTCTTTTTTGTTTCATGTATTCCTTTAAGCACATATATTCATATCAATGGTGATTATTCTCCTATATGATATATACATATCAACAAATGAATACGTTTATTTATTATATGTGACTTTACCTAAATTATTCTGTTTGTATATACACAATTTATCATATGTTCACACACATTTGTATAATTTAGTTTAACTCTGTCAACCATACATTTTAAGGGGAAATGAAAACAAACTTGAAACATTTTCCTTGTGTGGTTTAAGCTATATAGAATTTTGGGATTTATAAAACATGGGTCCGTCATTCTCAGCTGCTAGAGTTACTATGGAAAACATTTCTAAGCAGAGTTTTCACATATATTCTGTTATTTAAAATTATTATTCATTTTTTGTCTATTTTTTATCCCACAAATATGTACAAAAATCACACTTGGAATGAACTGAAGATGGGTTAGTAAATCCCAGTGAAATAGGGAGCTGTTTCTGTCATCAAGAAACTTAAGCAACACATTGCTACCAAAACAATCAAGTTTTACTTCAGTAGTTTGGAGACATGTGACATGTTGACAAGACTGGGAAAAATGCAGACAATTTCTGGTCAACATCTCTAAGCTTTCCCTTTCCAGAAGCCCTTTTGTGCACTGTGTAGCACCTCTCCCTGTCTGCATGCCCAGAAAAAGACAGTGGTAACATTCTCTTACGTAAGACTTAATCTTTCAGAATAGCTGGTTGCTTGTTTCCTTGTTTATTTCCTTCCTTCCTTCCTTCCTTCCTTCCTTCCTTCCTTCCTTCCTTCCTTCCTTCTTTCCTTCCTTCCTTTTCTTTTTGTGTATATGTGCATGTGCAAGCTCATGCTGTGCCACAGTGTTAGTGTTAGGTAGCTTTATGTCAAATTGATGCAAGCTATGCTTATCTGAGAAGAGAGAACCTCAATTGGAAAAAAATTGCCTCCACATACTAGGTCTGTATGAACATCTTCTTAATTAGTAATTGCTGAGTGGGGACCCAGTCCATTGTGTGTGGTCCCACTCCTCGGTTGGTAGTCCTGATTTCTATAAGGAAGTTCCTGGTGGACCTAGAAGACCCGAAGCAGCTGCTGCTGATCAATGCCTCTTTCATAAAGAAGGTAGACATCTACAAGGTCAAGGCAGAGGACCTGACCTTCATCTCTCCCATCTGCTTGCAATTAAAGAGGAATAAATACATATACACACTTACTTCAGCATCAAGTTCACCCAGTGCAACAAGAGGACCAGTTTTTCTATGGTCCAGAGTCTTTTCAGTCCAGGGTCTCCTTACACACATTAGTAGAAGACTGTTTTACATGGACTAGCTAGGGAGATACTTGGCACCACTGGCATGCAGCCCAACACTAAGAACAATCAGGACCTGTACTTGACCACTGACATGGATTTTAAGTGCCAGCTGTATGAACATTCTTGCTCCCCTGACTATGCACTCAGGGCTAGGCTTGCGGATGGGAGGGTGCAGTGTGACTGTATTTTCTCTAACTGTTCTTTTTATACGGTTGCGTTTATGCTAATAAATACTCAGTTGGATTCATTAAAAACAGAGGAGAGAGACACACTTGGAGAAAGAGACAGAGAGAAAGAAGAAGAAAATATGGAAGAAAGCAGGGTGAGCAAGCGATGAGAAGCAAGCCAGCATGCAGTACCCTCCATGGCCTCTGCCTCAGCTCCTGCTTAAGTTCCTGCCCTGACTTCCTTTGAGGTGAATTGTGCTTTGGAAGTGTAATCCAAATAAATGCTTTCTTTTCAAGTTGTTTTTGGTCATGGTGTTTCATCAGAGCAATAGTAATCCTAACTAGGACAATGTTCATGTAGAGATTAGGGTACAATCAGGAGTCAGTTTTCTCCTACTGTTGTGTTAGCCCCAGGGGTAGAACTCGTCATCATGCTTGATAGCTAGACTCTCCATCCCCTGAACTACCTCAGTCACCCCAGAATGGCTAGATCTTAGTAATTGGTTGTTTAGCCTACATTGGTAACAGTGAATCTTTGTGTGTGTGTGTGTGTGTGTGTGTGTGTGTGTGTGTGTGTGTGTGTGTGTGTCTGTGTGTGTGATTTGGTCAGTCCCTGGTGAACTCTTTATTATTTACCTTATTTTTGAGATTATAATATAATTATATCATTCACCCCTTCCCTTTCCTCACTCCAAACCCTTCCACATATCTCTTTTTGCTGTTTTTCCAATGCTTTTCCTCTATTTACATTAATTGTTTTTACTTATATGTGTGTATACACATGTATCAGTGAATATATATAATTTGATATATAATTTGATGAGTCTGTATAATGTTACTTGTATGTATGTTTAATTGCTATTTTTTGTTTTGAGAATTTTATCTTTCAACTTGATTTCAAATTGTGAAAATCTATGAAATTCACCATTTCAGAAATGTTGATCATTCCAGTCAACTTAATAAGCAATAGATTGGGCCTAAGGTATCATCATCTATCGACCTCATTCCTCATTCCTTAAATCACTTTCTATCTTGCATTCTATCCTTTGTCTACTTTTATAGCTCCTATCTCATCTGAAAAGAGAGAAACATAACACAACATGCACATACACTCATACACACACACACACACACTTGATTCTAATACATTTGGTAAATGAAATAATTTCCAATGCCACCATTTTCAGTATTCAAATTATTGATTGATGTGCCAGTGTCAGTTAATCTGTATTCTCCTAGTTGTCCCCTGAATATTTAAAAAGAATCTTAGATGGATTATGTATGTATGAAAAGATCAGATTTTTAATTCAGTCCTGCTCATGAGGTTGACGGCATAGGTGATTTAAGAGGTGAGGGGCTAACAGTCATCCAGATGATCAAAAGATCTAGCTGAAGCAATGGTGCTCATAATGGATAACTGAAATTATTTGAAGACAGAAAGACAGTTTTATTATCACACACACACACACACACACACACACACACACACACACACACACACAGAAAGACAATTTTATTAACACCCAGACACACACACACACACACACACACACACACAAAGACAGTTTTATTAACACACACACACACACACACACACACACACACACACACACACACACACACACACGTTTCCCCTAATTGTACATCTTAGCACAATATTGAATGGCATCAGCTGCAGCTGGCTGCATTTGGGTGTCTGCATTCCTGAAAGACTGCATGCCTTTCTGATGGATCTAAGGGAGAATTTCTTTGTTCTTTCTGTTGTTGCTTTATAATTTATTTAGGATTTTCCATCAGGAACCACTTACACTCCTAGAGGTGGCTTCATTGCTGTATTTGTGCTCCAGTTCCTTCAATGTAAACCCCGGAAAGAACAAGACGGCTTTACTCAGCTTGCACTCTCTAACTCACCCCTTCACCAAAACAAACAAACAAACAAACAAACAAACAAACACCAAATCAGCCTTTTGGGGGGATTCATTTTTCTCTTCTCCATCTCCAAATTCATAATAAAGAACTTAAGGGAGGAAGGCTATTTCCTTATTCATGGTTTGGGATTTGAGGGCATAGCACTTTTACTGTGTGGGAGGCATGGTGGTGGGAGTTCTCACCACTCTTGCAGAAGAAACTTGCTTATATTTTTAGGGACAAGAAGTCAGAAGAAGGATTGGGGCTTGTACTGGAAGCAGGACTGGATGTGTTATATCCCTCGAAGCCCAGTGACCCACTTGACTAGATTAGGTCCACTTGATAGTCAATTTGGGCGTGTGTGTGTGTGTGTGTGTGTGTAAACAGATATTTGTATCTTAAGATTTGTCCTTCTGCCTTGATATCCACCCTATGCTAATTCCCTCCGGGGTTTTACCCTACTGAATGCTTAAGGGAAGTTCCTTGTCTATGTATCCTGCATATTGGGCTTTAACAGCTTAGATGCAAGATTGTAAAACATCTGTAGTGAACTTCTGCCCTCCAGGGTTTTCCCATTGTGCTGTAAGCCTGTATTCAAGACCTCCTCCCTCCTTCAATAAACGGCATTCGGCATTAAAAAAAAACAAAAAACAAAAAACCAAAAAAAAAAAACCTGCTCAGCTGGAGGTGATAGAGCTTTTGAGAAATGCTTTGGGGTAAAATAAAATAAACTCTTGTTCCAGATTGGAAAAAAAAAAAGATTTTTCCTTCTGAACATTCCATGGCAATATATCTTTTCCCAGTTACAGTATCATGCATATAGATATCAGGAGTTGTTTACAGACTGCTATTCTGCTTGTCATAACAGTATTGAATTAACTAATATTGATTGGATTAAATATCATTGAATTTACATTGATGAAAATACATACTTTAATGAATGGTAAATGGAGGAGAAAGGATAACTCTTCATACTCAAGCATTTTAAACCAGGAATGTAGAAGTAATGGACCATATAGAAACATGGTAATAATAGTTGGAAGCAAGATTTGCTAATGGATATGAGAATTAGTGAAGCAAATTTGAAAGATGTTATTTCCATAATTTCAGAATATCTTGCTAAATGTTTGAATTCACTATAAAGGGTAAAGGGAATGGTACAATAGAGAAGCCTAGAGACTTGTACTTAAACAGTGAGTCCAGAAATTTGCCCGATAAGGAGGTCTCTTGACATCATCTGTATACCTTGATTCTATGCTCTAAGAACACATTGTTTTTGCCCTGGTCCTGTTGAAACTAATCCAATAGTCAGGAGGAGACATCAGACACTCCCAAACTAATGCATGAGACCAGGACTCCCCCCAAATACCAAAGTCCCAAAAGACAAGACTGTTTGAGGAGACCAGGAAGATATGAATGTGTCCAACAGCACAGGAACCCTGGGCAGAATCTGAAACCAAATAGGAAGATATGAAGGAAGAAACTGGTTTGTCTACAAGTAACCCAAATTTAGAATCTGAAAACAAAGACTCTTTGTCATCGACCTTTCTTTTGAGTGTTCTATTTTGAATTCTGTGGCTGCAAAAAACACAGCTTATTCGTTAGTGACTGTAAAATTATCTTTGGCGGTTGCTTTTGCAATGATAAAATGGCATAAATGTGGCAAGATCCTGGGATATTTGCAAAGGCCCTTCACTTATACTCACCACTACTTTTTCAAATATGCAACTGACAAGTGGGCCATGGGCAGAGAGCATTCTTGTGATAAGCGATTGTAGAAAGCTAAGGGAGTTCAATGCAAAAGCTCTTTCAGCCTTGCTTAGCTGACGTGTGGCTGCAGGGAAGGCTTTTGTGCAATGGAAGATGAGTGAGCACTTTTCTCTCCCGAGGCCTCACTTAGGATGAAATATGTATGGAAATTAAGTCATTTTCAGTTCATCTTGATTTTTGTTGCTCTCTTCTAATATATCCCGACCTTCTTTTGCCCCTGAGATTTTTTTTTTCAGTGCTGAGTGATGATCACGCAGGTAGAAATCATATGGAAAGCACATCATGCATGTGGCATGCACACAGATGCAGGAATTTAATTTTCTTTCAATGCAAAGCAGTCCTGCCTCTTTAAAGACTGATTCTTCTTTACAGCGAAATCTGCAAATTTGTATAGGGAGAGAAAGTCCTCTACTTTCAATACATTATGCTGTTTGTGTTTTACGTGAGGAGATTTATGGAGTTCATTTGAAAAACTGGCTAAGTAAACGGAGTTTTCGATCTGAAATGAAGACAAACTAAGGGGGGGCATAAAAATATATGGGGATCTTTCTCATTCTATTCCATCAGCTCAGTCAGCACTGGTTTACACATATATCCTGTCAGTTTGGGAGGACAGCTTGAAGCCTGATAGAGTACAGGTAAGGGCTTTAGAACATAATTAAAGCAATCAGACAGGGAAGATATCAAGGAAGACTCTGTGTAGATGAGAATGGAAACAGAGAAGAGTGTTCTGTACTTAATCCTTGATTCTTAGGGCAAATGTTCTAAGGAAATGGATACAAGATGAAATAGATACAATATAAAAGGCTGATTCACATGTACAACATGAATTAAATATACTTATGATATTAAAAATAAGCATTCTTATTTCTACTGTGATTTCTAGTCAGCAGTAACTGACAGACTAGTAAAAGCACTAATAACACAAGGATAAAACAAAGAACAAATTCTTTATTTTGGTTTAGATTTTTGCCATTTAGTTTAAAATTTTCAGCTAAGGACTCAGAACACAGGCTTTACTCAGGAAACAACCCCTTTACATCAGAGAATTCTTCATCTCTTTCTTTTACTCACACAGGAGCAATAATAAGGCACATTCCAACACAGAATGAAAATGATAGGCTACAAATGGTCACATCAGACAGACATGATTAGTATATCTCTATAGGTATTTTTTTTTCCTTACTGGAGAAAAACAGTCCCTGTCTTTGTCACACTATTCCATTTGTACAGATGAAAATGAGTCACTGAGGACTGGTTTTGTCTGTGAATGAGACAGTCCACTCATCTTGTAGTTGTTTTCTGTTTTAGAGTCTGCACATTGTTCTAAGTTACCATGCATTGCCTCAGAAATTACATGTCTTTCTTTGCACCAAAAAACAACTGCAAAATAGCTCATTCTCTTTGGTGAGAATACAGGCATGAATAGAATTATTCTTAATATAGATGAACAATGTTTACCACAAAGTACTGAAAATTCTCTTTTAGTTTATGCATACTGATTCTTAAAGAGAGATTTGCACAATCATTAAGACCGATTTATGTAGGAGATAATTTAAAAAGACTTAGAAAGCCTGGGAAGCCAAAACTATCACACATCTGCTCATTAGTTTTCAGTCTAAGTACCATGCAGTCATTCACCCTCACCTTTGTGAATCAATGTTCTTATTAAATGGAGGATATCCTTCTGCAGGCTTTAAGGAACTTAGTCCAGCCAAGAATGCATAGAACTGACCTGTGAAAGTCTGTTGTCTGCTCTATCACTGGGAGATTCATTGGATATTCAGTATTAATGACTGAAGAATCAAAATACGTAATCAAAAATTGAAGTAGGAAAATTTTCTATATGTTTTGATGCAGATTTGGTAAAATAATCAATATAGAACTCTCCTTTGAATAGTTAAATATATCTGAGTACTACAGTTTCTAAGCTATATGCAATTTAAAAAAATCAGAGATGGCATCAGCAGGACTTTAACTGCAGCTGACTATCATTTTGCAAAACCAGAGGTAGTTCTGGGAAGTTATCTATTGTCTGTTGGTTTGTATATCTTCCTTTCAATTATCTGTTTGTCTGTCATCTATCTATCATCTATTTATCTACTATCTCCCTAACTTTATATCCTTCTGTTCTTTATCTGTATCCATTTTATCTAATCTATCTATCTATCTATCTATCTATCTATCTATCTATCTATCTATCTGTCTGTCTAATCATTTGTCTTCCATATCATTACTTATCTTCTATCCTAGTTAAAAGATAGTGTTAACCAAAACTGAGTATTTCTATGGTGATCAAATGATGAAAAATTCATTTATATTACACATGAATTCAGATTTAGGATTTATCATGTAAGATTGTTTTGAGAGTCTATCTATCTATCTATCTATCTATCTATCTATCTATCTATCTATCTATCTATCTATCTATCTATCATCTATCTATCATCTATCTATCTATCTAAAGTATATATATATATATTGCATATATACTTTCAGGTATTTTTTAAGTAATAATGCACTAATAGGTGCCTCTTGTTGCTTTGACTTAGAGTCATTGGCTTCATATTTTAGTTATATCTTTTTAAAATCAACTTTAAATGAATAGTAATTCCACATAACTATGATAAGGGTATGACACACACTTTTAGGCCATCAGGTGAATGACTGCTAAATATTTTGAAGGAGAAGTGATGTACATAGAAGATAAGGAGTAGAGGTGGAAATAAAGTTAATGGTTATTGTAGTCTACCTTTCTGAGAGTCAGGGATTTTTCAGTGAAGGGAGAGAGTAAAACATGTTTGAAGAACAATGTGTTGATTTATGTTTCTTGCAGTTCTGGAATCTCCTTTTTCTTCCATAATTTAACAGGAAAGAGTACGCTGTTCTCTAAGCATATAAGTTCTGAATTAAAGAAGAACATGATAATATGATTTTGAATTATCCTTAATGTGACAAAAATGAAATCAAAGAAAGAGAAAATGAGATAATAAAATAAAAAATTAGATATTCAAAGTCAATTAAATAATTTTGTGGAAGAATAATTATTTTGTTTGTATTTTGCAATAAATAATTTAATTTATTATTTGTAATTAGATATGGTGATAAAGCAACTGTTTAACTTCTAGGTTTTATTTATCTTTCCATTAAAACATAGCTTTGGATGGTAATGCACATTTGCTATCCCAGGGCTGGAGTGGCAACCAAGGCTGTGGTGATGCTAAGTTCAGCCTGAGCTACTTGAAAAAATCTTGTTTCAAAACAGCAAGAACTCGGCTGCAGTTCAGTGATAGAATGGGTGTCTCTCATTCACAAAATCTGAATTCAGTCTTCATACCACCCAAACAAAAAGATTACACCACCATTAAAAAGCAAATATCAGATATTATTTTTTATTATCATTATTGTTTCATATGCCAAATGTAGTTTTCCTTCTTCCTATGGGTTCTCAGTTAAATACACAGAGATCAAATCAGGCACAAAACATGTGGAATCCTTTATCCTGCAAGGATACAGCCCAGGTCGCAGAAATGATTCTTTTCATTAAACTAGGCAACAGACCACACTCCTTCCCGAAAGAGTGATTTATGAGTATTTATTGAGAGGAAATGGCTTATGTGATCACAGGGGCTCGATGGGCAGGTTGAGAACTACAGGAGCATAGACCTTCAGGGATGGAGGACTGGAAACTCCCCCAGGTAAAGCTGAAGTAGTAGTTTACAGGCATAATTTCTTTTTCCAGTGATAAACCTCTGTCCTGTGATTAAAACCTCTCTCTTGGATCAGTTGATTCATATTGTTAGAGCTAACTATTTTATTGTCAGTTTGTTGTCAATATTCATAGCAGTGATGTCTACATTGGTGTTTGACTATCTAGAATTGTTTGCTATTTAGTGATGGTAGTCTACACGTGGGGTCATAACAATAGACAAAGAACTATGGGCAACTAAAGAAGATAGAGAGTTGGGGAAATAGTCTTCCTCAGGAAAGAACTCCCTACCTTGGTATTAAATACAAAGTGACCAGCCATAAAATCATACACATACCAGTAGTATACAGATTGAGCACATTGTATTCATATATTTATGTACACATATACACCACTGCTAGTAGTAACAATAGAGAAGGAGAGACATTGCATGCATTTGAAAGAGAGCAACAGGATTTGGGATACATGGGAAATGTCAGAGGGAGGAAAAGGATGGGCTAAAAATGATGTCAATACTTTAATTTTGAGAAAGCTATACTAATATCAAAGTGATGGCAAAGGACTGAAGACCTTTCCAGTAAGATCAGGAATAGGCAAAGATACCCATATTCACCACTTCCACTCAGTGCAATGTGCAGATTCCAGCTATGCCAATAATCTAGGAGGAATGCAAAAGGCACCGAGGTGGAAAGGGAGATGCAAACACATTTCTATTTACAGATGACATGATTTTCTATGTGGAAAATCTACATGTATGTAAACAAGAACTCTTTTATTTCTAGCACTGGAAAAAACTGACATGTGAGTTTAGATATGAGTTAGGTATTATTGAATTGGGTAAGTTCTGTGTCACTAAAGCTACTAAAATCCTGAAGGATGATAACGTGATATTTAAACATAAAAGCATAAAACCTCCTAAAAGGCAAAATATAATGTGTTTTGTGCATAGGTTTAAATATATGCTGTTTTGAACAATAAGTTCGAATATAAAATTATGATTTAATAATATGTAATGTAGCTGATAATTTAATACAAAATATTAAAATTTTAACAGTATCATGGGTGAGAGGAATTGCCAGAACCGGGGATGAATTAACAATTTAACACAGTTGTCAAGACATAAGGGAAGAGTCAATGAGAGTACATTACTAGCAGCATCATAGTCAAAATAGGAAACAGTTGTAAATGCCATCATTTTAACTCTGGAATGTTCTGCAGAAAGTTACTAAATTTTTGAACCTTTTCATGTTGGTGATAGTGGCTGAATTTGAAAGACTCTCTTTCACTAGGTAACTCTCATATTTTGATGGAACAAAAATTATTAAAGTGATTTTGAAGAATATAAGCTTGTCAGAAAATAAAGACAATGAACCAATTGGGCCTGGGTCCTCCAGTGTCTGTTTTTCTCTGCGTTCTGACCATTTGTGGTTTGCTCCAATAGCCTGTGACTACTACAAAAATAAGCTTCTTTGATCTTCTTTGATGAGGGAAAATAGTACATTTATCTATCAGTAGAAGGATAATTATTAAAATGCACTAAAAATTACACTGGTTTAGGGAATTGGCTGTGACATGTTCTCTTCAGGGCACATGGCCTCATGAGCCATGAGTAGTGGCTGGTTTTACAGTATGTACAAGGCATGAGTTCCCTCCTACTGAATGGGTCTTAAGACAAATTAGATGTCTGTTGACTACTACTAGTATAAAAGTACCACCATTTCACCTGTTGTGATATCTTACCTTTTTGGTCATTACTGTGTTTTTCAGGCAACAAAGCTGAATGGTCTATTGATTGCTTTTCTCCCTTGGAACTTACTGCCTCTTTTCAGTATTAAGAGGTAGTCTTCAGTGGCTAGGTATCCTGCTCAGTTGCAGTTGGATTCCTTTAAGTCCTCTGGCTGAAGTGCCTTCAGCAATGGGGTGTTACTTTCAAGTTCTGGGAAGTGACCACCAGCAATGACAACAGCCTATATTGCTCTTCTTTTCTTTAACTGGGGAGGGCGTCCTCTTGGACTCCACTGACCAACAACTCAAAAGAAGTTCTCCTATGCCATGAACATTTTTTATTGCTTTCTTCTTCTTTTTTGTTGTTGTTATGTAGTCTCTATGAATTTGGAGACAGCATTATTATCCAAAGTTGTGTAATTTTATTAAAATATATGCATATATATGTAATTTTAAGTAGTTATAAATAATGATTCACTACAGCTTTTTCATATATCCTCAGTATCGATTTACTCCTTTCCCTCTTTTACTCACTGTGTTGTTCTCTCCCTTCTCCAGTTAAGTGTCTCTGCTCCATTTTCCCATTTCTCCATCATAGCACTATGCCAGAAAGTAAAGACTTTGTAAGTCCCCTTACACCCAACAATCACAAAGAACTACAAATTTCTGTGACTACGTGGCTACATATATACTCCTTTTTATTATAAAGCAAGTTAAAATCCCTTCTCAACAACGATTCAGTTTTAAAAAAATATATCTATCTTTATCTTCCTCTCTTCATTTAACATTCGTTCTTTCACTCACTGACAGTGTGAAGAATAATTGTATCATTTCTTGGCTCAGTTTTAAATCAATTAAAATGAGGTAATAAATTATTTGAAAATAATTATGAAAATACTCTGTCAAATTAACCATATTTTATAATATATTATAGACTGGTTTGAACAAAGATTGACATTTTGACTTGGTGAGTGACATATTGGTACTCTAACTTAGATAATAAAGGAGGTTAATCTTCTAGAAAAGAATATTGGAGTATTCTTTTTGCACTCTTGTTTTCCAGTAGTACTTTCAGATGAATAAGAGTCTCCATCACTTTAGCATAGATAATTGAGGTTACTAAAGTCATAGTTGTGGAGAGAATTGTATTATAGTTTGAATTATAAAATGTCCATTTTGGCTCATGTAGTCTGGGTTTTGTTGCCAGTTGATGAGCTTTTAAAAAAGACTAGATTATGAGACTTTTGACTTTGTCAATGAACTACCCCATTCACTTATTCTGGCGCATGCTCTATCTAGTTGGAGGGAAAGTCTGGATGCAGAGATTACATCTTTTGCAGGGAGTATGTCTCTAAAAGTTACAAGTTGCTCTGGGATTATTCTATTCCTTTTTCCCTATCCACCATGATGGGAGCAGCTTTCTTCTACTATGTTCTTCGGCCATGGTATTCCTCCTTGCTACAGCATATCAGCAACAGTACCATCAGGCATGGTCAAAATCTCTGAAACTGAACTAAACATTTTTTCCAAGTTATTTCTTTTCAGATATTTTCTTATAGTGGTAGTAATGACAAATGTGACTTGATACTTGTAGTAGTAAGTGTCAATGCGTGTAACACGTGATTGAAAAGACTTTTAAGTTAATGTCAGTTCATGTTTCCATGCCCTAAGTCTAATGAGAAAGAACAACCACAGGGTGTTTAGTATGTGATACATGCTGTTTCATTTTATTTTTTGTAATTTCAATGGATTTACATACCTAATTGTCCTAACAACTCTAATGTATAGACTCTATCTTTTACATTGTTCATTTTTAATAGATGAGGGGCGATGAACAGAACAGATAACATCAAACTCACACATTTCCACAGATCATGTTGACAAAATAAAGACAAAAAATATTGTTTTAGATATTTAAAAATATTAACAAACAGTAATAACACTATATTTTTGCAAAACATTAATATAGAAAGTTACAATATAACATATACAAACATGTGACTGAAGCTAACACTGACATTTTCTTGCAACTTTATGAGTATATTTCATTTAAAATAAAATTGTCACACCCAATAATGTCTGTCATTCAGTTAAATTCATGATTTTAGTATTTAATTATATCATAATAATTTTATTATAACTTTTATGAAACAATTTGTTTAAATGTTGAATTGAAACTTCTAAATTTGAAAGTTCAAATTAGAGTAGATTTGAGATTTTGTTAGAACATTTGTCACAAAATTCAATAGGAACAATAGATATAACTTTTTAAAATTGTGTTCTCAGACCTAAGAGAAGTCTGTTTTTGGCAAAAAAAACACATCATGTTCATTTAGAAAAAAATTAAAAGCTAGATTCAATCACATTTTTCCAGACACTTACAAAGGAAAAGCAAGTACCATTGATTCTTTCAAAAAGAGTCTGCATTGCTTGTATGCCAGACATAATCTTGTAAGGATTCAGTACTGAACAAAACTGATAAAATATCCCATTGCTAATTCTTTCTCATGTGTTTTATTGTAGAGATATAAAAACTTTTGCAAAAAGTGGTTTAAAACTAAGCAGTTGTGATGATTGATTTCAATTGTCAGCTCAAATGAATTTAGAATCACCAATTGAATGGGAGATACACCTCTAGATAGGTCTTTGAGAGCATTCAGAGTTAGATCGGCTTCAAAAGGGAACAGCTACCTGAATGTGGATGACCCAGAAAAGAAAACAAAGATCAGGTAGCGCATCAACACACGTGTATAGCTTCTTAGTGACCACTCACTTCATGCCCTATGCCTTCTTCACTATAATGAACTACATTTCTCTCAGCTGTGAGTCAAAATAAGCCCTGAGTCCCTTGTGGTGTTTTTTGTAGGTTTGTTGCCTTATAAATTTTCATTGGTGTTATTATTTTTTTTCAGATATTTTGTCAGAGAAATGAGAAGTTAAATAGTACATTTCAATATGTGTATTGATGATACAGGTTTAAATAGCAGAGTCCACTGGGAATTGGATTTAACATACCAGGGTAAAGAATTAGATTTAATGTTTTAAAATAATTCCATGAAATTTATCTAATTTTTAACATATCAAAGACTTGTACTTTTTCCTGGAAAACTAAGTAAATGGTATAAAATATTCATAGCTGGTTACTCACTGCAATATATTCTACAAGGTGCCAGTCTTCTTAAATCACTCATTTTGAATTTGCTTCAGTGTCAACTCAAGCTTATGTGTTTGAAGCTAAGCCAGCAATGATAGCAAAATACTGAACATTTTCTAAGGTTTGTGCATTGTTCCAAGGCTGACCAGATGAAATATATAAAATGTGGATGAGTGTATAGGATCAATACTGGAAAAAAAACTAATAAATACCAGATACCATATAATTGATTATTTTGATAGATTTCAATGTTAAAACATATTTACCTGTTGGTTTAAAAAAGTACACTTCATTTTAATTATTAAGAACATAAGCACCCAAGAAAATTAGTATACTTTTCCAGTCTTGTTCTTATATTCATAACATATTTTACTTGCCAAAATTCATAACTATGTGCATATTAGTAATTAACACATAAGGCAATTGCGATTGATTATTGGATATATGTTTCAAAAAATATTGACTGGCCAATGCAAAGAAAAAAAATGGAAAAATTAGAAGAGCTCAAAATGGAAGGCAAAAAGCAGCAACAATCTGTGTCCAGGAATAACCACTATTAGCTTCTGCTTAATCAATATACAGTTTTTCTTGCATATAGACATGCTTTTGATATATTTTTTGCTACAAGCACCAAATAAATTTATGAATTTTGTTATGTATAATTATTATACACTTAAAATTGATTGGCTCTGCAGCCTCTGGAAGTCTTCGGGATTTATTCTATTTCTCTAATTAGGAATATGTTAAAATTATTTAACTAAGTATTTTATTCTAATATACATTTTAAATATTAAAAGTTTATTAAAATTCTAATTTTAAATATATCTAACTTAAGAACTATTTTATATAATACTGTCTTTAAACTAATTACCAATAATAATGTTTGAGCAAGCATCCTTTATCCAAGAATAGTATAATACAACAATAGCTATCTTAATTAATATATTGCCTATAAATTAATTTCAATATATAGGCATTGCTGTAAATCAAATACAAAAGTCCTGGAATTCTTTGCTCTATAATGTATAGAAATTTCCATGGAAATACAATAAAACTGCCCAGATGTCTCTGAAAATATTCTATTCAAATATGCAAAGAGATCTTTATTTCCTATATAAAACTATTTTCTAAGAGCAATGCATTTCAAAGAAAGTTGTGAAGGAAACTTGTTCCTGTTGATTTTCCAGCTCTTCCCCCTTTCCAAGACTTGTGTGTGTGTTGGCGGCGGGTGGGGGGGGGAGAATTGCTCCATTTCTGATTATCCCTCCTCCTCCTCCATAGAGCCTATGAGCCATTGTCTCAGAGCTAGAGTCACAAGTGTGACTGTGTGGAACTGAGGCATGCTTTGGTTTTCTTCTCTCCTGGGTGGCAGTGTTATTTTCTGCAAGGCCATATTCTTTGTCTGGTGTCTTCAATGGTTTTTTCTTCTCTTCTTTCTCCTCCTCTCTTCTCCTACTTCCCTCTAGGATTTCTCCTTTGTCAAGAGTTGGATGCATATATCACTTAACTTAACTCTAGCCCATCTTCCTTGTCATGGTATATTTTGTTGAATCCTAATTTTCATTTAGTATCTGCTCACCTTTCTTTTTTTTTTAAGATTTATTTATTTATTTATTATGTATACAGCATGTATGACTGTAGGCCAGAAGAGGGCACCAGATCTCATTACAGATGGTTGTGAGCCACCATGTGGTTGCTGGGAATTGAACTCAGGACCTCTGAAAGAGCAGTCAATGCTCTTAACCTAGGAGCCATCTCTCCAGCCCTCTGATCACCTTTCAACTGTGTATAATTCCTTTATGCTTCTGCTATGGTGTCTGATCAGCTGACAGCCATTGTGTAGTTCCTTCAGATTTTTTTCTTTGTTTCTTTGACACAGGGTCTTATGTAAGGAAAGTTGCCTAAAAATTGTGATGTAGCTGAGGATGACCTTGAACTCCTAATAAAAATTTAAGAAGGTGATAGTTAGCATGTCCACCTCAAAAGCGTGTGTGTGTGTATGTGTGTGTGTGTGTGTGTGTGTGTGTGTGTGTGTGTGTGTGTGTGTGTGTATTTTCTTGGGCATCAACCTAGGGATTCCTGCATGCTGCTAGGCATGTACTCCAGGCAAGTACACTGTAGAGCACACAGATGCTAGAAAATCTCTTCATTAGTCCTGAATATGGCTTGTAACAAAGCTCTCTGATCTTAGTGTTCGTTCCTTTCTCAATAGCCAATGGATTCTCCTAAAAGGAACTGATCACAGAGGTCAGAACAAACTTTCTTCCTTTTTGTTCTTCTCTTGTAGCACGAATTGTTAGAAGGTCTTGTTAATAAAACAAACCTGGAGCCAGTTATTGGTGTCAGTGTTGGAAGTTCAGAGAAGCAGAACAAGCCACAGCTTCCTCACCTCGCCAATTCCTTAACTGATCCTGTTTCCTCAGACTGGAAGCTTCTGTGTCCTTATCCAAATGGATCTCAGCTGAACCGTTGCTCAAAATTCTAAAAGCTTAACCCACCAAAAGCTTCTAGTTTCTGGTCTTCAAGCCTTATATACCTTTCTGCTTTCTGCCATCACTTCTTGGGATTAAAAGCTCACTTCCTGGAATTAAAAGCATGGGTCATCATGCCTGACTGTTTCCAGTGTGGCTTTAAACTCACAGAAATCTGGATGGACCTCTGCCTCCCAAGTGATAGGATTAAAGGCATGTGTACCACCATTTTCTGGTCTCTGTGTCTATCTAGTGGCTGTTCCGTTCTCTGACCCCAGATAAGTTTATTAGAGAGCACAATATATTGGGGAACACAATACCAACCACGTTCTCTATTCTATCAAAGCTAGGCTCTTACCATATTGCCCATGTTTTAGATATTTCTATCAAGTATTTGCTTTCTTTTATGGACATGGGGGAAAGTTGTTTACCATTGAGGAAGAAAATGTTACAAATCTTATTTTGCCCTTTACATCATCCATGATGGGGACTGATTAAAATAAGACAAAAAAGTATGATAATTTCCAAAACATCTAGGAATGTGTTACAATTTCAGTACATTTTTATGTCTTTTAGCTTTCTATGGTGATATTTTTGCTAATGGAATAAGATTTAGAGAACATTCATGTTCTCAAGACAAGAAATTTTATACAGCACAGTAAACTTGAGACCCTAAGTTTCTAAGAGCATGTTCACAAACTATAGATATTCAGTTGTTTGCAAAGAAAAGCAAGCAGAGATTATCTGTATGAACTCTGAAATACACATCTTTGATACCTAGATGTCTGCAATGAAGGACAAAGACTTTGCTAGGAATTTCATTTTACTATAGAATGTTCAGCATTTTGCTGACACCCAGAAACAAGTAATTTTGGAGCAATGGAAATTTGAATAAATTCAAATTACAAATGCTTGAAAAAAATCACAGCTGGGTCTCCTAAGGGCGTGTCTGAGTGGGATCATCTCTTCATTTGCAAAACCGAGTGTTCATTTAGGTGTGGCTTCTCTCCAAAGCACATCAGCATTATAGTTAAGAATATAGCATGCTTGGAATGTAAAAAAAGCTCAAAAGAAAAGTTGATTTTTATTATTAGTAGTAGATATTAATTACTTACATGTTTATTTTATCTTATTGAGCCTATAATCAACTCATAACATTAGGTTCTTAATAACTTTAAAAAGTGTTCACATAGTGCTTTAAAATACTAATTTATTACTTTATGTGATTCACACATTTCTTAGTATACTTAAGTGAAAAAAAGGAAATGATAACTTTGAGGATATAGAATTAATTTGTAGATGACTGGAACTCAGTGAAGTGTTTTAATGGAAAAATAGTTGAAATGAAGAAAGAAGAAAAGTATAACCATACACACTAAAGAATGGCATTGTTATACGCATGCATTCTGAAATGATTAATCCAAGATAAGAAGAATATGGATTAAATCATGTGCTGAACTTTAACTGTCAAAAATATTTTGAAATCTGTCATAGAAATAATTAAGACATATTATTATTTTCTTTTCTTTGATGAAGTTGTGTATCCAAGGTAAAATTATCTACTTTAACTCTTTTATTCAACAGTCTTCACTCCTGAGACAGAAATTAAGTAAAAGAAATGTTACCAAGGAAGAAAGGAAGAAGAATAATTTTCTGCTTGTAATTGATATGATCTTATATACAGAATGTAAAGATAAACACACACACACACACACACACACACACACTAAAAAGTATTGAAATTTCAACAAAACAGTAGGATAAAATTTTACATGCAAACTTTTGATGTGCTTCAAGAAATTAAAAATGAACAATCTCAAATAGAATTAAGATAACTCATTTGGAAATAAACATAACATTTAGGAATTTACCAAAGATGTTGATAATTGTATTGTGTAAAAATTATTTGATGAAATATTAAAGTGACATAAATAATGAATCAGAATAATGGATCAGAAAATGCTGTTAACATCTAAACAGTACCAAAATAATCTGATAATTCAATTTTTATAAAAATCCCAATGATTTTTTTTGAAGAAATAGAGAAAAGTCACTATGAATTTTCATGGAATCTTGAAGGACTTTAAATGGCTGTAAGAGCTTTGAAAATAAAAAAGAAATTAGATACATTTACAGTCTCTTTTCAAAACTCAATGCAAAGTCACAATTATGAAAGCAGTGAGGTTTTGGCACAAAAACAATCATGTAGACAAATTGAATAAGCTGTTAAGAGAAAAATTCATTCACACACATGGGGAAATTACTTTGTTATAAGGATTCTCAAAAGCATACAATGAAGAAGCACAGTCCTTTCCAGAACTAGTTCTGGAAAAGCTGGGCACCCTACTGGAGAAGAAAGAGGTTGGTTCTTTTTTTTTTTCCTTTTATTTTATTTTACAATACCATTCAGTACTCTATTTAAAAGAGTAAGTCAAAATGGATCAAAGGTCTAAATGTAAAATATATATCTTATAAAAACTTTTAGAAAACACATATGGCAATATTTTGTTGGAGATGATACTAAAGATATAGGCAGCAAAAAGAAAATCAAGTCAAATAGCACTTCAAAACACTAACAATTAAAAAGAACAGGGGCATGAAAGAACACTATCAATAGAATAAAAAGCAATGAGTTAGAAGAATATATTTTCAAATAACATATAATACATAAGATGGGTGTCCAGAACACACAGATAAATCTTATAATGCAATAATAGAATAAACTCAAGCATGAGTAAATAAACTGAACAGAAAATTTCCACAAAGATGCATAAATAGTTTCCAAGCACATAAAAAAATTAACATTTCTACACATTAGGAAAATAAAAAATAAAAATTATAACATTATATTATCTTATACACATTAATTTGGCTGCACTTGAAAATGTATAAGTTATTAAGTGTCCTTGTAGTAGCACATGTTTTTTTTTTTTTTTTTTTGGTTTTTCGAGACAGGGTTTCTCTGCATAGCTTTGCACCTTTCCTGGAGCTCACTTGGTAGCCCAGGCTGGCCTCGAACTCACAGAGATTCGCCTGGCTCTGCCTCCCGAGTGCTGGGATTAAAGGCGTGCGCCACCACCGCCCGGCATAGCACATGTTTTTAATCTCAGCATATACAAATCGCAGGTGGAGTATCACAATTTAGATGCTCGGTAGGACTATATAGTGAGCTTCTAAGTAAAAACATAAACAACAAAGTGTACAGAGTAAATTAATTAATATAATTTCAAAACTGTTGTCAAGGATTTGAAGAAACTGGAACCCTTGGACACTGTTGGAATTATAAAAAGGTGCACCTGTTGTGGAAAACAATGGTAGTAACTAAAATAAAGAATAAAAATAACTGGTACTTTGAAGGAAGACATCAATAGATGTGCCAAATTGATAAGCAACACTGAAATAGACCTCAGTCAACCACACATAAAGATCTATAAGCAACTAATAAATGCTGAGTGTGGTAAAAACTTACCCAAGAACGAACAAACTAATTGGTTATCCAATATCACATGGTCATCCCTGAAAACATACATATAAGTAACACTTTATAGACTGAGCAGTTTATATTTTGGAAAATATTCCTAAACATAATGCATTCCTAAATATAATATAGTTTTGGAATACATATGTATACACACAGACATATATATGTGTATGTGTGTATGCATATAGTAACAATGAAAGAGGCCATGATTTGAAAGAGAGCAAGAAGGGGTGTGTGGGAAGCTTTGTAGGGAGAAAGGAAGAGAAAATTTAATTATATTATAATCTCCAAATTAAAAGAAAAGAATTTGGGCCAGATGGTGGTGGCGCATGCCTTTAATCCCAGCACTCGGGAGGCAGAGCCAGGCGGATCTCTGTGAGTTCGAGGCCAGCCTGGGCTACCAAGTGAGTTCCAGGAAAGACGCAAAGCTACACAGAGAAACCCTATCTCGAAAAACCAAAAAAAAAAAAAAAAAAAGAAAAGAAAAGAATTTAAAATTTGGCAATAAACTGGAAATGCTGTCAGCTATTTGAGTTAATCTTGGTCCCTCTGTAGTGAGTTTTCCCCATTATGCTCTTTAGTGTTGATGTGGACATGAACTTTTCCATGTTTTAACACTATTTTGTTGTATGTATTTATTGTTCCTCTCTCACCGCAAATGTCCAATCTGTAATTTTTAATTTTTTTCTATATGTCTTATTTCTTGTTTGAAAATTTCATTTTTACTCTTTATTTTGGCCGTACTCACCCCTGTGTCCCTTCATCCTAAATACATGCCATGGAAAACAGATATGGCAAAAATGGTGAGGAAAGCTAGGCGTTTTGAAATGTTTCCTAATGTAGCATGAAATCATTGGCCAGTGCTGGGCTGCTTCTCTCCTGGAGTATAACACGCTCTGTCAGCTAAAGACTGATTTGTGTTAAGTCTGGAATGCTTGAATGGATACACTGTGAATATAGAGATGGTGCATTTTATCATGCAAGTAGAAGTGTAGGCCTCTGACTGCCAGAGCTGTATTATTCCCTGAGGCCCAATAAATGTAGAGAGGTAGAAAAAAAGAGAAAAGGACCACAGGGAGAAATGATTTATAATAAACTATTTTAAAAATTACAGATGGATGCTTTGCCCAAACTTGAAGCAATGTAGGAAGTGAGTAGAAATGGATCATATATTTTATTCCCTCCAAAAGTAACTCAAATGTCCACATTGAAATTGCTTGTGGAAATGTGAGCTCATGGGCTCCAAGGCTACAGTAAAGGTGATTACAGCACTGTTGCATTTGTAGTGTGCCTTTAGTGACATTCGGCCATTCATTTCCCATGATCTTACCGCCTTTTCTGACTTGTAGACTCAGTAACAAATACAGTGTTCTGGGTATTATTTTCTCTTTCCTACCCTAATATTGACAAATGATTTTGTATATCATGATTCATGTATTTTCAGATGCATCTTATTTCATTTCTTTTGGTTTTGCCTTATGCTGTTGAGTCTTGAAAGTTCATTTACAGTGATCTAAACTTGACTGGGATAAAGGCTAAAAAAACAAAGTTCAGCCTGAATTTAGAAATGTTCTTCTAAAGGATGCCTCCAACTAAAAAAAAAGGGGGGTGTCAGATAATATATTTTAAGTTGTATGACTTAGAACACCTCCTTTGAAAAACTGTTATATATTACAGAGATCAGACATACTTTATGTCCCATGCCACAGTTTGGCTAGATAAATAATTCAGCAGAGCTTAATATTAAACAACCAAAACTAGACTAGAGAGAGGACTCAGCCATTAAAAGTACATTCTACATTTTCAGAGGACATTTGCATCTACTCCATCTTGAGAGGATCCCAACCACCTATTACTCTGACTCCAGGGGAGCCACAGACTGCCCAGTAATGAGAGAGAGAGAGAGAGAGAGAGAGAGAGAGAGAGAGAGAGAGAGAGAGAGAGAGAGAGAGAGAGAGAGAGAGACAAAGAGAGACAGACAGAGACAGACAGAGACAGAGAGGGAGACAGAGACAGAGACAGAGAGAGACACAGAGAGACAGATTGAGAGACAGAAAGACAGACAGACAGAGAGACAGAGAGACAGAGACAAATACAAAGAGAGACAGAGATAGACAAAGATTCAGAGATAGAGAGACATTAAAATGAAGCAAATATTTTTAAAAAATGAAATAAAACTGTAGAATGGAGTGTCAGAGTTTTAATTACAGGCACAAAATTCCCTATGTCTGTCATTTGAAGCAACTTATAACTCTCTTGGCATCATCTACAGGATAGAGACAACTCTGCTACCAAATATCACTTATATATTGAGAAGAAAATGTAGCATGGAAAGATACTCGGAAAGATTAGTTAATGTGAAATGCTTCTGAAGATCAAGTAAGGAAGTTGAGATGATGGGAAGAAGCCTTCAGTTTCCCATCTTCATCCTGAAAGAGAGATCAATAACATCTCTCCCAGTTCAAGTGGACTGAGATGGGAGGTAGGAATGGAACTAAATCAAGGAACTGAGTTGTCTGGGAGCTTCAGCGTACATCACTGCTGAGAGTTATTCAAAGAATGCTGTGATCCTGAGCTTGATACATGTGGATTTCCTCTACAACCACTGTCTATTAATTGGATATTGAGTCAGCACAGAGACTAAATTCAATCCCATGAAGCACATTCAAGGAAATTAAAATCCACAGTAAGACTACTTGAATCCCTGAGGTGGAAAGCTCAGAAGAGACACCATTCTCATCCTCATATATTTTATTGTGATATTTATTTTTAATAATAAATATTGGTCACAAGATAAATCTGATTTTTCCTTTTTGAAGTCTTACACCAAACATTTTTTTTTTATAAATGAAAGAGCTAGTTGGACTTGGGATAAGCTACTGGAAACATTCCTCAACATGGTAAATAAGGTGCTTTTAAGCATGTACTGTTTGTGTTTATTAAGTCAGTGCTATGTCTGAGTTGCTGTGTTCCCTCCATCCTCTCCCATGGCCCTGATTTCACATTGACTCAGTCATTAAACTCAAAGCTGACTTTCTTCAGCTCATCTTTCACTTTCCTTTGGTGAATGGTTGTAAGTCCTCAATATATCTCATCACCCACTCCTCATTGACTCTTGCAAAAAGCAAGGGGCTGGTGGCTTTAGTGTTTAGTATTTCTGGTTGTCTAGTCTGCATATAAACTGTATGATGGTCTTCAGGAGATTTTCTGACTAGGTGTTCCTTATTCTAAAACATTCCCTAGCTAAAATAACACACATGATACAGTAAATAGAAAGTGCCTTAGCATATTCAATGAAATGATTATTTATTAATCTCTACCCCATCTCTCAACCTTATCCCAATGAGCCATACTTTGGAAGTTATTTAATGTTTCCAAAATAGTATGTGCATTTTATCTAATTGTCTCCAAGTCTTTGAGTCTTCTCTCTGTGCTTTGAATGATCCTTGTGCAGGTCATAGTTAGCAGAAGTACTTGAAGCAAAGGGAAATTTGAAGCTAAATAGTAAACACAGCATCTACACACCTGGCTGGAGCCTATGCCTTGAAGTTAATAGGCATGTGCTATAGTATGATAGGAGGATATGCCAGACATGCCTCCTTAGAGTAAACATGTCTGTTCCCAAAGGAAGAAAACTGCAGTCATCTTTAAGGCTGTAACCATTCTGTTCTTATGTGTTTTTCTCTGAATAAATATTATACATACATATGACTCTCAGGAGTCAGATCTTCCTTCTACCAGTGGGTCTCAGGGTTTGAACTAAGATCATGGAGCTTGAAGCACCTTTCCCCACTGAGCCATTTGGGGGCAGGAGTGTTGCAAGGCCAGAGAGTGGAAGAGAAATGATGCGGAGATGAGTGAGATTGGGATGCATGATATGAAATCCACAAAGAATCAATAAAAAGTGAAAAAAGACTTGGCCCTCAGCCAGATTTTATATAAATGTTTCTCAATATCACTTTCTCTCTCTCTCTCTCCAGATTTTATATAAATGTTTCTCAATATCACTTTCTCTCTCTATCTATATCTCTATCTATCTATCTATCTATCTATCTATCTATCTATCTATCTATCTATCTATCTATATCTATCTATCTATCTATCTATATCTATATATATCTATATATATCTATATCTATATCTATATATATATCTATATCTATATCTATATATATATATATATTACTGCAGATTGACAGTTGTCATCATTCCCTATCTGCAATCAGAAGTTGGAAGCACAGAGTATCTGTGTCTCATGTTTTATCACCTAGTGATTTGCCTGGTGCTTACATTGAGGAGTAATCTGCTCAATGTACAGTCTGTCACTCATTGTAATGACAGGTCTCTATGCCTACCATTCCACTTCTACCTAACATCTTCACTGCTCAGTTATTATCTCCAAATGAAACAGCTACTGTGTATTCAATGAAATCTTAGGGCTTGAGGAGTAGATGACATGTCCAGTCTCTGATATTTATACACTTAAACTGAGGCCTCAAAGTGCTATGTATAGAACTTGCTTTCAAATCATATACACATTGTTCTCTGAGCAAGGACCATTTTGCCCTCTTGGCATGCTTTATATAGTTTCTACTATGGGCCTTTGCTCAGGCTATCAACAATGAAAGAATATCCTCTACAATACCCCCTGATAACATTCTCTCTCCACTAACTCTCTGCCTTCTCTGAAACATCTTTTTAAAAGTAATTCTAAAGATCTATCTTCTTGCTTTAAAAGCCTTCCTCTAAAGCCATAAATTTAACATACCATGTAATGCTTTGTATTGTTGCCTGCTCATTTTTCTCTCTTTGTGGTCCTTGTGCTAAACTGTCAATACAGGGCTACATGTTGAAAGTTCAAAAGGTACACGTTGGTGAGCAGAAGAACAATGGCCATCTTTGCAAAGAATCTTAGGAACTTCAGATAGAAAGGCACTGCTGATTATATTTTGGTTTCTGTCATTATTAGCTTCGAGAAATTTTTTTTTTTTTTTTTTTTTTTTTTTTTTTTTTTTTTTTTTGGTTTTTCGAGACAGGGTTTCTCTGTGTAGCTTTGCGCCTTTCCTGGAACTCACTTTGGAGACCAGGCTGGCCTCGAACTCACAGAGATCCGCCTGGCTCTGCCTCCCGAGTGCTGGGATTAAAGGCGTGCGCCACCACCGCCCGGCTTAGCTTCGAGAAATTTTAATGGATGTTTATAGAGTTTGAATTGATTACAGTTTATTTTTCAAATTCTCACTTGATATCTATTAAAATTTTCTTTGCTTGTGAATTTCTTTCATTTCTCTAATCATTGCATGAGGTTCCAAAAGCTAAACATTTAAAATTTTTGAATAATAGTTTTGCTTCAAAGAAAAATGACAAGTGGAAAAGAAAAACTGGGGGAGGGAAGGAGGAGAGAGGAGGGAGAAGGGAGTGTGTGTTTGTCTCTGTGCATGTGTGCTTGCTTCTATCTTAAAAATTAGCAGAAAGATGCCATATTTTAATACCTTTTAATATGAATAAAGACTCCAAATAAAATGAAGGTGATGCAAGAAATATTTAAATATACTTAGAGTAATATTATATTTTGGAATTTATATATGGACAGCAGAATAAAAATAAAGGAAAATAAAAGTGGTACTCTGTTTTGAAGTAGAAAAATGCCTTAGCCGTTCAGAGCAGAACATTTGGTAACACAGCGTATGTTTTTGTGGTATTGCCCATCAAATTGGACACATCTCAACAATATTCACTGATTTGAGAGCAGGTGAGGTAATTTAATGGGAAAAGGTTGCTTCCTGAAAAACTCTGATAACCTGAGTTTGTTTCCTAAAACCCATATAAAGGGAAATGAAGAGAAAGCACTCCATATAGTTGTTTTTTGACCTCCATATATGAGCCAGGGTGCATGTGTCCATACATGCATCATGATCATATACACCAAACAGAAATTTTAAAAAGTATAAAATTGTATCATTATAAATACTATACAGAAAAAACAAATGGAGATGAATGGTTTTATAGTAGGCTTTGAAAATAGCAGCATAATTATTCTTGATGGAAATAAGCTAATGTAACAAACTTAAATTTAAAATTACCTTTAAATTTAGAGAATTTTAAGAAGTGGAGAAACAGAAACTCTTGAGTAGTGGGTGCCAGTCATAGCTGCTCAGTGAAGAATAATGAAGAACAAGTTCTGACAGGCCAGCACTTTCATTACATATTAGGAATTGGAGCAGAATATCTGAGTGTGGAACACAGAGTCCTAGTGTATTAAGCCCCCACTGGTGACTTAATATGTTGCCATTATTTAGAACCATTATTTTAGAGAAACATCCAATAAAATAGCAATGAAGATGAATAAGCAATACTATCTCATGATAACATATACTATTAAGTGGTTGTCACATGACTCTGATATAAGAGATGAACATGTGACTTTTTTATTACAACTCTTATAGGAAATGTATTTAGATAATTATGCAATGTAAAAGAACATTCCTGACTGCCTCTGGTCACTGTGAGATGGTATCTCTTGCAGTAGGATAATGCTCTTGTACACGGTAAAGATTTGTCATTAGAATTGGCTTAATAAAATGTTATTTGGCCAGTAGACAGGCAGGAAGTACATGCAGGGTATCTTGATTAAGAGAATCCTGGGAAAAGGAAGGGCAGAGTCAGGAGTCATCAGCCAGATGCAGATGAAGCAAGATGAGAATGTCATATTGAGAAAAGGTACAAGCCAAGTGGCTAAACATAGATAAGAATTATGGGTTAATTTAAATATAGGAACTAGCTAGTAATGAGCCTGAGCATTACTAGCATTACTAGCCTGAGTGTGTGTGTGTGTGTGTGTGTGTGTGTGTGTGTGTGTGTGTGTGTGTGTGTGTGTGATATTAAGCTTCTGAGTCATTATTTGTGAAGCGGCTACCAATTATTTGGGAACAGGCACGTGGGAGAGCAACTTCTACCTACAGTCTCCTCTGTGCTTTCTGGTGGCCATAATGTCCTCCCTTTTGTACCTTGTTTACTGACCTTGCAGTTTTCAAATACTGCCTGCAATTCTTCCCCCCCCACACACATGCATTTACTCTGGATTTATTATCTGTCTTTGTAAATTAGGAACTTTGTAATTGGGTTCTGTATTTTTCTGTGGGATGTACTTTCTGGGAATCAACCCAAGAGAACTGGTGCAGTTGCATTAGTCTTGCCTGTCTATTTGATTACAAGCTACACATTTTTATCTTCTTTAAAATGGCTACAGGCAAAACAATTGAGTGTTTGTGCTTGAGGAATCTTCTGTCTGTTAACTTTACTAATCTCTGGAGAGACCGAAAATGCAATCTACTGTTGAGTTATGTTTTGTGATTTTTTTTTCACAATGAAAGGAATTTCTAATATTTGAAGTTTTTTCATTTTTACATATTCAGGTAAATGTTCTTTAAACAAGTCAGATGATAATATCAGAATTGTTATTCTTTATTTCTAAACTTCATTACCAAAGAATCATATCCTTATTATACATAAAGGTTCACTCTTTTTATTACACCTTTATGTTTATGAGGGAATGAACATATAGAGGTAAGAGTACAACTTGCAAGAATGAGTTCTCTTTCTCTACTACATGGATTATGAGCTTAAAACTCAGGTCACCAGCCTTGGTTGCAGGGGCCTTTACATGATAAGCTATTTCACTGGCTCAAGGTTTGCTCATTTTCAACTTTAATGCAAAAGTGGCCTTTGTCATTGGATACCCAGAATTGGGGTATTTGGGGTATTGTCTGAAATATTGTGGAGCATTGTGTGATGAAGAACATTCTTGAACCACACAGGAAGTAAGAAGTTGGAGAGTAAACACAGAACCAAAGAAGATCTTATTTATAACTTTAATATTTTTAGAAAATTACACTCTCTAGAAGATTAAAGAGTCTAATCAAGGTGGTCCCAAGTCTTTAGGTAATTGCAGTGTAGTTCACCAACATGAGAAGGCTTCCCCCTTAATACTAATGTTAATTAAAACCGATTATTCCTTTTTAGCATCCCATAAAGGCAGAGGAAGTTCCTGCAGAATTAATTTAATCTCATTTTAAAGTACTACAAGTCTCTTGCTGGTCTCTCCCTTCTCTTCCATGTCTGTCCTTCTTCCTCACTCTCCTTGCTGTACCCCTCCTCATCCTCATTGTCCTCTTTCTCTTCTTTGCATCATCTTCATTATCACCATCATTGTTATTTTTTTTCCCCGAGAGTCATTTCAAGAAGTGATAATGATGGTACCTACACAACTGGAAAGCTTCATATACTCAAGGCTTAGGGAGTTCTAATTCGATATTTTAGAGGGTGGCTATTTAGAAATGGTGAAGATGAGAAATACTGAACAATGGATTGTAAGCTAAGAAGGGATTTGATTTGGGTTTCCAACTTTTAAGGACATATATGCTGGATTGAGGATGCAGACCAGGTATGGTGTATTTTCCTGGTGTGTCTACTATGGAAAAACTAACAAACAAAAGAGAGAAGATGAACTTAAACCTTTTAAAACCATTACAAATAATGATTCTATCCTTGCAGAAAGGACAGTGACCACCTATGTGGAATGAGTAATAACGCAGCACAGGAAGGAAGGCTTCTGAGGAATCTTGTACTTGAGTAAGGGGATAGTCAGCAGCTAATCATATTTGGAGGAGATGGAGTGAACAAAGATCTATGATTTGGGAGGACTAACTCCCTTGTTAAAGATTCAGAAGCATAACAGAACTTTTGTAATTGTTACATTTATTGTTATTGATAAAGCACACAATATAAATCAATAAACTTGTCTCTGCATAAACTTGTTTGTTCATGACATCAGTAGTATACACTCTTGCAAGTTTTAGATCACCAGTTACTGACTAGTCAATTCCTCAATTTTCTTAACATAAAAGTCTCTTTGAATTATTAAGCACCTCTTCTTTTTGAAATATTTTACAAGGCTAAAGAAACATCAAACTTTTCTGATTTTCTTTTTGTTTAACTGGTCATTCATTTTTTTTCTGTCTATTCACATGAACTGCATTATTTATAACAGCCTCAATGTCTACCCACAGAAGAATGGATAAAGAACGTGTCATAGATACTTGCAATACATTATCATTGACTACTCCTACACAGTGGTGACACCCCATCACAGGCTACAATACAGAGGAATATTAAACAACATGAGCCATTCACAAGGCACAGATGTAGAATTCTGATTACTTGAGATACTTAAAGAATAGAAATTAGAATAGTAGTTAGAGGCTGGAGAAGAGTGATAGAATTTTGTGATAAGTGTGGAGGTTCACTTCTCAAGTTGAAAAGTTCTTGAAGAGTAGAAGACAATATGGACACGATTCCCATGTGAAAATTTAAAGTTGAAATGATTAAAAATGAACTTGAAAATTTCTTACTAATAAAAATTTTTAAAAATGAACTTTCTAATGTTTTAACAACTAAAATGGAAATGGTAGCTAAATGAAAACAGGAAAACATTTACTAAAGTTTGTGTAAGTTTTCTGTACCAAAAACAAAAGGAAGAAAGATACAAAGGTATAGGAAGATAAGTATTTAATTGCTTAAAACTTATATTTAGGTTGTCACACACACACACACACACACACACACACACACACACACACACACACACAAAATCAGAGTCACCTCCCCTATAAAATGCTGAGAACATGCCAAGATGATGTTTCTAATGTTTGCATGGAAATTCTGAGTCTGTAGAGACAGTCAAAACAACTTTTAGATTTTTTTTCAAATTTTAATTTTTTATTAATTTTTATTTTCTTTTTTGGTTTTTTTCTCTTCTTTTTTTTTGGTTTTTTGAGACAGGGTTTCTCTGTAGTTTTGTGCCTTTCCTGGAATTCACTTTGTAGACCAGGCTGGCCTCAAATTCAGAGAGATCTGCCTGCCTCTGCCTCAAGAGTGGTGGAATTAAAGGTGTGCACCACCGCCTGGCTATTTTTTTGTTTTTCAAGACAGAGTTTCTCTGTGTAGCCCTGGATGTCATGGAACTCATTCTGTATACCACAGACATCCACCTGCTTCTGCCACCTGATTCCTGGGCAAGTTTTTATTTTTTTAATTAAAAATTGTATTTAATTTATTTTTATAATGTTTATTCCTCTCTCCCTAAAATATTTGAAAGCTACTCATGACCAGGTTTCAGGAGACTGTGTAAAGCTACAGAGATCAAAACATTTTGACATAGAAATTAGTGGTCTTTATTCAATAAATTCAAGTTGTAGTTTATGAAGAAAGAGGCATAGACTATGTAAATTATTTATCTTAAAAATGCAATGAAGTAGGCATACATTATGTACATTATTTTGTGGCAAGACTCAAGAATATATTATAGAGATTCAGCTTTATATAATAAGCTACACCTTGATCAACAAAGGAATCTCTCAAGAGGGAAGCCATTTGTCATGGAATATTTGATGTTATCCAGCTTTTAATATATAGCAGCTGTCTTCTGCTATGAAATTTGTGGGCACTCATATACTCCGAGGCAATATGGCAAACAGAATAAGCTTCTCATACCTACTGCTCATCTACTATGTATCATCCCTACAGAGCCTAGAAGACAGGCAGACTGTAGGTACATAGCTTTGTTTCTTGTGCAAATGAAGCTCAAGACCATCCCTTTTTCAGGCCTAGTATATTGCAGAGCTATTGACTCAGGACAATAGGTGATTTTGCATAACCAGGTACAGTAAAGACTGGGTCAGATTTCCTTGTCTAAGCAGAGCCAGAGAGAAAGGAGCAAGGCAGATCTTTGTAGAGAATAGGAATCAGGTGAGGAGAGGAGAAGAGGCAGGAAAGATGGAGGACAAAGGAACAGGAGAGGAAGATGAGATCAAAAGCCTAAGGGCTTAGTTATTACTAGAGCTATGAGGGGACAGAAAAAGAAGGGATAGAGAGGAGCTGAATGTGAGGACAGAGCTGAAGCTGTATAGATAGAATTTTGTCTTAGAGAAATAAAGTAAATAGACAAAAGAGCATGGAGTATATAAATTCTTTTCCTTCAGATAACTCCACACTGGACTTAGCATCTTCCCCAGGACTCTGGGAAGGATTTTCTCAGGGCAGACCCCTGGGAAAATTCTGTTATTTATTGTAGAAATTAAATAAAATAGGAACTTAGAAATATGTTTATAATTATAAAATAATACTGAGAGATGAATTATTGCGTAAGAATTTTTATTTACTTTTACATAAAAATTTCATTTTTTAAATAAACTGATGAAATTACCATTATAATTATTTTCATATTTTCCATGTAATCTGATACTAACTGGCTGAATAACTTCACTTCAAGTCGAACTTCTAACAAATGTTAGGCATGAACTTTGGCTGGTGCAAAAATAGTGAGAATTTCAGCAATGTATGTTGTATGATAGATCTTTAATTAATTGGATCTTTGTGGTGCTAATTGATGTTGGTTGAGCATAATTATTTCTTCACATTTTAAATTTTATAATATTTGTTGATTCTTATGGTAAGAGCAAATATATATGCAATGTTTGTAAATAGTTCTCTTGAGATGTTATTTGTATCATTACATGTTATATAATTTATTTTGGGTTTTGTTATCAATACATCCCAACTGTAGGTTCCCTTCCCTTCATTCCTTTCATTCCTCTCACCCCACCTACCTCTCCCCCAAATCCACTTCTGATCCTTTTCCCTTCAGAATAGAGTAGACCTCCCAGGAATACATACCCAACACAGCATAATAAGATATAATATGATTAGGCACAAAACCTTATATCAAAGCTGGGTGAGGCAACCCAACAGTGGGGAAAGTGTCCTAAGAGTCAGAAATACCCCCTCTTCCACAGTTAGGAGTCCCACAAAAACACCCAGCTAACAACCATACCATATATACAGAGGACCCCTAGACCCATGCAGGCTCTGTAATTGCTGCTTCAGTCTCTGTGAGGTCCTATGAACTTTGCTTAGTTGATTCTGCGGGCTATGATCTCTTGATGTTCTCAAGCTGTCTGGCTCCTACATTTCTTCCTCGCCCTCTTCCATGGGGTTCGATGAGCTCCAAGCAAAGAGATCTGATGGACATCTTCAATTTGGGCTTTCTCTCCACCTAATGTTTGGCGTGAATTTCTGTATCTGTTCCCATCAGCTGCCAGAAGTAGACTGTTTGATGAATAGTGGGTTAGGGACTTATATGTGAGTATATAAAAATATCATGAGGAATCATTTTATTGATTTTTTTCTATCATAGGTCTCTGGGCTATCCAGTCTCTGATTCCTACTCATCCAGGCAGAGTCAGGCATGTGTTCTGTCTAGTGGCTTGTGGGACTCAAATTAGATCTCCTCATTGGTTGGCCATTCCCCCAAATTCTGTGCCTTCATTACTCCAGCACATCTTGCATAGATTATGGGTTGAAGGTTCTGTAACTGGGTCACCAACCTAGAAGTATTGTCTGATTATAGAGGATGGCTGGTTTAGGCTCTGAATTCTCCATAATCAGGAATCCTTGTTATGGTCACCCTTATAGAATCATGAGAGTTTCTACTGGAGTATGTTCCCACATCCCCCAAATGCATTCCAGTTCTAGTCATCTCTCCTAGTACTCACTCCCTCCAACCTCCTTCCAGCCTATTTCCTACTGTTCCCATCTCCACTCAACCCCTGTCCATCCCCAAAATCAATTCTGTTCCCCTTCCCAGGGACATCTTTGTGTCCCAACTAGAGCCTTATGTGTTCCTTAGCTTTTCTGTATCGGTGGACTGTAGCATGGTTATCTTTTACTTTACAGCTAATATCCACTTATGAGTGAGCACATACCATGTTCGTCTGTCTTTCTGGCTCTGTGCTACTTCACTGAGGATGATTTTTTTGTAGGTAGACATTTCTGTCCTACCAGCTAGTACCCAAATAACTACACAGAGACTTAACATTAATTATAAATGCTGGGTTGATAGCTTATACTTGTTTTTAACAGGCTGTTATAACTTAAATTAACTCATTTCTATTAGTTTATGTGCTGCTCTGAGGCTTATTAACCTCATCTACGTACTTTTCATGTTGCTTCTTCTGAGTCTAGCTGGTGACTGCTCCAACTCTTCCTTCTTCTCTTTCCAGCATTCTCTTAGTCTGGTTCACCTGCCTAACTGTATCTTGCCTAACTTCCAGTCAGCTTCTTTATTAATCCAATCACAGTGACATATATTCACATAATGTAAAGGAATATTCCCCATTTCCCTCTTCTTGTCTAAATAAAAAGGAAGGTTTTAACTTATAATTGTAAAATTATATACAACAAAAACAGTTATTAAGTAAGAATTAGTTACAATATTCAGTCCATTTGTATTTGGCAAAATAGAGAAAATGCTCCATCATTTGTCTTCTCCTCAAGAGTTCAGAGTTTCATACCTAATTTACTTTCTATTATGATTAGGGAGAACTGTAACTGTAACTATATATTCTTCAATCCTACTAAAGACTTGAGGAGGATATAATACCTGAGTAACAGGAATTGCAGAGCAAGCAACTTCCAAAATTAAGAAATGAAAAAAAACAGTTGGCTGCCTGGATAGTCATCTTAGGTTCTTCTGTAATGTTGGGGCATCCAACTTTGGCCTGATAATTTGACAGACATTTTTGAGAAGCAGAGAATTTTGAAGGATTGTCCTATCTGGTCCTGGCAAAGTTTGGAATTTGACCCACGTGGGCGCCAGATATTGGGGAAAATTATAAAGGCCACTCCACATAGTTAAAGGAAGATTTATTTAGTGGATGACTTACAAATGAAGGAATGGATAGGTTGCGGGGGTCTGGGGAAGGTGTATCGAAATCCAACGGTGTTCTCTGGAGCTCTGCACAGTCAATCTCCACCGTCCAGGGTCCAGGCGCAGAGAGCGCGCCCAGAGAGAGCACTCGCCCATCCCGCTCTCGAGTTCCGAGCACCTCCCCTCACCCCGCCTCATAGGCGTGACAGTTTCCAGAGTCTCAATGGGGGTTGGAACTTCCAGATCCAAGCTGGAATGGCTACCCACTACAAAAGTAGGTTCAAAAATCTGTCTTTTTCCCTACCATTCCTATATCATATTTCCCCCTTTTCCTTTAAAAAGAGATCTCTGAATTTAGCTTTTTTGTTTAGCTCTTTTCCTGACTAATAACAACTTGTAACCTACTCCCCTAAACAATGACAAATGTTCATTATCCATTGATTAACTAAAACCTAACCATACCACACTTATTGGGAATGTGGGCATTGTTCTCTAGACTACTTCCTGTTGTTTGTGGGCAATGGTATCTTTTAGGGCACCTTGAGAAAATCAAGATAATTGTTAAGTCTTAACTAAAGTGTGCTGTGAGGATAGATCATCTCAGTAAGCACCCTTGAAGCTATTTGGGATGCTGCATCACTGCAACTCTCTGTTTTTATTGGTGTCTGCTCTCCTTGCTCTGAAAATACATAAACTTTTAAAGGTAACAAACATATCTACATTAATATAAGTATAGACTATTGTACAGAAGTCAGCCAAAGACTTTTTGTTGTTGTTGTAAGTTTGAGCAGGTAAAATATACATCACTTGTCTTGTAGTTCTAGGTTTACTTCTTTATGTCTATAGTCAGAATTTTCAAGGGGTCTTTTCTAAACAAATCTGATCCATCTCAACCTGGAATGAATCCATAGCCTCTCATTTCCTATGGAAATAAAAACATAACATCTTCCCCAAAGTAACAAATCTTTTCACTTTCATTTTGAAGTCAAGACATTTTTCAATATATAGGTTGGTTTAACCCAGCAGTTTCAAGAATCCATTGTGTTTTAGCAGCTATTGTTCCTTCAGCAGCAGCCAGAAAATTCCAAGAAAACACAATAACATACAGGATCCAGACTCCCTGTGTATTTTTCATTTTTTCATGGCTTTTCCCCTTTATATCACTTTATTCTTTCTTTAAAGATTTTATTTTGTTATTTTTAAATCATTTTTTTCCTCTGGCTGTCTATATAATTTTTCTTTTTCTCTCCCAAGCCTCTGTACATTTTTAAACACACTATAACCTGTTTAAAGGGTTTTTTCCACCTACATCTGTCTTTAGAAAGCATCTGTATTGTTCTTTGATGACATAAAAGGAATCTCAAACTGCTATGTTAGTTCCCAGCATGGGTCAGCTTAGTGCAGCATTGGTGGCTGGCTCTCCTCCACCCCCCACAGTTACCTGAGAGCTTAGCCTTATATGAGGTAGAGGTACTGGCAGAAGCCATGTTTACCACCACAACTCTGGGAAGTTTTTAGGTCCATGCTGCTACTGAATTACATGCTGCCTACTACCCATAAACCCCATTAAAATGTTTGGTAGAAAGGCCTCTTAAAAGAGCCACACCTGTGTTTCCTGCTAGCACTGAGTCCTCTTAAAGGAGCTGTGCTTCTGTTGCTAGTACTGAGCCTACCTGAGAAAAGGCAATTATCAGGAAGCTGTGTTTGGCTCCATTTTTGTGTGCTTAGAATCTTTGTTAAGTCTATGTGGATGTAGGTGCCAGATGTTTGAGCATCATTTGTCAGTGAAGTTCCTCTGTGTCCTGGCAGCAGCACGCAAATAACCATCCAGAGACTTAATATTAATTACAAATGCTCAGCTGATAGCTTAGGCTTGTTACTAGCCAACTCTTACATTTTAAATTAACCCATACTTCTTTCCACCCTCTGCCACATGGAGGTACATTCTTATAGGATGGAACATTCATCTTCCTTCTCTCCATGTCTCCTTGTGTTTCCCCAGACTCCTCTACCTTCTTCTTCTTCTCAACATTCTCTTAGTCTGGTTCTTCCATCTAACTTTATCCTGCCTAGCTATAGTCAATTTTTTTTTCATTAAATCAACCACAGTGACATATATGCATACAGTGTAAATGAGTTTTCTATAATTTTTTTTAGTTTTATCCATTTTCCTGAAAGTTTCATGGTGTCATTTTTTTAACAGTTGAGTAATACTTCATTGTGTAAATGTATCACATTTTCATTATCCATTCTTCATTTAAGAGATATTTAGGTTCTTTCCAGTTTATAGCTATAATCAATAAAGTTGCAGTGAACATAGTTGAGAAAATGTTTTTATGGGAGGATGGAGTGCCCTTTGGGTATTTGCCCAAGAGTATTATAGCTAGGTCTTGAGGTAGATTGATTCCCAGTTTTCTAAGGAATTGCTACATTGATTTCCAAAGTGCCTGTACAAGTTTGCACTCCTACAAGCAATGGAGGAGTATTCCTCTTGCTTCACATCCTTATCATCATGAGCTGTCACTTGTGTTATTGATATTAGCCATTCTGACAGGTTAATATGGAATGTTAAACCTGATGTTTAACTTTAGCTATTTGTAATTTTTTTGAACGCATAAAATGCACACTATTTACTACTCCTCAGTACTGCCCCTTATAACCCTCCTACTCCTATCTGTATTTTATCTTCACTAACTGTTCCTTTCTCAGATTAAGAAGACCACTAGACTCCAGTTGACAGTCTCAATCCTATGGTCACACAGATAGATCTGATTAGATGAAGTGGGTCACATATTATGCAATTTTTTTTTTTTTTTTTTTGAGACAGGGTTTCTCTGTGTAGCTTTGCGCCTTTCCTGGAGCTCACTTGGTAGCCCGGGCTGGCCTCGAACTCACAGAGATCCGCCTGGCTCTGCCTCCCGAGTGCTGGGATTAAAGGCGTGCGCCACCATCGCCCGGCCATATTATGCAATTTTAAAGAATGATTTTATTTCAATATACTCAGAAAAATGTAGATATTTTGTTTATAGCATCTGTAGGTGTACTTATTTTATTTTTACATGATAAAATCCTATAAAATCTCCTAGTAAGTATGTAGATATTTGGATTTGTCTTAAAGACTATGAATTTCAGCATGCTTTGAAATACCACCATAACAAACATACAAATTTAAAAATTCAAGATTTTCCTTTTAAATTGTTTTAGCATTGCTTAGCAACATTTTTTTTTAAAATCACCATTTTCCTCTTGCTCTTGTTACCATCCACAGTCTTTAAAAGTATTTTCTTGGTTTATACAAATTGTGCAAAAAAAAATTGGCTTCACTGTGATCCTTCTGCATGCATGCTTTCAAAGTATACAAATTATTAATTCCTACTGGATTAGAAATTGTCTTAGTTCTCTTTAATGGTTAATATTAAAACATAGAATATGATTTTTCATATTGCTCTTATTTCAGACCAATGCAGAATGTATAAAACATGTCTCCACCTTTATCTGTCTACTACTTTCAGAACAATTGATTTCCTCACTCTTTGTTCCCTTTTAGGATGCTTGATTGCTCAAGCTCATATTTGCCTTGGAATTTGTCTATTCAAAACTAGAGACTGTGGTACCTTTTTTTTCAGCATTTGATATTGCTATAGATCTGTGCATATGTTTTAATTCTCTTCTATGAGTCTTCATATTGGAATCTTTTATTTTTTATTTTTATTTTTTTTAAGAAAACATCTTTTAGATATCTCTTTGCCCGGCTTATTAGACAGAAGTTCCTAACTGGGAATGTTTCTTTTCCAGTTTAATTATATTATCATTTAATTAGTTCTTGCACAGAAAGCTTTTGTTTGGTTGGTTTTCTTGAAACAGAATCTATTATGTATCCTGAGCTGGTGCTGACATTTCTCCTGGTGCACCTTTATGACTGCTGGGATTATTGGCTTCTGTTGTCATGTTCAGCATTTGCATACATTATTTTGAATTGCTAAATTTTGTGTCTTATAGCAATGTATATACATATGTGGAATCTTGTATTAAGAGAATGTCTTTAATTCCTTCTTATGTTACTTATGAACCCCTCTTTGTTATTTTAAGGAGATCTCCCTTTTAAAATTCAATGTTCTTGTTTTGGGTTTTGAAATTATCCAAGTCATTCTTAACACTAATTTCAATACTCCAGGGACACTGTTTTCCTCTGTCAGGTAGTAGAATCTCCTTTTTTAAAAATCACTTCTTCACAGAGTTAGTAGGGTCTCATGGGCATTGATTTTTAAAGAGCATCTTGGAAGAAAATATCAAGCACCTTGGGTCCGCTAGCCTGAGCCTCAAGGGCAACTCTAGCTTCACCATTTTCTAGGCTGACTTCTGGACTCTCAGGATTTCTTTTATTTTTGACAGACTTATTTCGGTATTTAACTGGATATTACTGCATTATACATGACATTTTTATTTGTTGAAGATGAATATTGAGAGAAATCATTTTTGCTATTATGATGGAATGTACATACCATTGGCTCACAAACATTTAAAAAATCTTCCTTATCTCAAGTACTTTGTCTTATGGTCACTTTATATATCTGTGTTGTTTAGTTTTCATTTTCATCTTAAAGCAGTCTTGAATCAAAAATTATTTGTTCTATTTGTATTTTACTCTTTTGGGGGGCTCTGCCACCAAGCTCCCAGATAAATCACACATCAAGACTTATTCTTACTTATGAGTGCCTAGCCTTTTTTTGACTTAGTTTCTTGCCAGCTTTCCTTAAATTAACTTATTCTGTCTACCTTTTGCCTCTGGGATTTTCTTATTCTCTTACTTCTGTAGATCTTACTCTTACTCCGTGGCTTGCAGTGTAGCTGGGTGTCTGGGTGTCTGGCCCCTGAGGTCCTTCTCCTTCTCTGGCTTCTAGATCTCCTCCTCCCAGATTTCTCCTATATATTCTCTCTGCCTGCCAGCTCTGATTATACATTCTCCTGCCTTGCTATTAGCCAGTTCTTTATTAGACCATTAGTTGTTTTAGACAGGTACAGTAACACAGCTTCATAGAGTTAAACAAATGCAACATAAGCAAAAGTAACACACCTTAAAATAATATCCCACAACATTTATTGACTACTTATTGTAGCTTTGCAGGTTTCTCTCCAGTTTCAAATAAGAAAGAAATGGAACCTTTTTAAGTAAGTGGCAAATTAGTATTTGGAGTGGGCAGTAGGAGGTCTTGATAAAATCTCTTCCTAGATTTCTGTGAGAATACAGAAGTGGAAGTCTTCAGCAGAAACTCCAAAGGTGACATGGTTTCACAGAATTGTCTTTACTGAATCTTGTCAACACAATATTCCAAATAACATCATGAGCAATTCAGGCTGATAAAAGGTGTTATGCTTGTCAAAATGATAATATAATTATAGAAAATACAAAGAAACAAAACTTACTTTCTAGAAAATCAAGACAAAGTATTTGATCTCCAGCAGGCAAATTCATATTTCCCTTTTCAAAAGCCATCTAGAAGATGGTTTTCTGACTGGTTATAGTTAATCATATTAATAATAGGTACAATGATTTAAAAGATTCAAAATTTAAGTGACAGTATTCCCCCTTGACCATTATCCAGCTATAGAACCTAAAAAGGCCTATGTTTATAAATGTATAAGAATTTCAAACTTTCTTTACATTATAGAGGATGCTACATGCTCTCTCTCATAGCAAACTCATCATGATTGAACACATCTAGCAATTCCTAGCCTAGGAAAGGCTGCTTCACATTCTAGAGAAAGCATGTGTGAATGTGAATCTTATATTGCAAACTTTGATTTCTCTGCCTGCTAACCCACCATAGTCCACCAACTAGAAGGTTTTGCATTTAGTAAATGTATTGTACTTGGAGAGTCTTATTCACTTTAACTAATGATTCTGAATAGGCTTTACTTCCAAAATATTTAAAACTTGGATTAAAAAAAGATTTTTCACAAACCATTTAGCTCTTTATTGATATGAAATGGCAGGATTTGTCTCATATGTGAAGATAAGGATAGCATTCCAATTAGCTTTTTGATTATTGGAAAGGACAACTTAGAGTCAGGTGTTGATGTGGATGTGAGGTGATGGTGTTATTTGTACTTGTATGGTGAACAGAAAAAGGAAGAAAAATGCTTAGTGGAAAGCTATTTATTTAAATGTAGGTAGGAAAGTCCCTGCTCTGGTTTTAGCCAAGCTGTGCCCTCAAATTGTGACAGAATTTCCCCAAGGACATGAAAATGTTTCTACTTTGGCTTCAGGATTAAGACTTCTCAAACTACCAAATGTCTTTTTTTTTTTTTTTTTTTTTTTTTTTTGGTTTTTCAAGACAGGGTTTCCCTGTGTAGCTTTGTGCCTTTCCTGGATCTTGCTCTGTAGACCAGGCTGGCCTCTAACTCACTTGCCTCTGCCTCCCAAGTGCTGGGATTAAAGGAGTGTGCCACCACTGCCCAGCTCAAATGCCTTCTTAATGGCATGAAAAGTACTCTCCTGAAATGTCTCTTCTAGCATAAAAGTAGTTATCCTTTTGTGAAAGATGTGAGTAGAACTTGGAATTATGTAGAAGAATTGTTAGCATATGTTTTCAGGATCTTTCATAGAATACAACAAGGATGTGCTTCCACCCTCAAGTGTAGCATTCCGAAGTAACTTTCAACATGTTTTAACGAGGAACTACTGCAGGCTGTATTTGATTGATGGGTTAATAAATCAACAGTTAGTTATTTTTGGTTGTGAGCCTAGCCTTTAATGGCTGAGCCATCTCTGCAGCCCTCAACAGTTAGGTATACAGAGCATAATCTTCTATTTTCTTCTAGGTTTGTAAAAGAATGTTTTTTGTTTGGTTGGTTATTTTTTACTGATTTTATTTATTTTATTTTGTTTGGTGTCTCATAGAGATCAATCTAGTCATTAGCTCCTTATAATTAAGGACAACCTTGAAATTCTGATATTCCTACCACCATCCCCTAAGTAATGAGGTTATAGGTGTGTACCACTATACACTATTTAAATAGGTTTTGGAATCAAAGCTGAGGATTTCGGCATGATACACTAGTATTTACCAATTGACCCCTATCATTCAGCCACTCAGAAGCCTTTTTTACTTCTTATATTACACCCTAAGATTTTATAGGTGGGCATATTAGGAGAAAATGAAGAAAGACATTTATTTATAAATTCTTCCTCTGTATTATCATTGTATTCACCTCCAGAATCAAATAATACTACATTACCCATTGAGGGAAAACATTAGAATCAAAAAACTGGAACACGAGGAAACGGTGCATCTTCCCGATCTTAGAGGAAAACAGGTCATGATTATCATCTAAATTGTCCAGAAAGGCAGTAGCAGAGTCAGTATAAATCATAGGCAGAAGCTGGGCACTTTGCTGTGGCACAAATTTGTAATCCCAGAACTTGGACGTGAAAGCCAGGGGAATGCTATGAATTTGAGGCCAGCCTGGCAATACAGTCTCTCTCTCTCTCTCTCTCTCTCTGTCTCTCTGTCTCTCTGTCTCTCTCTCTCTCTCTCTCTCTCTCTCTCTCTCTCTCTCTCTCTCTCTCTCTCTCTCTCTCTCTCCCTCCCTCCCTCTCCCTGCCCACATATGCACACAGCCAGATACACAGGCGTGCAAACAAACCCGAATACCCTGTAATAAGTTTTTTCTTTTAAATTTTCTCTGCCTTCTTATATCAGTGCATTATGAAATTTTATTTACATATCCTGCTGCAGGTGTATTAAATTTTCTTTAATTCTTATCAAGATTTCAAAAATATTTGTCCAAGTGACACTCTGCCTCTGGAGCCTTGCCAACCATTGTGGCCTGTGATGCCACCTGGGGCAAAGATGACATCCAAGCCCAGGCCACGGTGGCACCCAAAGGCCACGGCACCACCATGGCCAGGCTAATCTGAGTGGTACGTGTTGTCACCTGGGACCATGGCTGGGTCCATGGTCCTATCATAGTTGGGGTCTGTGATGATTGTATCCCATGGTATCACCAGAGGCCCCACAGATGCTTGGGGTCTAGGCTGCATCCTGTGGCCTTGTTGGTTCCCAGGGGTGATGCTGCTACTGGGGCTATCATGTCATCTGGGCCAGGGCTTCTGCCCAGGGCCGTGGCTCTGTCCATAGCCTTACCGCAACCAAGGCCTGTGTTGATGTCCATGGCTCCTCATACCATTGAAGGCAATGAAAATGCCAGTGGTCTGGGCTTCCATCTGAGGCCAGCCTGAGGGCCTTGCTGCCATTGGAGCGGCGCCAATTGGAGTAGCCTGCACAGCCGCCACACAGGGCTGGGCATGGGATGCTACCACGTGTTATGTCTGGGTCCATGGCCCAACAGCAGCCAGGGTTTGGGTGATATCCAGGGCTCGTGTTACCACAGGGAATTACAGGAACTGTGTTTATTGAAATCTGAAGGTTATTCTGAGCCAGGCCTGTTACTCACTGCCAGGAGAGCTGGCACCATACTCTCATGGGAGAGTTGACCCCATTACTCTGGAGAGATGGCCACACCCTTCACCATAGGAGTGGGAGAGCTGGCCTCAATGGCATGGGCCTACTGGAGTTCATTCTGACCCTTGCCTGAGGGAGCAGTCCCTGTGGCCGAGATTGACCAGCTCAGTGACCGCCCAGACTCATATTCTAGGCCTTGGGTTGGCCTACCCTAACAGCTGCCCCATCTATGACCTGCTGGAGTGTGGGAAGGGAAGGTCCTATGACACTATAACAACAGAGTCTCCATGATTCAGGGCAACAGCAAGCTATGCAACAGGAGTTTTGATGAGGGCCCAGTGATGGTAGCGTACTAGAAATTAGAGACCTTGAGCCAGACCGATGACTCACTGCAATGAACATTTGCAGGTAGGGCTGTTGGACAAAGTGGGTAAACTGTGTGACACCCCATAGCTCCCGGTGTCACTAGGATGAATGAAGAGTGTTGATACGATGGAGGATTGGGGTGGGTTTCTTGTTTGCTTGTTTTGTTTTTAATTAAGTTTTGGGGGAGCATGCTGCAGGGGTGAGGATCAGATATGGAGGAACTGGGAGGTGAGTGGGATTGGGGTGCATGGTGTGAAATTTCCAAAGAATCAATAACGAATTATGTTTAAAATTTAAAAAAAGATTTCAAAGTTTTAAAATATTGCTAACATAGTGTAAGATCAAGACTTACTTTTCAACAATTTCATTTTTCATCATATAGGGAATCAGTGCTATTTCTAATGAGTCAAAGACTAACTTTTTTTTTAAAAAAAATGATTAAATGGTATGGTAGATAATTTCCAACATTTGTAGAAAATGTCTTACAAAATTGAAATGGTGAAATATTTATGTGTGCATAACTATTAAAACTAAGAGACTATGAGAAAGTGAACAACCAAAGGGTGAATATTCTAAATTCTAAATGTTACAAAATAATGTAGATCAATTAAGAGATTCTGTGAGTGAAATGAATATGTGCTAATGTGTTATACTGGTTTTTAAATTGACTTAATAATGACCTTAATGCAAAATGTAACATCTTCAGGATGCATAACTTTCAGCCAGATGAAACTGTTACTGTGACTGTATCTGCATTTTTTATTTCCACTTTGGATATTACATTGATATATTATAAATAAAAGACTAAAAATGACTACCTGGGAATATATTGCTTATTTTCTATAAAAGTACCACCCAGCTCTTTAGAAATATCTGTTTACCCATTTGGCTAATTGAAACTTAATGTCCACTCACAGTCCTCAGTTACCAGACCCTCGTTTGATCTGCAGTGAATAAGCTTTGTGACTGCATTCGTTATGGAGAACACACCTGGTCAATTATGGACAGGACGTCACAGAGAGAGAATAGGTACTTTAAAACATACCAGAATGAAAAGGAAGACTACAGTATTTTCTGAAATGGTTACTTTAAGGTACTGTGGAGTAAGTATGTAATTTTATTATATGCAGAACTCCCAGCTGCTTGTGTTCAACAGATATTATACAACATTTACAAAGTTGAACATTTTGAAACTTCAACATATTTTCACAACTCCCTGTCAAATCTGTTGAGAAGACACATGGGTTAAAAAAAAAAAAAGAAGAAGGAAAAAAAGTGGAAGAGAAAAACAAGTTTCTTAAATTCAAGGGAGGAATAGCTTTAATCAATTTTCTTTGTTATTGTGAGGCTGAGCACGGTAGTCTAGGATTTGCCCGGGCCAGTATTTAATTGTTTTAGTAAATAAAGACTGAGATATTTTTCTATTACTATTGGATTGTTGTTTGCGTAAATGCACTCTTTCCATTTTGTCTTTTGAGATAGGAGTCAGTAGATGAATAAAATATTTGATATATTTTTTCTTATTTTACAATCAACAAATATAACAGAACATGGTAAATATATAGAGGAAATAAGAAACTTGACCAGTCACCACTAAACTCTAATTGGTTGTTGCTGTATGGCTTTGATAAGTTTCTCTAGATCAAGCTCATCTTAAAACTATGGATCAGTGAATTTAACAGAGGCATCCATTGAGTCCAATAGCTGACAGAACAACATGTGGCATTGATGAATCTGACCATATCAGGTAGCCTGATTACTTCAACAGAGACATAAAGCTCAAAAGTCAGAGAGCCATCCTTCCTTAGCTATATCAGCAGTGACTCCGAAAGCAGAGCAGAGACTTAATTCATTGACTTATTTTTTATAGGAACTGTTCTCTTGAGAGTAACATGAAAATGTATCCAATTATAACTGAAGTGACAGCCTTCATGGTATCCATCAGGGGATGAACAATGCATGCCTGTGTTAAGTATGCTAAGATGAATGATAAAATTGGAGAAAGAGGCACTCTAAAACACACAGTATATAGATTTGATGATACATGAAAATGCCAAGTCAGATAAAGATGGCCATAAGCATTTTGAGCTTCTCCTATCAAAAGATGGATGCCATTATGAAAACATAAGTGATATTAATCCTAAAACTAAAGGAATTTTATTTTGGAACAATGATGACCAAGTTAATGACTAAACCAAAAACAACAACAAAAACAAAATGCAGAGCCATTCAAAAGTGAACTTATGAGTTATAACACGAACAACAACTAAGGAATAAGAACAATTGCAGAATAAACATAGTTCTTAAAATAAAACTATATGTGTGTAGGGGGAAAATGTGTGCACTTGTACATGCAGGAGATTAAGAAAGTCAAGGGTTGATGTAATATATTTTCTTCAATCAATCTCTATTTTTTGAGACTTATTTTTTTTTTTGGTGTACTGTACTTGGGATGGAACTAAGAACAGAATTATAGACACATAGACATTACAGACATATATGCTGAGCTTTTATGTAGCTTCTGGGTATCTAAAATTATATTCTTATTTTTTGAAATAAATAAAATTTACTTATTTATTTATTTATTTATTATTTATATTTATTTTCATAAATGGCAAGGATTTACCTTCTACTAGACCCTTAAAGAATGTTTTTCTCTCATTATTTGTCTTTATGTACAAACCACTATAATGCTAAATAAAGCTAAGTTTGTATGTCAGTTTGAATTTATTAAAGCACAACATATAAAATAAAAATTTATTAACTTTCACACTATTCTATACCCTAGTCAATGAATTAATGATTCATAATTAGGTATTCATGGCAGGAAGATTATAAAATATCTCCATAGAAAAACTATCTATACAATTTTCATTTTCTATAAAAAAATCAGTTTAGTGCCAATAAAGTTCTTGCAACTAACTTTTTACTTATAATTTTTAACGTCTCTAAATTTAAAAGTTCAGATCACCCCCTCAGAACATAAGCTATTAAAAGTCATGTGTAAAAATGATAATGATCAAAATACTGAATAAGCAGTGAATATATTCAAATACTGTCAAAGACATTAATTGACTGAGTCATCATATAATGAGTTCATTAGATGGCTATTTTTATCACTTCAAATGAACATAGCTACAATTGAACTGAGATAACCTTCCAGTATTAAGGTGGCTTATTCACATGTTTTGCAATTATGACCATGAGGGTCACCTTTCCTTAAGCACTAAATGAAAGATACATATCATTACTACCATTGTTTCCCAGTTTTACCTTTGCAATGAATCCTCACAATGGCCCCTAGAGGCTCACACCTAAAGCAGAAGGGAAGTATAATATTTCAGCATCAGCATAATTAAGAAAACACACCGACATGGACAGTACTTAGTGGATCTTTATAGTTGATTTATTTTGACTATTTATTCATTAAGACTCAAGAGTGTTGACTCTTAGATTTGATGACCAAGGTGGAAAGTGTCCCTAGTTAGAAGGAGAACTGATGCTTTGTCAGGGCAGGCGCACAGGTGTACACCTAGGCTTTATACACTGCTCTTTTCTCACAAAAGAGGACCATTCTTCATGGCACTGACCCTAGATTGATTCAATTATCTTGAAAGTTGCAATAAAGCTTGTCTGTGTTTTCAATCTGAATAAACCAGAGAAGACATAGGGAAGTGTGCAAGGCTGAGGATTTAAAAACAAGATGAGCTTAAGTTTAGCTCATTAGAGTTTTGTGTAGGTTGAAGAAAGTTACTGTATTTGTCATATTTTTGGTCTATAAAAGATTAAGTAATTAATGGGAAGAAATGCACAAGAACTAATTTGAGGTTTGACAACCAGTGGCTAAAAGATTTAGGACTAGAGAGGGTCCAAATCTCACTAGGACTAATGGCAGAAGATTATTCTTAGGCTAGCTACTATGCATTGTTTAGTCCTCCAGTACTCAAGAGTGTGGATGGTTGGGCCTGAGGCTACAGGTTATGTAAGCAAGACTTCACTATATGCCTTTCATCTATGCCCAGAGTCCTTTAAGAATATAATCGCACATTCCTGAAATATTGTGACAGGAAAAGTTTACTGAAATATTAAAATGATTGTTAACCAGTATTGATGTATAATACTTGCTGTATCCCAACTTCAATGGTGCTCACTATAAATTTTATCTCACTGAATCCTTGCATATCTCTATTGCTAGAGTTTGGGTATTGAGTGTTGCTTCATAAAAGCTTGGTGTTCCATGTTGTGGAATATTTGTTTACACTGTGAAGATATGCCTTTGCCAAGGCGCCTTCTGATTGGTTTAGTAAAGAGCTGAATGGCCAATAGCTAAGCAGGAAGAGGTACAGTGGGACTTCTGGGAATAGAGAGGACTCTGGAAATAAGAAAGTTTGAGATGCAAGGAGATACAGGGCAAACAGAATGTGCAGGAGGCGAGGGAAGAGCCATGAGTCACGTGGCAGAACATAGATTAAAATAAATTGGTTAATTTAAGTTATGAGTTAGTTAGAAACGAATCTAAGCTATAGCTTGAGTTTTCATAATGAATAAGCAGTCTCCATGTCATTATTTGGGAGCAGGAGGGACAGAGAAAGACTCATTACAGTTCCACTTGGTGCTACTAGCAGAGAGGTCATTAGGTACTGGGGTATGTCACAAGGACATGATGGAATTTCAGTCTTCTTTCCCAGCTCTGAGGTAAATTGTTCCATTTTGCATTGGGCTTATCAATGATACGCTACTCTTCACAATCCCAAAGCAATCAGTCAATTGCACAGACACCAAGAGCTCCAAAACTTGAGATAAAATAAACCTGTATGTTGATTAACTAAGGTACTTGTTAGATTAACATGTCTTTTAAGTCAATAGTATTTCTCATAATTTCTACTTTAGGAACCTAGGTTTGGAGAATTCCAGTTGCATAATACAGATAGATGAAAGTAACAAAGGTGACACAAACTCAAAACTAGACAGTCAACAGTGACATGGGAAGGGAGAGGGATTAGTAAGAGGTGTCTTATTAAAAGGAATATCTGTGTGGACAGCTAAACCATAATGCTACTAGGATGCTCAGGTGGCCAGTATAGGATGGATATACTGTCCCCAGTGAGGGCTAAGGGAACTACATTAGCTACCCATAAGTTTCCCTAGGGCTTGAGTAAAGCTCTTTCCAAGAGATTCATTTCAGCAATTTTAGCCTGTTATAAGCAGTCAAACCATGACTGGGGACCAAAAAATACCACCCCCCCTCCCAAGACCATTCATGAACATTCTGGCTCATCCACTAAGATTGCACGCTCAAAGGTGACAGCAGTAGCTGCTACAACTCATATCTATGTTTCTTCTCTATTTCAGGAAGACCTTCCTGTGCACCTGCTGAGGAGTTGTAATATCCCTTACCACTAATCGTCAGTGGTAATTTATTTTTCCATTCTCAAAAATAACCTGTTGTTTGGCTATATGAGTTTAACATTTGATATTTAATGCAATTAGCTGTATGGGTCACAGAGTTGTCTTATTCTTTCTTAAGCTTTTAATACACATTGTTTAATCTGCATTTGATTTTCTTTTTCAAACTTATTTGACAGGATAGCCAAATCATTTATGAAACTTCTCCAAACTCTCATGGAGACTTACAACTCTTTTGGTTTTGTATACCCATTTCACTGTTTTGAAATAAATTATTTCCCAACCTGACTTCAGTTCTGAGAGTCGGATATGCTTTATTGTCAGCCATCTAATTATACCAGGTTGTGAACTCAGATTGTCCATTTCAGTGAGACTTCGATGGTCATTTTATCTCACTCAGCACTGTATTCCCCTTTCTCTGTCTCCAGAAACAGTCTAACTGAGAATTTACTTATATAGAGCGATATCCTCATCAGCCTTGGGATCAGATGACAAAGCCAGCCACTATATTAAACATAGAGGTCAGGCAGTGGTAGCACACACCTTTAATTCTAGCATTCGGAAGGCAGAGATTCATTCAGATCTCAGTGAGTTCAAGGCCACATTGAGAACAGAGCCAGGCATGGTGGCACACAACTTTAATCCCAGAACTAGTCTCAGTTGAACTGCTGCTTCGTTCCTGTCTCCTCATGTCTTATATACCTTCCTGTGCCCTGCCATCTTACTTCCTCTCTCCATCCAGCTATATTACTTCCTCTGTCTGTACAGACCTCCAGACCTCTATGGTTAACCTAGGCAAGCTTTGTTAGAGCACAAATAAAATATCACTAGATTATAGGTTTCACATCTATAAAATAAAACATGCTGAATTAAAAACAGAAAATGACAAATCTGTTGTCAAGTGTGAAGCAAAAATAGAAACAATTACAAGCAAAAAAGTCACATATATCTATCTGAAACAGATGAATACAGCTATATTTGTCCATTTTTAATTATGATTATAAGTCTCTACTGCTGAGATTTAGGTAGAAAAGATCTAAAATTGAACTAACGCCTGTACTGTTTGCTCTAAAGGAATCATCCTGGAATATGTATTTCTAGCCTGGTTGTGTGATCACTTCCCTTTCTTTGGAGTCCATACACTTAGAAACTATTTAGAATCTGATTAGGAATCTCAGGAGGGAAGAAATCTCACATTTCAAGTCAGTTAAAATAGAGGGATACTTCAAGGCAGGACCTAGGTTACTTGAACTTAAAATATTTACATATAAATATAGAAGTGAGCTTCCATTTAATTAGGCACACACAAAGACTGTTTTAACAGTGTTTGTAACTCTCCTTTCTTTGGGTGTTTTGCTGCTGTTGCCTTTCGGAACTCTAGATGATTGCTGTGTACAATTCTGCTTAGTAACAAGGAGTCTATATGGCAAAAATACACCAAGTCCGTGTGACTTCATGCCCAACTACTGGTCAATGGACTAGAGCTTATTTCTTGGTAGGACACTTTCTCTCACATTTTGAAACATCCTTTGTCTAAAAATGGAAATGAAACCACTTACTCTCACACCCTGTGGGAAAAATGTAGAATAGTAAATAAAAAAAGTCACTCCTCCTAGAGAAATACCTAATCTAGTTAGAGGGACAAAGCATAGCAGTATTAAAGAAACCCTTTCTCAAAATGCATGGTGGTCATGGGTGAGAGAAAGGCTTCTCAGTGTGAGCTCCACTAGCTCGTCCTTCCCATACCTCCGGTACTCAAGGCTACCTGGGGAGATAATCAAGAGAGGTTGACTTCTACAGTAGGCTTTCTGGCTGTTTCTATGGCAACCGAATGACAATAATCACAGCACTTCACTTCAGTCCTTAATGCCATTTAGTCATCAACAGAGGCAGAGCACCCACTGTGTGCAGGGAAATATACTGGAAGGTGGTAGCAACAAGAATTTTTATTGTTGAAAATGGAAATTACTAGTAGAAAATAACTCTTACCAACACAGTGCCTGAAAAAAAAAAGAAAAAAAGAAAAACAGGAAAGTCAGGTTTATTATTTTCACATTAGGGTTCCCAGGCTTACACTGAGCTGTATGTGCTTCTTGGCAAATGTAGACATAAGTGCTGTTACCCAGGAAAGAATCAAGTTTGCCTTCTACCCTGGAAATTACATTCTGCCAATCCTAGAAGAGTTTTTCCCTAGAATTTTTGTTTCGAAATATAGAGCCACTTGTTTTCCTTAATGAAACTGTAATTAAAAATGTTAAAGTGAAATTTTGCCCTCTTTTCACAGAGCCCATGAGCTGATATTAAACAGAAGCACGGCATTAGAAAGAGTAGCCAAACATAAAACATATTGTCATTTTAATGTGAAATGTCCTCAGAGGTTCACGCTTTCTCTTCAGCTGGTGGAGCCACAGAGCAGGCTATGGAAACTTTAGGATGCACAGTCTTGTTGGATGAAGTGAGTCTTTGGAAGTGGGTCTTGAAGATTTCCACCTGGCCCTACTTCCTGTTCAATCTCCAGCTCCTGACTGCCAGTACCAACTGGCCTCCACTTTGTCCAAATTCTTTCCTTGCCAAGTACTGTAAGCCTGCATTAACCTCTTAACTCTTACACCATTTTTTGTCAAGTATTTGGTCATAGCAACAACAAATTACCAACAGAGGGTCCTTTTTCACTCATAGAAACCACATACTGACTAGCTACAGAATGCTTAAAAAAAAAAAAAAAAAAAAAAACTCCAAATATATTTCTTCTAACTTCCCATAGCCCTGAGGAACCATTCTATACCAACATAGAACATGTCCCAGGAACTGACCTTCATATGTAGTAAAAATGTGTGTTTGCTTTAACATTCATCATTGTGCCAATTTCCTCTGAGATTTCACTTAGATTAATTTTACATAAATTACAATATCATATTCGTTAACTCACTTGCCTATTGCCCAAGTAACCTAAACAAAGAGATTTCATAGTTACTGTGAAAATAATATTCTGACACATGACTACTTAAGTGGTTTGTATGCTTGAATTTATTTATTCTAATTTTTAAAACCTTAGTTTTCCGGTTACATAGAATTTATTTTAAAGTTAGAGAAAAAATATCAAAATAATTGTTTTATATTTTTATCTATACTGGGTATGTATAGCTGCTTCTGCAGCTGTATGTATATTGTGTGTACATGTGTGCTTGTGTGTATTGCATGTGTGTGCATATGCATACATATATATGTGCACATTACTGTGAAAGTCAGACAACACCAAGAGAATCCATCCTTTCCTCTTCTTACCTTGTAGTTCCTGAAGATGGTGGTCAGGTCATCAAGCTTGGTGGTAAATGCTTTTATCCTTTGAGCCATCATTTTGGCTTCTACGAAAAAAAAAAAAACAACATAATCACTCTGAAGCTTAATTATTAAGGTATGTAAGCATTTTTGTTTTTATTTTGTTGTTAAATGAGATTATACTTTGTACATGATATGGACTCAACTTTGATATTGATGAGAACACTATAGTAGTTTATGCAGACTGCAATAACCTCACTTTCACTATCCCTAACTCAGTTTATATGTTGAAACTTTAGATCCCCATGTGACCATTGGGAAGATGGAGCTTTTAGAGGGATAATAAAGTTGAAATAACTTCATGTAAAGGTAGGGCCCTTATACAATAGAGATATGTCCTATTGTAAGAGTTAAGACACTAGAGACAACTTATCCATTCATATATCTCATAGATACTAATTTCACTTAAAGATGACATGAAATTATGTCTGTAAATATCATTCTCTTGTATGTGCAGAATAAAGGCCATAGATGATCACAGCAAGTTGTGTCTCTAGGCTGGGAAGAGAGCTTTCTCCAAGATCTAACGCTGCTTGGCCTTTATCTTAAGTTTCCATTTTCTACCACCTCAGAAAACACATTTCTACTGTTGATAATCCCCCAATCCAGAATTTTATTACAACAAATGAGAGAATTTATGCATGTTAACAGATGCTTCTCCATCATGATATCTTAATCATCTTATATTTACACTCTATATTATAATCTTTTATTAGTGGAATTGGAGTTATGAAAAATTGTGAGCTGCCATGTATCTTCTGAGAATTGAACCCTGGTTCTTTGCATGGACAGCAAGAGCTCATAATGACCAAACTCTCATAATCTCTTTTATCTCTGTCACTTTATAACATCATAAGAACCAATATTTTGGTTTATTTTGTTGTTGTTTGTTTGTTTGTTTTCCGAGACAGGGTTTCTCTTGTGTAGCTTTGCACCTTTCCTGGAACTCACTTGGTAGCCCAGGCTGGCCTCGAACTCACAGAGATCCGCCTGCCTCTGCCTCCCGAGTGCTGGGATTAAAGGTGTGCACCACCACCACCTGGCTAAGAACCAATATTTTGATTACTTCCACAAACATTTATTAATATGTTAATGCATAATAGTCAGCATCTTAGATTTGTGGAATGTGCCAAAACTAAAGCAAGCTGGCTTTGTTTTTTTATAGATTGTATAATGAATGTGTATGTGTTATTGAGGATCTAGTCAGAAGACAGAAGTGAGAATACTTAATTTAAAGGAATATTAACTAATAATGTCACAGAAAGGAAGCATGATTGTCTTATGAGGCATTTATTCATGGAGAAGTTCATGCAACACCTGGTTAATGAGTGAGACCTGAAGAGAAGAATAAAGAATAACAAGAGTATAGAATAGTATAACAAAGGAGAGAGCATGTCCCTCCAAAGGAGAGGGCAGGGACGCTGCCCCAGGGGATGCTGAGAATTTAGCTTCTGTGCCACTGGCAGTGACTCAAAACCCCCTCAGCCTTACTATGTTCATACTTTCTGAGGAGTCATGGAAATGTACTGAGAGTTTCCTCCTGGGAGATCTAGCATGTGCTTTTGCAGACCACTTGCCAGGCAGTTGTTGAGATAGCAAAAGGACCCTGCTCTTACCTTCACTCAGAAGAGGTCTGTGCATCCAGTGTTTTTCTATAATAATGGTATGACCAAAACAAACAAACAAACAAACATGCTTCAGAAACAGAACCCATTTTCTTGAGATTCCTTACTTTCAAAAGCTAAAGTTGTGCCTTTGACCAAGAGGACATGCTCACAGAGTTCAGATTTGGTTCCACAATTAGGGCAATCAAGGTGAATTTAGTTAGTGGCAGAAAGTTGCTAAGTGACACATTCATTTCTTTAGTTAGAACAACAAAACATTCTCGTTTCCACTTAGCTCACTATCTGTTGAGTATGGGTGAAGTTGTAATCCATTCTTCAAAATAAGGAAAGAAATCTTGTCTTTATAGTCATATATCCATCATTGGCTATATTAAATTACTCTTCACAACTTGTCATTGCTTGTTGTATTTTTTAAATTTTCTTTGTATCTTATGGCACCTATAAGTATTGTAAGGTTAGTCTGTGACAAATGGTATATAGATTATTAACAAGCTCAGTTGAATGTGTAGGGAATATTAATAAACATATACATAAACATTCAAGGAAGTAGGCAACATTTCAATTTCTTAATTTCAGTTTGCACCTGATCCATGACTACCACCTTCTTCTAATATGAGTTTAACTTTCCTTGCTCCAGCTAAACCTCTGTTGACCAGTTTATACCCGAGTTGCCCAATCTTTCCTTCTCAGGACTCTGATTTTATTATTTTCCCTTTAAATATTAAAAATACCTCAGTGAATTCCCTGGACTCTAGACATAGTTCTTTAACCTCCATTGCATAGCATCTACCTGATTTATACCTGAAGAGATCACTTTAGATGGTAGGGAAGCCCGACAGTGGCATTGAGAACCTAATGTTGAAGTTGCAGAAATATTTTACAATTCATATAAAGGTATTTTCTCCTCATATAGGAAGAATTTCTCTACTGGGGACTGAGAGCTCCAAGTCAGCACAGCCTAAAGCTCCCAGAAGAGAAAACAAAATATATCTTTGTCCCTTAAAATCATTTAGTGAACTGAGTTACTACCCATAGATTTTATGACCCCTGAACTTAGTTAGATCTAAGGATGACAATACCACAGTATGATCACTGATAGAATGCTCCCAAAGCACAGAACTTATCTGACACTAGAGGCATTAGTCAGGGTTCTCTAGAGTCACATCTCTAGAATCACAGAACTTATAGAATGATTCTCTCTCCCAGTTCCTCTCTTTCTCCTGTTATGTATTTAAGTATGTATGTATGTATGTATGTATGTATACACACACATATGTATGCGTCTATGTATGTATGTATTCCCATATACTACAGGCTGCAGTCCATCAATTGCTAGCTGTGAATGGGAAGTCCAGGAATTTAAGGTTGCTCAGTCTCAGGAGGCTGGGTATCTCAGATGGTCTTTGTATATGCTGGAATCCCAAAGAAGGAGACTTCAGTGTAGGAATGGGTATGCTGACAAGGCAAGGACAAGCAGTCAAAGAGTGAACACACTCCATTCCATCTTCTGTTGTCTTCCAGCAGAAGATGTGGCCTGGATTAAAGGTGTGTCATCCCGCCTCAAGATCCAGATCAAAGGTGTGTTGTCTTCTTCTCTGAAGGTCCAGATCACAATTGTGCCCTCCATTTCTGTATTATAGATCATTTCAGATATAGTCAAGTTGACAACCAAGAATAGCTATCACACCATAGTTTAGACTTTAGCAATCTAAAATACCATCTTCTAATTAAAATACATGAAGTAAACTTATTTTATAAATTCCTACTTATGGGGGCATAAACCTAAACTATCATTTACTATTAAATAAATTCTTTTACAAGCTGGTAAATAAAAGTTCTGATTGTATGTAGATATGCCACAGTAATTACTGGCATGAAAAGCCATTCCAGGCTCAGTGTATTCAGTTATGCCATTTTTATGGTGGTGTAGGTTTAGTGTCCCTATTTTATCACTGGGAAATGGTGCTATGTTAGGAGTTTGATTAGGGTTCTTGCTGTTGACAAAAATCCAGTTGGCAGAGGCAGCCATTTGGTCAGAATATGTATGGGATATTTTTGATGTTGTGCCCAGGCCCAGTTTCTATGCTTGCCATGGGCACTTTGTTCATTAGCATACTAAATATGTAAGACATTTTCAGGAAGAGACACCAAGAATCCTAGTTTCTGTCAAGTGTTATATCACCTTTATGAGTCTCCTGAGGCAGGATTGTGTTTTGGATAGCATGCAGAGTGCATGATAGTTTTAAAGTCTATGCATGGAGAGATTCATGAAACACCTCTTCGACAGACTTACGTGGCAATAAAGTACATACATTTCCTTCAATTCCATAAAAATTCAAATTAGCAGATGTTTTTGGATAAATTAGTACGTGTTTACATTTCTGTTTATATTTTCAAGAAAAATGACAATCAAAAATATTATAATAAAATTTTCACATGCACAAGACAGGCCTTTCTCCTTGGCTGTTTCCTTAAATTTTAGCTATGTGCTATCAGATGATGGTACTAAAATATGCAAATTTTTGTATAATTGACTCATTTTCTCAGTGAAAAATCATTTTGAAAAATAGATAAAAATTGTGATAGAAAAGATGAAAAAGTGGTTGTTTTTAATTATTACTTATTATTATTATGTCTGGTCATGGGTATCCAAACCCAGTACCTGGATATTCTAGGCAAGTGCTATATCACTGAGTAACATCTCTAGGGCTGGAGATTGCTATTGAAAGCAACAAAACTTTATGGTTGCGTAGGTCACATAATACCAAATGCATAGTGGAAAACTCAGACCAAACAGTCAGCTTATGTCCTATCATTAAATGATAGTGCTACTAAGTGTATCAGTAAGTATAGTGCCTGGTTCCTTGAAGGTGAGAGGTTATCTGCATAAAGAACATAGACTTGTTCTAATTCTCTTGGTTTCTGAATTGTGGTCTCTACATGGTGCTTTCCAGAACTGCCATGTAGTATAGCCATTTGATAAGCTTACATTGTGTCCCTTTACCTCTGCTGCATCACACAGCTTGTGTGGTAGATCACTTTACCCTGTGGCCTAGACTTGCTAAAGAGACATACCTTATACTTACTGCCCAGAGGCCAGCAGCCTGGTGGTTCTGTAGACATGATCAAGTGGCACTTTCTAATACACCATACATTTACTCTAAAATCCAGACTGCCAACCATTGCAACTCTGCATATTTTCTCCTGTTGGCAAGCAGTGTGGACTGCAGTAATTCATCTTTAATGTTATAGAGGAAATCCTGACTTGCACCTGATCCTTGAACCCCATAGCCTCACGGAAACACTTCTGTGTGGTTTCTCTCGCTCTCTATTATTACTATGTCACATAAACGATTCGCAACTTTCCTTCTTATCAGCTTCAAGTCAGCATGTTATCAGCATAAAGACCAGTGTGACATTTGAGGAATGTCAAGTGATGAAGATCTCTGAGCAGGATATTATGCCACAGACCTGGGGGATTTGTGTAGCCTCAAGCTTAAACGGTGATGGCTTTCTGGAGTGCCTTCCAGATAAAAATAAGATGTTCCTGCTGGCACTTGCCGATTAGTGTAGAGAAGTATGCGTTCTCAGGCTAACGGCTGAATAGCAAATGCCTATGCTGATCTGTTGCAGTCAAGATGCTGAATATGGAGTAGGGACTTCAGCTGGAGAGTCCACATGATTATGTGTACTCTACTCTACAAGCTTTGTTAAGACCCGCTCTCCGGGAATTCTGAACGGCTCTGCTAGAGGACAATGTGACTGATGCACTAGCTATCCTCACATTCATGCCTTGTTAGCATTCACTTTTGTTTTATTCTGATCATTATGACATCACCACTATCCTGAATAATGATGTGTGTACCTTGTTTTTTATAAGATGTTTCTATCATATCCTTTAATAATGATAATGAAATGATTATTTCATTTAATATTTTAAAGACTGTTCTTAATCGATGATCTATAATATGTATTAGTGATAAGAATGCTTGATTTGATCTCCATGCCTTAGTGAAGGGACACTTTCTGGGCTTCTTTGATGATATATCCAGACTATGTTCACAGGTCTCAAATTATGAAAGCTTCCCAGCTTCCCTATGTTTCTTAGGATATTTTTTTTTTCATGTAAAATTTAATGCTTACAAAGGTTAATGTCTATGTCCTTAAGATTTTTAAAGTCCCTCATCATATTATTCCTGAGAATTTAGGGCTATTAATCTACTGTGTTATAGGCCACACCTAGGCCAATGTCACTATGCCAACCAAGTAAACTGGTAGTGCCTCTTGCGACTTCCTGAAGGAATACTCTACATCTGGATTCTCCAATATTACTGAGATAATGAGCAATATTATATACTATCTGAGGCAGGAATGCAGTATCAGTATGGTTTCTGAATGGGATATCTGGGAATTGCTAGAAAACTCAGATCTCCGGATGATAGCTTATGGTGCTAGCTGAGAATCAGAGAACACAAGTTCATTGTTTTTTTCCTGCAGTAGTTCTAGTGAAGATACTATGCTGTTTGTAGCTATTGCCTCCATCACTGCAATCCTGTGAAGCAGACACTCGATCACAAGGCCTTGTGCAGCTGCCATATCATCCCCGTGAAGGGGAGGGACCTTTAACTAGTGATGATTACATTGTGTGTTTCAAATCACAAGATTTCCACCATATCAACTTTCTCTTGGTATTTCAACAAATCATCACACGCTTGGGACATTAAACAAGAGCAAGTACTATCCTATAATTTGTTTAGTTACAAATACAATCTTATTTTATTGTGCTCTAGAATCAAGTTATCAGGGGGACTTGATGCTCTAGGTTTTGCATTTGCTAGAGGCCTCCTGAGATCTTTCCCTTGGGACTCCTGTCTTTGTATTTACAGTCAGAGTTTAATCATTTTGTAACCACTCTTCCCACACCTTCCTCTGTCACTGGATTCCTTTCTCACTACATCTAGAATACGGGGTTCCTAGAACTCAAGAACTTCAATGGAGTAGCAGATATGATTTGAATTAATGTTTCCATTTCAGAGTTGCTGTTCTAAATTTTATCTATAAGAGACACATTTGCAGATGAGGCAGGATAAGAAAGACTATCACTGAGGCAATATTACTCTGTATGCTACTAGAGCACTCAAGAACATAATAGATTCCTTAGAGAGTGGTTTCCAGCATCAGGTCAAGTCAGAATATCTGAGGAGGGAGGGAATGTACACAAGGATCATCTCTGTTTTGAGATGGACTTCAGTAGAAAAGGTAAAACTCTGGAGATGGAGATGGGCCTAATTTGTTCTACACCTCAAGGTTTTCTCTACTGAAAGATGAGACAAATAAACATTGTTTTAATTTTCTGCATTTTACACATAATACGATGCTATGATAAAACATTTTAACAAGTGACTAATTTACTGAACAAGTACCAGTAGATATGCTAATGTGAAAGAGAGAAATCTCATAAGGCTCCATCCTTACCAAAAGGACTAGAGGCAACAGGAGTCAGTCTTCCTCCATGTACGAACCCCTCGACTGGTTAACTAGTATCAAGTGGTCAGCCCCAAAATCATATACATACAGGCACAGTTAACAGACACAGCCAGTTGTATTTATGTATAAACAATAAGAATTAAGGAACAAGAGTCAATGAATTTGAGAGGTAGCTTGGTGGGTGGCATGGGAGGGATAGGAGGAGGAAAGGGAAGAGAGAAGCAATCTTTTTAGACATTAATTTTAAAAAATAATGAAGAAGTGCCAGATTTAGACTTAATATTCAGGAAGAAGTCTCTTAGGCTACATTAGCAAGTAATTCCATGGTATTCAAGAGACAGCTGCACATCGATTTATAGGCAAAAATTGCAAAGCCACCCTCTCTGCTACACAAGAACAAATACAGCATCTTTTTAAGGGATTAGGAAAACTGTCTCAGTGACTGAGAAGAATGGAATACAGTAATTTGCAGGGATAAACAAAGATCAAACTCTCTAACTTATGAAACAATGATGGATACTTTGAGTTTTCATTAAAGTAGAATGACAATTAACTAGCATGTTTGGACAAGGTAGAAGCCTGGCTTGATTTATATATACATTTTAAATTCTTGTTACTTCCTGGAAAACAGATTGTGGCTACAACAAAGTATCATAAGCTCCACATTTTTCCATGTACATTTTGAGCATAAGTGCTTAGACTGCAGAAAACATATCATTATTTTTGTTAGACTTTTTTTTGTATCTGTCGTAATATTTAAAACATGATAGTTTGTGAAAACAGTCATATAAATTATTACTAAGTGCTTATGTAAATTAATTAAAATGAAATACGATTATTTCTTAGTTGGGATTTTTTTCATGTATGAGAAATTAATTCTGAGTGGAAGTGAACTGTAAAAAAAAATTCCTTTGGGTAATCCTCGTCTACCTGGTGATAACTAGACATGGAGATTAACATAGCAGCTGGCCCAGCACTCTGACTGCCACCTTGGAATACTGTCAAAATGAACATCTATGTGCTATTTCCAATTTTGAGCTTTCTTGTGGACATCACTGCAGGTGGAAACAAAGTAAACAAAATGGATGTACCACTTCATAATGCATAATTTAACAGGAGTAGCAAGAACAACTTGAAAATAAAGCAGCAACATGTTTCTCCTTGCAGAAAAGAGGTCAAAGTTGGTTTATTTATACATAACTCACATTCTTATCCTTGGCATCTTTTTTTTTCCCCTGCAGCATAAGATTTTTCCAAACTACACCCAAGACCTTCTTGTGAGCTGAGAACCATGTAGAGCACACACATACATGCACCCAGCTTCCTGTGATATTTTAACTAAATACCCATGAGGTTAAAGCATCAAGTGCAAGACTTGAAGAGGAGATAGCTAAGAATGAAATATGAACTGGTTGCCCTTGATCTGACCAAAGGTATTATATAGTAGCTTCAATCTTGGCTTTCTTTATTCTTGAGTTTAAAGATTGTCAGCTTCACTTCAGTTAAATTTATCTCCTAGTTTGCTTCTTTTCTTTGTTTTATTTTCCACCATTTTATGAATCTGTTCTATTATCATAATCCTACTTATCCATACTGTTATTTCTGAACTTATTAGTTTAACTTTATTTCTACTTCTCTTCTTAGCCTGGATACTTTCCTCCTCCCATGAAATTTATTGTTCTTTTTGAGAATATTTTCTTCAGAGAACCAATAACTGTGGCCTCACCCACTTTTTCTCATTTTGTTACACATCTTGGGGTTGGTGTGAGGGATGGAGGCAGGTGGATAGCACAGAAGTGATAAAACGCTGAGAGCTTTTTCTCTTAAAGGACGTGAGTAGCAGTGATGCCGAGTGGAGATCTGATGTGGTTTGCTGACAGAAGTAACTATAAATTGTCAGACAAGGAGTCACGTTGATTGAGAAAAAGATTTTACAGAGTTGTGAACCAAAATGGGAGAAATAAAAGGGATCTAAAAAGAAGGTTAAATTTTAATGACTTAACATGAACATTTGGGGTGTTGATGGAAGCTAAACCACAGCCATCATGTTCAATAGACAATGCACATATAGACCAAGGGGGGCACAAGACAACACACAATCCGCCTATCTTAATCAGTAAGTAGTGCACATGTAGCCAGGCGGTGGTGGCACACGCCTTTAATCCTAGCACTTGGGAGGCAGAGCCAGGCGGATCTCCGTGAGATTGAGGCCAGCCTGGGCTACAGAGAGAGTTCCAGGAAAGGTGCAAATCTACACAGAGAACCCCCCCCCCTCTCTCTCTCTCTCTCTCTCACACACACACACACACACACACACACACACACACACACACACACACACAAGTAGTGCACATGTAGACTGATGGGGGCACAGGACAACATGAACTGCAGCATCCTGTTCAGTACCAAGTGCATGAATACACCAACAGAGGACAACATAGCAGAGGGAATTACAGTGGATAAGATCAAGTGTTCATTCTCTTATTTAAAAGAAAAAAAACTTTAATGGAATTTGGCTAATTCAGGCATACAGGAGCAATCAGATTTATCATACATCATTTGATCTTATTCTATTTATGTAATATCTTTCTGGTTAGGATATATACTAAGTTTAACAATTCTAACAACCTATTGTAAAAAAAAAATTAATAGAACTTGAACACATAAAACTACGTTCTTCCTTCCTCTTGTTTTCCTTTCCTTTAATTAAAAAAATTAAAGCATAGCCCACTAATATAAACTTTTTAAGTAATGGTATCAAATCCAATCTTTAGTCTTGGACATATGTATTCATTTTTTTACAATATATTCTTTTAATTAAGAATTTTTTTTACAAACCAATCAAAGATACCCCTCTTCCCTCCTCCCACTGCCAGCCTCCCCTCAACCAAGCCCTCACTCCCTCCTCAAGAAGACAAGGCCTTCCATGGGGAGGCACATCCAGTAGAGGCAAGTCCGAGGCTCAAGGCTGTGTGAAGTATCTCATCATAAGTAGTGGGCTCCAAAAAACCAACTCATGCACCAGGAATGGATCTTGATTCTACTGCCAGAGGGCCCCCAAGCAAATCAAGCTACACAATTTGTCTCACCATGCAGAGGGCTTAGTCCAGTCCCATGCAGGCTCCACAGCCACTGATCCAACTTTCATAAGTTCCCACTACTTTGGTTTGGTCATCTCTGCATTATGATCTTGATATACTTGCTCATAGAATCCCTCCTCTCTTTCTCTCTGACTGTATTCCTGGAGCTCTTTCTGGTTTTGGGTTGTGGATTGCTGCATCTGCCTCCATCAGTCACTGGAGAAAAGCACTGTGATGACAGTTAGGGTATTCACCAATCTGATCACTGGGGCAAGCCAGTTCAGTTCAGGCACTGCTCCACTATTTCTAGTAGTCCAAGCTGAGGTCATCCTTGGGGATTTCTGACAACTTCCCTAGCATCAAGTTTATCTCTATCCCCCATGACATCTCCCTCCACCATTGTATCTCTCTCATTGCTTTCTACTCCATCCCTGTTCCAGCTCAACCATCCCATTCGCTTATGTTCTCATCCCCCATCTCCTACCCTCCATTGCCCTCTCCTCACCCCCAGTTTACTCATGGAGATCTCATCTATTTCCCCTTCCCAGGGTGATCCATCCATTCCTCTTTGGGTCTTCCTTGTTAGCTAGTTTCTCTGGAGTTGTGGGTTGTTTTCTGGTTTTCCTTTGTTTTACTTCTAGTATCCACTTATGAGTGGGTACATACCATGTTTGTCCTTCTGAGTCTGGGTTACCTCACTCAGGATGATATTTTCTAATTCCATCCATTTGCCTGCAAATTTCATGATGTCATTGTTTTTCTCTGCTGAGTAGTACTCTATTGTGTATATGTACATTTTCTCAATCCATTCTTCAGTTGATGGGCATCTAGGTTGTTTCCAGGTTCTAGCTATTACAAATAATTCTGCTATGAACAGAGGTGAGCATGTGTCCCTGTGGTATGATTAAGCATTCCTTGGGCATATGCCCAAGAGTGGTATAGTTGGGTCTTGAAGAAGACTGAGTCCCAATTTTCTGAAAAACTGTCACACTGATTTCCAAAGTGGCATAAGAGACCCCAAAAACTCTACCAGGGAAATCCTACAGCTGATAAACAGCTTCAGTAACATAGCAAGATACAAAATTAACTAAAAAAATCACTATCTTTCCTATATACAAATGATAATTGGGCTGGGAAAGAAATCACAAAAACATCACCCATTACAATAGCCACAAATAATATAAAGTATCTTGGGGTAATTCTAATTAAGCAAGTGAAAGACCTGTATGACAAGAACTTTAAGTCCCTGAAGAAAGAAATTGAAGAAGATATCAGAAAATGGAAATAACTCCCATGCTCATGGATAGGTAGAGTTAACATAGTAATTGGCAATCTTACTAAAGGAATCTCCGGATTCAATGCAATCCCTATCAAAATCACAACACAATTCTTCACAGACCTGGAAAGAACAATACTCAACTTCATATGGAAAAACAGAAAATCTAGGATAGCTAAAAGAATTCTGTACAACAAACTCATCTCTGGATGCATCACCCTCCCTAACATCAAGCTCTATTATAGAGCTATAGTAATAAAAACAGCTTGGTATTGGCATAAAAACTAACATGTGGACCAATAGAATCGAATTGATGACCCTGACATTAACCCACACACCTATTTTTCTACAATATTTTCTATGGCTATTGTAAAAACAAATAAATTGCTCTGAGTTGATATTCTTTATTTTTTGTTAAACTAATTCCTAGTTTTTGTGTGCGCTTGTTTGTTTGTTTTGTTTTTTTGATGCAGGGGTTCTCTGTGTAGTTTTTGGTCCCTGTCCTGGATCTTGCCCTGTAGACCAGGCTGGCCTTGAACTCACAGAGATCTGCCTGCCTCTGCCTCTTGAGTGCTGGGATTAAAGGCATGTACCACTGCAGCCTGGCCAACTCCTAGTTTTTTTAATCAATTTTGTTGTTATTATAAATGTCATATTATTTTAACAGCATTTGTTCTATCTTTGTGGCACTATTTAATACTTATGTGAAAGATTCTTACTGATTTCTGAAGAGTATTTTATATATTTATAAGCCATGTGATATTAGTAATGAATAAGAAGTTTTTCCAAGCTTAGTCAACTCACTTTATATTTCTATGCCTCAGTTTCCTCAATCACACACCAAAAATATTAGGAATTCTAATTTAAGGAGTCATCAGTAATAAATTTCTAAAACAAAACAAAAAAAGTAGTAGTGGATTCTTAGAACTCTGATTGCCACTTGAGCATCATTGAAAAGGATTATATGTTACTCCTATTATTTCCAATATTAATAATTTAAGAAGTACAGTTTTGTTATTGCTATAAATGAACTTAATTTGTGGAAATTTAACTTCCTGAGAAATGTTGCTTAAATAAGAAGTCACTGCATGTTTATCATAATCTCAGCTGGTAAACTGACCTTTGAAGACTGATGCCTTATTTCAAGTGACAATTAAATCCAGATCACAATTTGACAGGTGTTTCTGTCATCATTCTGAGCCACAGTGGTTAAATAAAGTAAAGCTTCTGTCCCTTCATTAGAAATATTACAATGGATTAGGGCTCTATCATTTGTACCAGTCAGTGGGTTATATATTAACACATTTGTTGTTTGAGATCTCAGTTTGAAGTCTCTTTATTCCAGCTCTACAGCCTTGATGTGTCATGCTCTCTCTTATTGGGATATCATTTGATATCTAAATAAGATTAATCCTGATATCACTAATGATGGACCATAGAACAGTATTTTTCTTCTCTTCTTCAAAGTCAGACTGCCTTTACAGCAGCTTCCAGCATGTAGATTTGGCCTTGGCAACCTCAAGGAATACAACAAAGTCTGAAACGACTGTCTAATATATATATCCAATTGTGTTAATTTAAAGAAAAACTATTGTATGAGATCATGAGATAGCTCATCATGTAAAGGCACCTGCCACTAAGACTGAGAAGTTGAGTTCAATCTCTGGATCCATATGGTGAAAGGTAAGTATAGACTCTCCTGCAAGGTGTTCTCTGGCCTCCACATGGAATCCATTTTGTGTACATATACACATATACATACAAACACACACATATTGAATATAATTTTTAAAGGAAAATGGTTGCAAACATTTCTCACATAAATTCATGCCAATACTCAGCATTTAAAATCCAGGCAAATTAGGTATGACATCATACCAAACCAAACCAAAACAAAACTGTAAGTCAGTGGTTTAAAACTTTACCAAACTTTATTACCTAAATTTAAGGCAAATGCCTTGGCCTCTGAGGACATTAACAGGAATAATATCAGAGGACATTGGGAACATTTTCTTACCAGGAGACACAGGAGGCACAGATCCTCTAAGCTTAGAATAGGATTACATTAACACCAGCATAAGCCTGATCACTACACATACTACTTAACTTCTGTGAACCTCAAGAGTTTTTCAGACACTTGGAGTGAGAGGTGCAAGAATGCACAATTAGCTAGAAGAGCTCTGTCCTTAGAATTTACAACATATAATCATCCATCTTCAAATTCCTTGAACTTAAATATTTGATATTATATTTATAGTTACTCTAAGTCAACAATGAGCAATTGTAATGGATAAGAAAGGATAATACCTAGGAAGTACATGGCTTAAACTGGGAAGATATGACACACTACTCATCAACTTACCTATGTGATGACATTAAGCACTGCACACACTGTGTGGTTAGTGAGCAGCAGTGGTAGGAGAGGTGCTATAATGAAAGGAATAAAGATCTATACACATATGTATATATACTCCCCATTTCAACATGAGAATGTATAGTACGTGGACCGGTGTCCTCTGATTTGTCCTGATAGCTGGTAAGTATATATTTATTAATGATTTTATCATCTCATAGACTGCTTTGATTTGCATACAAAAGGTCCCCAGCATGCTCTTGTGTTGAATGTGTTCATGGTCCTCAGTTTCTGGGGCAACTTTTGGAGGTAGTTGAAAGTTTAGGAGGTGGTACTTAATTTGGAGGAAATAGGTCACTTTGGACATGACTTTGAAAATACTGTATTGTCCTTTGCCACATTATTGTTCTGTGCTTCTTGTCTACCATGAAGTAAGGAAGCTCTTCCTCCACTCTCCTGCTGCCAGTATATTTTGACTCACCTGGGTCAGAATCAATGAAACCAAGGACTACAGATTGGAATCACTGAAGCTTTCAGTCACATAAATGCTCCCCATAAGAGCTAATGCCATGCAGTTTGCTAGTAGTGAGGCAATAGAGTAATACACATCCAAATACACAACTATGGAACATGTCCATCAAAGAACTATGTGTATTATGGGACATACCTAGGTGTACATTTCATAACTGAACTGTATTTAATATGGGTATTTGTAATATGCAGCCATATCTAGATTTCATTTCTGTCAGATCACAAAGAGAAAGAGAACAAAAAAATCACCAGCAGTTGCACCTTACTGAACATGTGTAAGTTGTTTGCTCATGTCATTATGATTTCAGCAATAAAGTATAACAATTATTTTCAGGTATTGTAAGTAATGTAGAGAAAATTTAAGGGACAATATATTTAGGACATGGAAATACAATTTCATTTTATATAGTAACCTCACCATATTTATATTTTGCTTTCTTTGATGGGTCCTAGAAACATACCCCACTTTTACTCAGTGAGTACATGAAAGCAAATACACACTACATAAGAATTCTAGGCTCCTATGTCTCTTAAATCCAAATAGTTAGCACTATAGTGCTTACAAATAAAAACAACCCAATACCCCCCCACCCCAGTACAGGCTATCTGCAAGTCTGTCTCTCCTATTTCTTTAATAAAATAAGGATTATAGGAACACACCAGTTGCAAACATTCCACTGAGCAACAGGACAGAAAGGCAGCTGGAATAGGGAGAGAGATGCCAATTAGCAAGTATTGAACGTACATGCAGGGTGAAATGTAGTTTTTCAGGTAACAATATAAGAAGCTGCTTAAAAAGCTTAAATATGAAAGAGACCACATCTGAGTTTCAGACTAGCAGGTGATTTTATGTTGCTTGATAAACTTATAATTAGTATGGCATATGGCAGAAAACTTCTCAATTAAAAAGATTCTTAATATAATTAACCTACTAGAATTAGTCCAGAAAATTTAAACATGCTTCATAAGTTAAGAATAAATCATTGCCATTTGGGTGGGGAAGCAAATTTTAGAACATGCCAAACTCTACAATCTTATAAAGCAATAAAAAAAAAATCTGAGAAGAGCAGCCAAATTTATATTTGCATATGAAGTATGACCAATGATTCATTCTCAAAACAATATGAAGGCAAATTTACAATTTAGCTCATGGTCTGCATAGCATGGTGTAAATGAATCAAACAATATACAATAAATTTCAGAGACATTTAGGTTTCAGGTCTGGCAGTTAAATCACAGGTGGGCTCCCACTACAGATAGATATATTGTTGGAATGATAAAAACACTGGAGTAAAAATGTCTTATCCTACTTTAAGCATCTGACTTCAGAAGAAAAGGAAACAGCGGGGGAGATAACAAGTGGTGATAGGAACAGAAAAGAACTAATCTCAGAGCCAAAAATAAAAGGAAGAATCAAAGCAAAGCCACCTGTGTGACCTAGCTGAACAATCCCGGGGTGAAATGAATCAATCCAACTTACAATTTGTGGCTGAGCTGCAGAAATGGATCTGGAAAAATCAAAGGGGATTGGTGAAGGGAGGGGGAGGAAAAACCAGCCGGGGAGTCGTTTGATCAAGCTCTACATTGCTCCATCAGATGAGCAAATCAAACAGCTTTACTGTGCATCGCTGGCAGATTTATAGATTTTAATTCTGTTGAAATGCACATGTTCATTTTGATGAGGAATGGAGTCCGACAGAGGACGTGACCTAGTGCATTTAATATGTATTTATCAAACTTTCAACTTTATCCCTGTGTTACAAAGGGCTGGGAATCAGAATTCATAGAAAACATTTAGAAATCAAAATTAAATAATTAGAATCAAAAACAAATATTGATGTTTTTGAAGATTTAGATATATTTTTTAAAACCTAAATAAGCCTTATTGGAAACATTTAATAGACAGTGTAAAATCCTTTTAATGTTAGGGTTTATTCCAATTTACAACCTCCTTCCTTTTCTACTCTTCACAAGAGAAAGTAGTATTTCAGCACAAAATTTGCATAACCGTACAACTCATGAATCTAGTAAAAATTAGCTTGAGAAAATATTCAAGTAAATAAAAAAGACATATTTTCAAGCTAAAAGTTAATAATTTAGGACAATTTCATGACTCATTATGTCTATTATCAAGTATTATGAAATAATGTTATCAATGAATTCCATTTAAATATTTCCAGTAAGGTTTATTCAAAGATGCTCATACATAAGAAATAAATAACTGCTATGTACATAGATGGCATGTCAACTGAATATCTAAAAGTGTTTTATATCACATATTATGGCTATCTAAGAAGGTTAAAAATGGACTGGCAATTGTTTCTTAATAAACTCATTCACATTTCCCATGTGTTTTTAGATGGGATTTGAAAATTTGCATTTCATGCAAAGCAAATACTCTACTTATCAGGGTGATTATTATATGCATTTAACACAGGCATGACCCTGGTTATCTCCCCTAATCATTCAACTTACATGTAAATGTAACCATACAACAATTGACCAGGAGCAATACCAATATAATAAAAATGTACATGTGTTTTCATAGTAGTTGGATGTTTTTGTTGTTGTTTTTGTTTAGTCTTTATTCATTTTTATTTTATGTATATGAGTGTTACATTTGTATGTAAATATGGATACCACCTGAGTACCTTTGAGAAAAAGATGTTAAATCCCTTGGAACTGGAGTTAGAGAAGGTTGTTAGCAGCTATGTGGATGCTGGGAACAAAACTTGGGCTTCTATGAGAAGAGCAAGTGCTCCTAACTGCTAAGACATCTATCTACTACCTTATTTTTCTATTTACATAACATTATGAAATAACCAAATTTAGTGCAGACAGATTGAACAAAGAACCAAGGATCTTGCAACACATAGAACCGAGTTAATTCAGAGAGCTTCACCTGTCAGTGCAGCCAAACAATAAATAGGCTGATAAATGAAGTTATATATAGGAACAGCTTGATTGGATATTGCTTGAGATTTCCATATCTGGGGTTGGTCTGACCAGTTACCACATTTGACTGGCTGACATTCTGTTACTGTGCTAACGGTTATCTATTTGTTATGAAAATATATACTTAGTCAGGTTTCAGGGTTTTTGCCTACTACATTAGGGTGCAGATGGCTTTGTAGAAATTCACAGTAATAAATCACTGTCATTCAAATTTGATTTAATTAGCAATTTTGAGGGAAAGTAATATTAAGAGTGTGGTATTCCCATTTGGTAGTGTTTAGTGTGTATCTGTGTATCATATAAGGAATGATATTAGCAGAACTTCACTTTAGTTCCAGCTTCTCAATATTTTAGGTGAAATGATCTTGAGAAAATTGCTGCTTAGCCGGGTATAGTCTAGAAATAGACAAAACAAAACCTACTTAGAATTACTAAGTACAAGCTTTTAATTAACTGTAATAGTATCTTTATTCAATGACAAAAGTTGATCTGTAGCAATTACTATGTTAATTGATTGAAGTGTAATCTGTCTTGCTAGCTAGCCCAGATTGGCCACAGATCCCATTAGCAACAGTGTACGTCTATAAGTGATTTGTAAATATTTGTGAGGAGATGTTTGTCTTTACTGTACTGGGATTAGTGGTTATAGTTAGTTGGTAGCTGGGGTGCTCAGAGTGTTGTTTATCTATGAATAGTGGTGCAGTTTATAAAACAGATAAATGCTATATTTAATCCATGTGTTTCATCACAAGAAATTTTTCAGTTTTCAGAAATAGCAGCATTTCTCATGCACAAATTCAATGAATTAACTAAGAAGCACATTGATATATAAGTAATGACATGCTTAGCCAAGAGTCTACCACTGCTGACATAGCAACATCACCAAGATCATGGTAGACATCAGGGTTCCTTACAGGCTTGAACATTTAGTGACGCTGGACAGATAGGTATGGGTTCCCCATTGCATTGCTGTACAGAATAGGTTGGTAATGTCATAAAAGCCCTGTGTTCTGCCAGCTCAGGCCTCCCTTTTGCTGTTTGTAACTAGTGTGGTTTCTACAACACTTAGTGTATCACCATTTTTACATATCCAAATGGTTGTTCACACCATAGGGTGATTGCTCAGTCTTTTCTTTCACTTAGTCATTCACATTTGATCTTCCTCCACATATTTTTAAGAGTTCATATTTCACAGTACTTTAGTATGGAACAATATCCCATTGCCTGTGCACAATCAACTGAGTCATCTTCATTGTTTTCAAATTTGGGTACACAATGAGTTCTGTTGTAAATATACTACAGAGGGTTATTGTGTTTGAAAGTAACATGCATAAATAAAAGCTAAAGAGATAGTTTTGAGGTTAAAAAGAATAGAAAAAACCCAAACACTTAAATATTTTCAACAAAAATTAATAAAGATACATTATAGACTATAAAATAAATAATTTGTGGGTATATATGGTTTAAGCATGTGTACATGTGAGTGCAAACATGTGTACACATATGTTCAGAGGTGTGTGAGGGAGTGCAAGACTGGAGGTCAGAGGTTGACTTTGGAGTTCTCAAGTGCTTATGCATGATAATTTTTGAAACAGGGGTTCTCACAAAAGCAGAAACACAAGTATTTCACTACTTGGCTGGCAACGAATTTTGGGGATCTTCCTTTCCTTCCCTTCCCATCGCTGAGGTTACAAGTGTTCACCATCACACTTACTATTGGGTGTGGAAAGTGAAGATATCAACTCAGGTCTTTTTGCTTTTACGGAAGGCACTTTACTGATTAAACCAACTCCCTAATACCCAAAGGTACAATTTATCAAAATATATCACAGATCTGCTTACAGACCTCCATATATTATGTACTAAATATGAATAACTATAAATACATAAGTTCAATTAAAATGTACTTTTAGGACTTTAGAGAAAGTCTAGATGATAAGATGCAGTCTTGATGGATACTATTAATAGTATATTGGTATATAATATAAATACACCAAGCAATTTGAACTTTTTGTGGATTCACTTGTGTTCCAGGTTCAATTTTAACACCATTACATTATGATCCACCTAATAATCTAATTCTACACATCCTTATTATTTTCCTTTCATGAATGAGAAAATAGCAGGCCTAAAGCTCGTATTCCTGATAATGCATTTTCAAACTCAGATAGTGTAACATCGATGTCCTTCACTATTTTTCTAAGTATCTGTAAATTTATGCAAAACTACTTGTTTGGAAACACTAGTAAATAGAACGCTTGAGCCATAATAATCCAGATGGATAGTGGGAAGTGCAAGTGACACTGAAATATTTTAAGGTTTATCAGAGCACAAATACGTGTTCTGATACTATATATCATAAAATTTTATATATCATAAAATTATGAGTAATGGTACAAACAGAAAATAAAACAGTACCAAAGAAAATTAAAATTTAGAATTGCTCTGCTAGGACCAGCACTCTGGACATCAAATAGTTACAAAATATGATAAAAGCAGATAAATACATTCACTTTTAAAAATATCATTCTAAAAAGTAGTAACAAGAGGTGGCTCCCACCAATTGCTGGATGAAGCCTCTCTGATAACAATCGGCTAGGCACCGGTTTATGAGTATAGCAGAATATCGTAGGCATCATTACACTGACATGTTTTTTCTCCAGTCAGGTTTGGTTCTATTCTAGGTCTCTGGGTCATTCAGCCTGTGGGTCCTGGTGCTGCAGGCAGTTTCAGGGGTGGGCTTAGTCGCCTGGCTTGGGTTTTAGGCTAGACCAGTCATTGGTTGGCCACTCCATAACCAAACATTTAGCTGGAGCTGGGGAATCCTTCAGAAGATGGGGAGAATGGATTCTAGGAGGTGGAGGGGCCGTGGACACAAGAAAACCCACAGTATCAACTAACTTGGGCCCACAAAGACGAAACCAACAACTAGGAAGTCTTCGTGGAACTGACCTACGCCATCTGCATATATGTTACAGTTGTGTAGCTTGGTCTTCTGTAGGACTCCTAACAGTGAGAGCAGGGGCTCTCTCTCACTCTTTTGCTGGCTTTTGGGATCCTACCCCTCAGACTCGGTTGCCTTGCCCAGCCTTAATATATTGGGAGGTACTTAGTCTCATTGCAACTTCATATGCCATGATTTTTTGATATCCATGGAAGGCCTGCCCTTTCTAGAACAGAAATGGAGGAGGAATGGATTTGGGGGTGGGGGTGGGGCCAGAGGAAGAGTGGAGACAAAGGGGCAGAGGGGAGCAACTGGAAGGAGATGAGGGAGGGGAAACTGTCAGGATGTAAAATAACTAACGAACGAATGAACTCACTAAATAAATAAACAGATAGCTTACAATAATTATTGAAGTATTATATAACATAGATATGAAAAGGGAAAGACAAAGATGTCAAAAGTTTGCAAGTCAAATACATCAGTGAGTATAGTGGAAATTTAATAAGTTATGAAGCACATCTGGTTTTTAAAACTAAGCTTTCACAAAATTGGCTTTTTTTTTTTAAAAACAAATTGAAGGGTAGTTTAACATTTGAATGATCTGAAGGTAAGGACTTTTGTTAATGATGGCTTCATAACTTAATATGGATTTCTGGTTTGTCCCCTCCACACACAAAAGTCAACTCTGAAAAAAATACAGAAATATAAAGTGTAGATGTTACTAACTATGGTAATCAGTATAAGAAAACTAGGACTCTTGGAAGTTCTTATTTATACAGATGGAGGTCCATGGAGTATTTGAGGGCACATAGTTTGAGAAAATAATTTGATTATGTTTTACTCCGGTCCTTTTTTTCCTTCCCTTGAGTTCATCTTTTCTCTAAATTGCCAGATGGCATGAGCCCAAATGCATCCATTTGATAGAGGTGCATTAAATTTGAAAGACCAAAGATTAAAGTTGCACACTTCAAATGTCTACAGATATGTTTTAAAATTATTTTATTTTATCATGGACCACATTTCCAGATTCAGATGTGAAATTACAGAGAACATTTCCAGATTTGCATTTCCAGATTCAGATGTGAAATTACAGAGAACAAAGCATATACACTATATAAGTAGCTAAATATCAATAGGTTGGAAGGCATAAATATTCCTTTAGACTATTGAAAACATTATCTACAAAGTGAGTGGTCATAGATGGTATGTGACTAAAGACACACTCAAATATGGCATCATCTGGATAGATTTTAGAATAAGAGAAAGACATAGTTTACTTCAACAATTCAATAAATGCCACATTCATTACCATTTTAGAGTTTTTACGTGTATTCTAGTATATGGAAGTGCACAGACACATTTTTAGTTATGTAGTAATAAATCATGCAAATGAATCAAGGTGCTTTAAGGATCCCTGAAGCTGTAAGACTCACTAAGCAATGGAACCCCATCAACTGTCCTGAGAGTGTTTCAATTCTTAAGCTAGGTAGTGTCTACCCAGGTGATTATTATCACTCTATATACTTTACCATCTTAAATATTTAATAATCATTCAAGTGCACCAGAATAAATGTCTGGTAAGAGAACATTATGTGTTGAAAGAATGGTCTCTTTTTCTGCAGTCATATTTTATACTCTGTCTGAGAGGCAGAGCACAGCTGGTCAATCAGTCTTTTTAGAAGCTAAGCACATTTTATTATGCTTCAAAACTGGGAGAGAGGAGTCCTGTGACTATTTTGGGACCATTTACATTAGACATTTGAGTTAATATCTGTGGTATATCACTCATTATCACATAAATAAACCAACTACTGACAATCCTGACCATTTCAGTTCAGGGCAGATGGTTTTAGGGTCAATAAATTTGACAGAAATAAACTAAGTAACCCTTTTGCTCAGCAGTTCTTAGCATACTCTGTTATAAACTGTGAAACTAGATCTTGGAGTCTCAGCTGTTTGTATATACATAGGAGAGCAAATGCACTCTTGAAAATGAGGTTTTATGATTCAAGTGATTATTTTATAAACATAAATGAACCTATCATGTAAATTTCAACTTTGTCAAATTTTAAAAATGAAAACAAGGAAGTAAAATATATGAATCTTAGGAAAATGCATTTTTTTGCTAATATAAAGATGTATTTATTCATAAGAAACTAGATACATGCTTCTTATGTGTTATAGTGAATCTGTGCAGCACATTTATGGAGTAGATATATGTTCTTTCTTGCTTTACATGAATGAGGAAACTGATTTGCACAGGACATGTTAAAACAAGCATGTCTGTAGTAAGAGAGCTTTCTGTTTTCTGATTCATTAAAGTATTTCAGGGTAACACAAATCATGGGTGTTGATATTAATGTAGGTTTCCAGATTTCATGACAAAGCAGAATTTGGCTCAAATGGGATGCCTTTGTTGGTCTTCAGGATTATCTCCTGCCCCCATGGTTAAAGGTTAATTTTCATCCTATGAATCAGACTAAAGTATTATTATTATTATTATTATTATTATTATTATTAATATTGTTGTTGTTAAATGGAAATCACACTCTTCACATTATTTTTTGTCTTAGTTTCTTCTTTTCTTTTTCTTTTTGGTTTTTTGAGACAGGGATTCTCTGAGTAGGCCTGGCTGCCCTGGAAGTCACTTTGTAGACCAGTCTGCTCTCAAACTTGAGATCAGCCTTCCTCTGCCTCCCATATGCTGAGATTAAAGGCATGGGCCATGCCCCCCCCCTTTTTCCTAACACAAAGAATCATTCATATTGTGTGAGCATTAGCAGTTTATTAGTTGCTATTCGTGTAAAGATAAAATGAATCTACTTACTCTTTGGTAAACACATGTTGTGTACATGTCGGCTGACATGGATAAAGTTGTTGAAATATCCTGCTTCATCATATTTAAGTGTGGCCCTCATGTATTTATATCGCTGGAAGAAGGGTTTTCTAGTTCATGTAATATCTTGAAATCCACGTGGAGGAAGAATCTTCTTAAATTATTGTTTCAGTTTATTGTCTTGTTTTTATTATAGAAGTTGTTCCACATTTTGTGAACATTTAGCACATTGGTAAATTTTTCTCTTTTGATCTTTCTGATTGAAGAATAATAGTACTTTTAGTATTTTTAATTGTGGTAGTTTGGGTAGCTAAAGAAAACTATCACATTTTCTTATTTTTTGCCACTTTTTTATGTGCTTGAGAAGTTTAATTTTTTTAGTTGAGAATTTCATATATTGTATTTTGATCATATTCATTCCCTTCCTCAATGTCTCTCAGATCTAACTCCCTTTCCTACTCATCCAAATTTTTTCCCTTCTTACTTTAATTGATGATAGTTTAAATTATCATTTTTCCCATTTATTTTCTACAGTAAAACCTGTTAAAATTTTGTAACTGAACTTTAAATATACAATGTGAATTATGTGTATGTAGAGGAGGTTGTGTATATTTTGTATAATAAACATTAATAAATGCATACAATATGTGTAAATCATATAGATTCCACTGTTCTGGGCTTAGGGAATTATAGTAATATTTTATTTGTACTAAAATGTTATTTGTATGTTAATAAATAAAGTTGCTCCGGCTTCAGAGCTATTAGCAAGCCATAGGAAAGCCAGGCTGTGGTGGTGCATGCCTTTAATCCCAGCACTTGGTAGGCAGAGCTAGGTAAGTCTCTGTGTGTTCAGGGATACAGCCAGCATTGGATACACAGGCCTTTAATCTCAATACCAACCATAGAAGACCTGGAGGTCTGTACAGACAGGCAGTGATGAGGCAGTCATGTGGTTGGGTTTACAACCAATGAGAAGGCAGAACTGAAAGTCTTTATAAAGACTTTAACACAGGAAGTAGCTCTCTTTCAGAGAGGTAGGACTACCACAGGAGGAAGGGTAAGGTTTTAGCTCTTAGCTCTGACCTCTTGGCAGTTTCAAAAGGTTTGAGAAATGTTAGATGTTTTGGATGTGGAAAGCAAGGACACTGAAAAGGGACTGTAAATGGGTCATTCCTAGAAACAATGTTTCTTCAAGGAACACTGGCAACAGAATTCCCCTTCTTTCTGGAGTATGCAGAAGGTGTGGTAAGGGAAAACACTGGACCAAAGACTATAGATTAACAAGGGACAGACAAGGTAATCCTTTGCCTTGGGCTTCAGGAAACTCCCAGAGGAGCCTCAGGCAGGCCCCCACAGTAAATCCAGTTCAAACCTTTCCTGTAGTTGTAGAGGAAACCCCTAATCAAAGTAACTAAATAACCAAATGCCTATTGGAATAAATCATGCTGGTCAGGATGATGAAACAGAGAGAATAGGCAATTCAGGAAAAAAAAATTTAAAAAAATTGGCAAACTTCTATTAATGAATTAAGACCAAAATTAACAATAAAAATAAATGGTGTTTTGTTGTCTGGTCTGGTAGACGCAGATGTGGACATTACCATAGTTGCACCAGAATTTTGGTATACAACTTGGCCTCTTCAGGAGGTAAATGTTCAACTGTTAGGAATTGGGACATTATCTCAAGTGAAACAGAGTGCAAGATGGCTCGAATTGATAGGTCCAGAAGGAGAGAGAGGAAAATTAAAACCATATGTGGCTAACATAGCTATGAACCTGTGGAGTCGAGACTTGTTGCAACAATGGAGTACTCAGATTAATATCCCTCCAATCTCAGAAACCAATCATAAACTAGCACATGTTTCTGAGAGAAATATTAGAAGATATTATTCTAATGAGTGGTCACCAGTCACCCATGTTACAAGAACATGGCACTACAACTGACGATCTTCCAAAAACACCAACAGCTCTACCTTTAAAATGGTCAACAGACAAGCCTGTATGGATGGGTTCAGCAATGGCCTTTAACAACAGAGAAACTCCAGGCTTTAGAAAAGCTGGTAGAACAGTTAAATTCTCAGCATATTGAACAATCAACCAGCCCTTGGAATTCTCCTGTATTTGTTATTAAAAAGAAATCTGGTAAATGGAGAATGGCAACAGACCTTAGAGCAATTAAAAAAGTAATTCAGCCAATGGGCTCTCTACAATCTGGAATTCCTTTGCCTACTCTGTTACCAAAAGGATGGCCTCTCATAGTTATTGATTTGAAAGACTATTTCTTTTCAATACCCTTACAAGAAAAAGACAGAGAAAGACTTGCTTTCACAGTGCCTACTTTTAATAATTCTCAACCGGTTAAAAGATTTCAATAGAGAGTCCTCCTACAGGGAATGTTGAATAGTCCAACTCTGTGCCAATATTTTGTACAACAGCCATTGGAAGTGGAATGTAAAAAATTTCCTAAATCTAAAATTTATCATTATATGGATGATATTTTACTAGCTGACTCAAATGCAGATACTTTAGAAAGAATGTTTGAAGAAGTAAGGAAAAATTTGCCTTGCTGGGGATTACAAATTGCTCCTGAAAAGACACAAAGAGGAGATTCTATTAATTATTTAGGATATAAAATAGAGCTACAAAAAATTAGACCCCAAAAGGTTCAAATTAGGAGAGATCGACTACAGACTCTTAATGACTTTTAAAGATTATTTGGAGGCATTTCTCATCTAAGAACTATTGTTGGGGCAAAAAATGATGAACTGAATAATATGTTCAAAACCTTAGAAGGTGACAAGGGCTTAAATAGTCATAGAGAATTAGCCTTGGTAGAAAAGAAAGTACATGAAGGGCACGTGGATCATATTGATCCAAAGCTGGATTGCATTTTGGTTATTTTACCTTCTAGACATTCTCCTACAGGAATATTAATGCAGAGGGAAGATATTATATTGGAATGGATATTTTTACCAAATAAACCAAATAAAAAATTAAAAACTTATGTGGAAAAAATCTCTGACTTGATTTGGAAAAGAAAATTGAGACTTTGTCAATTAGCAGGAATAGACCCAGCAGAAATTGTACCTTTAACTAAGGAGGACATTGAAAAATTATGGACAGAAAGTGAACCTTGGCAAAAAGCTTGCAGTAATTTTTTGGGAGAAATTAACAGCAAATATCCCAAAAGCGATAGAATTGATCTTATAAAGAGAGCTGATTGGATCTTGCCTTGAATTGTAGGAGAAAAATCCATATCTGGAGTTAGTACATTTTATACAGATGCCAACAAAGAAGGAAAGGCAGGTTACAAATCGGAAAATCTAAGTAAAGTGGTTCAAAGTCCTTATAATTCAGTTCAAAAATCAGAATTGTATGCTATTCTGTTGGTATTAATGGATTTTTCAGAACCTCTCAACATAGTAACTGACTCTCAGTATGCTGAAAGAGTAGTATTACATCTTGAGACTGCAGAATTTATCGCTGATGCTTCAGAATTAACTTCACTATTTATTCAATTACAAGATACAATCAGGAAAAGGAGTCATCCTTTATATATAACTCACATCCATCCAATCCTATACTGGTCTACCAGGCCCTCTAGCACAAGACAATGATGAGATTGATAAATTATTGATAGGAATTGTGCTGGCGGCCTCAGAATTTCATAAAAAACATCATGTCAATAGTAAAAGTTTAAAAAAGGATTTTTCCATAACCTGGCAACAAGCCAAAGAAATAGTAAAGAAATGTCCTACTTGTTCCTTCTACAATCAAACGCCATTACCAGCAGGATGTAACCCAAAGGGTACTCAGAGGAATGAAATCTGGCAGATGGACGTGTTTCACTTTGCAGAATTTGGAAGATTGAAATATGTATACCACACCATCGATACTTATTCAGGATTTCAATGGGCAACTGCTTTGAGTTCTGCAAAAGCTAATTCTGTAATCAATCATTTGCTAGAAGTTATGGCCATCATGGGTATACCTGCACAAATCAAAACTGATAATGCTCCATCATAAGTCTCTGTTAAAATGAAACAGGTTTTTGCTTATTACAATATAAAGCATATTACAGGTATACCACATAATCCTACAGGTCAAGCAGTTATAGAAAGATCAAACAGAACTCTAAAGGATATGCTAAATAAACAGAAAGGGTAAGAAAACCCCCCAAAATACACTACATAATGCTCTATTAACTTTGAATTTTCTGAATGCCAATGAGAAAGGAACAACAGCTGCAGAGAGACATTGGATAATAGAAAAAATTACAGAATTAAATCAGCCTATATACTTTAAGGATGTACTGACCTCAGAATGGAAACCAGGATATGTATTACATTGGGGACAAGGTTTTGCTTTTGTTTGTACAAGAGAAGATAAGCTGTGGGTACCATCAAAATTGATAAAGGTTCGATTTGAACAAGAGAGACCTCTCAATTAGAAGAGGTGATAGTTCATCAACCAGCATGAACATCCAATTTAAACTAACTGGTACCAGTAACACATGCCTTTTCATTTAATCAGATAACAACTTGCCAAAAAGGAACATCCCCAAAAATCTTTGGGGGAAGGTTTTTGTTTTTGTCTCTAAGGAGAATGAAGGTTAAGGAATCTGAAGAACACTGGACAAATGAGACAACTGAAGAAAAGGGACAAATCATCTATCCCAGGAAACAGAGTGAAATGGCGTATGGGTATATCATCTGAAAAATTTTATAAGTCTTCCTAAATGTTTGTTTCTGCTCTAACACTATTGGTCTTCTAATAGTCCCAGTTCAATTAAAATTTAAAGCTGACTTTGGAGTTGGAGAATGGCTCTCTCCCTCTTTAAACTCAAGCATGTTGTTAAAAGGAAAATGCAAACTCCCTGTATTATGCCAGAAGAAAAGAGCCATCTTCTGCTATGGAACAGGAGAAAAGCCAAATTAATTAAGGGACTATTCTATTACTAATCTCAACTCTTTGATTCTATTCTGATTCTTTAAACTTTTCTTAAAGTATGAATTTTATATCAAAATTTAAAAGATTAATATATATATATATACATACATTTTAAACTTTGTTAACATATGAATGGTCATATAGAGTACTAATTCTAGAAAGAAAAAAGGCTTCAATTAGCTGCATATATATGTCTTTGTGTTTGAGTCTCTTATCAGTTTTCTGCAGGAATTCATGGCCAGGCCTAACATCAATTGAAGTCTCCAGGAAGAATATGGGCCCCATAATAACAACAATTCCACATGGACAATAATAACATCACTAAGCTGACAAACATCATCTACAGATCACCTTTGAACTACAAAGTGCTCAGAGCAATTTTGAGAGTGCTAGCTGAGATGATCCAATCTCAAAGACTACTTGAATAAGGATTTGAGATAAACCCTGAACTTTGGCATTATACACAGACTGGATAACGAAGGATATAGTTACCTTTCCTAGAATTTGACAATTAACCTAAAATTTTTCTTTTCAGGATAAAGATACCTTCTCCCATACCCAGCAGGAAGCAATTTTAAGAATACGGCGCCCACATTCCCAAAGAGGTGGTGTGGGGCGGGTGGTTTTTTTGGTCTTTTTAATGGGTTTTGGGTCTGGGATAATTTTCATTTTTTAGGGGGGTTGGTTACAAGTTGTTGTCAAGGGTTAGGAAAAGGGATTAGCAAACAAGATTAGATTTAAGATTCTTGTTTAAAAAAAGAAAAGAAAAGAAAAGAAAAGAAAAAGACAATTACTAGTTTTAAATACGTTACATTGGATTGGATTGTTTTATACTGTATACAAAATATATATGGAAATTGATATTGTTATAAAATGCTATATGTATATTTCTAACTGTATTATACTGTTCATTTAACAATGCAATACAATTTTCTGATCCTTGAATGTTATTATTACCAACTATTAGGATATAAAGAAATGAAAGTTAGTAGTTAGACATTATAATAGAACTTGTAGTCATATTAGATATGTTTTAAAAATGGAGCAGATATATTTTATATAGACAGGTCATCTTCAAACCCTTCAGAGATCTACAGAATATGGCATTTAAATGTTTTAATAACTTAGAAAATTTTTCTTTTTTGCTATGACTATGAGACATGTCAGCTCCTGGCATTACCAATCTACTTCAGAGAAAATATGAGCATTGAAAAAAACTGCAATTGGAGTTAACTTTCATTGTGGCAAATTTAACCACTGGACAACAAAGTATCCTTGAATCAACTGCTGACAAACAAGACAGACAGGACACGAAACAAAGGACTACTGATCCTTGCCAAAACAAGTGTGGTTATGGCTTTATCAAAAGGCATCTTCTGAGGTCAGGACAATATGGCACCATCCCTGAAGTGGCCTTCGCAATCCGGAAAAGGTACAGTGCCCTTTTCTTCGAAGGCAGCTGAACAGGCAGTGGGCCAATGGCTTCTGATGTGCAATGGAACAGCAGCTGAAACAGTTATTCTTGAAGAGTAACTAAGCTCATGTCTCTCAATAGTAGAATGGCATTTAATAGAGGGATGTGGAGAAGAACAGAATGCTGAGATGAAGCCATATACACATATGGCCAAGAAGAATGGACAGCTAAATTCAAAAATCATCAACAATTTCCAGAATTTAAAATTCTGAATCATGACAGGACCCTAGTGGAATTCAGGTGTTTCTGGTACATGGACTGTTCTCACCCAATGTGAGGTTGAACTGTTGACATTGTGTACATCGTACTTCACAAATGAGTCTGTCAGATACGATAAGCCCATAGGCTGAAGATGATGCCCCAACACTGCAGAGAAACCTCAGATGACTGTCCAGGCAGTTGGCTGTTTCTGTCAACTCACAATTTTTTGGAAGTTGCTTGAATGTACTTCCTGTTTTTATTTTTGTTAGCTATTATTATTTTCTTCTTGGGTCTCTGAGGGAGTTGAAGATTAGTTAGTTATAGTTGAAAAGTAATTAGGATAGAAAGTGAATTAGATACATTTTGGACTTACCAAAAAAGGATAGATAATGGAATTATTTTCTCTGAATTTGTCAAATACAGGTGGACTAGACATTGTTTAGGTATTTATTACTTGTATATATTGTATATAGTTATTGTACTTTTGTATATAGTTTTTCTTATGTTAGTTATAAGCTTTTTCCTTTTTTCTTTTTATTAAAATAGAAAAGGGGAAATATGGTGATATTTTATTTGTACTAAAATGTTATTTGTATGCTAATAAATAAAGTTGCCCAGGGGTCAGAGCTATTAGCAAGCCATAGGGAAACCAGATGGTGGTGGCACTTGCCTTTAATCCCAGCACTTGGTAGGCAGAGCTAGGTAAGTCTCTGTGTGTTCAGGGATACAGCCAGCATTGGATACACAGGCCTTTAATCTCAATACCAACCATAGAAGACCTGGAGGTCTGTACAGACAGGCAGTGACGAGGCAGTCATGTGGTTGGCTTTACAACCAAAAAGAAGGCAGAACGGAAAGTCTTCATAAAGACTTTAACACAGGAAGTAGCTCTCTTTTGGAGAGGTAGGACCACCACAGGAGAAAGGGTAAGGTTTTAGCTCTTAGCTCTCACCTCTTGGCTTTCTTCTTTGCATTGGTTCTATGTTTCTTATTTAATAAGACGGTTGGCTACATCTACAGGGAATGATTTTTATTTTAATCGAAAGAAAATTATACAATATATTCTGGTTGTAGTTTTGCCTCCTGCAACTCCTACCAAATTTTTCCCACCTACCCCCCACCCAACTCCATTCCCTTGCTTTCTCTCTTTAGGAAGCAAACAATTAGGCAAGTAACAACTATAGCAAAAACCCTACAAATAAATCATCATTAAACAAACAAACAAACAAACAAAAAAGGAAAACATATGCACAACACACACGAAATTTAGAAACCATGAAATATAAGAAAAGGACCCAAGAGACAAAAGAAAAAATGCTGTAACAAATCAATATGAGACAAGACATCCCCAAAAATATCATTGAGTTCATTTTGTGTTGGTCATCTACTAGTGGGCATAGTTCTTGGTTTAAACATATCTAGCTCCTCTCCTAGGAGTGCCTTTGTAGGGTTCCTAGTTTTTGTGGTTCTCAGCTCCCATCACCTTCAGATTCACTCTTTTCCTGTCATAATGAAGTTTGTAAGATGTGTTTGACAGACAGCCTGAAGAGAAAGATTTCCTGAATCTAGTGTGCTTATTTTAATTGTATTTTTATTTTATAATATAATTTAATATTTTATAATATAATTTATAATATATTTTAATTTAATATAATATAATTTTATATATCAGGCACAGATTCCCCTGTCCTCCCTCCTCCCACCTCCCCCTCTCCCCAGCCCACCCCAATTCCCATCTCCTCCAAGGCAAGGACTCCCCTGGGGATTCAGCTCAACCAGGTAGATTCGGTCGGTCGAGGCAAAGCCCTCTGGATAAGTGAGACAGTTGATTAGCTTGAACTGTTTGGGAGGCACCCAGGCAGTGGGACCGGGATCTGTTCTTAGTGCATGAGCTGGCTGTTTGGAATCTAGTGTGCTTTTAAAGTGGTCTCATTACTCATTAGAGAGGATTCACCATCATTGATAAGACACACCTCTTCCAGGATTCTTCCTGCAATTATGGGAAAGTTATTAAGACTCTTCAACTGCCCAAGCTTTTAGTCATGATATTTAGAGTCTTGAACCAATAGGCTGCCAAAAATTTAACCTTTCTCACAGCATTGTGGCCTGTCTATGTTAGTATCTAACTCTGGGAACATCCAAATACACTAAGTAAGCTAACTCTAATGAGTACCATGGACTTCAACAGCTGGGTGCTTTGTTATCCCTGATCTTCACATTTTACTTTTTCCCCCGTAAATTTACAACAGTGTTGGAAGTTTTCAAATTTTCACCCTCTAATCACAACTTTTGTTTGCTTTATTTTTCTTGGTGATGATGGTGAGAATTATCCTGATTCAACTAATGCAAGAGAGTCTAAAGGAAATTCTTTATATATCTTGTCAGATACCACTTCTACTACTCAACATGGGTCATAGAGTTGTTATATAGTCTATGTTTTGTTTCATTTTTCAATTTAATTTTTTTTATTTTATGTATATGGGTGTTTTGCCTGCATGCATGTGTTCACTACCTGAGTGCCTGATATGTGAGTAGTCCAGAAGGTCAATAGATCTCCTGGGACTGGAATTACAGATGGTAGTAAGCTGCCATGTTGATGTAAGTATCAAACCTGTGTCCTCTAGAAGAGCAGCCATTATATTTTTGTTGTTGTTGTTGTTTGTTTGTTTTTTGAGACACGGTTTCTCGCTCTGTAGACCAGGCTGGCCTTGAACTCACAGAGATCCACCTGGCTCTGCCTCCTGAGTGCTGGGATTAAAGGCGTGCACCATCATCACCTGGCTCAGCCAGCGCTCTTAATCACTGAGCCATCACTCAAGTCCCTCCTCTTGTTATTAAGAGAACAGAGTTGCCATTTTTAAAACTCATAGGACTATTTCTCAATAAATTCTACAACTGACTATGTGGGTATCATCTCACTAATAAGTAAATTAGAAAATCTATCTTACCTTTATTACCTAACACAAAGCCTAGAAAATAGGAAGCAGTATTTACTGAACATAATACTTTTTAAACAATAATTTTATTCACTAGCCAATAAATAATATATTTAAAAGAAAATGTTACAATTAATAGCATAATCTTCTTTTCTTATAAAAACATGATATACAAAATCTAATATTATGACTAACAAATATTGACAGTTGAAGTAAGGTTCATTATTATTGATTACTACTGATATTAGTTGTGTGGTCTAATGGATGTAAAGTTTCTTTACATCCATTAGACAAACATGCTAATGAACTACAGCCTTATTCTTATAATTTCATCTTTAATTAAGGCTTTATAGACAATAAAGTTATATTTTTTACATTCCCCTAGTTAGCACAGTGTCTGACCCTTTCTTATAAAACTGTGGGCTATTGGTAGCTGGTGGGAGAGAGGCAATCTTTAATAAGTGTGTTGCACTTTATATGTAAACCATACTTTAGCATAGTTTCCTGCATCTAAGAGTATAAAAAGAGCACAGACTACATTTAAGAAGAAAAAAAAACTATAAAAAGTTGTGTGGGTGAGGAAGGAGGCAGAACTGGGAGGAGTTAGGGCAAGGGAAGAAATATCAAAATATACTGTAAACAATTCTCAAATAACTAATGAAACATGATAAAAATAAAGCTTCAAAATATTTTTTGCATTTTTTAATTTTAACATTTCAGTAGTCTTATTATTTTTAAAACATATAAATCAATTCAAATTGTGCATGATAGCTTTTGGAGTTCAAAATGCTAAACCTTCCAAAATGATTCTTATTTTTTGTGTATTGGACACTTTTCGTGTGTTTTGTGAGGTCTTCAAATTGTGAAAAGCTTCTGGGTAATTCTCTGTATTTCTCAATTTTATTCATTCGCATACATAAAAATCAGAAAAAAACGGAAAAATGTTAAAGGAGTTATAGTAGGTAACACAGCTCAGAAGGACTGAGGAAGGCATGCATGATGTAAGTGTTCATCCTCCTTATTGGAATTCTCATTTCCTGGGTGTTCCCACATGTTCAATACTCATGGAATTGTGTAATTTAAACACAAGGAAAAGCAAAACTGCTTGTGTAAAGATTCATAAATTACTACAATGTAGAGTTACATGTATTGATTGTGACGATATAGTCTACTGAAAAGGAGACTTTCTGACACAGCATACCCTTCACACAGTGTTGTTGAAAATTGGCGTTAAGAAGTCTAAGTTGTTTTCTTCTTGACATGAATTATTTGTTCATACTAATGATGATTTTTGCTATAAATTTTGTATTTGGGGGCTTTTCCTGCTTTGCTGTCTCTTTGGCCCCTACAAATGTACTTACCTTTATAATGTTTACCTCTCTGAAGCACCTTGACCATACAATCTACTAAAGACAGTAAGAATAGAATAATGGTTACCAGTCATAGCATTTTTTGGAGTTCATATTCCAGGGCTTTGGATAGATAGGAAAAACCTAACATTGTGACAATAATTTTATTTATTTGTTATGGAAAGAGACTTTGCTTGCTTTAAAAAATCAACTCTGTCTTCAGGTTCTGTGATAAAGAGCATTGCTTGTGTCCATACGGAACAGTAGAAACATCTGTTGTTTATGCATTTTTTGCTAAATCGCAGATGACTAATTATTTTCCATGTGTCAGGAAAACAATTGATTAATCATGCTTCCTTGTTAGCCTAATGTTCTGCAAGTAAGATATGTTCCTTTAAGTATTTGGCCCCTTTTATACATTTTCTGACATTTCTTAAACCTCACTGTATTCATTTCCATATTTTTCAGAAATTCTCAATTACTTCCATTCATCATAAATTTTAAATATCATTTAACAGGCTTGGAAATTCTTTTGTGATTTAGATTCTGTGAACAAAAAGTAATGTGGAGTTTTTACATCTGTACAATACTAAGTCTCCCGTGATAAAAGCACTTGCCAATTTATTTGTGGTTTTACAAGTACTTCAGGAAACTCTTATGGTTATTGGATAATGTTAAATTATATATATATATATATATATATATATATATATATATATATATATATATATTATATAATTTTAAAAACCATTTCTATGAAAATTTAAAATTGTATTTTCAATAGTCAAGCAGGATATAGATTATCTTATATTGATTATTGGAGTATTTTTATGTGGGTGTCTTAATGCTGATTTTGAGTGAGAAAGAGAGAAACAGACTTTAGAATTTAATACAGAAGCACATTGGACCTAGTACAATAAAATGAACTGGATTTTAATCTTTTTTATCCCATCTTGTTGTAGTCTAAATTCCTGGAGAGCAGTGATGGATTTATATCTTTGCTCTTTTTATTATCTTTACTTCTTCCACTCATTGCAGTTCTCAAGTTCTTCTTTTTATGTGCTTCTTTCTCATTTTTAAATAAAATTCATGTTTAGAGATCAAAGACACATGAGAAAGAATGAGAACAGATGCCTCTTATGAGGAGCAGAAACAGACCATGGTGCACATAGAAATAAAGGGAACCACGGAGCACATGTTAGTGAAGGAATCATGGGACCAGGTGTTAACAAAGGTAGTCATGGCACACGTGTCAACAAAGAGAATCATCACATCCATGTTAATGATGGGAACCCTTCACTGTCAATGGATGCAGTTTTAATAGTCCTAATTGACAAGGCTTATCATTTAATTTTATTTTTTTGTATTATTATTATTTACTTTTTGGTTTTTTGAGACAGGGTTTCTCTGTTCAGCTTTGTGCCTTTCCTGGAACTCGCTTTGGAGACCAGGCTGGCCTCAAAATCACAGAGATCCACCTGCCTCTGCCTCCCGAGTGCTGGGATTAAAGGCATGTGCCATCACAGCCCGGTGGCTTATCATTTTAAATGAGCACTGACTTTGGGGTGTTATATATTTTGTCTTTTCCATTTGAAAATAATCCTTATCTCCCTATCTCTTTGTATTCTAAGTAGCTATGGCAAATGAAACTATATATATATTCAGGTCTTATAGGGGAAGTCCCAGACATTCTGGACTCTACTGGGTTCAGTAATTTTGAAAGTACTTGAGCTGGACGTCCTTGGCCAAAGGTTGAGTACTCTAATGTTGGGAGCTTGAGAGGAGCATACTAGAGGCAGGCAATTGTCATCTTTCCTTTTGTGTCTCTCAGTGCCTCTCAGCTAAGGAAAGCATCTTTCAAATCTTTCTGGCACTTGGGAAAGACAATATGACTGACTTCTAAGTGATTATAGAAAGGATTCTTGTAGCTAGAGTTTTCCTGCCTTGCCCACAGTCAGGACAAATCTTTGTCACCCGCCAGTCCCACAGCCACTCAGACCCAACAAAGTAAACACAGAGACTTATATTGCTTACAAACTGTATGGCCGTGGCAGGCTTCATGCTAATTGTTCTCATAGCTTAAATTAATTCATTTCCACAAATCTATACCCTGCCACGCAGCTCATGGCTTACCAGCATCTTTTCATGCTGCTTGTCAGGGTGGCAGCTGGCTGTGTGTCCTTCTGCCTTCCTGTTCTTTTATTTCTCCTCTCTGTTAGTCCCGCCTATACTTCCTGCCTAGCCATGGCCAATCAGGTTTTATTTATTGACCAATCAGAGCAACTTGACATACAGACCATCCCACAGCACAGCCAAGTGCAGACCATCTCAAACACCTGCACTCAGGCTTGTGGTCCTAATCATCCTCTATGTGGACCTGCTGGGTAAAGCCACGAGGAACCTGAGAACTGGCTCCCATAGGACATACAGAACATCCCACAGCAGATTCTACAACTTCTGAATCATTACTTTCATGGTAACTGTCCTTTTTGCTCATTAACTTTATGCACCTGAAATATACAAGTGTTTTGCACTTTAGAATATACATTTTCAAGCATGTTAAGAGAAAGCAAGACTATGCAATCAGCTTGAGAAAAGGATAGGATGAAGCTGAGTCCTAGACTCTATGTAGTTGCCATTCTGGGCTTCCACCAGGTCCCTCAGGTTATTTGCTGAGAACAAATGGATTGTCTAATTCAAGCAAGCAGACATTGCTCTTGCAGAAGAAAAATCTGTATATCCAAATTATTTTCATTGTATTTAATTTTATCATTCAATATTCAAACCAACTGATAATGTATGATGTATATATTATATTGTATGTGATATATGTGTGTGTATGTATATATATATAGATATATATCGCAAATTCCCAAGAATTAAATAAAATATTTTGTTTCTTTTTTAACTATAAGGTATATTATATTGTTTTTTTGAATATATTTATAATATTAATTAACAACTAACAAATAGAAGTTAGGTCAAATGTGTTATGTGTGTCAATGTAAAATATCTTAAACAAAATAATTTACAACTTAATTTTATGCTTTTGAAATTCATTTTTAATTTATGCCTTTTTATTATATGATGGTAGTAAATATTCTGCCATTTAAAAACTTTTGTAGCACCAGCCATGCTTTATTTTCAGATAGTATGAACTGGTCCTTTTAAAGGAAGATAGCCACAGGAAACAGAGAAGGGGCAGGGTCAGAGACAGTGTAACTGTGTGGCCACTGGGAAGTGATATAGGAACTTTTATTCTAAAAGTGAAAAGAATTGAAAGGTGAGCCAAGGTGCCGTCCCCTAATATTTATGAGTCACATGTGGGACAGAGTAAGCAGATAGGACAGTATCTATGTAAGCTCAAACCCTCAGTACAGCCTTTGTAGCCTTTCCCAAGGAAGATCTGGTGACTTTGAAAAACCACAAGAGTGTGAGCAATTTTCCTGGAACACTTCACAATAACATCAACAGAAGACACTTAAAGAAGCAAAGTACATGATGGCAAAACTAATTTAGGACCAGTATATTAGTGATGAATGCTACAAAGTTGTATATGATCTAAGATAAACAAGCATTCAAAATTTCTCTACACTGTTACTCCTACAGTACTATTACTCTAGCATTTAAAAATATATGTAGTTATTGCTCAGTCTTATGGTTAAAGCGATTTGTAAGTTGAAGCCTCTGGAAAGGACGAGCAATCAGTAGAGGGCCATAACATGTAGCAGTCAAATGAGTTAGTCTGCAAAGCTGTGGGCATCTGGGGAAGCCTTCTGACTGTATGGGGAATACGCACAACACTAGAAATGCTTATGAAAGTCATAAATTCTTATAACATTCATTACAGCACATAGTAAACTCAGCCAGAGGCCATCTCAGTGGACTGAATATATTTGTTTACCTCTGCTTCTCTCCACTGTGGATTCATAATCACCAGAAACCTCTTTTAGGCACATTACAGAAAGCAATTTTACTATATTCTTTGCATTTACTTCTGTCATGTTTTCTGCTCCATGAAGACCCTGTGAATAGTTGATGACTTTACAGGCAATAGTTATGGATGAATTATAAGGGTATTTGTCAGTTCAACAAAAGCTATGTGCTATTTTAACAAATGGAAAGCACCCTCCTGCAAATGGTTTAGTTAAATTAAATAAGCAAACTCGAAATGGTAAAGAAAATTAAATCTAAAACTTCCAATATTCCATTGAGATTCAGGCTTTTGTCACTGGTTATTTTAAAAAGTAGAAGCAAGAAGTTAGTACTATTATTTTGTTAAAGGTATTCTGGCATAGTAATAAACTGATCTCCAAGTTTTTATAATTTTCATAGATTAGTGGTGTATGTGTGTTTTTGAGAGTTGTGTCTGTGTGTGTGTGTGTGTGTAAGAGAGAGAGAGAGAGAGAGAGAGAGAGAGAGAGAGAGAGAGAGAGAGAGAGAGAGAGAGAGAGAGAAGCAGAGAGGGGGAGAGGAGGAGAGAGAGACACACACACAGAAGAACAAGCAAAATATGAAGATGGGAAGGAAAGGGGGAGATAGAATAGAAGAATTGCATGCGAAGAAATGAGGGTATGATTTAATAAAAATATTTTGCATGTATGCATATTAAAACATATGTAAGCTTAAATAATTTGGAGAACTTAATGTTAACAATAATATTTATTAGTGGTATAAATGCAATCTATATGTATTCTTTCTTAAAACTCAGCACTGCAATTCAGTAACATTTCATGATCTTGTAAATCTGTCCATGTTTAGAGCAAGCTTATAACTGTGAAAATTAGCTATAGCTTTATTTTTAAAATATGAAGAGAAAAGATCACCATACTGTTTCTCTGATGATGTTATATAATGCAGCTTATGCTTGTTGAATCATCCTTTGACTACGGAATAATAGCCTGTGATTTTTAATACTTTTGTTTAAAATTCCATTTTTGTGGTTCAAGAAATGAGTGTTGACCCATACACTGTAGGTACTGATTTTTCTACTTCCCATCCAGTGAACCTCAAATGGTTTTGAAAGAGTTCTGAAGAAGCCATTGAACATCTGAAAGAATTTTATGATAGCTATATATTTTTAAGTGAATTTCCATTACACAAGGGTTTAAATTGCCCAAGTTATAAAAAGATTATTTTTCTAACAAGTGAACTTGTGTTCTGTTCTTCATGCCCTTCTGCATCTAGAGTTTCTCTTTCAGAGAAGTAAGATCAACTCTGCTGGCACCCAGGCAATTAACTCTTTGACTATAGTTCACCTGCAAACTCGATTCCCATCCTCTTAGGAGACAATGGGACCTGAATTTCACCTACCCCGAATAGGTCTTTGAACTCAGAAAGAGGATGTTGTGTGAACTGGATTTTATCTTGTTCAACATTGTACAGGGGCACATATAGATTGTAAAAGGCATGAAGGTCTTCAATTGGAAGTATGTGCTCATTGCAAATCCTGTTTTGAAGCTACTCTATGTTTTTAAGGTAACAAATTGATACTATTTCTTCAAATAAAATCTATCCTCTAAATTACATCATTTTTCTTATTCAAATTTGTTACTAATACACTTAGGAGTTAGAATTTTTTGATCAAACTGAAGAAAGTAATTTTTAAGGCTTTTAAAATGTATTCTTAGATATCAATCTTTCTAATATGATACAAAAAGGATGAAGAAGGTAATCAAAGTATTTTTACCCATTTTCTTCAAACATAGAGTATACTTGGTAAGTAGCAAATGCAGTTTTACTTGACTCCTTTCTCAAAGTTGTTCTTACAAGGCTCTTCAGACAACTACACTAGCTTTCTTCCTGTAAGTCCAATGGGGATGGGGGAAAAGGGATGCCCAGCTACTGAGACACTCTGAGTTGTGAATACCAGACATTGTTCTTATATGTGATAGAAAGCAAACTCAGAGAAGAGCATGTAATGTTTTGTTGTAGAATATTATTTTAAGATGTGTTACTTTTGTTTTTGGTGTGAAACATTTGTTTAATGAAGTAAAGATGTGTTTCATTCTTTTATGCTGCATTTGTTTAACTCTGTGAAGCTCTGTTACTGTGCCTGTCTAAAACACCTGATGGTCTACTAAAGAGCTGAATGGCCAATAGTGAGGCAGGAGAAAGGATAGGTGGGGCTGGCAGACAGAGAGAATAAATAGAAGGAGAAATCTGGGAGAAAAGAAAGAAGAGAAGAACAAGAGGGATCAAGGAGGAGGACATCAGGGGTTAGCCACCTAACTACACAGAAAGCCATAAAGTAAGAGTGAAAGTAAGACATACAGAAGTAAGAATGGTAAAACCCAGAGACAAAAGGTAGACAAGATATTTTAAGTTAAAAAAAGCTGGCAAGAAATAGGTCAAGCTAAGGCCAGGCATTTATAATTTAAAAAAATCTCTGTGATTTACTTGGGCACTGGGTGGCAGACCCCAGAAAGAGTAAAAAATAACCAACAACAATATCTTAATATGGAGGACCTAATTCTCCTCCACCTCCTCTTCTCTCTCCTTCCTGTACATGTGTATGGTTTGTGTGTATGTGTGTGTTTGTGAGCAAGTGTGCACACACATGTGGAAATGAGAGAGAGCTTGATGCTCAGGGTCTTCCTCAATCACTCTCCATTTTAATTTTGGAGACATGGTATCTCTTTAAACCTGAAGTTTACCAATTCAGCTAGACTGGCTGGCTACTGGGTCCCAGGGACCTTGCTGTCTCCTTCCCAATACTGAAACTGCAGTGTCTAAATTGTCTGTCTGGTTTCTAAGAAGTAGAACTCAGGTACTCCATTTCCTAGCCAGTCTCCTTTTAACCTTGAATTTTATCTAACTGAGAATATTGAAAACACTTTGTTTATTTGTGTGTTCATATTTGAAATAAATGTAAATAAAATAATGCAACCATGCAGCATTTTAAATTTATTTTTAATATTTTGGTTGTAAACTTCATGTTATAAGGAAAATACTTCTGAAAAAATATTAAAAATTATATTCTCTGCCGGGCGGTGGTGGTGCACGCCTTTAATCCCAGCACTCGGGAGGCAGAGCCAGGCGGATCTCTGTGAGTTCGAGGCTAGCCTGGGCTACCAAGTGAGCTCCAGGAAAGGCGCAAAGCTACACAGAGAAACCCTGTCTCGAAAAACAAAACAAAACAAAAAACATTATATTCTCAGTGTCTCAATGTGCACAAGAGTCTTAGTAACTATATTTTGTAAAGGCATTGTATTAATATGAGATCAGCTTAGAGATGACTTCCATTTAGCTACTTAAAATGAATTAGACATACAAATAAATTTTAATTTTGATGTAGATACATAATAATTTAATAATTTAAAAATACTCATTTCAGGTAGTTCATATATACTTATATTTGAAGAGTTTGTCAATTTATTTTAAAATAAATAAATAGTATAATTTAATTTATTCTCCATATGCAAACATTCAATGCATAAATTTACTACTCTATAAATATATACTCAACATGCAAGTATTTTAATGAATATTTTAGAAAGAAATCTATCCTCATTTAAATAATACCTTAATATCATTAAGTAATTATTTCATAAATATTCAGTGGTGTAGTACTTTCTTCTGTATTTCTTAATTCTATAAAAAGAAATTTTGTCTCAGGAATACTATGACATTTGTCTAAATTTTTATACTAATATAATACTTCAGTTAAGTTTATCATCAGTGCCTTTTTATTTCAATCCTATCATTTTTTTTACTGCAGCTATATATTAGTAATATTTCTAGACAATAATAGGAATGGATTTTATGAAAATAATAAATAATAGGTTTTATATTCTATGATGAATTTTCCTTTTTATCAATAAACCTTAAATTTACATTAAACATAAATGTATATTAAATACATCATCCCTTTTAAGCATGTTTTCAAGAGCAAGCCAAAGAAATAACATGGATCCTCAAGTACATTAAATCCATCCATCATTACTTTAGATCATGTTTTCAACCGCAGACCCCAGAGACAGCATGGATCATAGGGAGAAGCATAGTGCACTGGGAAAGGTGTCAAAGAAAAGCCACGGTACTTTTCAACCACTTGTCATTTGTATCAGTAAAATATCAGCACATGGCTCAGCCTGGAGTTCACACTCATTGTATAAAACATAACCAGTATCCAGGATTAGGGATATAGAGAGTAGTAATTTATTTTTAAGAGGCACTAGATATGACTTTTTCTTATGTTTTATACTAATTTTCCTGTGAAAGGCAGAGGCCTGATGACTATGATATTTAACAATAATCTTCAGCTTCTTTTTAATTGCATATCATCCTGTTTTTGACAATCTCCTTCTTTGTGAATCTTCTTAGTTCTCAGTTATCTTATCATAAGTACTTTTACAATACAAGAAGCATTAATTATGCTATTGCTAACAATCAATCTTTTGTCTTTGCAGTCTTAAGTTGAATATCTCAAGAAGTTTCTCAGATATTCATTTTACCATTTCTTTAAATATCATTTTCAACCTTTCAAATTTACCATAAAATTGCTTGTCATATTCTATTTAAATGAAGATTAATTTATGTGACTTTAAATATAAAGTTGGAAAGTGTGCTTCTTTCTTTTATTTTAGTTTAGGGTTGATAATCAGCATTTGAATATCTGCTTGTCTACCACAGTAATTCTTCTTAAAAGTGTCACAGTTACCAATTGAAAATCTGCTCTGCAGGCATTTTATTATAAAACATAATTAGAACATGGCAATTATTTAATTAATCATTATTCTGAGATGATAGAGTATATTAACTTATCAAATACATTTATGGAATATGCTGTGGGATGTTCTATATGGCAAATGTGTTAATAAATAAAACGCTGGCCATAGCCAGACAGGAAGTATAGGTAGGACTAACAGAGAGGAGAATTGAGGGAACAGGAAGGGAAGGGAGAGATTGCCTGCAGCTGCTGCCAGGACAAGGAAGATGTAAGGTACCAGTAAGCCACAAGCCACATGGCAAAGTATAGATTAATAGAAATGGGCTGAATATAAAAGTAAGAGCTAGACAATGATAGGCCTGAGCTAATGGCCAAGCAGTTTAAATAATGTAAGAGTCTGTGTGTTTATTTTATAAGTGGGCTAAGGGACTGCCAAGGCTTGGCGGCACTCGGAGAGAAAACTCCAGCTACAAATGGTGCCCAACAGGTTGGCAAGAGTTTCTACCTAAACCTTAAAAAAAAAAGATTCTAAAATAGAGCTAAAAACAGCTTCCGAGTTGTCTCTTTCAAGTTGGCAGGTTCCTGGTGCGTGCTTTTGACCTGCAGTATGGCAGGAATGAGGCATCTGCCAGTGGCACATTACGCTGTGTAGTAGATTTAGTCTTTACTAGTATAAAAAAAAAAAGAGGTTTCTGAGCTACACGCTGCTTTATAGAAACATAGACCCACTATTTCTGAGAGTTGATGGCTCCCAGAGCTGGCAGAAAACCTACCACTGCCATGTTGGGAAGCTGAGTGGGCGGAGCCAACAGCCACAGTGCCTTTTCAGTCTTAGAATGCTGCAGTTTAAAGCAATAGGTTCACAATAAAACAGATTCAGATGAAATAGCTTACAATGTATGTAAAGATGTATGTAGGCTTGAAAGAGACAGAAAAAGGAATATATACAGTTATATAAACAAATAGTTTTAAAAAATAAAGTATTTAAAGAGACAGTAAAATTAATATAAAAAATAAGCCACATAAAGATGGCTATCACACAGAGAATCTGGGTTATGTTCTTTGATATTCGTAACTGAAGAAAAACATTTGATTGTAAAAGCTGTTGAGTTATGCCAAAATGTAAATTTTAAAGGTACCTTGACTTCAAAATTTGGATATAAGGTTATGTTGCTTTGGAAAAGAGTCTCTGCTTTTGTTTCCACAGAAAACCAGAGGCTATGGATTTGTTCCAGATTAAGATACATCAAGTTTTACCAGCCAAGATCCCCTGAAAGGTCTCTGATGATCTTTAACATGGCCCAGATGATCCAACATCCAGAACAGTTTCAAGGCAACTGGCTCAGACATTACAGCCTCATGGACTACCCCATAAGCCTAAAATTTTCTTTGTGTCCCCATAAGATACAGCGCTGCCCTCCATCAGGAAGTAGTAAGAGATACTATGCCCAAATACCAAATATACCAAGCTAGCTTTGGAGATGGAATTGGATCACTCCCCCTCTAAACCCAGGAATATTACTAAAAGAAAATGTTAAGAGATTCTTGTGTCCCAAATCAGAATAGCCCTCTGGTGTAGGACAGAGAAAAACCAATATTTTTATTTAAAACAGGTTGATTATAAATGCGATCTCTTTCTAAAAAAAGAAAAGGGGATATGATATAGATATATGGGATATAGAGATGATAAGATAAAAGGGTAGATTAATGAACCTACTTCTAAAGAGCAACAACTTGTTTAAAATGTTTTACATTGGTATACATTTTACTTTATTGATACAAGTTTAAACTTAATTTTGTTATACTGTATATATATTTCTATTCTCGTTTGATGTATTATGTTTATGTAACTCATTTAGATTGTAGTGGATAATTAAAAATACAGATTAATAATTAGTCTTCTATGATAGTCAAACTTGTACCATGTTAGTTAAGTTTTCTAGGTATACATAGATATATTTCAGATAGATAGGTAATCTTCAAACACTTCAAAGACATACAGAATATGGCATTTAAAATATTTTTAAATTTTAGACTTTCTCGACAGTAAGACATGTTTGTTCCTGGCAGCAATGATTTACTTCAGAAAAAAGGATGGGCATCGAAGACACTCCATATGGAGTTTATCTTCACCTTGTCAAAAATAGCCATTTGGGCAAGAAACTGTTCTTACCTGGACTACTTGATCGACTGGACATGCAGGACCCATGGAAAGGTGACCACTGAACTTTGCTTGGTGAAATAGTCCTTTAGGTTCCTGCTTCACAGATGAAACTGCCAAACATTCTACAGGACACAAAAAAAAGTGACTGAGAGATCCTAGGCCTGTGGGCTGAACACAGATGCCCCAACTTTACAAGAAAACTTTGGATGACTGTCCAGGCTGCCAGCTGTCTCTATCTACCCTGCAAGACTCCCGAAAGTTGCTTGCATCCTTCTTCCATTCCTAGGTAGTATTATATCCTTTTGAGGTCTTTGATGTAGTTGAAGCTAGATACAATTTTTCTTAGTTATATTAAAAGATAAGTTAGATATAAAACCTTAGACTTACAAATATAAGATAGATAGGATATCTTCTTTAATTTTTCCAAATAGACTAGATATTATAAAGACTAGATATTATAACTGTAATTCTTGCTTGATAATTGTTTTGTTATCTGTAAATTTTATTATGTAAAAGTTAAAACCTTCCTTTAAAAAAAAGAAAGGGGAAGTGCTATGGGATGTTCTGTATGGCAAATGTGTTAATAAATAAAACACTGATTGGCCAATAGCCAGACAGGAAGTATAGGTAGGACTAACAGAGAGGAGAATTGAGGGAACAGGAAGGGAAGGGGGAGACTGCCTGAAGCTACCACCAGGACAAGGAAGATGTAAGGTAACAGTAAGCCACGAGCCATGTGGCAAAGTACAGACTAATAGAAATGAGCTGAATATAAGAGTAAGAGCTAGACAATGATAGGCCTGAGCTAATGGCCAAGCAGTTTAAATAATATAAGCATCTGTATGTTTATTTTATAAGTGGGATAAGGGATTGCCAGGGCTTGGCGGGATTCAGAGAGAAAACTCCAGCTACATACACACACACACACACACACACACACACACACACACACACATGCACACACACACACACACACACACACACACACATTTTAGCTGTGAATATAAATGTTTAGTAAGCTATAACTACATTTAAAGAGCTATAGAGTTACAATAGGGCTTGGAACACACTTTGTTATTTTATTACTTTTCATGTTTAGAAATTATAAACTGAAGGATGGGAACCTACCTTTTTGAAGTAACTTTTCCTGAAGTTTTCTTTTCTTGAAAATTCAAATACTAATTTTCAAACATTTAGCATATTAGTTAGGGTCCCAGCTGAAAATATTAGGTAAATAAATTTAGAAATTGTCAGAGACCTTAATAAAAGACAATATAAATTAAGCCAGAAATAAACTGCATAGGATGGCCAAGGACTTCCAGGCTAATCAGATCTTTGTAAAGGAGTTGTGGCAGGATATATTTGGAAATTTCAAAGGACTATCACTATTGAGAATTCTGCAATAGGAAGAGCCAATTCATTTGATATAGGATCATGGGCAGTCCCAAAACAATGTAGGAAGTGGGGAAAGGTTCAATATATTCTCCCTTTGGTCTTTTAAGAATGGTCATTATTAAGCAAACACAATAAGAACATGCTTGTCTATTAGTGTGCACCTGTATTTTGGTGTAGTGTAGATCTAAAAGGGAATCCAGAGATCAGACAGTGACTGTGAAGAAACAGTAACATTGTTGAGAACATTAAGCAGTTCACTGCACATCTTTAGCCCATTGTTACCAAACAATTGAAGCAAATTTTACCCCTAGGCTCAATATTCCCTCATTTATTAATAGTTGTGGACAAACAGAACACAATGGAAATACCCTTTCTTTCCTTCATTTGAAACTCCTAAGTTGGTATCCAAAGAACAATTTCATTTGGTTGCTTTGCATTCTGAGATCTAAGGGTGGAGTCTGAGTTCTTCTTCATATTTTTGTAATAGCAGAATGTGGCTGATTTCTAGATAAGGAAAACAGGTAAAAATTCCTAGCTATGTTGTATAGACACATAGGTAAAGTCATTCTATCTCATTGTTTACACACTCTCTGCTTTGGTGTCTTTTTATAATGACTCACCTTGTCTCATTTTTGCTTAGGATTTTATGAATTAAGAGAGGATGATATCAAGAAAGATGAAAAGTAAATACCATGTTCTTCATCACCATAGAGTCCCTTAAAAATGGGAAGAAACAATTCTGATTAGAACTCTTGAGAACAGTGAGAGATTTGATATGAACAAGTAAGTGATGAATTAGAACATAGTCTATATCACGCACATTCAAGGGCAGGGCTCATGCTCAGGAGGAGTTGGCAAATACAAAATGGGTGCCATTTTCTTGTGATTCTTTTGTTTATGTTCTGTATCTGGTTTTGGTGTTTTAGAGACAGAAAGGATATGAACTTGGATGGGTAAGAGCTAGGAAGAGTTGGGAGGAAAATATAAACAAAATTTATTGGATAAAAAATTTAAAAAAATAAACTTCAAAATGATGAGGCACTTCAATGAGTTTACTTTCTTTTTTTTCTAACTCTGTCTTGTCTGTCTTTCAAAGAAGATCTGTACTGGCAACCTGGGACCCTGGTCTTGATTTCAAGAAGTAACTAACATCCCTTATTCACATATTATTGTGCATTTTTGATCCAAATTGTCTTGTGAATCTCTCAAAGACAAAAAAGGGTTGTTCTTAATTTCATGTGATCAGAACTCAGCCAATACAAGCAGGAAGAATCACCTGAAAAATGCACAAGCAAAATAGTCTATTGCTATAAAGGATGAAAGAATACATTGTAGTTTGACTGTCTAAAATTCAGGAGCAAATCTTGGCATCCTTGCCTTGGGGCAAAAATAATTCAAACACACCTTTCTTTGTGAAGGAATTTGGAAGAGTTTTAACATGTTCATAGCAAAAGGCATTTTCAAGTAGGTCAGAAAAGATCTTCATGTTTCACCTTGGCATGATGCTAAGCCCAGCATGAGCTAGGCTGGCTTGAAATAAGTACTTACATGGAGAGGTCATCTGTGAGGAATGATTTTGTTGTTGGTGTTCCATTATTCTATCTATAAATTTATTTGAGACATTTATTTCTTGGTGTTCAAATGAATCTGTACCAAAGCATTACTTCGAGCATTTAAAAAAGGGACTCTGTAACCACATGTGACAAAGAATACAATTAAGAAATATAGTCATTGCAGAAGGCAATTTTGGAAGGTCTCAAACTAAATGAACCTCTTCATTTTTCAACAATAGAAAAATAACATAAAAAGCAAAGCTTCTTAAATAATAAAATCCCCAACGAGAAGAATTGAATTTCCAGAAGTAAATCAATCAAATATTTGAGTATTCAAAAATATTTTGGAAATTTTTGGAAATAAACAATATAAAAGCATCTAATTGAGCATCATTCTGTATAGCATGATGAAATCTTGTGCCATCACCCTGTGTTCTACACAAAACATCCCATGTTCAGCATATACACAATGTATATGCTAGCTTTTCATTATTCACATGACAACTGTTTCAGTTACCAGGTTGACTGACATGTATCTGGTAAAGCATGATACATGGGGAATATAAAGACCAATTATTTTGCTTTAAAACTCTCTATTATATTGCTTCAAATTAATAGACAAAGGTATAACTGTAATTTTATGCAGCTGGACAAAGATGTGTGAATATGTATTTTCAAGAGTGAAAACATATAATAAAAGGGTTGAGCTGTAGAAAATGGAGTTATTGCCGGGCGGTGGTGGCACACACCTTTAATCCCAGCACTCGGGAGGCAGAGCCAGGTGGATCTCTGTGAGTTCGAGGCCAGCCTGGGCTACCAAGTGAGCTCCAGGAAAGGCGCAAAGCCACGCAGAGAAACCCTGTCTTGAAAAACAAAACAAAAACAAAAACAAAAAAAAAACAAAAAAAAAGAAAAAAAAAAAAGAAAATGGAGTTTTTATATGACTCTAAGGGAAAATTAATACTGATTAGAACTAAATTTTGTAAATTTAGGATATTGAATCTCATGACGGCTGAAAAAAATCTTGAAAATATGTAAAAGAAAGAATAAATGAATTAAAATAATTATAAAATATCAATTGAAGATGGTAATTAGTAAGTGGGGAATAGAAGTCTTAAGCAAACAGTGAAAACAGTGAAATGAGAAAATCAAGATATTTCTTATCAGCAGTTTGGTTAGATTAAATACATTAAACTTTTTAAAGAATGGCCCAAATCTGCAGACTATAAGGTTTTTAGAGAAGTAAACATATGCCATTTTCAAGACTGTCTGCACTTGTATCTTTGACTGAAATACTATCTAAAGTACTCACCATCTAAAGTATTCAGTTTATAAAGTAACTTGTATATAAAGTATTCCTGATGAAAAGTATTCACCATTCATTTGAATTCAATGGCTGATATCTAAAGTACTTAGTACCTAAAGTGCTAACTATCTCAAGTACTCAATGTGCATGGAATCTCCATTCACAATTTAATCAACTGCAAGTTGAAACTTCTGAGGAGAGAAATCATCTATACTGAAAATGGTTTTTTCTCTTGTTCCTGTGATGAGTTTGAATAACAGATATTTACAGAGCTTTTCATTATATACATAAGTATTTTAATTGACTTAGAGATTATTTAAATCTGATATGCCTATTGTGCAGTATATATGTAAAGAGTGTATCACATGATCCAAAAGACTCCAGCATTCAGAGATGTGGTATCTACAGACAAGGTCTTGGAACCAACTCTAGGCAGTATACAGGAAAAACTGGCGATTAGAACTGAAAACATACCAAAAATATGAAAGTCAGAATGAATGGAGCTGTGTATCTCTACCAGTGTTGGGCAAAGCAGACAACACCAGAAACTGTTTTAAAAGACAAGAATTATTTGATGAAACAATGGTTCCTGTGAACATGACAAAGAAGAATATAATGTCAAAATATACTAGGCAATTATTAACACAATTAAGGGGAACAAAGGAAAGCCATACAAATCAGAGTTGAGATGTACTATTTATTGCTCTCAATAATAGAAAGAACTTCTAGAAAGAAGATTGAAAGCAAGTTGAGGAATTGAATAATACCATAATTAGAGAATGTAATGATTAGACATGGAGTACTGTACCCCCATCAGTGTGTCTTCCTCTTAATGCACACAGAATATTCTCAAGTATAAGCTCTGAATAGTTGTACAAAAATGGTAACAATTGAAGTAAAAATACAGTCACTCAAAATATCATCTTTGTTATACATTAAAAACTTACAAGCTGGGCGGTAGTGGCCCACACCTTTAATCCCAGCACTCAGGAGGTAGAGCCAGGTGGATATCTGTGAGTTCGAGGCCAGCCTGGACTATGAAGTTAGTTCCAGGAAAGGAACAAAGCTGCACAGAGAAACCCTGTCTTGAAAAAACAAAACAAAACAAAAAGTTACAGAAAACCGTAATTTTCAAATATGTTGAACTCTACTGACATACTTTGAAGCATAAAGACATATTAAATAAAAACTCATGATAATTTAAAACTTATTAGAAATGGATGTGATGAAAACTTGTAGTTTGCAGCAAATTTAGGATTCAGAGAAATGTATTACTATACATGATTATATTTGAAAGAAAGAAATATTCTATCAGTAACCTGTCTTAACTCTTTAGGAACGAGAAAAGAAGATTTAATGTAAACTAAAAATCTAACAAAATTACTGGATTATAAAGATTACAGTGAGAATCCAAGATTACAGTGAGAATCCACTCACAAGTGATCATGACTATAATTCTGTCATCTGGGAGACTGAGGCAGGGGGGTTGCTTCATGTTAGAGACCAGCCTGGGCTATATAGTAAATTCCAAACTACTTGGACTATAGTGTAGGAACCTACCTCAGAGAGAGAAAGAAAAAGAATATAAAAAAGGGAATACAAGGAAATAAACTTAGAATATAGAAAAACAGTACAAGGAACCAATGAAACCTAAACTTACTACCTCACATCTCTTTTTCATATTAATATACATTTTTTAACATCTTCACTAATAGAGTTAGACTTGTTAATAAAGCAAATCTTTTTTTCAAAGGAGAAACAAGAACAGGAACGTTAATCACAGTAAAATACCTAACACATACATTGTCTCCTAAATATTCTTTTGATAATCATAAAATATGAAAAACACCTACTTAATTTTGAATTCTAAAATATTAGTATGACTACTAATATATTAATATTGTAAATAAAGATAGCTTATTAAATTGACACTTAAATGTAAACTACAATCAACTGATAAAATAAATGTTGAATTTTTAAAAATAGTGTAGCACAATGAGATTCTGAAATTCATCTGTATTTCTTTTTAAGATTTTATATCTAGATATAGATGGTATAGATATAGATATACACAGAGGGCATAGTAGTATGATAGATAAACACACATGTTGATTTATTTAGGCAAAATTCTATTTTCAGCTTTGGTATTGAATGTTTACTCTACATTATTCATTCATTTACAATAATACTCAATTAAAATAGGCATAGCTCCTGTTCCCTGGTGCAGAGAGGACAAAACCTAAATATAAGCTGCAATGTCCTTGTGAAAGGAACTTGAAGGAACCTGAGAAATGTTGTCAAGACATAGGGTACATATTCTGTACACTAAATCATTACTCAGTGAGAAAGATTTTATCATCATCACAGCAGAATAAAAGCATAATTGATAAACATTTCTTCTTTGTGATATTCAGAATTCCCAGAACAGTCCAGTAGCTACTATCTGTTCATATACTATGAAAGGAGGAAAGATGTAATACAATGCACACAAACTGAAGGAAGTTTAGTGAATTTATTTAAAATATATCCTTTAATGACTTAATTTTTGTGTTGCTTTTACTCTATTTGTTTGAGTTAATTGAACTGAAGAGCATTCAGCTTAGCATTAAATTTGACTGGAAATGGATGATAACCTCTGTGAGCATGCACTTATTATTTTTAATGAAGCAAAGATGGTGTTTCCTTTTAGTTTTAGTTTTTGTTTTTCAAGACAGGGTTTCTCTGTGTAGCTTTGTACCTTTCCTGGAACTCACTCTGTAGCCCAGGCTGGCCTCGAACTCATAAGAGTGCTGGGACTAAAGGTGTGCGCAACCATAGCCCAGCAAAGATGGTGTTTCTTAAGAAAAGGTTTTAATATATATTTAAGCCTGGCCATTAGCAGAAAGAGAGAAAAACACAAGTAAAGGATAGTACATACATATGACATGGATGTTGCTTCTCAGGAGAGAATTTGTAAGTACGGTTAGAGTCATTTTAATTTTTAAATTTAAATCTGCTCTCTGGAAATATTTCTGGAGTTTTTCTTAAAATTTTCAAAGTTTATTTTTTATTTATGTCTGTGTGTACATGTGCATGTGTATGTATAACGGGTATGGGCACCTGTGGAGACCAGAGGAGCATGTTCATTCCCCTAGAGCTGGAGTTAAAGACTGTTGTCTGCCAATACATGGGTGCGGGCAGCCATTTTTCAGTCCTCTGCAAGAACAGCAGGCATTTGTAGCCACAAATCCTTTTATACACTCTCCACTCAGTTTTAGTAGGACATTATACATTAGAATAAATCAGATGTTAGGATTTTTTGTCTTTTATTAGACTGAGTTGTTCATTTTTGCTCATGTGTCTTTGTGTGTGTATACTAAAGCTAAAGGAAATGGAATGATCCTGAATATTTTTGTTTTGTCTATTTGTGATGTTTGGGTCACAGAATAACTTAGTCAAAACTAGTCTTTAGTTAGTATTCATATTGCATCATAAATATATTTTACATACTAAAAAAGAAATATATATTAGGTATTAAAATGAATATTTATCATTAATACATTATTATGGTAACAAAATACTTGAATTCACATCAATAGCGCCACAGATAAGGTCATTACATTACTCACTAGGCATGTATTATTGATTTTAAATATGCCTAAGGAACTAATCAATTCACTAAAAGCTAGGTAGAACAACTAACATATTGAAGCACCAACTAAATTTTAGGGAGTTTTTATTTTGTTAACCCTAAAATCAACCACATGATGTAGAAACAGTTTCACCCCAGATTACAAATAAGGAAGCCAAATAGAAAGGCATCTTGACAGATTTTGAAGGTAGAAAGTAGATGTGAAACTCAGATCTTCATATTTTGGCCCTAAAATATATATCTTATTGAAAATCTGGCAGGAAATTTCCTTATATGCTGATTGCTCTTCAGTTAAGTTACATAACTTCTCATCCAGCTCTGAACTCACTGTGAACTTTGGTAACAGGTCAGCTAGTGTATGTTCCCTGGAATAGTGTTTTCTTTACGTATCTATTTGATACACGTGATATGGATGCTTCCAGTGAGGATAGAAGATCTTCCAATTTGGCTCAACTTAGTTTCTAAGATTGCAAATAAACATTTCTTCTCTTTGTCAACACAGAAGGAAAAAACTTGGTATGATTTCAGCAGGATGACTTTGAAGTCAGAATCCCTTCTGTTCCATCCAAAACTCTATGCAACAACCAAAACAATCTAGCTTTTTTATCCTAATCTTTCTATATTGTAAACAGAGGTCATGCTATTACATATTTTCTCAGAAATCAATTAAGGAAAATATAAATTATAAAAAATATAAATATTTTATACAAAGAAGACACCAATAAATGGAAACCCACCTTAAAAAATAGAGGTCTCTATTACAGTATTTATGTTAGGTTGAATTATTTAATCAATTAACAACTGTCAAAATATAGATCAGCCTAGAAAAACAGATTGTCCTGTGCAACAAACTCAGAAACAAAATGTTTATAAAGATGTCTGCTAATTAAAGTGTCAGAGCGCCTTGAAACATTTGACTGTGCTCATCTCTGGGAGGCAATAGTGAGACCCAGAGATTTCACTTTTTCTACTCTACTTGCCTCCATGTTCTGACCCCCATATTCTGGATAGCTGCCTCTTCAATTTATTTCCTCATGTTATATGTTCCTGAATATTATTGGAAATATGAAGAAAGACGGTTAGACATTAAATGTATAACTTTTAAAAATTTGGGTAAATTTGACCCAAAATATATTTCTATAAGTTTGGAGAACAAGTTGGGTTATTTGGAATTACAAGTGTCTTCCTTTGCTTTACAAAAAGAAAGGAATTCCTAGGACATATATAAGTCAATTTTCTGCATGCTGTGCATGATGTTCTTTCTGAATGAGAGATAACGGAGGTCAGATGTCATTTCATATCAGTTTACTGTAGGTCTTCAAAGCAAATATTTTATGCTAAAGCAATTTTGATGTCAGGACAGTGAGTTTTTGAAATTATACGTAAGAGAATATGGAGATAAATGGTTCCCCTTCCTATGAAAGCCAATATGAATGCTTGCATGTAAACCTTTACCAATCTCTTCAGTTGACATTCTGTTGGTATGATTTGACCCTCTACTGTATTGTGTTGAATGCTCATTCATTTATTACACTAAATGTTGACCAGGTGCCAGACTTCATATGAGTGAGACTAATTCAAGGGTGAGCAAAACAGACTCTGCTTCCATTCTTAGTAAATGTGTAGCACACACCTGGAGTCAATTGCATGAGCAATTAGGTAATCACAGAATGAATGAGAAGTGGCATACGGAATGAAGTTCTAGTAATGTGGCAAAGTTATGAATGGAAGTCTGAGAGCGGAGTCTTTTTGAGAAAGGCTAATTTTGAAGCTAGAAAGGGGTTGGAGCAAGAGGCTCTCGGGGCTTGTAAGCAGATGGCAGGCTAGAGAGTCCACAAAAACCTACTGGGATGAGAGGCGTGAACAGCAGTGTGATCCAATGCTGTTAGCCCTTATGAATGTCTTTTTGGTCTTGGGACTTTATTAATAATAACAAAAGCCACTGCAGGATTTTAAAATAGATCATCATGCTCAGACTAGCACTGAAAATATTATAGCATTTTAGCGTGGGAAATATATGAGAGTGTAGGAGGAGATAATGGGCTATTTGGGGACATGCTCAGGCACTGTAATTCACAAAGAGGAAGCACAAGTGGTCTGTAAAACGGGGCATTAATATTGGAATTGGGAGAATTTTGCACTTGGCACATGTTGTCATAGATATAGGCATCCACTGGAGATAGAGAGGCACTTTGATATGACAAAGAATAAAAGACTGATGTGCTGGCAAGAAAAAAAAGCCTATTAAGTAAGGAGGATGTTAGGATCCAGTTTTAACAGCAAAACATGTAAGTGCTGCACAAATTCAATAACTGAGAAAATGTAAATGCTTTAATTAATTACTATTACTTTTATTTTTCCTGATTAAATTTGTTCTGTGATCATTTAATATGTGTATATGGTACAATCTATTTACCCTCTCCCCCTACATTCCCTTATCTCTTTCTCATCTGTTATCTCTCCTTACCTACAGGTTCCTTTCACACACATGTATCTTTTGATTTATTTTTGTGACCCTCTGACTTCAACCAGGACTGTCATCTGTGTAGCTATATGTTTGGAACCACATATGCAGACCAGTGAGCTCACCTTACTAATACACAACTGAAGGCAATGGCTGTCTCTCTCCCTGAATCGATCAATTGCCAATAATTCAGCATGGATGGATAAAGCACCATGAGCCACTCCATGATCCATGATTGCTAAGATTTTTGCAGGCATCCTCAGCTACCGTATGCCAATGCTTGCAATGGCTGTATTACGCCCCAATGATAGCTTTTGAAAATCATTTACCTTTTTTTCTGACTTATATTCTTCAGTTCTCTCTACTGCAATGTTCCCAAACCTTGAATAGGTGGAACAAATGTCATGTTTATGTCTGAGCACCAAGGTATCATTTATTCTAAGCCTCATGAGCACCCATGAGTCTCTGCACTCAAATGCACTCACTGCCAAAAGAAGCCTCTTTGAATAAGAATGAGAGTAGCATTTCTCTATGATTGTAAACAGAAATTCTTAGATTTCAGTTGACACTGTGTTGATTGAGTTTAAAAACTACAGTGACATTCCTCTTAGAGTTTATAACCTCCGCTAACATGGGGTTTTGACTGGGATTCATAGTACCAAGTGTATATTCCCCCCTAGTATCCCACAACATAAGTATTATGTATTCATGTCCATCGCTGCTCTATTTACAATAACTAAGAAATTTAGTCAACCTAGTCATTTATACAAGGATGAATGGATAGAGCGTTAAGTTATAAAGATATATTTTTTTAATAAGAAACAATGTAAACTCTTACTCTGAAATGGAAAATGATTTTGTGAGAATATGTGTACTTCTGACTGATGATGTGTTATATCTGTGTTATAAAATAATAAGAATCTTGAAGTTTAAGACACAATGTCAGACTCCATTAGCCCTGTTTTCTTGGGTAAATTCAGGAAATAAACAATATTGATACATTAGAGAATAAAGACAGACACTTTAACATATTCCAAAATGGTTTTAAATTTTAATATTAATGGGTTGTGATGAGCTACACACCCTTTCTAGAAAGGAGGATATTAGCGTATGGTTTTGATTATCAGATTAATAAAATGGGGATTTAACAATCGGAATAAGGTCTAAAAGCATTAATGCTTAGAGTAGTGGGGACATTTGTGGTTCTTTGTTTCAATGAATAACAACAGTAGAGAAAGGCAGGGCATACAAATGCACAGGCACACACACACACACACACACACACACACACACAGAGAGAGAGAGACAGAGACAGAGAGAGAGACAGAGACAGAAAGACACAGAGACACAGAGAGAAAGACAGAGAGAGACAGAGACACAGAGAGAAAGAGAATCCACTTTAACAGAGTTCAATTTAGTCTGAATTGTCATTAGAATATTTAGCATCAATATCAATATTTTAAAGAAATGTGGAAAAGGAAATACAAAGGTTTTGTGTTTTGTTTATACTGCATTTTAAGAGCAGCATAAAGGAACTTTTTTTTTTATTCCTTTGTTCTGGAAATGTCAATATAAACAGTACATTAATCTGAACTTTCAGAGAGCAGATCCAGAAATATATGTACAAACTTGATGGATTTTGTTTACCTGTCACAGGGCACCTCTGCACAGGCTTCTTGATCGTTTTATATTGAGAGTTTTATAAAAGTGTGTAGCCTTGGACTGGAGAATCACTAAAAAAATGTGTTTATACTACACTTGACATTATTTCAATCTAAAAAAAATTGTGGGATTGAATAGTTTAAGTACACACTGCCCAGTTGAAATAGTAGTACATTTTTATTACCTTTCTTTTAATCTCATTATCATGAAATGTTACCTAATTAATGCCTCACAAACCCTGAAATCAAGGCCATTGTCAACTGATTATTTTTGTGCAATGTAGAGTATTAAAATCTCCCCCTATACTCGTAACAGATATACTAAACTAAATACAATTTTCTATACCCATGCTAGTGATTTCAGACATTACTACATTCAAATGTTAAAATAGCAATTTAAACATATTTTGTAAAATAAAATGAAAATTAAATTGACTGTAATCGGTGTTTTGATTTTCATGTAACCCAGTAATTCAGCACATTCCTGGGATTGGGGAAACAGCTTAGGGCCACAGTCACTGCCTCGTTTGTGCTAGCCCTTGGATTCAGTTCCCAGTGTAATAAAAATAGATAATGCCTGTCTCTGCATCCTTTTGCAATTCTTGTGTTGTTTCTTTGGCTCTTTTTCCTGTTCAGTTGTTTTTGATTTGTCTTTTTATTTTATTTTATTATTACCCTGTAGATAATTGCTTGCTAACAAGGGACAGAAAGGATGTGGATCCAGATTTGAGGGGACAGGCAGGAGCTGACAGTGGAAATGGGCAGAAGATGCTAGTGGAGGTAGGCAGGAGCTGGGAAGAGTAGGGGAGGGTAAACAATAACAGACTATATTTTGTGAAAAAGAATCTGTTTTCAATAGGAGCAGAAAAATAAGTAAATAAATAAAATAATCTTATCAATAGTAAAAAATAAAGTAATCCATAAAATATAAAATAAGCTGTTCTCAATTTGTTTTACTTTATTTCCTGTAGAAGTAGCTATCTTATTCAATAAGAAACACAGAACCAACACAAAGAAAAAAGCCAAGAGGTCAGAGCAATAGCTAAGAGCTAAAAACCTTACCCGTCCTCTTGTGGTGGTCCTACCTATCCTAAAGAGATTTACTTCCTGTGTCTGTCTTTTATTACAGAGTTTCTGTTCTGCCTTCTCATTGGTTGTAAACCCAACCACATGACCTCCTAGTCACTGCCTGTCTGTACAGACCTCCAGGTCTTCTATGGTTGGTATTGAGATTAAAGGCATATGTCTCCAATGCTGGTTGTATCCTTGAACACACAGAGATCTACCTAGCTCTGCCTACCAAGTGCTGGGATTAAAGGAGTGCACCACCACTGCCCAGCTTTCGCTATGGCTTGCTAATAGCTCTGACCCCCAGGCAACTTTATTTATTAACATACAAATAATATCACATTTCAGTACAAATAAAATATCACCATATTTCTCTTTTTCTATTTTAATAAAAAGAAAAAAGGAAAAAGGTTATAACTAAAGTATAAGAAAAACTATATACAAAAGTACAACGATATATACAATATATACAAGTAATATTCAATATATACAAGTAATAAATGCCTAAACAATGCCTAGTCCATTTGTATTTGACAAATTCAGAGAAAATAATTCCATTATCACTCCTATTTTGTAAGTCCAAAATGTACCTAATTCATTTTCTATCCTAACTAATCTTCAACTATAACTAACTAATCTTCAACTATAAATAACTAATCTTCAACTCTCTCAGAGACCCAAGAAGGAAATAATATTACCTAATAAAAAATAAAAACAGGAAGTGCATGCAAGCAACAATTGTGAATTGACAGAAACAGCCAGCTGCTTGGATAGTCACCTGAGGTTTCTCTGCAGTCTTGGAGCATCATCTTCAGCCTATAGGCGGAGTGTATCTGACAAACTCATTTGTGAAGTAGGATGTACACAAGGTCAACAGTTCGACCTCACATTGGGTGAGAGCAGTCCATGTACCAGAAACACGTGAATTCCACTAGTGTCATGTCATGATTCAGGATTTTAAATTCTGGAAATTGTAGATGTTTTTTGAATTCAGCTGCCCATTCTTCTTGGCTATGTGTGTGTGTTTGTGTGTGTGGCTTCATCTCAGCATCCTGTTCTTCTCCATATTCTTCTATTAGATGCCAGTCTACTATTGAGAGGTGTGAGTTTAGTTACTCTTCAGGAATAACTGTTTCAGCTGCTGTTCCATTGCACATCAGAAACCATTGGCCCACTGCCTGCTCAGCTGTCTTTGAAGAAAAAAGTACTGTACCTTTTACGGATAATGAAGGCCACTTCAGGGATGGTGCCATATTGTCCTGGCCTCAGAAGATGCCTTTTGATAAAGCCATAACCACACTTGTTTTGGCAAGAATTGGTAGTCCTTTGTTTCATGTCCTGTCTGTCCTGTTTGTCAGCAGTTGATTCGAGGATACGTTGTTGTCCAGTGGCTAACTTTTGCCACAATGAAAGGTAACTCCATATGCTTGCTTTCCCATGAACATTTCTGGAGATATGGAATCATTTTAAATTATTGTATCAGAAAATTACAAATCAGTAATCAAAATTACACATTAGCTGAAAGGTGTCTGGAGTAAATGGACTGAAAAAAACCACTGCAGGAAAATAATGTTTATTGTAACTAGAAACTTGATTTACACAACATAGAGAAGCATACAGCATTTTCCATTTGCTTGGCTAGGTTTTCTTCTGAACATGAGTGCCCTCACACATTACCAGTTCTGATAAGTCCGTGGGCCACAGGGTAACATGAGCTCTAACAGGGCACATGCAAAGTCCTTTTTTATCTATGGCAAAAGTGCTTTATTAATATGAGGTTTTCTTGAGGCTAGAATAAACAAATAAAATAATAAATTTCATTCCCAGACTTATTACATTTATTTTGAAGTCAAATTAGAAAAGCTTTGGATCTTTGGATCTTTGCTGTATACAGTGGATGGTGTTGTTGCTGACTGTCAGGATATCCTTCCTTATTCAGGAGAAGAATTACTAATGTATTAGAACTGGTAAATATTTCAAGGCAAACGATTTTTTTTTTTTTCGAGACAGGGTTTCTCTGTGTAGTTTTGGTGCCTATCCTGGATCTTGCTCTGTAGACCAAGCTGGCCTCAAACTTACAGAGATCCATCTGTCTGGCTTTGCTTCCTGAAGTTCTGTGATTAAATACCACTGCTGGGGGTAAACAACTTTTATAAATTCAGGAAATAAGTTGGCTATGAATGGAGTCATTTCAGCTATTTGAGAGTGATGTCAAAACTTTAGATTACTAAATATTGAAAAACAAACTTTCTTCTCTCTTACTCTGCCATCCAAATCTCATAAAATGTATCACTGTTTAAGAAGGGAATTTAGGGAAGCACAATTCACCCTAGCTGAATTGAAGTAACACACTATAAAGAAATCTTAGACTTCTAAAAGATCTGTCAGCAGGTTTACACAATTTAGCTTAAAACTTGTAATAAGGCAATGCCACAACAATTGAATATGAGATAGACTATGAGTATGCATGAATTTCAGGGCTCAATACCCAGCAAAATCAATCCATCAATCAATTTTAATCAAGTGGATTCCTATATCAACTAAAGTTCTAAAGAAATTCTGTTTTTATATTTCGACAATTTCATCAACAATTGTCACCCCACTTTTCCTTTGGATGGCAACAATGGAGACTAGAAAAGGGTAGATTAAAGTCTTTTGGCTTGATCTGACTTGCATGACATATTTTTGAGAAATTTACTCTCTGTTCATAATGTGCTACTCTTGGCAATTTCTCCAGGTTTGTCTGTGACTGACCATGGCTGAGAAGATGTACTTGACTGTGGTGCTCTCACAACACAGGAATCCTGCAGATTCATGACCCAGAAAGGTTGGCTTTATCTGAAGCTCCTGCTCTCAATGCCAGTGTGGTCAACAGTGGCATCAACAAACACAGGGGTCTGTATCCTTGGTGCCAATAATTGAAGTGTTTCTTGCAAATGTAGCACTTTCATTACTAGACATGAACTATGCTTAATAACACTTTAGCATTAATATTTTTACAAAGCTTTAAATACCACAATATCTATATGAATTTGATTACTTAATCATAAATTTAAAATAGCTATGCAGTTCTCAGGTAATGACATGTGGCTTATCCAAAAGTTTGAACTATGTCGGGCAAAAATTTGAAAATAAATTAGCTTATTCAAAGTGACTGTCATGTGCCTACTTTCATTATAGGTGTCACATCTTATATGGACATGAATTGTGTATGACCTCAGCTCAGAGAATTTAGTTTAGTAAATGAAATGGTAACAATTGTAATAAAAAAGTGACTGTTACAGGCATGAGGCTATTAAGGTTTTACATTTAGGCTGCCATGTGGCTTGTAACATAGTCAACTGTCTTTTGACTCCAATAGATCTTGAATTGGCTTATACTCAAATATAGATTTATAACCATGATATGAAAAATTAAAGAATATTTATGAAATATAACATGCTGTCGATTGGCATCATTAAAAAACAGAATAATAAAGGAAATGCTAGTATGGACAAATATGTACTCATTTTTATGTTTTTTTTTAAATTGTGTGTGTGTGTGTCCATGCACATGCGTGTATGTTATAGCACACATGGGGTTGCACATATCCATGTGGTGCATGTGAAAATCAGAGGGTTTTTTCCAGATGTCTTCTTCAAGAACTTCCTTCCCTTATTTAATGAGACAGTGTCTCTCACTGAATGGATCTCATTGTTTCAGCTATACCAGCGGGTTAGCAAGCCCTCAGGATCCACTTCCCGTGCTGGGTTACAGTTGAACAACGTCGATACCGTTCTTCTACTTGGATACCTGGTGGCTGAACTAGCATTCCCACACTTGCCAACCAAAACTTTGCTCACTGAGCCATTTGTACAGTCCTAAACACTAGTTTCTGGAACTGAGTAAATTTTATAAACGATTTAGTGGTAACTTTTAGTAAAATAAACTGACAAGCTGAAATTATTTTTTTTTATTAAAAGATCAAGAATTTCAGATGGTATATCTAGTAATGAGACAATAATTGTTATTTCTAATATATTAATATTTAGTTAATTTACCATTATTATGTTAAAGAAAATGTTTTATGCAAAGAAAATTTCAAATAGTTAGGCTATTTACCAGGAAGGTTAATCATGAATGATTCACATACACTATGTGTTATAAGCCAGTGAGATTTTTAGTGTTTTTTCAAAGTTGCATCTTTTTTGAATGACTTTTTATTTTCAGTTATTGATATTATTCTATGATTAGCTATGTGATCTGAGGGGCTATTCAGACAAACCTCTCATCTTTAGAGAATACTCTCAGGCAATTACTATACCAATTAAATTATGTAAATGTGTGGTTAAATTATGGCTTTAATCATCCTTTTCATTTTGACTTCTTATTATGTGTCAGAGAAACAATTATATAGTAGGATTTTGATAAGCTTAACAGAATGATTTTGCAGGCATCTATGAAGTAGGGGGAAAGATATATTTATGATGCAAAGGGTGCCTTAAGAAGGTTTAAATAGAGATAAAATCAATTACACAAAACAGTTAAAATGAAAAAAAAATGTAGCAATCTGAGTTAAATTTTTAAAAATATAGAAAAATGATAAAAAAAAAAACTTCATTGATGTACTACACCTTCTTTGGATTTGAGAAAAATACAGTGGATTTGTGTGATTAGATAAAAGTGACATTACATCTCTAGTTAAAACCATGTCTCATGTAATATTCCCAATTCTGCCCCTGTTCCTTTCCTCACATCCTGTGCTCTTGTCAGGTCTGGTGAGGTTCCTATACCCTGGCCCACCTTCACTTTCTCCAGTCTCCAGACCTAAGCCAGGTTTCATGTCCTATGTACTGCACAGAGCCCTGCCTGGTAAGTCCACCTGAGCCTAGCCTTGCAATACTCAGCCTTACATCTCCTGTCCAGACTGGTGTGGTTCCTAGTCAGTACACCACCTCTATCTTTTCCAACCCCGTATCTAGCTCCAGTTACAAGTCCTGTGTGCTGGCTCTGTCTGATGAGTCCAACAAGCCCCGACTCTGCTGGGCCACTCCCAACTTCCTTGTTTGACACATTCCTACACTCTTTGGACCAGGCAGTTTGGTGTGTCCTTTGAACCCTAATCTAATTTTGCTATATTCTACCTCCAGGCCTCTTATGCATTGCATATTCCATGTGCCAGACCAGAGTGGGGAGTACCATGGAGCCTAGCCGACCTACACTGTATACAACTATTGTGACCATTTGGTTAAAAAAAATCATAGAAGGAAATTAAAGAAAGACATACCCAGAAAGATAGAAGAGATATGCAGAACTCTAAGAAGAAAGGAAAAGAAACTAACCTCCTCACAACACATTATGGTTAAAACACTTAAAATACAGAAAGAGAAAATAATGAAACATGCAAGAAAAAATTGTAAGTCATGTATAAAGAAAACCTACTATAATAACGGCGGATTTCTCAATAGAAAATTTAAAAGCCAAACAACCCTGGAGTAATGAATTTCAGATTCTAAAAGACCACAGATGCCAACCTAAAATGCTCTGCCTACAGAAATTATCAGTCATAGTTAAAGATAGACAAATTTTTCATGGTATAAACAGGCTAAAAGAAAGACTGCTAATAAACTGGCACTACTGAAGATATTGGAGCAATAGGTCAGACTGGAGAGAGAATAAATAGAGCTGAGATACTGCAGAACAACAAATAAATCTATAGTTACTACATTGAAAATGTGAGTGAGAACACAAACAGAAAAACCAACACACACCTTTCAGCATTAATTTTGAATATCAATGAGCCAATAAAGAAATTAAATCAATCTTTTATTGCCATAAGAAAATCATATTACGTTCAAATAGAGAAGCCATCTTAGAGTGAAAGAATGGGAGGGAAAGTATCTTAAGGAAATGGAACAAGGAAGCATGCAAAGGTAATTGTCCTAATCTCTGACAAAATAAACATAAAAAATGAATTGAAATAAAGAAAGGAGTGCAATTATAATAAAGGACACATAATTCCAATAAAGTGAACAATTAACTGAGAAGACATTACAATCTTAAACATATATATTGCTAATTCCAGCACACAATTTCATAAAAAGCATATTATTGTGCTTAAAGAAAAATATCAGCTTCCAGTTCAGTAACAAATAATTTCAATACTCTAATTTCCCCAATAGATAGCTTACTTGAAAGAAAAATTAACAGAAATATCAAATTAAATGATGTCATACTTCAAAAGGATTTAAGAGATACCTAGAAAATATTTCACACAAACACCAAAGGATATAAATTCTTCTTAGCAGTCCACAAAAGTGTCTCCGAAATAGACCACATACTGCCATGCAAAACAAATCTTTTAAAAATTATGAACATTTAAAGAATTTCATGCATCCTCTTTTACCACAGTGCAGTAAAGCTTAAATTCAATAGTAAATGAGTCTCTAGTAAGTACATACTAGCTGAGAGTAAATAACACATTACTGAATGATGAATGAAACAAAGAAGAAACTGAGAAAGAAATAAAATTCCTAGAAATAAGGGAAGATGATAATACAATACAAAAAAAAATAAAACACCATTGGTAAATTAAAAATAATCCAAAGAGGGAAATATGCATCTGTTAAGTGCTTATATTTATAATAGAAAGAACACAAAAATAACACAAATGTAGTAGAGTGAAAGAAATAATAATAGGTGCAGATGTTAATGAACTAGAGACAAACAAAATAATAAATCAACACATGGAAGAGCTCATTAATTGGGAGACAAACAGGGTTTGGGGCTATTTCACTTGAAAAACAAATAGATGACCAAAATTAAGAGAATGAGAGATGAATAGATATTCAAACAGACAGCAAAAATTCAGAATATTACAAGGGAGTACTTTAAAAACATACTCCACTAAGTTAGAATAAAAAAGAGTGAGTTTCTAGATATATTCAAGTCACCAAAACCAAGAAGAGACTAATAATTTAAATAGAGCCATAGAAATTAAAGAGATTGAAGCAAACAAGCCCCTAAAAACAAAACAAACACAAACAAAAAAAAGGCTCAGACTGATCCATAGCAGAATTTGACCAAACTTTTAAAGATTATGTGCAACAAGTAATTCTTTTTTTTTTTTTTATTTTTATTTTATTTTTTTTTTTTTTGGTTTTTCAAGACAGGGTTTTTCTGTGTAGCTTTGCGCCTTTCCTGGGACTCACTTGGTAGTCCAGGCTGGCCTTGAACTCACAGAGATCCGCCTGCCTCTGCCTCCCAAGTGCTGGGATTAAAGGCGTGTGCTACCACCACCCGGCGCAACAAGTAATTCTTAAACTAGTATTAAAAATAAAACCAGAAGTATTTCCATACTCGTTCTACAGGACTAGTACTCCTCACATATAAAAAAATAGCTAAAGACACAATAAAAATTAACTCTACAGGTCAATAACCCTGATAAACATAGATGTAAAAATCCCTAATAGAATTATTGTAAACAAATATAGGCACATATCCAAAAGTCTATCCCTTATAATCAAGTTGGATTTATCCTGGAGATGTAGGTGTGGTTCAAAATATTTATGTTCATAAACATAATAAATCATAAAAATTGACTTAACAACAAAAAATCATATAATCATTTCAATAGATGTAGAGGACTTTTACAAAATCCAACATGCCTACATGGTCAAAGTCCTAGAAGAAGTACTGGGGTGAATGTCTACCAATATAGTAAACACTATATATGACAATCCCACAGCCTACATCATCCTTAATGGAGAAAAACTCAAAAAATAAAAAAACACTAAAATCAGGAATGAAAGAGGGCTTTACATTATTTCTAATCCTTTTCAAAACAGTTCTTAAAATTCTATCTAGAGCAGAAAAAGAAGAAAATGATATTAAATGAATGAAATTTTTAATAAATATTTTTATTTTATAATTAATTTAACTTTACATATCAGCCACGGATTCCCTTGCCCTCCCTCCTCCTACCCTCCAGCCTCCCCCCGCCAATCCATGCCCCATTCCCACCTTCTCCAAGACAAGGTCTCCATGGGGAGTCAGCCCAGCCTGGTAGATTCAGTTGAGGCAGGTCCAGTCCCCTCCCTCCCTGCACCAAGGCTGAGCAAAGTGTCTCAGTATAGGCCCTAGGTTCCAAAAGGCCAGATCATGCACCAAGGACAGGTCCCGGTCCCACTGCCTGGGGGACTCCTAAACAGTTCAAGCTCATCAACTGTCTCACTTATCCAGAGGGCCTGGTCCAGTTCCATGGGGGCTCCTCAGCTATTGGTTCACAGTTCATGTGTTTCTGCTAGTTTGGCTATTTGTCCCTGTGCTTTTTCCAATCATGGTCTTGATATTTCTTGCTCATATAATCCCTCCTCTCTCTTGCCAGTTGGACTCCTGGAGCTCCGCCTGGGGTTTGGCCATGGATCTCTGCATCTACTTCCACCAGTCACTGAATGAGAGTTCTATGATGACAGTTAGGGTGTTAGGCCATCCAATCACCAGAGTAGGTCAGCTCAGGCACTCTCTCGACCATTGCCAGTAGTCTACAGTGGAGGTATCTTTGTGGATTACTGGGGACCTCTCTAGCACTCTGCTTCTTCCTATTCCCATGGGGTCTTCATTTATCATGGTGTCTTTTTCCTTGTTCTCCCACTCTATTCCTGATCCAGCTAGGACCTCCTGCTCCCCTAAGCTCTCTTTCCTTCTACCCTTGCCCTCCATTACTCCCCCTTACCCCCAGTTTGCTCAGGTATATCTCATCCAATTCTCTGTTGCTGGGTGATCCCTGTGTCTTTCTTAGGGTCCTCTTTACTAGTTAGCCTCCCTGGAGTTGGGAGTTGCAGTCTGGTTATCCTTTGCTTTATATATTTTCTTAAAATATTAAATTATACCTATTTTCAAATATATTATACATAAGAGATCCTAAACTTCCTACCTGAAAAATTCTAGAACTGATCAATATTTCCATCGAATTGGCATTGTAAAAAAACAAATTGCAACACTAGTCTTTCTAAATACTGGTAGAGAAAAAGATGGTATACATATTCTTCTTCACAATAGCCTAAAAATGTATCTAGGAATAAATCTATCCAAGTTGATGAAAGATCTCTACAATGAGAACTTCAATTCTCTGAAGAAAGAGATTTGTGGAGACACTAGAAGATGTATACAACTCCCATGCTCTTAGACTGGTAGAATTAATGTGAAAATTGCTATTCTACCAAAAACAACTTACAGACTCAGTGTCATCTCAATCAAAATTCCCATGACATTCTTCCTAGAAATAGCAAGACATCATGAAATTCACATTGAATAATAAAACTACTCCTAGATAGCCAAATTAATTCTTAGCAAAAAGAGAGCAGCTTTAAATTTCAAGCTATGTTATAAAATTATGGCAAAAAAGAAACCTGTATGCTATTGGCACAAAAACAGAGATCAAGATAAGAGGAAGATATTAGAAGGCTCAAGCGTAAGTACACAGGATTAGACTCTTCATATTTGAGAAGGATGTGAAACTGCAATGTGAAGATACAATAGCATCTTAATCAAATTGTATTGTAAAAACTTGATGTTCATATCCACATATGGAAGAATAAAATTAGGCCCATATCTGTCATCTGGTTCCCAAATCCACTCCAAATGGGGAAAACAAACAAAATGAAAACAAACAAATAAAAAGTCAAGATGAAAACTGTTGAAACTGAAAACACTGAAACTGCTAGAAGAAAAAGTAGGAAGTACACTTCATCTTATAGATGTAAAAAAGACTCTCTGAATAGGACTGTACCATTTCATGTATTGAGGCTGACATTGACATATGTGTCTCATAAAACTAAGAAACCTTCTGTATAAAAGAAACAATCAAGTGAAGAAGATGAAAAATGGGAGAAAATCTTTGCAGCTATGCATATGATAGAGGATTAAAATTCAGATGATATAAAGAATTAGAGAAACATGGAGTTAAGAAAAAAAAAAGAACCTAATCAATTAATGGGTTATGGATCTAAACATAGAGTTCACACAAGAAGATACTTTTCTACACCCTTAATAATAGGGGAATAAAAATTTAGAACTACTTGGAGATTTGATTTTTTGCAAGCAGAATGTCTACCATCAAGAAAATAACTAGTAACCAATACTGGTGAGAATGTGGGAAAATATTGCTCATTTTTGGAAATGTAAACTGGTGCAGCCACTATATAAATAAATATGGAGAATTCTCAAGGAGTCAAATGCCTAAGGGATTTGTCATCTACTCTACAGATACTTGCTCAGCCATGTTCTCTGCATCTGGGAAATGAAAACAACCAAATTGTACTTAAAATGATGAATGGATATTGAAAATGTAGCACATATATAAAGATAGAATGAAATTCTACTCAGTTGTTAAATATGAAATAAAGAAATTTGTAGGTAAACGGATAGAATTAGAAAACATTACAATAAGTGAGATAACTCAGACACAGAAAGACAATAACTTTTGTATGGTTTATTATTTGATACTCCTAGCTATGAATCTACTGACATCTGAGTTTTGACAAAAGGCCAATGATACACATTGGAGAAAAGACAACATATTTAACAAATGGTGTTTGTCAAATTTGATAGATATATGTAGAATGCACATGGAAAGCTTCTCAAAAGTTGAAATATAAATGACGGAGAAACATTTTTTAAGTTTAAAATGCAAATTAAAACTATTTTGAGTTTTCATCTTATCACAGTTATAATATGTAATATTGAATGAACAAATGATGACAAAATTAACATGGAAGTGGAGGAAAGGGAATATTTATTCATTTCTGATAGGAGTAGAAATTGGGGCAGCAACTATGGAAATTCATGTGGAGGTTCTTCAAAAAAAAAAAAAACTAAAATGAGGTCAGTCACTTAATCCAGCTACACAAATGTTTGACAAATGCCCAAAATAACTATAACCTACTATAGAGATACCTGTACATCCCTGATCATTGCTGCTATATTAGCAATAATCACTAAATGGAAACAGTCTAGATGCCCAGCACCTGATGGAAGGATAAAAGAAATGTGTTATATTTCTAAAATGGAATAATATTTAGCTTCATCCCTACTGGTTAGCTTTCACTGTGAAGCAAAGTGCTGTGCAGGCTACCTGAGGAGAAAATATATCATCAGTATTAACCAGCTGTGACCCTGCTAGTTGTAATAATGTTTGGCCTGGCAAGGCATGCCCAGTGATACAATAGTGGCATAAACATCATGGGAGTAACCAACCACTTTCTGATTTGATTTGAGACCTACTCAACAAGATGTAATTTGTATCTTGTGCCATTATTGGGTTAAGAAAGTATGGGTATATACAAGCCATAGACACCAGAGGAGAACCTACTGCTATTATCCTGCTAAATAAATATCATATTAAATTGATTACCAATGACTTATCTTTATACCCATAGATCGAGTCATCTCTCAACCTTCATCAGAGACATATCTATTTGAAGTAGATGGTGATTAACACAGAGAGCCACAACTCCACATGTCTCAGAGAAAAATAGACTGTTGAATGCACAGCCCTAAATGCTCAGGAATCATTGTGGACGAGTAAACAGATAGATTACAGGTGTCAGAGGTAGTGAATGAGTTCAGGAAACAGTGTCCTCTAGAAATGATAGAAAGATATACACATGAACTTTCAGTGGTTATGACAGCATGCTCAATCCTCATGCAATACTAAGTAAGACCAACTCCTGGCATTATGGAAGGAGGTGAAAATGAAGTCCCACTCCCACCCATGCAGCTACTGGCAACTGATAAGATAGCAACTGGGAGAAGGACAGTCAGTTTTCTTTAAGGGTATGGCCCTTTGTAGGCTGACCATGCTCCAGTGGAAGGCCACACATCTGTGGATATCATGGACATATGGGCAGCACAAATTAGACTTGCCAGGTGAAAAAAAAAACAGATGCAAAATTCAGAGGGTATAGGAAAGAGCTTGAGGGATCGAAAGTAGTTTGGGGAGTGAGAAAATTGTCAAAATTCAGCATACGAAATTCTGAAGATTTGAAAGAAAATGCAATAATTCTAAAAAAGGAAAAATTATAAGTAAATGTATGGAGCTGGAAACAATTGTTTCTGTCTAATTATTTTAGCTTTGACATATATATTTATGTCAAACATATATAACATATTTTGCACAGTCAACTTTCTGTAACTAGTTTTTGCTTTCACCTAATCTCATGAAATATCAAATGAAAGAGTTTTAATTGCTTTCCAGAAACCATTATACTTCATGCATGTATATTCATCTCTATTGGTAAGTACTTTTGGGTGTTAGTATCAGTTGGTTACTGACAATCTCATTACATTGTTCTGATTGAAATTCAATATGATTCATTCTTCAGAAACTTAGAGAATAAAGAGAATCTTATACAGAGTGATACTCTGTGTGTGGTCACAGCTGTATTTGCATTCACTCTCTGCATGTACCTAAGTGTTGCCAGTGGGTAACAAAGAAGGGAACACGTTACCAAGTTCCCTCATCATTTCTGGAAGATATGAATTTGAATTTGTTTTCACTGTGTGAGTTCAATGAAGTTTCAAAAGCTAGAATTACCAATATCAGTGCTGGAAATATTAACACAGTAGTGGAAGAACTTCTGCAGGAATTCTGAACACAAAGTTATCAGTTCTGACAAAGAAATCCTAGAAAACAGATTTTCTTACATCATTAATGATATAAAGGTAGTAATTAGAACCATTTATTTCAATCACTCTTCTAACGCAGAAATAGAAAAAGTAATATAATATTTTCCCAAATATTTGAATAATTCTACTGAGTTAAAGTGGTTTGTTATTTACAAATGCTTTTTATTAACATAAAATTTTATTTTAAAGTTGAGAAAAGGCTTTAATGTAATAATTTGCATTAATTTATTCAGTAACTCCATCCAAGATGATGGGGTAAAATCCAGACATTCTGGCATGAAGCTCATTCCTAAAATAATAAAAATTAGTTTTAAAATACATTTGGATAATTGTGTCTTCATATAAATAATTTGGTCCTCTAATTTATATAAAGCATTCAAGGTCCATTACATATGTATGGCTTCCAGAGGTATAAAAGGATACAAAACAGGCTACTCTTTAATAGGTATAGAAACCTTATCTTGGGAGGTAATGACAATGTTTTGGAAATAGTTCTGCTGGTTGAATGGCATTCGAATATACAATATGGAACTTAATGATTCACTTTGAATAACATTTTACATAATAGGAGTTGTATCTAATCAAAAATAATCTAGAAACATTACATATGTAAAAGGGTAAATGAATACTGTGAAGTTTTCTTTATAGGTGTGACTATTCTAAATGCATGTTTCAATACTAAAACATAATATGTTTTATTCCACAAAGGGATTAGCATATTTTTACAACTTCACACAATCCTAGGAATGCTTCACTTGCTTGAAACATATGACTCAAATTATGTTGAAAATAAACTAATTTTGATTTTAAAATTGCAACACAGTTTTCACAAAAGCCAAGTGAAAGATTTTTAGCTTCATGATATATCTGTTTGGGGGATAACTTCTTTAAAATCAAAATTAAAAAAAAAAAGAAAAGAAAAAGAAAAGATCCAGTATATATTGGCAAACAGCTTAAGCCTATCATATTCTAGACAACTAAACTACAATATCATATAAAATAGTACTTAAAGTCAACAGGTATTTATTTCTCATCATTCTGGAGATGGGAATCCTGTAATCAAATGTCAGTATGCTCAGGTTCTAGTGAGAGGTACCTTGCAGGTTGCAAATGGGGTGCTTCTTTCTAAATTCTTGCCTGGTAAAATGAGAGCTTATTCTTAAAGGACTGCAGTTCTATCCATGATTGTTTTATTGTGTTAACCTAATTGCTTCTTAGATGACTCCCTTTCTAATATCACCACCTTGAGTCCTAATTCTATTACATAAAAAGGAGAAGGAATGAACTTTTTAGAAGCTAGGAAACCATAAATTAAGAAAGTTTAGTAAAAATGGAAATCATCAGTTGGATTTGCAAAGAGGAAAACGTAAGAATTTCCCAATCCTTTCCTATATGGAAGTATCTAGTAATGCATGTTTCTCAAAAGTGAGAGCCAGAGACACATGGGAATGCACAGCAAGCATCCAGTGAATGTGCACACTGAGAAGAGAGAAGACGTATGTGTACTGATAATGACATCTACTCCATCTTCCAGAGACCAGGGGAAATCAAACAAAAACACCCTCAGTCTTTGGAGAATCCTTGTTAAACTGAAAGTCCACTCTTTACACAAACATCTAATTTATTCACATTTTAAGTATACACAATTACAAAGAAATCAACACAGAATCTGCTTAATTTTGCAAAGAGAGGAGGAAAGAAAAGGACAAATGAATTATATGTAATGCCTGGTGATACATAGTGCTAAAACAAAAACAAAACTTTGTTAAATTATTTTCTGGAAAAAAATGGAAAACACATTTAGTAAAGTTACTAAAGTAAGATTGTAGCACGAATCTTAAAAAGTCTTATTAATAAAAACAAATCCAGAGCCAGGTATTAGGGTCGAAGGCTGAAAGAGCAGAGAACCATAACAAGCCACAGGCAACCTTACCTCGCCAATTCCTCAGCTGATCTTGTTTCCTCAAACTGGAAGCCTCTGTGTCCTAATCCAAATGGATCTCAGGTGAACTGCTGCTAAAAGCCTAAAAGCTTAACGAGGCTCTAGTTCTTGGCCTTCATGCCTTATATACCTTTCTGCCATCACTTCATGGATTAAAGGCGTGTGTCACCATGGTTGTTTCCAGTGTGGCTTTGAAATCACAAAGATCTCTGCCTACAGAATGCTAGGATTGAAGGTGTGTTTGCCACCACTTTCTGGCCTGTATGTCTATCTATTGACTGTTCTGTCCTCTTAACCAGATAAGTTTATTAGGGTGCACAATATATTGGGGAACACAATATCACCACATAAGATCAGAATCAGAGCTACAGAAATGCTGGAGAATAGAAAGTATTGAGTGAGACAGAAAGTGAGCTGAAAACATCAGGCCATTAGCCTGAAAGCCAAGTGTTGCCACTCCCTCTCCTGAATAGGATTAACATGGAACAGTCCTATAATTAATTTTATGGTGGTGATCTTTTGGGAGTCATAGGTAATCAGAGAGAATGGCCATACCCCTAAGGATGCTTCATCATTTTGATTTGTTTCTGGTCTGGAAATCCTTGGAGACATGTAAAATTACAAAACTTTGCTTAAGCCACTCAGAGGCCTCACCTCCATGGTAGAAAAATATCAAACACAATGCTTTAAATGTCTTTAGGAAATTACCTAAAAGAGGAATATTACTAAGTCCTAGAAAATTACAGATGCATTATAGAGGAAAAGTTATAGGTGTTTCCTTCATTGTGAAAAGGTATTAGTGAATCATTTTTTAGATGAAACCATCATGGCACATAACATTTAATGCCAGGATTTGAGAATATTTGAACCAGAGCAGAATATATAAAATGGAAGGGCATGGTACTTGTCTCTGTGCTATTTTTGCTTTCTATTCAACAAAATCTATGTAGTAAGTTTATAGTCACAAATGCTTTCAACATGAAATCATTGCTACAGAAATTCCAGGCACATGAATTGCATTATTGGAAACTCAATCACGTTTGTCAATTGATGTCATAACGGAATGAGTGTCTAAGGATAAGAGATGCCTGGCAAAGATTAATTCTTTTTTCCCTCAACTCATTTTAATGTCTATTGAATAATAAGAAGAAATACATTTAGTACTTAAACCATTAAAAAGAAAGAAAAATGTATTAAATAGAAATATTTCAAGAAAGACAAAAACTAAACTAAGAATACAATATCATCTATGAAATGATAAAAGCTTCAGACATATGCTATTGTTCTCCATTGTATTAGAAAATCAATGAATTAAAGAGTCAGGTAGACTATTAGATTCCAATCTTTAATTCTCTCACATATTTGGCATATATTGGAAAGGCTACAAAATAATGCAAAACAGCAATTTAATGACTTGAAAGAATTAAACTGGTAGATTCTAAAAACTTAGGAGGCAAATCAATGCAGAGAATCATTTTAAATCCGTTGACTAATTTGTGTTGAACTAAAGTCTTCTTTGTTCTTGGTTCATTTTCTTTCTATAATTTTTCACTGGGAGAAAGCTTTTTTATTAATATAATTTAGCTTGAATATAAATGTGAAAGTGAAACTATCTCCATTAACATTCCTCTGTAAAGAAGTCCATGAAACCACTCGGGAAAATCAGGAGCCTAAACTTTACTGACAAGACATATCCTTTACCTCTGCAGTTATTGATTAATATGGGCTATCTCTGAATGCTGTAATGGGCATAGTTATCTTCATCAATACATTCTTTAACTGGTGGATAAAGGAAGAATAAACATGTAAGTGAGTAGTAAAATTCTTGCTCTTTAATTGCTTGTAGAAGAGTAAGGAAGTTTAATAAATGAAATCAAAAGGAGCTTATAGTTCAACTAGATCAAAGGTCATCAAAAATGTGAGCATGCTTCCTACTCATACCAGAAAATGTAAATTGTTTTTTATCTTTTAAGTAGTTGCAAATATAAAACAGAATGATATAATTTCATGGAATAAATAAAGTGTATGGTATTTAACCCCCCCCTTTTTGATCTGATGAACATAGTCACAGTATTCCATATAAAGAAAACACAAAGTGGGGGAATTCTGGAACTGGAAAATCTGGAACTACAGATACAAGCAACACCAACAAAATTCAAAAAATGGAATAGAGAATCTCAGACTTTGAAGGCATAATAGAAAAAAAATTCATTGGTCAAAGGCAATGTTAAATCTAAAAAATTCCTAACACATCCAGGGAAACTGGGACATCATGGAGCAACTAAACCTAAGAATCATAGGAATAGAAGAAGACTCTCAGCTCAAAAACCCAGAAAATATATTTTAAAAAATCATAGAAGAAAAAATGGTCTAACCTAAAGGAAGGCATGCCATAAGGTATAAGAAGTTTACAGAACACCTAATAGATTATACCAGAAAAAAGTCACCACAACATATAATATAATCAAAACACGAAACATACAGAAAAAGAGAAAAAATGTTGAAAGCTTCAAGGGGAAAAGGCTAAGTAACATTTAAAGGCAGACCTACTAGAGTTACACATAACTTCTCGTCAGAGACTCTAAAAGTCAGAAGGGCCTGGATAGATGTCTTGCCAACTCTAAGAAACCAATGATGTCAACCTAGACTACTGTACCCAAAAAACACTCAATCATCATTAATGATGAAAACAAGATATTTCATGAAAAAGCCAAATTTAAATAATATCTATCCATAAATCTGCCTTATAGAAGTTATTAGAAGGAAAACTCAAACCCAAGGAGGTTAACTATGCCCATGAAAACACAAGCAATAAATAATCTCATACCAACAAAGCCCAAAGAAGGGAAACTCACCACAGACACAGACACAGACACAGACAGACACAGACAGACAGACAGACAGACACACACACACACACACACACACACACACACACACACACACCATCAAAACCCCCAGCAAAATAACAGGGAATATCATTGTTGATTGAAATCTCTCAAAATTGATGGACTCAATTTGCTAATAAAAAGACAGAGGCCAACAAAATGGATGAAAAACAGGATCCATCCTTCTGCTATACAAGAAACACACCTCAATATCAAAAATAGAAATTATGTCAGGTAAAGATTTTGAAAAAAATTGTCAAGCAATGGACCCAAGAAGAGAGCTGATGTAGCTATTCTAATATCTAACAAAATAGGCCTCAACCCAAAATTCATTTTTAAAAAATGCAGAGAAAGACACTTCATATTCATCAAAGAAAAACTCCATCAAGACATTTCAATTCTTAACACCTAGGCCCCTAGTGCAAGGATAACCACATCTGTAGAAGAAACATCACTGAAGCTAAAATCATACATCAAACCTCACACATTAATGAGAGGATTCAATAACCCACTCTCACCAATGGACAAGTCATTCTGACAAAAACTAACTAACTGAATAAACAGAGAAATAATGGAGTTAACAGACATTACGAATAAATAAATGCAGAACATTTCACCCAAACACAAAAGATTATACTTTCTTCTTAGCACCTCATGGAACCTTCTCCAAAACTAACCACATACTTGATTACAAAGTATGTCTCACTATATACAAGATAATTGAAATAAACTCCTGTACCCTTCCAGACCACCATGGATTAAAGCTGGATTTAAACAACAACAGAAACAACAGAAAGCCTATGAACTCATAGGAACTGAAAACTCCCTATTGAAAAACCACTGAATCAAGACAAAAATGAAGAAAGAAATTAAAGCCTTCCTTGAATTCAATGAAAATGAATGAACAATATACCCAAATTTATGGGACACTATGAAAGCAGTGCTAAGAGGAAAGTTCATAGCAGTAAGTGCCTTAATAAAGAAATTGCAGAGACCTCATACTAACAATTTTATATCACACCTAGAACAAAAAGAATCAAACACTCTAAGAGGAGGAGACAACAGGAAATAGTCTAACTGCTGAAATCAATAAAATAGAAATAAATAGAACAATACAAAGAAGCAATGAAAACAAGAGTTGGTTCTTTGAGGAAAATCAACAAGATAGACAAACCCTTATCCAAGCTAACTAAAAGACAGACAGAGAGAACATCAAATGAAAAAACCAAAAATGAAAAAGAGAACATGGTAACAGACACTGAAGAAATCCAAAAAATCATTTGGTCATACTTCAAAAACCTATACTATACAAAATTGGAAAATCTAAAAGAAATGAACAATTTTCTCAATAGATACAACTTATCAAATGTAAATCAAAAGCACATAAATAATTTAAATAGACATATAACTTTTAATGAAATAGAAACAGTCATTAAAATCTCCCAACCCCCCTCCCCCCAAAAAAAGCCCAAGGCCAGATGGTTTTAGCACAGAATTCTACCAGACCTTCAAAGAAGAGGTAGTACCAACACTCCTCAAATTATTCCACAGAATAAAAAGAGAAGGAACATTGCCTAATTCATTTTATGAGTCCACAATTGCCCTGAAAACCCAAATCGCATAAAGACTCAACAAGGAAAGAAAATTGTAGACCAATTTCCATCATGAACATTGATGCAAAAATACTCAATGAAGTAATCAGATACTGAATCCAAGACTACATCAAATAGATCATCTACCATGATCAAGGAGCCTGCATCTCAGAGATGCAGGGATAATTCAACTTATATAAATCTGTCAATGCAATTTACTTTAACTGAAAGAAAAAAAAACACATGATCAACTCATTAGATGCTGAAACAGCCTTTGACAAAATCCATCACTCCTTCCTGATAAAAGACTTGGAGAGATCAGGGATACAAGGAACATTCCTAAACATAATAAAGGCAATTTGTAGCAAGCCTACAGCCAACATCACATCAATTGGAAAAAAGCTCAAAGCAAATCCACTAAAATCAGGAACAAGACAAGGCTGTTCATTCTCTCCATATCAATTCAACATAGTACTTGGGAGTTCTAGCTACCATAATAACACAAATAAAGATGATCAAAGGGATAAAAATTCGAAAGGAAGAAATTAAAGTATTACTATTTGCAGAGGATATGATAGTATACATAAGCAATCCCAAAAATTCAATCAGGGAACTCCTACAGCTGATTAACACCTTCAGCAAAGTCAGTGGATACAAAATTAACTAAAAAAAATCAGTAGCTCCCATATACAAATGACAAACAGGCTGATAAAGAAATCAAGGAAACAAGAACCTTCACAATATCCACAAATTATATAAAATATCTTTGGGTAGAGCTAAGCAAAAAAGTAAAAGACCTATATGATGAATCTTCCAGTCTTTGAAGGTTAAAATTAAAGAAAGTATCAGAAAATGGAAAAGTTTTCCATGTTCATGGATCAGAAGGATTAACTAGTAAAAAAAGCTGTCTTACCGAAAGGAACTTAGAGATTCAATGTAATCTTCATCTAAATTCCAACACAATTCTTTACAGAGATTGAACGAATAATACTCAACTTCATATGGAAAAGCGAAAGAACTTCCAGGGGTATCACCCTGATTTCAAGCGGTGCTACAGAACTGAAGTAATAAAAACTTCATGGTATTGTCATAAAAACAGACATATAGGGTTAGGAAGAAATTCATCTATGAGCTGCTGTGTCTTCCTGGGTCTGGTGGGTCCCTGAGGAAAACCACAGCCTCCTTCAGGGTCTTGAAAGTTGGAGCAGGAAGTTTACCCAAGAGCTAGGCAATCAGGTACCATTATGGTGAGTGAGTGCAGGGTGTAATATGGGAGAGAGAGAGGGGAGGAAGGGGGAGAGAGAGAGAGAGAGAGAGAGAGAGAGAGAGAGAGAGAGAGAGAGAGAGAGAGAGAGAGAGAGAGAGAGAGAGAGAGAGAGAGAGAGAACGAGTCATGTGCAGGGGAGAGAGGCACATTTGAAGGGGTAAGGGTGGTAAGGAATTAGCTGAAATAGATGCCCTACTCCCACCCAGGGCCAGATGTCTGGGTCTAGGCTGCTGCCAAGGGCCATGACTTGGTCTGTGACGCTGATGAAGGCAGAGAGGATAGGACTGTACAGTTTGCTACCACCTCCCCCGCCCCCCGCCCCACTGTCTGAAGCACTAGGGAGAAAGGACCCTACACTTCACCTGGGTAGCACATTAGAGTTGAGCCTGTTCACAGGGGAATAGTAGAGCCAGCCCCGAGGACATGAGAAGTGAAGAGCAGGTTATGCTCCTCTCATATTTTATGTGGTAGTGTGGGTAAGGGAAAGATGCCCTTCTCCCCTTGCCCTTCAATACCTTCGGCAAATGGGGGACATGATCCAACTCCTCCCAGATGCAGCACTCAGGAGAATGCCCCCTCCTCCTCACCTGGGCAGCACAGTAGAGTTTATCCTGTAGAGTGGAGCATGAGAGGGGCATATCTGGTACCACCTTCCCACATCTGCGGTGTGTTGGTGGGGGTAAGGGAAGGATGCCACCTGTGGTGGGCAAGGGAGGTGAACTTCCCCCATACCAGCTGCAGCACTCAGGAAAATGGACCCTACATCTCACCTGGACAGCATAGTAGAGCTGACCCTGTTGGTGGAGGTGTGGGTGAGTCAGCCCTGAAGTTATGAGCATGAGCGACCTGTTCCTATCACTCATCAGACGTGTGGAGGCATGGACAGGGGAGAGATGACCATACCCCCTCTGCCCCTTACTCCCACCCATACCCCCAAGCCCCGAGGCAGGAGGGAGGGCTGGCCCTGAGGTCATAAAAGCAGGAGAGCTGTTTCTGCCCTTAATCAGCTACAGCAATAGGCAGACTGGCTCCTACACTTGCCTGGGCAACACAGTAGAGCTGGCTCTGAAGGAGTAGGTGTGGGAGAACAGACTCTGAGGATATGAAAGTGGGAGAACCAGCCCTCTTCCTTCCTGCAAGGGGAAGTGCACTAGCCAGGGCAGTGCAGGAGAGCTCACCCTGATGATGAAGACATGGGAGAATTGGCAACTTCCTGGACCCACAACAAGGGTTATGTTTTAGTCCAGCCAGCCCAATATCTACACCATCTGGTATCTGCTGAAGCACAGGGAGGCAGGGTCTCATGTACCCCTGGCTGCAGGAACTCCACAACACAAGGCAGCAACAGGATATCCAGGGAAGAGTTCCAGTGAAGGCCTAGCATTGATGGTGTAGTAGAGACCAGGGGCCTTGAACTAGACCAATGATTCTTGGTGATGAATGGCTTTCATGCAAAGATGTATGAATAAAGGGGTTTACAATATGACTTACTGTGTCACACTGCAAATTTCATGATGAGGTTTTTCCCTTTCTTTCCTTATTTCCATTTTTTTCTCTGAATTTTTATTTTGTTTTATTTTTTGGGGTAGGTTGCAGGGGTAGAGGGAAGATGAGAGGGGACAGTATATGGATGGGATTGGGATACATTATGTGAAAGACAGAAAGAATAAATAAAAATGAAGTTTAAAAAAAAAAACACCAAACAACAGACATCCTGATAAATGGAATCAAATTGAAATACAGACCTAAATCCACATACCTATGGACATCTGGTTTTTTATTTTAAAAAAATCAGAAATATACAATGGAAAAAAGAAGCTTCTTCAACAAATGGTGTTGGTGTAACTGGATATTGCTATATAGAAGAATGAAAATAGATCCATATCTATCACGCTACACAAAACTCAAGTCAAAGTGGATCAAAGACATCAACATAAAACCAGTTTCACTGAACCTGATAGAAGAGAAGCTGGGAGATACCATTAAATGTGTTGGCACAGGAGATAACTTCTTAAACAGAACACCAATAGTTCAGGCATTAAGATCAACAATTAATAAATGGGACCTCATGAAACTGAAAAGCTTCTGTAAGGCAAAGGACACTATCGATAGAACATAATGACAGTCCACAGAATGGGAAAATGTTTTCATCAACTCCACATACGACAGGGGGCTAATGTCCAAAATATAGAAAGAAATCAAGAAATTAGACATCAACAAACTAAATAATCCATTAAAAATGGGGTATAGATTTTAAAAAAGAGGGATACATGGATTACACTGGGAAGGGTAAATAGATAAGATCTCCATGAGCAAACTGGAGGTGAGGAGGGGGCAATGGAGTGTAGGGTATGGGGGATGAGAACATAAAAGAATGGGATGGTTAAGCTGGGACAGAGATGGAGAGGGATAGCAATGATAGAGATACCATGATAAAAGGAGACATCATGAGGATAGAGAGAAACTGGGTGCTAGGGAAGTTCACAGGAATCCACAAGGATAACCCTAGCTTAGACTATTAGCAATAGTGGAGAGGGTGCCTGAACTGGTTTACCTCAGTAATCAGATTGGTGAATACACTGTCATCCTAGAGCCTTCATCCAGTAACTGATGGAAGCAGATGCAGAGATTCACAGCCAAGCACCAGGCTGAGCTCCAGTCAATGTGAAGGAAGAGGGATTCTATGAGCAAGGAACATCAAGATCACGATGGGGAAACCTACAGAGACAACCAAACGAAGCTAATGGGAACTCATGAACTTATGAACCAACAGCTATGGAAACTTCATGGACTGAACCAAGCCCTCTGCATAAGTGAGACAGTTGTGTAGATTTATCTGATTAAAGGGCCTACTGACAGTAGGATCAGGATCCATCTCTGGTGCATGAGCTGGCTTTTTGGAGCCCACTACCTATGGTGGGACACCGTGAACAGCCTTGATGCAGGGGGAGGGGCTTGGACCTGTCTCAACTGAATGTACTAGGCTTTGCTGACTCCCCATGGAAGGCCTTACCTTGTTGGAGGAGGGAATAAGGTATGGGTTGGAGGAGAAAGGCTGAGAGTCAGGAGGAGGGGAGAGAGGGGGATCTGTGGTTGGTATTTAAAATGAATAAAAGACTCTTAAAAAAAATTCTCACCAGAGGAAACTCAAATGGATGAGAAATACTTAAAGAAATGTTCAACATCCTTAATCATCAGAGAGATGCAAATCAAAAAGACTTTGAGATTCTGCCTTATATCTGTCAGAATGTCTAAGACCAAAAACACAAGTGACAGCTTATTCTGGAGATGATGTGGAATAAGGAGAACACTCCTCCACTCCTGGTGGGAGTGCAAACTTGTACAGGCACTTTGGAAGTAAATATAGTTTCTTAGAAACCTGGGAATCAATCTGCCTCAGCTATTCCAATCCTGGACATATACCTATAGGACACTCAATTCTATCATAAGGATGCCTGCTCAACTATGTTTAAAGCAGCTTTATTCATAATATTCCGAAATTTGAAACAACCTAGATGTCCCTCAACAGAAGAATGGATAAAGAAAATGTGGTACTTACACAATGGAGTATTATTCAGCTGTTAAAAACAATGACACCATGAAATTTACTGGCAAATGGATGGAACTAGAAAAAAAAATCATCCTGAGTGAGGTAACCCAGACCCAGAAAAGCAAACATGGTATGTACTCACTTATATATAGATACTGGCTATAAAGTAAAAGAAAATCATGTTGTCTTCCACAGACCTAGAAAGTCTAAGTAATAAACGGGGATTAAGAGGGGTTGCAAGGATCTCCCTGGGAAGGGGAAATAGAATAGATTTCATGGGCAAACTGGGGATTGGCAGTTTTGGGAACAAAATAGTTATGGAGGAAGAAAATACTGGGAGAACTGAGTAGAACTGCAGGGCATTTGGGGGACAAGGTAGAAACTTAGTGCTCTGGAAACTCCATGGATTCTAAGACAGTAACCCTAGCAAATACTCCTAGTAATGGGGGACATGGAGTCTGAACTGGCCATCTTCTGTAACTGGAAAGGCCTCCAGTGGAAGGATTGGGACGCCAATCCAGCTACAAAACCTTCAACCTACAGTTTGTCCTGCCTGTAGAGTGTTCTGGGACAGGAGCATAGCCACACACACAGATGCCTATTCCAGTCATCATCAGAGAGGCTTCCTCTGGCGGAAGATGGGAGCAGATACAGAGACCCACAGCCAGACATTATGCAGAGAGATAGAGTCTATTGGAGGTCTCCATTGGGTCCCTCCCCTGGAAGAACTGGGAACCCTGTGGAAGATGGAGGAAACATTGTAGGAGTCAGAGAAGATGGAGGACAGGAGAACATGGCCCAGTGAATCAAATAAGCAGTGCTCCCATGAGCTCACAGAGACTGATACGGCAAGCACGGGACCATGCAAATGTCTGCTCCAGGTCCTCTGCATATATGTTATGGCTGTTTGCTTGGTATTTTTGTGGGACCCCTAACAGTGGGGGCAGGTGTATCTCTTGACTCTTTTGCCTGCTCTTGAGTCCCCTTTCCTCGGCTAGAGTTGTCTTGCCCAACCTCAATATGAGAGTTTTTGCCTTGACTAATTGTGTCTTGTTCAGTCTTGTTTAACTGTCATCTCTTGAAGGCCTGTTCTTTTCTAAAGAGCAAACAAAAAAGGAGTGGATCTGGAGGAGAGGAGGAGGAGAGAGGAGGTGAGGGAACTGGAAGGAGTGGAGGGAGAAGAAATTGTGGCCTGAATATATTATATGAGAGAAGTATTTATTGTCAATAAAAAAATAAGAAAGAAAACAAAAAGAAAGGGATATTGAAATATGTAACAAATCCTTACAATTTCCATGGATCCTTCTGTAATATCACTACAGAAAATAAGTCAATATTTTTCCTTAAACCTTACATTTTAACATCTCATAAATGGTTATATATCAATGAGATAATTTCACAAGACATGGTAATGATATGTAAATTAATCCTTAGGATTATTTAAAAATAATCTGTAAATAATTCTAAAATCATAAAAATAAGACTGCTACTTGCTCTTAAATTTTCTTTTTGAGTTTGTGTGAGTGCAAGAGTGTGGTGTAGGCACATGTGCAAGTATGTGTTGATGAACTCATAGTGTGTACCTGTAGTGAGCACAGGTGAATTAAATGTTTGCTTCTGTCACTTCTCAACTTTTTTTTTGAACACTGTCTTTCCTTGAACCTAGAGCTCAGCACTGTGGTTCAGTTGGCTGGCCAGCAAGTCCCTTGGACCTGCCAGCATCTTCATTGGTGATATGGATGCATATACCAATGTCCAGCTTTCACATGGGTGATAAGGATGCAAAGTCAGGTCCTCATATTGGTAAAGCTTTGTTCATTTAAAAATCTCACCAGCCCAGAATTTTCTTCAGTCTTAAATCTTTACGAAGGATTCATAAATTTTGGCAAATGGAACATTTGGGAACACGATGTTGACAAGTGTGGAGGTGGAAGATATTCTTGTTGAGAATACAATAAACCCTCTGCATACTTTTTAATTAAATTGAAAATGATAGGAAAATATGTTCAGTTACACAGTGAGGCAAACATATGAAAAGCCCATTCATTCATTGTCAGTTTTATGTAGACCTGGGTGGGTTAAATTATGCATAGCGTTAACATTCCTTAGGATTTGGAGCAGCCTCTAGTTTTGGTCATTCAGTTTGAATTGAGCACAACAATTTGCTTTTCTAAATTTGTCTTTAGTGTTGTAAATGCTTCTAGTCCAAAGATCTCACATTTAAAATAAATAATAAATTACTAATAACACATATTTATCTGATACCTGGTTAGCTTATCTTGATACATTGGATGGCTGTGATCAATAGATTATACCACATCAACAGAAAGAAGATTTCATGATTTATCTTGAAAAATAGAAATATAGAAATAAAAATTATAGTCTCATTCCTTTATCAGAAGTGGATGATACTTTCTAAGATATACTAATAGAAATTTCCATAAATGTAATATAATTAATGTATAATGAAGTACAATATAATTAACTTAAGTTTGCTAAATATATAAAACATGTAGCAAGAACAAATCAAAAAACAGATTACCAGCAAATGGGTGATTTTCAGAAATAACTATTTACTATCCTTATTGCTGCAATAAATGTAATTTTAAATAGAATATTATAAATTCAGACAATTATCCTTACTGTTTTTTATCTCTATGTATTTACTGTATAAACGTGCGTACGTGTGTTGGCATATCCATTCATAGCACTCCTTTGGACTTCAAATGACAACTTTTGGTTCTCTCCTTCTATCATGTGACTTCTAGAGATTGAGTTTAGGTTGTCAAGACTGGTGACAAAAAACTACCCACCAAGACACCTCACCATCCAGTACCCACAAATTTTATCTTTAATAAGGTATAGTAAGGTATAAATATGATACATATGATACATATGTATACATGTGATAAATATGATAAAATATGAAGCATGATAAATATACCCATTCTCTTAACATCACTGAATTCAAAGAAAAAATCATATTGTGACATTTATAAATGTTAAAAGTATCAGTTACACAGATATACATATATATTTTCCTATTCTTAGATTTCCAATTCTTAGATTTAGAGAGAGAGAGAGAGAGAGAGGAGGAAGAGAAGAAAGAACTTTGTCTGCATGCATGTATGTGTACCCCATGCATGCCCAGTGTACAAAACGGTCAGTAAGGAGTTTAGGATCCCTTAGAACATTGTTGTGAGCCACAATATAACTGCTGGGAACTGAACCTGGGTGTTGTGCAAGAGTAAACCTACTCTTAACCACTGAGTCATCTCTGTAGACACTATACAATTATATTTTGTTACTACAACTACTTCATCATTAAACAAGTATATCATTTTACTTGTTCAGTGATGTAGTGAAAATTTCATGTGACAGAAATTTTCACTATTGGCATGTCATGTAGTTGAGTACATTCATCTTTATTTAGAGATGAAGCCTGAACAGGAGATACTCAACAAATTATTAGTGCATTTATATTGCAATATATTAGTTTCTATTTTCGTCTTTTTATTCAAGTTCCTATGCTCAATAGACACATAGGATTTTAAAGTCATTAAAAACTTTAAAATGGCCAGGTTGTGGTGGTGCATACCTTTAATCCCAGCACTCAGGGGGCCATGGCAGGTAGATCTCTATGAGTTCAGGTCAGCCTGGTCTCCAAAGTGAATTCCAGGACAGTCAGAGCTGGAACACAGAGAAAGTTTATCTTGAAAATCAAAAACAAAGTAACTTTGAAATGACCAGAAGGATTTAAACATAGTAAATCAGAAATGAACAAAGGCCCAGAAAGGTTCTATAGTTTTGTCAGAGTTGGTGACAGGACCAGTTGAATGTAAACAAGAACACTCAGCTCAGCACAGTGCCCATAACTTGGTGGCTTTTTATAGTTCTTTGATTTGCAACCTGATGAAACAAGAACAGCTTGGTGCATAGATCATGGGAGGCTAGAAAATTAACCTAATAAAAATCAGCTGGAGATGTTGCTCTCCCTGAAGGTGCCCTGAGGCTCTGAGGAAGGTGAATAGCATCCTTCAGTAATATGAAGAGTTGGGAATTACTGTATAGGTCAGGGTAACCTGCTCCTGGGGAAACATCACAACTGCAGACCTGGAGCTTCTCTCTTGTGAGCAGAGACTAGCTGATTATACCTGTTCTTACGATGCTGCAAAAGTACCTGACTGACTGGAGGCAAGATTAGAGTCACTGTCTAGTCCTAGTACTTCAGAGTTGAAAGTTTATTCTTAAATATTGTATATCGTCTATGTTTGAAGGTGCTTTGTATTTTAAAATATTAAAACCCAAGAATAAAAACTAGTTGCTTTAAGTTTCGAGTGGTGTTTATAAATTCTGGAAATGAACAGTAGCAACGGAACAAGATGAACACAGAAAAATGAGAACTCAGAGTTATGTGGCTACGGAAAGGAAGGTGGATCTGGGAGGAAATGGGGGATGGGATAAAGGGAAATTCCCCAAGAATTAATAAAAATACCTTTAATGTGACATTGCCATCTGTTGTAAGAGATGCTTTTTACTGCTATCCTTGGAAATTAGATAGGTATATACAAGCAGTACTTGATAATCAAGAAGTTCATTTTCAAATCCAGAACAATTTACTCAATTGCCTATGAAGTCAGAACACTGACAAATCAAGGACCACACATTAGAGAATCAGGTGTAAGGATCAAATACTAGACATCCTGCTTAGAGAGACTAGGCATTGGAACAGAAAAGAGGAAGGATTGGGAGATGCAACATTGTTGTAGTAGGTATGTCGTTTTTAGAAGAGGTGTGCCCCTGTGGGTGGGCTTGAGGTTTAAAAAGCTCATGCCTGGATCAGTTGCTCTGTGCCTGCTGCCTGTGGATCAGGATGGAAAGCTCTCAGCTACTCCTCCAGTGCCATGCCTTTCTACTTCCTACTGAGATGATCATGGACTAACTATCTGCAACTGTCACCAAGCCCTCAATTAAAGCTTTCTTTATAAGAACTGCCTTGGTCACAGAAACACAGGAGTAATTAAGAAACCCCTATACCTCACTTCTGCTAGCAGCATTGCTTTCCTCAGACAGTCTCACTGTCACTTTCACATCAAACGTCTGTTTTGTTTCTCTAGCTACAGAAAATGGGATTAGTGAAAACATATTTCCCTGAGTTTGGCTTATTTCATTTAATATTCCCAATTGAATTAGCTTGCTTTCAAACAGCATAATTTAATTTTTCTTTATGACATAATTTCCCTTTTCCTTATCTCTTCATGTGCTGACAAATATAGGCTGTTTCCATTATTAGGCTAAAGTGAACAGTGGCACAATAAGCTTCAATGTGCAAGTATTCCTGAGGTTTGTTCACTTAGGGTCCTTTGGTTATAAACCCAGCAAGATGGAGCTCATCCATAAAGAGGTTCTATTTCCTCTTTTTGAAGAACCTCTATTTGGATGTCCACAGTGTTAGAAATAATCTGCTTTCAAACCAATAAGGTTTAAAGGTTCTCTTTCCCCGAATCCTCACCAGCTTTGATATTTCTTTGTGCTATGAGAGCCATTTGAAAGGAGTGAGATAGAATCTCTGTGTTTTCTTTACAGCTAATGATATTAAACTTTGTCAGATGTTTATTTTCTATCTATTGTCCATCTTCTGAGAACTATTTGTTCATTTCTTTGCGCCTTCATTGATTGCACTATTTGATGTTTTGTTATCTCGTTTTCTTTATAAATTCTACATATGAATTCATTGTCAGGTATATAGCAAGCAAATATTTTACTTCTATTCTGTAGACTTTCTATTCACGTGATTTTTGTAAATTTTTTTACCCCATATCTCATTTTCCTATTCTTTCTGTTATTTCTTGAACCATAGGAATCATTTTCAAAAGCCATCTGTAACCTCAAATTTTGAAGTGTTTTCTCTGAAAGTCTCAGAGTTTCAAGTCTCATTCTCAAGGTTTTTGATCTATTTTGAATTGAGTTCTGTGTAGAATGAGAAATAAGAATCAAGTTTCATGCCTCTACTGCAGATGTCCAGGTTCCCAGAATCCTTTCTTAAGTTTTTCCAATAACTTCTTCATTGTCTGAATGCTTTAAAACATCTATCTTTTCTTTTCCTTTTGTTAATATTTTCATTTTAAACAATTTTAAATGCAAATATATTTTACCATATTATTCACCTCCCCCAAGTTCTTTCCAGTCTCCCCTCCATATCCATTCCACTTTAAGTTCTTTCTAAAAACAAAACAAAACAAGAATAAAATAAGAAAATACAACCTAGTACAGCAGTGGTTCTCAACCTTTCTAATGCTGTGATCCTCTAATACAGTTCCTCATGTTATGGTGACCCTCAACCATAAAAAATCATTTTTATAACTACTTCATAACTGTGATTTTGTTACTGTCATGAATTGTAATGTAAATATTTTTGAAGACAGAGGTTTGACAAAGGGGCTATGACCTCAAGGTTGAGGACCACTGCAATACAACAACAAAAGCCTGTCAAACTTAGAAAACAAAATAAAACCACATACAGAAAGAAAACAAAAGAAATCAAAATATAACCAAATAAAAGCACCATTAAAACCCCATGGAGTCCAATTCTATGTTGGTCAACCACTCCTGAACAGCAGACCTGTTCCTGGAATTGTTGGTATGCCAAATGTCTCTCCTTTGGAGAAAATGAATTTTCCATTTCTCAACAGGTACAAGTGACAGCTCAGTTGTTAACCTTTACCGAACTGTCTAGACATTCATTTATCCAGTTTTAAAAAAAATTAGTCCTCTGTGTATATTATGGCTTCCAGTTTAGTGTTTCTGTAGATGTAACCAATCGTCTTATTAAAATAAGAAACACAGAGCCAATGTAAAAGAGAAAGCCGAGAGGTCAGAGCTCAGAGATAAAATCTTACCTCCTGCAGTGCTCCTAACTTCCCCGAGAGAGCTACTTCCTGTTTTTCTGTCTTTAGATAGTCTTTCTGTTCTGCCTTCTCATTGGTTGTAAACCCAACCACATGACTGCCTCATCACTGCCTGTAAGTACTGCCCTCCAGGTCTTAAAGGCGTATGTCTCCAATACTGGCTGTATCCCCCTGAACACACAGAAATCTACCTAGCTCTTCTAACCACCACGCTCTTGCTATGGCTCTAATAGCTCTGACCCCAGGGCAACTTTATTTATTAACATAAAATTAAAATCACATTTCAGTACAAATAAAATATCACCATATGTTTCTATGGGATTTCGGAGTGTATGGAGAAGTGGGTCTCTGATTCTTTTGTCTTCTCAGGATCTTTTCCTTCTGTTAGTTCATCTTGTCTAATTATCTTTTCTTAAATCTCTGATATTCTGTGTTACACATTACCAACTCTTGGTGAAATTCACTTGAATTTTATATTTGCCTAATGGACCTTTTCATCTCCAAAGTTGGAATTCATTTTTTCAGTGTTTCCATGTCTTCGTAGCCTTCATTATTTATATCCTGCATTGCAGTGCTTGTCTCACCCAGCTGTCATTTGTCTTTTCTTTGATGTCATTAAGGAATTTATTTACATACTCTTTCATTTTATCTAATATACCCATAATTGTTCTTTTGTAAGTTCTTTTGTAACTACTCTGAATTTTATCTAATTCCCTCTCTTAGGAACCCATTGTTGTGATAATTCTCAGAGGAGTCACATAAGCCTGATTTTTCCTGGATTACTGCCGTTGGTATTGCACATCTATAATTCTGTCATTGGCTGGAATCATCCCCATTACTTCAGTTAAAGTACTTGCAATGTTCAAGGTATACTAGTTTTTAGTCAGGTTGGTATATTCCCCTCTGGATATGGAGTGAGGCTCAATCAAAAACTGATTCACACAGAGTATGAAGTTTGATCTCCCCAACTGTTCCAAAAGTAAAATACTTACTACAGAAGCAACCAGGAGCACTACAGTGCTCTAAAATAAGTGCACTATGAAACCACTGTTTTAATTAAACAAAACTAACAGTCCCTAAACCACCCCCTAGTCATTTGGGGAAAATAAAGGGATAGTGCTGTGTGTGCAAAGAAATGTGTTGCTAAGGGTGAAAATGAGAGGAAAGTGGGCATAATGAAAATACCAACTGATATTAGATCTACATGGAAAATGGATTAGGGGAAGGTAAATAGGATAGAGAGCAATAAAGGCAAATTTAGTTGAAAACTAACCGAAAATAGAAAGGGGCAAAGAAAATATACTAGTAGACTGTAAATACATCAATTATTCTATAAATCAATAAAGAAAAAAGAAGAGAAAATATAAAGTTGATCCACAACACTTTAAATAGATAAGAAATGAAGTATAAATGTGATGGGAAAAGAACTGAACAAGGTGGTGGAATCTGTCTCCAAGTGTCCCATCACTTAGGTGTGAGCACAGTTGGTCTCTGTAGAGTCACTCATAATGAGTGCAGACACACATTCAGTGTTTTTGTCTCCACATTCCTGGTATAGGTCCAGATTCTGTCTCTATATGATCAATTACCTGCTTGCATGTTCAGATTCTATTTCTATGTGCTCAATCAGCCTACAATAGTATAAATTCTTCCCTTGTGATCTGAGTTCTATGACCTCTAGTGTACAGTATGTCTCTTTCAGATTTTATTGAAGAAACAGGTGCAGCTTCTGTCTCTCTGCCATCTAGCTTTTCACTTTTTAGATTTATAAAGTTGGTGTCTTCCAATGACAAGCAGACACTTTGAGGAATTCTTGTTTTCTATATGAATCTATGTATTCCCTATCCTTCAGAGGATGTGTGACCCAGGTTGTGTATTAAACTCTAGAAGCCTTTCAGTCTTTAGGTGGTAGATATGGACGTTTGTATAACGGTTTTCTATAAGATTGATATGTTTCATTCTGCATGGAAATTCATTAAGTTTAAGGTAAACAATTCAAAATAGCTTTAGGAGGTCCCCCAAAATGGCCACATTCACTAGGCCTCTCTTTCCTAGAGGAAACAAGTTAAGTTGCTGAGAGTGACTCTCAGATAAGCCAAGCTGAAAAAAAAGACTGAGAGACCATATCGGCTGCTTAGAAGAAGCAGAAACTAGCCAAGTTGCCTGGAAGAGGTTTAGACCAGCTGAACCACTTAGAAAAGACATTATCCAACCTGTTGAACTGCCTTCAGGCTACACAGTATGCTCTATTTTTCAGCTTTTGTGAGTTGTCACCCCATTGCTGACTGTGCTTTTGGTGATGTAGCACTGTCTTTGAGTCACTTCTGCTCCTGCAAGTAACCCCCTCACCCATATTCTGTTAAATGACTTCAATAAAACTCATTGGTTTACCAAGTTGGACTTTTGTGGTCTCTGTTCTTTGATCTGTCAGTTGTTATCCCTATCTGGGGTGAGTAGACATATGCGTTGCATCTTCCTAGGAAATTTTTGTCACACAAAAAATAAGAACACAGCCAGGTGGTGGTGGTGCATGCCTTTAATCCCAGCGCTCGGGAGGCAGAGCCAGGCGGATCTCTGTGAGTTTGAGGCCAGCCTGGGCTACCAAGTGAGTCCCAGGAAAGGCGCAAAGCTACACAGAGAAACCCTGTCTCGAAAAACAAACAAACAAACAAACAAACAAATAAATAAATAAATAAATAAATAAATAAATAAATATAAGAACACAAACAAGGACATGACAGAATTAAAGATTAGTTGGGGAAAAGTGAGTACCTTGAGGCTGGGAAGTCTGAATGAGTCACACCCACTGACAAAATTCTAATACAACTATCATTTTCCCTATGGTGTGTGTGAACATGCCTTTATGTTACTATAGTGGTTGCATAATTCTTGCTTTGGGTAGTGAGATGTGCAAGTAAGGGTGAGCCATTAGAATTAGGAGTGTCTGTAGGAAGACTCCCAGGATAGCAGTCTTCATCTATGTGGGATGGGGTGGCATGCCTGCTTGATGAGTCTTGTCCACCACAGGAATACAAGATGTTCTCAAATCAGTTAAAGGTTTAGAGGAAAATTTACAATCTTACATTAGTACACAAGGGTTGAGTTCATCAACCTGGCCTTTGTTGTGGGCAGTTAGAAATATATCTGAGACTGAGATGGTGGCTAAGCAGGAACTTGTTTGTATAAAGGTGCAGTTGCAATAAGACAAGGAAATATAGTAGCATCCTCAGTATATGCCTCTGATTTGTCGTGTAGATTAAATAAAGAAAAGAATGAAAGGAGACATTGGCTTCTTTTAAGGCAGGAAAACTGAAGCATCAATAAGAGATCTGCTCTCAAATGCTGTTCCTAGGATCTGAGAACTAGGAACTTATGGGAAGATTCAGAGAGTGAGGAAAAGGAGAACATGGTAGAAGTAATACATGATACCTCACAGATATGACCTTGAATAAAATAAAGGTGAAAGTCTGTAACCAACATGCTGATGGGGCATTAAAAATGCTTCAGTGCAAGCAACTATAGCAATCGGGAAATATTCAGTGCCAAAGCTGATAGAATGGGCAAGACTTTTAAAGAAGCAGTGAAAGACTCTACTGTAGCCTGGCTCTTAAGGCTGTGGAACACTGAGAACATGAGATCAAGCTGACTGTTGTGTAGGCAAGAAAGCTGAGTAATATAACTAAAATACTGAGACAGCACTACAGAAATCCATCCCTAATGGACTGGCTTATCAAAGCTATTAGGAACACTTGGTTATCTCTGTCTGAAGTCCCCAAGAATTTTCAGGAGGAAAGCAAAGAAGGAACTAGGTATGAGAAAAAAGCTGTGTATGGTCCTCAAATTACTGTGCCATACAGAACTATTTTCACTAGAATTATGTAAACAGTTGGTTCAACAGGGACCTCGAGATCAGCATGGGACTTTATTGGCTTTGCTGAGCTCTATGGTAGGATGGGATCTTTATTACATATAAAGGGCTTTGGCAGACCTCAGTGATCTAGACTGTTGCATGAGTTCATAAGATGCTAAAACACATGGAAGAGACGAGGAGGGAAGTAAACACACCTATCTGAGTCACCTACCTGAAGGCAAATGTGGCTAGATTTTTGTTGAGCTGGAATTCCTAGGGAAAATATTGATATAAAAAAGCCAACTTTTCTGCTTGTGAGTCTTTGGAAGACCTTAAGGCATGACAAATAATTCACCAAATGGTTGAAAGAAACAGAGGATCAGGGGTACAATTGGTTCCTACAGCATCTACTACTGAAGAAGGTGTACTAGGATAGGAGTGATCCAAGCCATTCCTCTGACAGGGGGCTAAGATTGCCTACAAGTAAGGGCCATACATGGCCACTGGAGGCCTCATATTGAGTTACTGATCTATTTATTGTTCCCCAACTGATGCTCAAAATACTTGGGCTTTTATAGCATGTATTTCTTTTAGGACTTTTTGGACCACCAGCCCCAAAATAATGACATAGAGACTTATTAATTATGATAGCTTGGCCTTTAGCTTAGGCTTCTTCTATAACTTAAATTAACCTGTTTCTAATAATCTACATTCTGCCATGTGGCTTTTTTTTTTTACCTCTCCTAAATTCTGTAAGTCCAACTTGCTCCTCATCTCACTGGCCTCTCATGTGACTTAGGATTCTTCTTCGGTTCCTCTCTCTTCCCAGAAGTTCTGCCTATTTTCTCCTGCCTAGATATTGAAAATTCAGCTCTTTATTAAACCAATCAGAAGGTGTCTTCTACACAGTGGGATCAAATATTCTGCAGCAGGCTTTGGTGGACCCTGGAGCTGAGTGTGCCTTAATTCATAGCAAACCACAGAAGCATCGGGGATGTTCTGTACTAATAGCTGGATATGGTCAGAAGATAGTACAGGTGAATAGGATTAAGCTGGCTCTTGGCATGGGTGGTTATTAATCCCGAGACTATACAGTATGTATTTCTCCACTGCAAGGAGAAATTCTGAAGATGGATACATTGCCACCCTCTGTTTACCAGTGTTGGGAGTTTTGTCTAAGCACAAACATAATAAAGACAGTCAAACATGATCAGGCAAGATGGGAACAGGTAAAATTGCCTACTCTAAATAGGGTGGTTGAGGTAAAATAATATAGACTGTTTTAATTAGGAAGCATGATGAAATTACAAAAATACTTAGAAATTAGAAAGGCCATTCATTTACCATGGTCTCCTTTTCCTTGTTCTCCCTCTCTTTTCTTGATCCAGCTAGGATCTCCCGCTCTCTTTCCCTCGATCCTCACCCTTCATTGCTCCCACTCATGTCCAGGCAGTTCATGTAGATCTCATCCATTTCTCCGTGTCTTTCTTGGGGTCCTGTTTTCCAGGTAGCCTCACTGGTGATGTGAAAAGCTAGAGATTATTCATCCACTTCAGAGCCCCTTCAACAGCCCAATATGGCACGTGACAAAGCCACGTGACTCCTGGGGAATTATTGTTGAATATAGGGGCTAAATAAAGTAGTTCACCTTATCTATGCCTGTGTATCAAATATTGCAGTTTTCATTGAACAACTAGTACTAGCAATGATGTCTTCTCATCTGTATTAGGCATTGCTAATGCATTTTAAAATATTGCCTTAGTTCCTGCTTGAGTCCCAAGGCCAATTTGCATTGACTTGGAATAGTCAACAGTGGACATTTAGAGTACTTCCCAAGGTTATTTTCACAGTCTTACTGTTTTAATGGGATGATGGCCCAGGACCTTGCTTTCTTATTCTGTCTACCCTCTGTAAAAAAATTATTAGCTATCATAATGATAACCTCCAAGTGTTCTGAACATCTAGAAAAGCACCTTAAGAAGAAGCAGATGCATCTAAAAGAATGAATATGGGAGAACAATATGTACAAGGTTCAATAGCCTGGCATGGCTGTAAAATTCGTGGGGATATTATGGTCTTGTTAGGGTCCAAGAATCTGAAAGTAACCCACCACAAAAGACCAGGTTTGAGTAAGCCAAGAATTTATTTAGAAAAACTGTTAATCAGGGAGATGACAGGGTTCAGACTCCAAACGGAGTCCCTGAGGCAGTGGCAACAGCCATTTTTAAATGGGAAAACCACAAAGAGACAGCTGCAGAGTCCCATTCAACCATAATGTAATATGGGGAGAAGCCATTGGGGAATTTCAAACCACAGGGAGTTCTGTGGTTTGGTGGTTCTGATGGGATCTGGGCCAACCAATCAGAAGAGGATGTTGGCCTGTGGTTTACATCTGAGTGGAGGGTGAGGGGGACTGCAGCCTAGCTTCAGGAAGTTGTGGGTAGCTGCTCAGGGCAGAATGGTAGAGTGGGAGAAAATGAAAATTCTGTTGCTAAGTAGTATGTAATATTCCCCTCTCTTTTAGTGGGCGATCAAATCTTTGACATCAGAAGTTCATGTTCTGTAGGAGTCTATATTGGGGCCACAGGACTAGGAACTTAACTGCATTGATCCTTTGAATGAAGTGGGAGACAGAGTACATCAGGCAGAATGCACGTAATGTGATTAATAGAACTGTAACTAAAGGCCCCACCATTCCTGTTATTAATTGGCATTTTATCCTCTATGTCGGGGAGTTTCCTTTTGACTTAACCTTTTATAGTCTGTTCTCGAGGCAGGGATGATGTAATCTCTTCTGTAGCTGCTTCCACTTGAACTGGGGCATAGTTTGTCAGGGCCCAGGAAGACTGAATGATTAGTCAAAGGCTGGGCAATGTGGCTTTTATTAGAAGCATCTGATTGGCCAATCCAGGTGAAGAGATGAAGAGCAATCACATTGGCTGGACTGGTTCACATCAGCTTTCAACAAGTCCAGAGCTCAGCAGATTGTAGTTTACAGGTGCTCCTTGGATGTTATGCCCATCGGTCAAGTGGAAATCTGCTGAAATGCAGACTAGGGACAGAGCTTAACTTCAGGAACTTAAAGAAAAACATTACATTAGGAACTTTTTCATTTGAACTGTGATAGGTGGATCCAAGCCTTATGACTTTGATTTCTTGAAGCTTACATGAAGTTTATCAAAGGAGATGAAAGTTCTAGATATATTAGCATTATCATTGTATCAAAATGTACATTGTAGGAAAAGCAGTTAACAGGCATCTGTAAAACATCTGGAACCAATTTACACCTTGGAGTCATAGCAAAGGCTATGACTTTGTGTTAAAAATTGTGGTAAACATTTTTTAGACCATCATGAGACAAAGTTTGAACTTTAATCATTTACCAGAGACATATATAGTTATTAGGGAACAGTCATGTGTCAGAGAATCAAACTCTACAAAGACGACATGCATACTTACAGCAATGAGGTGTGGTTTCTGCAAGTTCCATCATCAATGTCATGCAGGCTGTCCTGAGACCAGTGTCCTTTAGCATCCTCTAGTAATGAGCCATCAGCTAAGCCAGATTAAGTACTGGGAGGGATACCACCTATGCACCAAACAATAGGTACAGTAGGTAGCTGTAGAAATACAATCACTGATACCATGTGACTGGAAAATGAAGAAGGAAAGGTAGCCAATGGGCTAAGTTGAGAGTGATACAGAGAGTAATAATTCATGAGACTTGGTTTTTGACAATCTTTACTGACTTTAGCTTCACTTTATGGATGGAATTGTGGAAAAAAGGAGGACAGGCAGTTCCTGGATCAGACACTATGGGGACAACTAATTTGGAAAGAAATATATAACAGTTCAACAGTGATCAGAATTCCTAGTAGTTTACCATATGGTAGCCTGCAGCCCATTTAATCACTTGGAAATCAGGAAGCAGATGTCTTTACTAAAGTATGGGCCATTTCCCCTAAAGGTACCCTGGGAAACTACCTACTGGATCCATAGAAAGTCTTGTCATAGGGTAACCAACATAGGTTGAAAAGTTAAGACAGCCAGCATTCCTGTGAAATATTCTGATATTTTTCATGATGTCCCAACAGGTAAGGTCTGTTCCTGATTACAGACTCCACAAATGAATTCCCTGATGAGATATGTACATAAATCAACCTGTTCTGTGAGAGACTGGCAAGTAGATTTCACAGTGACTATGGCAGTCAATGAAGGATACACATAGGTCCTCACCTGTGTGGGCATGGCCACAAGCATTTAAAACAAAAAAAACCATTTCTGTGCAGGAGAGCAACAGGGGTGGCTACCATTAAGGGTCTCACCCAACTAAGTTTTCTGTGTGGGTATCCATGAAGAATCAATATTAGTGTACAGAACCAGGCTGATAACAACCAGGAGCAATCGTACTGCTACCAACCTTACAATCCAACTGTGGATGGATCATTTGAAAAGAAAAAACAGGGGATGTTTACACAACAGGTAAAAAACTGAAATCCAAATGGAATCCTACATAAGTAGAAAGACAGTCACAGGGGCTATGGATTTTTGAATGAAAATCTCAGTGCCAGGAGTGGGTTGCCTCCCTATGAATGCTTCCCTTAAAGGCTAGGGGAGCCTCTGAAGCCCACAAATTATAAAGACTATGACTACTGATATTGGCTATATGCCAGAACTAGACAGTAAGACACCATTTCTGAAGATGCTACATACTTTGACTACAGGAGATTGGAAACTCCTACCCTGCTGGGGAAATTTCAAAGTGCCAGAAGGGTCATGTGGGCTGCTGGTGGAGAACTGCCAAAAACATTCCTCCTTGGCTATTGACCCTGCATGTTGAAATACCAACATGTCAGGCAGGATGTGCTTACTTGTACAAAAGTGCCTCAACTTTTGTGGGTAAGACCAACAGCCTTCTGATTGGATTTAAGGCTTTCTACACAAGAGGAGTTCACATCTGGTACTACAAGACAGGAAAAAATACCTGTGGCTTGGGAGGTCATAGGTCCTTATAGGGAAGCAATTTATAACATTTTACTATAATGTGGGGACTTAACAAGGAAATTCCACATAGTTTATCTGGTAGTTAAAAGGAAGTTTATTTTGGGGTAACTTACAGCCAGTGAAGGGGTTGGTTACAGGATCTGGGATAGGTGAGGTGCAGTCCATCAGGGTTCTCTGGAAAACTGTGACTTGGTCTGCCATCCAGCATCCAGGATCATGAGGAGCCAAGAGGGCCTGCACATAAGGATCTCGGGTCTTTAAGGATTCCCATCTCAGCAACACCCCATGGGCAGGTTATAGGTAGGCATGGCAGTTACCAGCTGCCTCATTGGGGCAGTGCTTCAAGGTCAAAGCTGGAACTGCTACCTGCTACATCTCCCCCTTTTATCTAAATAAGAAAGTGCTAACCTAATATAAAACTATATACAATAGGAATGATTATCAAATATTGTCCAGGAGAAATAAAGGAAAATAACCTAGATAAGATGGAACTACAACCAACAAGAAAAACATCAAACAAGAGATACATACTAAAATACTAGAATTCAGAGAAGTATGGACCACAGGTAAATGGCATGTTACAGAGATCATTCCAAAGAGTGTCCTATGTTGCTGGAGGGCTTCTCTCCAGGTTCCACCAGTCTTCAACCCCATCAAAGACCTGAGAAGGAATATAATAATACCTGAGAAATAGGAGTAGGATGCAAGCAACTTTTGGGAGTCTTGCGAGAGTAGACAGAGACAGCTGGCAGCCTGGACAGTCACCTAAAGTGTCTCAGCATCATTGGTGCATTCAAATTGGCTACAGGCCTAGAGTATCTGTCAGACCATTTTACTGTCAGCAGTTGAGGCAAGGGCAGTTCTTTGCCCAGTAGACCATTTTGTGTCAAATGAGACTTCTGAGACTTCCAAACAGAAATGTCTCAGAAGCCCAACATTCTCTCAGGATCAGATCGGTGCTGCCAGGAGCAATTGTATCTCACATCAACAGAATTCCAAGTAATCAAAACATTTAAATTCTATATTCTCCAGGTCTATGAAGTGTTTTAATACTACCTATCCATCTGTCATATGTTTCTGTAGGTCTGGAGAACCTAACTAACATAACTATAGAGATAACAAGCATAAGTCACTATAAATTTGTAAGTCTTATTTACCTAGATAATCTAAGGACTAAGGCTTCATATAAACAAGGTAAACAGTCTGTATACAAATGTACAGTAAAATGACAATGACCTCAAAATTTTGATAATACACAAATATCTAAAATAGAGGTAGAAATGTATAATGCAATATGCAATATGGCAATAATCCTAAATATGTATCAATATACCAAATATTATAAACAGAAGTAGAATATACATGCAGTATAAAATATAATTTTACATTTGTATCAATATACAAACATTTCAAATAAGAATAGAAATATATGTACATTACAACAAATATGGTTCTGTATTTGTATCAATATACTAATTATCTGAAATAACATTATAAAAATAGTTTACATTTGTATCAATGTACAAGAATCCATAGCAGTGCAATTTATCTAAGGCGGATATTTTACTAAATTAGTTTACTAGTATATTCAATAATCTACCTTAATATCTTATACCTATCCATTCCCCTTTTTTTCTTTTGTTTTGTTAAGGGAAATACTGAGTCCAATGTTTTCTTCCACCCCTAACCTTATAAACATCATCCATAACCCTGAGAAACATGAAAACTTTGAGAAAAAGGGGTATCATTTTGTTAGAATTGCTTCCTACTGTTCAAGGAGCAATGATATATTAGACAGTTGAGTCTCAGTTGGACTAACTCTAGATTCTGCAGCCAGTTTCAGATTAATGGATAAGGTTGTATGAGATGCTGGCTAGAAGTGTAGTATGATGAACTGTCTTATTTTCTTATTATGGAGAGTTTATTGTTATTATGGAGAGTTTTTAGTCCAAAGTTGATACTTGAGTAATGTTTGTGTGTACCATGGTATCATTCAGGACTGGGTAGAGTTGTTGTTGTGGGGCCTCATCTTCCCTCTAGAGACTTGGGTGGATGTGATGTACCACTGGAACTGCCCTCTAAACATTCATGTTTACGCCCTTAGACTGGCATTGCAGTCAGCCTCAATTCATAACCGCTGGTGAAGCTCCTGAGAACAAGTGCCTATTATTGTGTCTTAGTGACCTAATTTTTAGCCAAAGATGAACATTTATAGCCACCCCTCCAAGGCAAATGGATTATTATGGAAGAAGAGGAAGAAAGGATGTAAGAGAAAAAGGGCTGAGATCAAATGAAACACATTTGCTAATCTTATAAGTTAGTTTAGATTGAGTGGCCATACTGTTTGATGAACTATCATCTCTTCTAATTAAGAAGTTTCTCTTGTTCAAACCAAACCTTTATCAATTTTGATGGTATCCATAGCTTTTTTTCTCCCATGGAAACAGAAGCAAAACTTCTTCCCCATGTAACATATATTTTGGCTTCCACTGTGAGGTCAGCACATCTTTAGAGTAAACAGGCTCATTTAATTCCATAGTATTTTCTATTATCCAATGTATCTCCACAGCTGTCCTTCCTTTTTCATCAGCATTTAGAAAAGTTTTAAATTGCTATGCAATATATTTCTGGGGGGTCTTTATCACTCATTTCTGTTTATTTAGCATATCCTTTAGAGTTTAGATTTGAACTTTCTATGATGGCTTTCCCTGTAGGATTGTGTGATATAACTGTAATATGCCTTATATTGTAAAAAGCAAAAACTATTTCATTTTACCAGAGACATATACTGGAGCATTGTCAGTCTTAATTTGTAGAGGTATATCCATGATGGCCATAACTTCTAGCAAACGTGTGATTATAGAATTACCCTTTTCAGAACTCAAAGCAGTTGCCCATTAAAATCCTGAATGGGTATCAATGGTGTGGTGCACATGTTTTAATTTTCCAAATTCTGCCAGATTTAATTTCTTTGAGTACTCTTCGAGTCACTTCCTACAAGTATTGGAGTTTGATTGCATAAAGAACAAGTAAGACATTTCCTTATAATTTTCTTGGCTTGTTGCCAAGTGATGGGAAAATATTTTTTTCAAACCTTTGACATCGTATTTTTTAAATGAAATTCTTAGGCCTCCAGCATATTTTCTATCAATAGTTGATCAATTTCATCATTACCTTTTGCTAGAGATCCCACATGCCTGGCAAACCCATATGGGATTGAATGTGTTATAGCTGTAAGTTTTTCTGTGTCCCACATGGCCAGCAGTCAGGACAAATCTTTCTCACCTGCCAGTCCTGCAGCCACTTGGACCCAAGCAAACACACAGAAGCTTATATTAATTAAAACTGCTTGGACATTAGCTCAGGCCTACCACTGACTAGTTCTTACATTTAAACTCAGCCCATTTCTGTTAATCTCTATGTTGCCACATGTTCCATGGCTTTAGTTGTGTGCTTGTGTCTCCTACTCTGCTCTTCTTCTTCCCCGCATTCCTTTAGTCTGCCCACCCCACCTACACTTCCTGCCTGGCTACTGGCCAATCAGTGTTTTATTTATCAACCAATCAGAGCAACACATTCACAGCATACAGAGCCCACAATCCAGGGAGCAGCATGTAACGGCACATAGCTAAAGCCACAGAACACATGGCAACATATAGATTAACAAAAATCTGCTGAGTTTAAATGTAATAGCTAGTCAGTGATAGGCCTGAGCTAATGGCCAAGCAGCATTTTATTTATCAGCCAATCAGAGCAACACATTCACAGCATACAGAGCGATATCCATAGCAATGTGTGTTAGATATAAGGGATGGTTCCTACTCCCAATTATTTCTTTCTTTTTATTTTTCTTTCTTTTTTTTTTTTTTTTGGTTTTTCGAGACAGGGTTTCTCTGTGTAGCTTTGCGCCTTTCCTGGAGCTCACTTGGTAGCCCAGGCTGGCCTCGAACTCACAGAGATCCGCCTGGCTCTGCCTCCCGAGTGCTGGGATTAAAGGCGTGCGCCACCACGCCCGGCTTATTTCTTAAAACTGAATAAACAACAAATTTAATTCTGACTCATCAAGAATAAATTTATCACTTTCATGTGTAAAACAACTCTTTATGTGTACTGAGAGTCAGTAACTATGTTAAGAGTTTCTGCAAAATTTATTAATACCATCAAAATAGCATATAATTTTGACTTTTGGACAGAATCATAAAGACTTTAAGCCACTTTACAATTTTCTGATTTATAACCTGCCTTCCCTGATTTGTTTCCGTTGGTATGGAATGTAGGAGCTCCAGGTATTGGTGTTTACCATACAATGTGAGGAAGTATAAACCAGTTATTTCTCTTTATAATTTAAATTCTCTTGCTTTTGGGATATTTATTGATAGCCTTTATAAAAAAAACTCCTGCAAGCTCTTTGCCAAGGTTCACTTTCTTTCATAATTTTTAAGTTTCATTAATAGTAAAAAGTAGTATAATTTCTGTTGGGTCTATTCCTGCTAACTCACAAAGTCTTAAATTTCCTTTTAGAATCAACTCAGAGACCTTTTCCACATAAGTTTTTAACTTTTTACTCTGTTTACATAGTATACAGATCTAAGCAAAAATCTTCCCTCTGCATTAATATTCCTGTAGGAGAATGTGTAGAGAGTAAAATAATCAGAATGCAATCAAGCTCTGGGTCCGAACAATCCATTGTGGACCCTGTAATTTCTGTTCCACCAAGGACAATTCACTCTCATCTTCAGCTGATAATTCTCTTGGAGTATTTAAGTGCTTTTCACCATTTAAGGTTTTGAACAAATTAAACAGTTCATGGTTTTTCTACTCTAGTAGTGGGCCATAGATGAGAAGTGTCTCCTAGCAATCTTTGAATGTCATTAAGAGTCTGCAATTGATCTCTCCTAATTTATAGCTTTTGGGTTCTAATATTTGTAGACTTTTTATATCCCAAACAGTTAATAGAATCTGCTCTTTGCATTTTTTCAGGAGCAATTTGTAATTGCCAACAAGGCAAAATGTTCTTTATTTCTTCAAACATGTTCTCTAAAGCATATACATTTGAATCAGCTAGTAAGATGATGTCCATGTAATGGTAAACTATAGATTGAGGAAATTGTTTATGAGTTATTTCCAATGACTGACTTACAAAATATTGGCATAGGATATGGCTATTTAACATTACCTGTGGGAGAACCTTCTATTGATATATCTTTGCAGGCTGAGAATTATTATAAGTGGGCACCATGAAGACAATTTTTTCTGTATTTTTCTTGTAAAGGTATAGTGAAGAAACAGTCTTTTAAATCAAATACTATAAGAGGCTATTCTTTTGGTAAGAGAGAAAGCAAAGGAATTCCAGACTGTAGAGAGCCCATTTGCTGAATCACCATATTAACAGCTCTTAGGTCTGTTACCATTCTCCATTTTTCCAGGTTTTTTTTTTAACAACAAATACAGGAGAATTCCAAGGACTGTTGATTCCTCAGTATGCTGAGTCTTTAGCTGCTCCTATACCAGCTGTTCTACAGCCTCTAATTTCTCTGATTTTAAAGGCCTTTGCTTAACCCATACAATTAACCATTTTAAAGGTAGGACTCTTGGTGCCTTTGAAAGATCAGCAGCTATTTTGCCCTGTTCTTTTACAACCTGAATGGTTGGTGACTATTCTTTATAATGACTTCTAACACTTTTTCAAAGAAACATACATTAATTTACGGTTTGTTTCTGAGATTAGAGAAATACTAATCTGCATATTCTATTGTTGTAATGAATCACATTCCCCATAAATTCATTGCTACGTTAGCTACATATGGCTTTAATTTTCCTCTCTGTCCTTCTGGTCCTAGATATTTGACCCATCTTATGCTCTGTTTTTCCTGAAATTACATTCCAGTCCCTAAAAGCTAAACATTTACCTCCTAAAGAGACCAATTTGGATGCCAAGATTCTGGTGCAATTATTGTTACATCCTCACCTATGTCTACAAGACCTTCAATGATGAAGGTTTCATTTATTCATATTTTTAATTTTGGTATTTGTTCATTTATAGAAGTTTGGCAGAATATTCACTTTATGATTTCTCCTGAATTTTTTGGTTTCTCTCTTCTATAGCTATTCTATCATCCAGAGCAGTATGGTTTCTTACAATAGGCATTAGGTTCTTTAATTGCTGTGGGAATGGAATTTGACATGGGGACCTGTGAAAAGGCCCTTCAAGGTGTTTCCCAATGGCAAAAGATTACCTTGACTGGCCCTTATTGATCTACATCAATTAGTTCAATGCCTACTCTTGCCACACCTTCTGCCTAATCCAGAATAGAGGGGCATTCTTTTTGGATTATACTTAGAAAAAACATTGTTTCTCGGAATGCCCTGTTTATAGTCCGTTTTTAGGTGACCTTCTTTACCTCAATTGAAACATTTGACATTTCTATTTTCCCCACACATCTAGAAATCACCTCTCCTTTTGAAGCACCATCATAGTCATGAAATTCAGTATTGATTATATCTGGGATCCATTCCTCTAAGGGTGCTGATCTTGCCTTTAATAACCTAATTACCCTTTTGCATTATGCATTAGCATTTTCAAAAGCCAGAGGTTCATTTTTTTATTTGTCTAGCTTATGAATTTGGTATCATTTTATTTACTGCTGAAGTCAATCTTTGTAAGAAATTAGTGTAAGTTCCCCCCCCCCCAGAGGCCTTGTGTATGTTTAGTAAATGACTCAATTTTCTTTCCTACTTCTTGAATTCTATCCCAAGCATTTAAGACTGCTGCACAGCATAAAAGTAGGGTGGGATCATAGTATTGAGATTGCTTTCCACATTAGCATAATCTCCATCTCCAAGAAATTGGTCTTGGGAGATTTCCATACTTCTAGCCATACTTTGTCATTCAATGGTCTAAGTCTCATCTTTCCACCAGGTCCTCCATTGTAATTGAGTACCAGCCTCCAAGACTGCTGTAACCAAGTCTCTCCAGTCTTGAGGGATAAGTCTACTACAAGTTAAACAATGGGTTTAACATCTGCTTCACCAAAGGCGAATGCATGCCATACGAGATTATCAATTCCTTGAATCTCCTCAAAGCAAACATTTGCACAGGAGTTCATTCAGCTCTTATACAGACTTGAGTATGTCTATCATTTGGCAATTCCTATAAGGTTACTGGAGAAATTAAGACTGCCTGTTTGAAAACCATAGGCTGTTCCTCTGTAACCTTATAATACAATGCTAGATTGGTTCTCTTTAAAATTCCTCTGTTTCAGTCTGAATATCTCCATGATCTGCTTTAATAAGTTTTTTTAAAATGTTTATCTTGACATTCATATAACATACTTTTTAATGATAAAACAAAAGTGATCAAATAGATAATATTTATAATTGATACAACATAAATCCCATCTAAATTAATTATTCTCTCACTTAATTGCTCCATTTTCAATCTGTCCAGTGTATTAACATACAGAGCCCTAAATGTCTCCATTGTAATAGTGTTTCTCATTTTTTTTGTTGTTTTTTTTTTTGAGACAGGGTTTCTTTGCATAGTTTTGTACCTTTCCTAGAACTCATTCACTCTGTGGTCCAGGCTGGCCTTGAACTCACAGAGATCTGCCAGGCTTTGCCTCCTGAGTGCTGGGATTATAGGTATGCGCCACTACTGCTCAGCATGTTTCCCATTTTTAATGTGGTAAAAAAATAAAGCTCTCTTTTAACTAATTCCTATCTTTAAGAATTCCCAATTGTCTCACAGAATTTGCCAATGATGACAATTCATATGTGAGGCTGACTGCGTCTGTGTTGAACAGTAGAATCCCAAGTGGGTTTCAAGGCACTAGTTTGGTAGCAGCCTGAGGAGGGGAGTTAGAGAGAGCCCATAGCCCACTGGGAAAGAAGAAAACAAAGTGATTAGGCAGAGTGGAGAGAATTCTTACCTGTACCAAATCATCAGCCTGAATGGGCTGAGCCCTTGTCTCCACTCTGCCTTATCACTTCCTCTCTGCCCAGCCTTATCACTTCTGATTTCCTCCTCCCAAGTGCTGGGATTAAAGGTGTGTTCCACCACTGCCTGGCCTCTTGTGATTAGCTCTCCCCTCTGATCTCCAGGCAAGTTTTGTTTATGAGAGCACAAAGTATCACCACAGCTTCTGTTAGTCCCTGAAACTGACCAGAATCTCTAGGCCCCTCTTTTCCAAGATATAAATAAGTAAAGCAGCAATGAAGACACTGAGGTCAGCAAAGCTACCTGAAAGAGGTTTAGACCAACTGAGTTACTCCAAGAGGACATTCACGTCAAGCTGCCTGAAGGTGGGCTGGAGAGATGGCTCAGAGTTTAAGAGCTCTTCCAGAGGTACTGAGTTCAATTCCCAACAACCACATGGTGGCTCACAATCATCTATATTGAGACCTTGTGCCCTCTTCTGGCCTGCAGGTATACATGCATGTAAAACACTGTATACATAATAAATAAATAAATAAATAAATAAATAAATAAATACATAAATTTAAAATTCTTTCTTTCCACTGCTTCACCAAAGTGGCTAAAGAGAGGATTTTCCCAGCATCTGGATGGCATGCAGGGTCCAAGATTCCTGTCTGCTCTTCTCTATACCTGTAGTCATAACTACCAGTATAACTTTTATATTTTGCATTACATCCTTCAAATCTCTGCTTAAAATTATCTGGTACTGAAAATTTTATGTCTCTCTTTTCCTTCAGCTGCGGTTCTGGTATCGGCAGGTACTCTACCTTCACTTGGGGCTGAGTCCTCTGGTGTGGTGACTCTCTCCTTCTGTTCCCCTTTATAAGGGCATATAGGACATCCTGAACTGTAAGATTATGAATACATTATGGATTATAGAATATTGTAGGTTAAAAATGAGTTTAAGGGAAAAGTGTAAAAGTTAGACATTACTATCTTCTCACTCTTAATTTAATGTAATAAGAGTCCTTGGGGGAGACCTTGATCTGGAGGAGATGGGAATGGGGGATGGGCTGGGGGGAAGGGGAGGGGGCAGGAAGGGAGAGAACAAGGGAATCTGTGGCTATTATGTAGAACTGAATAGTATTGTAAAATAAAAAAAATAAAAAAAAGACATGCAAAAAAAAAAGAATAATGAACTTTTAGGATAGAAGTACTCACTTATGTTTAATACTTGAAAAGACAGGATGATGAAATAATTATGTAACAATATGCCTAGGATAGCAGAAACAGGTGTATACAGACAGTATTAGTGTAATATTGGTTGTAAATAACCATCACTTTAATATTGATTATTATATAACTTAATATAAATAGAAGAAGCCTTAGGGAAATTGTACTTTCTTATTGCTAAAGTTCTGTTTTAGAAGTGTCACTTGTGTAGACACATTAAAATGTTGACAGGAGAATGTAGACAACTGGATGTACCTATTTAAAAAAATTATAATATCCTGTTCAAAGTACATAAAAGGTATAAACTCTATTTATGGATGATTATGATATGATAATTTACATTTAAGGAACCTGATAATTTATGTAAATATGTAATATTTATGTAAAAATATGGACCTTAAAATTGCTTCATGAATCAATAATGAGGAATAATAAATAGTTTTCATGTACAAATGGCCCAAATGGAATTTGTTACTAACAAAAAAGTGATAATATTTCAGATTCCTAGTCTACAATACTGTTTATTTTATTTCTCTGAAATATGAGGCCAGGAGAAGACATTGGCTTTTCTGTATTGTCTTTTCCACCTGACTCCTTTGAGAAAGGGTCCCTCACTAAACCAAGCCCCAGTGATTCCTGCTGGCTCTAGGCACAAGAGGAAGTTATAGATCTGTGCCACACCTAGCCATGCTAGGCAATACCCAACCACATGCTGCACTGACTTTTGTTTGTTTTTGTTTTTCTTAACATGGATGAAGGTGCTTGAAATCAAACTCTCCAGTTTCTGCAGAAAGTACTCTCTTGCTGACCTAGCTGAATAGTGCTTCTTTATTTTTGAGACAAGTCATATTCTATGTATAATACAGTCTGGCCTCAAAATCTGTATGGTTTGTGTACTCAGTAGTGACATCAGAGGATTATATAACACAGGAGAATAATGCCATATTCAAATCCCCATGTATCTGGCATAGAGTAAGAACACAGGTAGAGTAAGCTATACCATCACAGTGCAAGTGTCTGAATCTTCACACTGATGTGCCACCCTCTAATTCAATGAGCTTTCAAATTATGTAATTTCTCTGGTACCTAGTTTTCCTCATCTATTCAAGGACAAGGCTGGGGCTATTGAAGTAGCTCAGGGGGCAAAAGTGTTTGCTTTAAACCAGACATCCAGACATTCTGTTCCCTCCCAACACACACATCCTCTCTCTCTCTCTCTCTCTCTCTCTCTCTCTCTCTCTCTCTCTCTCTCTCTCTCTCTCTTTCTCTCTCTCAATAAAATATAAATTTTTAAATGAGGAAATGAAATTGAAGATACTATCTGGAAGATTTTATCAATTTCTCACATTTTGTTTACCCTGATAAGACTTGAGAATCCCAAAGAATGCAATTATAATTTAGATTTCTCATCCTACATTACTGGTACATATTATCTATCTATCTATCTATCTATCTATCTATCTATCTATCTATCTATCTATCTATCTATCTATCTATGAGGACTGTATAAATATAATACATGTATCATATGTATGAATACATATTGTCTTCCAAGCTGATGAACACATGGGAGTAAAGCATAATTATATAATTATCAAATCACAGGTTTGAGGAAGAGTCTCTCAAGGCAATTTGGAACACAGAGGTGCAAAGAAAGGCATACCATAGCCCAAATTCATGCCAGTTCCTTTGAAATGAATATCCACTTACCACAGGCAATATTAATCACACTTCCTCTGGGAGTTCCCTGCCACTTAGTCCTGGCAAATTACACTCTACTCAGCCCTATGAAGGAACAGCTCTTCCATTAGACTGCATATTCCTTGGAATAAGGAGCCATTAGTCTTCGTTTTCTCAGCATTTAGCCAGTTCATGGTACTCTGTGAGCCAGCAGTACTGTTTATCAATCCTACTGGGAGGTTAAACATGAATGAAATTAATGCAGAGCACAAAACTTTCTAAGTGAAAGTCCTTCCACATTTCCTCCTAAAGCCACATACCACAAACAATATCAAAGAAATTTCAATAATTTAAAGATTTAGATAATGAATAAGATAATGTTTAAAGGAGGAAAGAGGGTAGGTATGATCATATTTCACTGTATATGTGTACTAATGTTCAAAAATAAGGGAGATTTTAGAAAAATAGAAAAAGAATCTTTTTTAATTTTTAATAATTTCTCTCATTATGGATATTACAAATATATCTATAAACTACAATATATGCTACAGCTTGCAACTGCTATATGTATCTGAAATACTACGAGGTCAGTGTAAACCTAGAAGACTATCAAGCATTTAATATATTTAAGATAGTTCTGAGTTAGAGTGCATTTATACAAAGATCCTTTTTATCCATTACAGTTACAGTCCCTTGGCTTCTATTTGTAAGCTTCACATTTCACTTGCTTTATAGTTAATTTAAGTTTACATACACTGCATTGCAAACAAGTTTATTTACTAAGAATTAATCCCACTGTGTTCTTTTTACTTAGTGATTGTGCCAACATAAAGTGAGATAGATAATAGTGGTACTTTTTTTTAGCTGATGGTAAAACCTTTGCAAATATGCATACATTCAAATCCACATATCTAAATGTAATGTTATATAGATATTGTTTTATACAGTGTACACTTAAATATTATACTGAAAGAAAAGCATGTTACATTAATATTTTCTTCTACAAAATATGAATTACTAAACAGGCATTTCTTTATATGCACTGATAACTCACACATGAAAGTTAATAGAATTTGAATTGTTTAAAATTTTTCAAAATTATTGCAATTACTTTAGCAGTATGAAACTGAAGAAAACCTCACAAAGATACAGAGGTTTTTGTTGTTTATCTTTAATTCTGTAATTCAAAAGTACAAGAAATTCTTCCCAGAACTTTGAATTTAAAATTCTATTCTACATTTCTTTATTTTTGTCTGTTATTGAATCATTCTTTTGGTTTATTACAGATAAGTGAAAGAACTAGGTTGCTTTGTGGCTTTTTCTGGGATTCAGTTTGCTTGATTATGTTTAGTTAGTTAGAATTTGGAAATATTTTGGAAATGTGTTATTCTACGGGTTTGACTCATTAAAATATCAAAATTTCTATATATGTTATTACCTGGGAAACAAGGAAGTCCACATTTCAAACAGATTTTTAAAAGTAATTACACAACGGATGTGGTATTTCTAATTTTCTGCAGGAGTAAGCTCGAATGTCTTGATCCAAAACAGGCAAAGCTTTAATACCATGGCGTTCTCCTTTGAAGAGGATTGCCTTCAAGTCCTGATTCTAGATTCATTGATGTCTGCAGATGAGAGAGAAAAGCCAGTGGGAAGAGAAGAGAGTGAGAGAAAACCAGAAAGCCATTTAAAGGTCAACAGAAAAAGATAAATCCTGTTACAGTGCATGAAAAATAGCTTCTGCTCATGCATAAATGCCAACATTTGAAGCTCGTTACTGGTATTATCAAAGGGGAAAAGGCTCCTTTTCGGTCTGTCAAGGTACTGAACAAGAAGTTTCTTTGTAAAGAATAAATTAGGTTTCTTAAAACAGATGGTATGAAACCTGGAAGGTTTTATGTTCCAATGTTTCTAGGTTAGGTTTGACAAACTGTAATGTATGTGACAAACTCATTCACAATTTAATGCTATCTACAGACACATTTGCCTTCACTGTGGATAGAAAATGCTACTGTAAACAAGCTCAATATCCCAGAGCTTTACAGCTAGATATGGCAAATGTAGAGTATGTTCAGTGTTATCTCTCACTTTTTTCTTTCTTTCGTGTGTATTAGAGAAGACCTAGGCTATGATTTGAACAGGGAAGTGGAGTTGCCTTATTTTTATGAGCTCCATAACAGGCTTCAGGTCAAGGTTGTCAGTAGTATTTGAAGCCACAGACATAACCGGTGGTGATATTTTGTTTGGGCTCTAACAAATAAGGCTTTATTTGTTTTATTTGTTAGCCACTAGATGCCAGGCAGGGGTGGCACACACCTTTAATCTCAGCACTTGGGATTTCATGCCTTTGATCCCAGTACTTAGAAGGCACGCGCTTTATTTAAGCCCAGCACTTGGGAGGAGAAAACAGGAAGTAATATGGCTGGGCAGACAGAGGAAGTGATAAGGCAGCGTGGAGACAAGAGCTCCCTGTCAATCTGAGGATTCCTAGAGGTAAGAAGCCTTTCTAGTGGCCGGCTGCTCTGCTTCTCTGATTTTTCAGCTTTCACCCTGTTATCTAACTCAAGGCTTTTATTATTAAGACAAATGAGGATTCATGCTAAAATAATTTGTGCTTAACATAACTGAGGGTTATTCTTTGTTTGTTTGTTTGTTTATTTTGTTTTTGACACAGGGTTTCTCTGTGTGGCTTTGGTGCCTGTCCTGGATGTCTCTCTCTATAGACCAGGCGGGCCTCGAACTCACACAGATCCACCTGGCTCTGCTTCCTAAGTGCTTGGATAAAAGGCATGCACTACCACCACCTGGCCCCTGAGGGTCATCCTTAATCATGGTGTCAATACCATTCTGAACCTGATCACAAGACTGTAATCTTGGATACAAATGTGGAGAAAATAGTGTCATGCATATATATATATTCCTAAATATAACCTGCTTAGTCTCCATAATGCTACTTGTATGTATGAAAACATAGATTTAACTGGCAAGAAATGCATTTTTTACATATAAATATGCATTGGCATGTATTTATATGTACATATATGTTGATCAGAGCAAATGCATAAATAGCATCCTACTATTACATGCCTAATTGTATTTTATAGACATAATTTGCTTTTATATTCATGGCACATGGTCTTATGGTCACTTTTCTAATACAGATGAAGTTTCTCAATACAGCATTTTGTATAAATGTGGAGTAGTCATTTGTATAATAATGTACCAAATAGAAATGGCAGGATATTTTACATATTAATTCAGATATATCCAAAATATTTGTAAGAAAAGTAAAATTATTTTCATAATTAATCACTTGTTTCATAGACTTTTGCAAAAATAATTTAATTGAACATAGTTCATCAGATAGATTTGCTGAATGCATATGATTTATCTTTTTCATCTGGCATTTTGGATTTTTAAATTATGTTAGTATAATGATATGTGTTTTTCCAAAATGGAAAATAAGCCAACAATGAATGACAAATATCCATTTTAACCAATCACTCTATGGTTTAGATCACTATATCCCACATTATATCCCATTTTGAGTTTTAATAATTGCTCACTGAAAAGAAATGGGATTGAAACTTTAATACTCGAAAGAGGTGGTGAATAATATAAAGTCCTTTCAGAGAGTCAGACTGCACATGAATCAGCCATCACTTGTGAACTATTATCATACATATTCAATCCCTATGAAATGTCACAAGCTTAAAAAAGTTAATCTGATATTTCAACATACAAACTATGAGAACCATTGCAATAAATTGAAGTCATTTGTGAAAATTATTCATGATGTATCTCATGAAGAATTAATACAAGATGTAACTTAAAATTCAAATACTCAAATATCCTGAATATGAACAAACTAGCTCACTTCAAAGTGAAGTATTTTTCTTCTGTTTGTCTTAAAACACTGTATATACTTTCCACACATATTTCAAAAGCTGGACTATGATATGGCAGTTTTTAATTTGAAAACAATTTCATAGGAAAATAAATCATTTTACTAATAAAAATGTTGAGGAAGAATATCGAGCACATTTGTTTAATGCTAAGGTCACTTTGATAATATTTTTTAATAACTTGGATACCAGAGTTTGAAATGGTTCTATTATCTCATAGTTAAGATATTTGTTGGCTAATTTAAAGTTGTAATAATTGTGTAGATTCCTACTACAGAACTCACAGACTGTAATTTCATATCCTAACAATGCCAGGAAAGCAAGAATCATAAAAACTGATTCATATTTATTTTTTATTTCCCAGTGCATATTAAACTTTAATGCTACTCAGGTGTCTGTCTAGGTATGTAATGGTTTGTATCTAAAACCCAATACATCAGCTTCAAAGTACTGTATTGCAAAATATGCCAGTGACCATCAGAGCTTCCAACAATTTGTGTTCCTTTTGCGCTGGAGGCCTTTGCCATTCATTATGGTGATGATGCTTATTAATTAAGTGGTTGCTGCTAAAGGTGAGGAGGCTGTGACTATTACCTTACAGGAGACTGTTAAGTTTACTACATCTATAAACTATTCTCTTCATCAAAGATTTCTCAGTAGCATGTCATGTATTTAAACATAGTAGTAAATTTTTCCAAAGTAGACGTTTGTTTATTAACTTCTGGTAAACCTATTGTTTTAACATGCAAGCTGTATTAGCTGAGATGAAAACAACGTGATATGTGTGGGTCTGCTCAAGGTTCTATGAATAAAGACTACAGTTTAAGGTTAGTACTTTTGTGGGACTCCTGAATGTGCAAACAAATGACTCTCTGATTTTTGGGTCTTCTCTTGGGGATCTTTTATTTTTCTGTTGACTTTTCTTGTCGAACTTCATTCAGTATAGTGGTTTTTGTTTTATCTTAATGTATTTTATTTTGTTAAAAATTAAATTCTAGTCATAAAAATAGAAGAAAAGAAAGCATGATATTTGTTGTGAGTTTCTGAAACTTGGGTCACCAGATGCATTACTAATCAGGAATAATTTTGGAACATATTTTAATTAAATGTTTTATGATTTTTCTTTATGTATAGTGCTGTGTGTGTGTGTGTGTGTGTGTGTGTGTGTGTGTGTGTGTGAATTTGTGTATGTTTGTATATACACCGTATGTATACTGTATGTGTGCAGGGCATTAATTTCTCAAGAAATGGAGTCAGAGAAATTGCTAGCCTCACAGCATAGGTGTCAGGGGCCAAATTCAGGTCCTCCAGAAGAGCAGCAAGTGCTTTTCTCCTTTGAACTATCTCTCTTAGCCTTTTGAAATGGTTTCATATTCTTGAGGGAATAAGGTTCAAAAGTAGATTTTCAAGTATTATGTTAACTATACTTTGAGCAGATGTGATGTTACATAAGCTTTGCTGTTCTGTTCACACAGGTTAAGAAGAAGTAGGTTTGTTGTCATTCCTAGAAGCCCTCAGTTTTTAAGAATGTCAATGATCTTTGGAGTTAATTTCCAGTCATGAACTATTCTGAATTATCTTGTCTAGTTTCAGTGATTTTTTTTTAAATTTCACGTATGAGTACTGTGTATACATAATTTCTATCAGTTTCTTTCTAGGTTATTTTCAGCCTTTCATATTGTTTGTGCTGTTAAGGTTTAGCCTGGGCACGTGGAGTTCTTTCTTTTGTTTTGGACTTGATGTGAGATTCTAGCCTGCCTCAAGATGTACTGGTGTTAGAGATACATAACCAGGACTAAGCCTGGGAGTGTTGAGATAGCAAAGACAGGCAATGTCCTAGGGGAACTCATCAGGCTAGGTGGTGCATAAGTAGCCTTTCTGGAGCCATGCCTGGAATTATGGAGATGGTATGGAAGGCTGCTGCAGGAGCTGTATATGAAGATCTAGGTCTGGGGTTGTGGAGATGACAGAGGTTCTGGAGTAAGTAAGTAAGGATGGTGCAAGTTGCATGTCAAGAGACAGTTCTGGAAGTAAGTGTAGAGACTAAAGGTGGGAAAGTTCAAGGAGGAACTCACCAGGAAAGGCTGAGGTTCCTATGTTCGGATGATACCCTTCTATACATTTTATCATTAATCATTATCCAAAAAATATCTGAGTTTGTTTTAATCACTTCTACATCATTCTTCTCCCCCCCCCCCCATCTCTTCCCTTATCAGTACCGCGCTGCTACCATTCTGTGTCCGAGCCTGTGGAGCGATTAAACTGTATGCCAAGCTGCTTCTTTGGCAGCCGCATCAGTGGTAGCCAGTGCAGGCATGAGAGCTGGCTGGGGACCTACATCATTCTCTTTTAATAAATAGTAAAATAGAACTCTTTATATATTTAAATCCCTTTTCATTCATTTGTAGCATTTTCATTAACTTTAGAATGGAAGTAATTGAATCTGTCATTCATTACTATGAACTTTTTGTTAGTCATAATATCGTATAATTAGATACTATTTGGACGGTGGCCTGCCTTTTTAATAATGACCTAAACTACTAAGCTGATTAGATTACATAAAAATTAAAGTATGTCTTACGTCAACGATAAATGGTAGCTGTAACAAATAACATTTTCTCAGAACTTTATAGTAAACAACAAAATTTAAAGACTGTTTCAAACAACACAGTTTATGCTGTTTCTCACTGATCAAGAGTTTGGGTGAAATCATAACTACTTTTTGGTGTTTTCAATTTCCTCTATTCTGACATGTCAAATAAAAGATCAAAATATAATTGAAAATCAAATCCTGACACTCTATATTTCTCTTACCTGTGCCAATATGTTAATAATTAGAAATGATGAGAACTTGAACCTTAAAGATTCTTCTGATAGACATATTTACATTCCTTCCAAAGTCAGAAATAATTCTGATACTGAGTGACTATTAATATTTTCCTTGGAGCCTTTATTCCAAGTGCATATAGAGTTTTATAACATAAAAGGAAACTTAAACAAAACTTAGTACATCAAGGCAGTGTACTCAAAGAATTAAAGCTACAAAAGGTATCTATCATCTTTTCATATAATGTACATAGAGACATAACTTTTATATCTCAACAGAAGGAATTTGAATATTGAGATAGTCATTTATATCACACAAGGGTGCAGCTAAGATTGCCTTGTTTTAAGCTTCCAGCAGTGTCCTGATAGAAATTCTCATCTGCCCAGGCAGTAATCCATAACAATCAGATGACCTGCTCATCTTATAATGTAAACTATCAGAATTCAATTTGACAGTTGTAAAGCCCATAATTTAAACAGAACACCACTGAGATTTTCATAAATTTGAACTACAAAGTAAGTTATGAAAGAACATTACATTTTATCACTTATGCATTCAATTTTGGATTATTCTAATTTCCAAAGAACACAATTTTATTGGATTTCTTCTCAAACAGACTATAGTTTAACATTTTTTTTTAAATAGAATGTGATAAAGTTATCCATTTGGTTAACACAAAACCCCAAATAACACGGAAGAATTGATTGTTACAAACATTGTCATAGTTCTCTTAATGATACTTTGAGCATATTTATTTCTAATATGTAGATAAGCTTGTGCATCAAAGTAATTCTAAAATCAGAAAATGGAAGACTTCAATGAAACTTCTCATACTTATATTTATTCTGCTCAAATGGAATTAAGAAAACACACAGAAAATTCCTGAGGTATAAATAATGATTAATGAAAACACATGCATATAATGAACACAAATAGTGGTGACAGAAGTAAGTATAAATTGTGGTGTCTTTTTCTCTTATTTAAATGCTTTCAAAGTATATGATTGAGTACAGATGCTATTAAGTAACAATTCATAGTCATACAGTCTCCTGGCAGCTTCTTTGCTTAAAACTTATTCCAATAAGGCAATTTTGTTTAATACATTCAGTTTGAACTTACTGAAATGAGAGCAAGACATGCACAAGGTTTTGTTCAATTTTAATAATAATAGTATGATACACTAACAAAAGATCTTCTTGTAATGTGTGAACTATCATGAGAATCACTCTCACTAGACATTTGCATTCCTTGGCTCTCTTTATTAATGAGAAACTGAGGAACAATATACTTCTATAACAATATCTTTCTATAACAATATAACACCTATACAGATTCACTATTGTTCAGTAGTTTCTTGGGGATTACTAATCTCTTGGGAAGGGATTGTAAGACACAGAAATTTGTTCCTAGTATTGTGTTTTAAGTATTCCAATGACTGAGGGAACCGGATGCAGAGATTCAAGGTCAGGCCCCAGGTGGAGCTCCAGGAGTCCAATTGGTGAGAAAGATGAGGGTTTGTATGAGCGAGAATTGTTGAGACCAAGGCTGGAAAAAGCACAGGGACAAATATACAAACAAAAGGAAACACATGAACTATGAACCAATAGCTGAGGAGCCCCCAACTGGATCAGGCCCTCCGGATAAATAAGACAGTTGATTAGCTTGATCTGCTTGGGAGGCATCCAGACAGTGGGACCCGGTCCTGTCCTCAGTTTATGAACTGGCAGTTTGGAACCTAGGGCTTATACAGGGACACTTGGCTCAGCCTGGGAGGAGGGGACTGGACCTGCCTGGACTGAATCTACCAGGTTGAACTCAATCCTCGGTGGAGTCTTTGCCCTGGAGGAGATGGAAATGGGGGGTGGGCTGGGGGGAAGGCGGGGATGGGTGGTTGGGAGGGGGAGAACAAGGGAATCCATGGCTGATATGTAAAATTAAATTTAATAAATAAATTTAAAAAATAAAAAAAATTAAGTATTAATTGAATGGAACCCAGATCACATGTGAAATGAGCATTCAACCAGAAGGCATACCAGGAAATGTCACTTTTAGCTGGAGAACTTCTCTTCAGGCACCACCAAGCCCTGCCAGTCCTGTAGCCCACTTATAAAATAATCACTCAGATGCTTATATTACTTACAAACTGTATGGCTATGGCAGGCTTCTTGCTATCTAGTTCTTCTATCTTAAATTAACCTGTTTCTATTAATCTATACCTTGCCACTTGGCTCATGGCTTACCAGTATCTTACATGTTGGTACTCATGGCAGCAGCTGGCAGCGTCTCCTCACTTAGCCTTCCTGTTCCCAGAATTCTCTTCTCTCTTGTCCTGCCTATACTTCCTGCCTGGCTACTGGCCAGTCAGCATTTTATTTATACAGAGCGACATCTACAGCAGTCACTTGTTTTTTTTCTTTATTATATGTGTTTTATTCCATTTTCTCATTCTTTTTCTTACTTCACATATATATCATTTACATAGTATGCATCTTTAAATAGATATAAAGAACATACACATATATCTCTATATAACCACATATATTATTTTAAAATTATCTAATAAAGAGATAGATATAGAATTATATGTTTAATTATAGATATAAATAAGTACATTCATATTAAATATTATTTTAATTACAAGAAAACTGAATACAAATAAAACTCTACAACCATCCACAAAACAGATAAGAGTCAAAATATCTCCTTCTATCAATCATCTTCATTTTTATTCATTTATAAACTGTATCTGTTGAAAGAGTCATAGTGATTCAATATTTAGTATTAGAGGGTTAGAACACATGATGCCTATGTAAAATCCGGTAGAAGAAATCTTAAATTTTATGAACTCTTGCAAGCAAGGCTTGAACTTCATGAAGAAATTCTGTGAGAAATGACTCTGGAGGGAAATATTTCTTTGATAAATAATGATTATTTGTTATAAATCATTCTAGTTATAAATCCAGTTAGTTCTTTTTTTCTAATACAGCAAATTTATTTTGAAATGGAAAAATATGTTAATATTTCTTAAAAGACTATCATAAAATCTACAAAGGCATGAAAAATTGATTTCATTAAATGCAGGATATCCTCAGTTTTGTAGTGAAATAAGTTGAAACACCAAATAAATGAAAAGAGTTTAAAATGCACATATGTATGATAATTGGGTTTGACTTAACATGTGTGAAAGTTCACCAACATACACATACACACATATACTTACTATGTTTAATATATTTATCACTATTTCTTCACTGTTTGTGGAAAGAGGGGCAGTTTTGAGGTTTCCTTCTCAGCTTTAACACACATGATCATTGAATTACTGACCCTAATAACATAAAGAAAGCTGTGCCTCCCACTGCATCACGTTAGTCCTCAGGATTTTAAACATGGGAATTTGGGAGGACATACATTAGGCCCATGATAATCTCTACTTTATGATTATCATGCCATTAATTTGATTATTTGTGATTTAGTTGCCAACTTATTCATTTATTGTGCCACTGTTCATTGAACCCACAATGTAAGGATAAGGGAATATATTCAATAAACTATTCAAAACATTAATCTGTGAAGACATTAAGTAAGATTGTTCAGTATGCCATAAAAATCAACAAAACTGTATCAAGCTGTTCTATATCATGTCAAGCAAAATGGAATTTTCTGAAGTAAGTTTTGGAGTGCATTTTAATCTGTCAACATAGACTGTGTGGACTGGGGTAATTCATCTTAGAAGACACGAGAGCATTTCACAGGAAATGTCAGACATGATCACCTGCAAATAAAGCACACACAGAGCTGTGTAAATACTGATGTGTTTAAAGACCCCCTGAAAAGGGGAAAAATCATTATATCAAAAATTAATTCCTAAGCAACCCTCAAGGATGTTCGCTGGGTCTGCAGTCCTGGCTTAGTCCCCCAGGGTTGCTTGGCAAAGGGCTCTGTGAGATAAGAATCTGCTGCAGTTTCTGTAACAGGTTGTGATGCCCCTAAACAGGATCCCGCAGGCAGTCAGCAACTAATGACCTCTCAACAGCCCACAAAGAACTGGGGTGTAGGGAGCAGTATCTGAACCACCCCAGGAACACAAATAGAAACCCAGAAAATGCAGACCATCTGATGTAGGTCAGCTGGTGTTAGATTTTGGCTTCAGAGCTTGGTAAATCTGTCCTTGCAAAAGTTATTTGAACTTTGTGATCGTTTGTGTTGTTATATAAAAAAGGGGGAAATTATTTTAATTTCCTCAAGGCACTTGCTTGTAAAGTATCTACCTTCAGTGCAAAATAACAATAATGACTATTATTAATGGAATTCATGACAATACTTTGAGTAGCCACATGTAGATTTGAAAGATGTATTTGAGAGATATAAAGGAGGTAGCTACAACCTTGTCTCTGACTTGAAGTGTCCATTTTACTGCCTCCTTCTCCAAGCATGTTCAGATTAATGTGGGCACCAAGAAACACTGGCATTTAACAGCAGTTAAGCTACAGCATTTTTTCATTAGAATAGACAAAATATTTAACAGAGAATTAGAAGGTTAATTCTCTTTCCCCTCCCTCTTTTATCCCATTTCTGTTTTTTCTATAAATCTTGATGCATATATATATATGAAAGGCAAAGAAAACAATGAGGACTATTGTATATTTAGCTATTTTATATTTAGAAGTTAAAACTGAAAAAAAATCACACACACACACACACACACACACACACACACACACACACACTACCATCACAATTTCTCACTGACTTTTTTCTAGAATCTGGTAGCTAAGAGTGACTGCATTTTAAGACTTAAGGTTCTGAGAGAATTATCTGCCAAGCCATTTTTTCTTCAATAAAGGCAGTTGACTAGTCAAGATTAAGGTCTCTGGGATTTCCACTCATTAGCTCTTGTGAGACCTGACTCATCATCTTGATGCTATTGGCAAAAGTGAAGCATGGCAGAATGACTTTGAAGACTTTCAGAAGTACATCAGAGGGTCACTATTTATCAGCTTATTTGCTGACTTACCTTGGCTTGGCTAGAAGGGATATTTAACTGCTGGAGCACATAGCTGAGGCAATTGAAATTTATGATATTTTTGTAGGTCACCTTTAGCATAATTAAACTAGAGTTAATTATACATATATTTTATTCCACAGGTAATAAAGACAAAGTAGGCAACTCATTCAAGGTATTATAAGCTTGGAATAGACTTATATCATCACATGTACAGACACACTAACTTCCATTCACTCAGAATCTGATTTAGCAACTGTCCCAAACCTACAGTTGCTGTAAAGGAAGCTACTGAATTTCATTATTACTAGTCAGTTCAGTTCTGGAAAAAAGCTAATCTCCTCATTAATCTATATACAACTAAAACTTAAATAAAACACTAAAGAAGAAAGATATATTGTCAGTACTCTTCAAGTATAATGGACTATTCACTAAAACTCTATTCTCATTTATACATTTGTTTTTAAATTTCTGATATTCTAAATTCTTAGCTGGCTACAATGTTTTCAGAACTAAGTTGAAATTAATTCCAAGTCAACACTGTTAGTTTAAAAAACAAAACAAAACAAAACAAAAAACACCAGAATTCTTCAAGCTGAAGGATATATATATATATATATATATATATATATATATATATATATTATTCTTGTGTTTTATTATTGTGGTTAATATTTCCAGTCACCAATTCACAATGTGAGTTATGATAATTATGGTAAAATGCTCAAGTGCCTGTACAATTAACACAGAATGGTGTCATTACTTGGAATTCATCTGTTTTATTGGAATTTGACTTCATCTATATTAAGGTTTGGGTGACCCTATGCAGTGGAGGTATTTCACTAAGTTGCAGTAGTAAAAATAAGGTAACGTATTGCACCCAAGAAAGAATTTCAGTAATGACAAAGGTTGTTGGAGGTGAGAATCATTAAATGGATTAATTAAAGAGCTTTGAAGGAAACACAAGTGTAATGGTTGACTCCCTGTCTCAGGATGACATTTTGTCTTCATTTCTGAATGTTGATGGTACAAGGATCAAAACAAGCAAACAAATACTTAGTAACAGAGATTTAAAAGTTTTTATTTTGTTCTGTTTTTCCAAATTACACAAAACATCATATTTAAAAATAGGTTTGTGATAATAAAATAAAGTATTAATCTCTGCTGTCATTATTCTTAAATAAATATTAATATGCATCATATTGGGTACGATTTGGAGATTTTTCAAAAGAAAAATGGATCTGATTAATTATAAAATCAAAAACACTTAACTTAGTATCACTGGTGATTTATTTGCCTTTAAATTTATTGCTTCATCTTAAACATATGGTATTCTTCAGTAATTTTTTTCACACAATTCCAATTGTATTTACTTAAAGTTAGACTACTCTCTTACTCATATTCTACTGCCGTGAAGAGACACCATGGCCAAGTCAGCTCTTATAAAAGAAAGCATTTAATGGGGCTTTCTTACAATGTCAGAGGTTTAGTCTATTATCATAATGGAGGGGAACATGGGAGTATTGGTGAAATTATTAAGGCCACTCCATGTAGTTAAAAGGGAGGTTTATTTTGTGGGGTAACTTACAAGTGAAGGGATAGGTAACAGGGCCTGGGAAAAGTGTGGCACAGTCCAGTGGTGTTCTCTGGAGAATTCTGCTTGGTCTACCTCCAGGAACCAGGAACCAAGAGAGCAGGCGCATCCAGATCTCGGGTCTTCAGGGTCCTCTCTCAGCCTTGCCTTGTAGGCGTGACAGTTACCAAAGCCTCAGTGGGGGTTGGAACTTCCAGATCAAAGCTGGAATGGCTACCCACTACATCAGAGCATGCAGGCAGACACTGCAGCAGTAGCTGAGAGATGCATCCTTGTCTGTAGGCAGAAAGAGAGTTCTGGGCTTGGCATGGGATTTTGAAAGCTCAAAGCCCAACCCCTCAATGGCACACTTCCTCTAAGGAGGCCACATCTCCTAATCCTTTTAAATACTTTCCACTAGTTCAACCCCTGGTGACTAAGCATTCAAATATATAAACCTATGGGGGACATTCTTATTCAAACTATCACAACAGTTGTTCAATTACTTTATCTTCCGTGTAGAAATCAATATTATTATTAGATAGCACATTTTATAGATTTGAATATTTTACTATTTAATGGCTAAAAAACACACTTTTTCCAAATTCAATAACTTAATATTTTGGATCGACTCATTAAATTAAATTGCTGTTATAGAAAGCCTTAATGTTTTGAGTTATTTTATATATATATGTTTTCAATACTCCTATTCTCCTCACAGACCCTTTTCCCCCAAGATTTGTTTCTCCTCTGTTTCCCTTCAGAAAAGAGCAGGCCTCCCAGGAATATCAACTGAATGCAGCAAAACAAGATATGATCAGACTAGGCACAAACCCTTTTGTCAAGGCAGGGTGAAGAAATGCCCTTGGAGGAAAAGGGTCCTAAGAGCAGGCAAGAGCAAGAGACAACCCCCTACTTCCACTTTTAGTTAGGAGTCTCACAAAATTCCATAGCTAAACAACCATAACATATATGCAAAGGATATAGCACAGACCCATTCAACCTCGATGATTTATTCTCAGCAAGCCCTTAGAGCCCTACTTAGTTGATGTCTGTGGGCCATATTCTCCTGGTGCCATTAACCTGTCTCCTACAATTTTTCCTCCTTCTCTTCAACTGGGTTCCCCAATCTACAGGAGAGGAACCCAATGAAGATACCAAATTTGGGCTCTCTCTCTACCTAATGTTTGGCTGTAGGTCTCTACATCTGCTCCCTTCAGCTGTCAGAGGAAGCTTCTCTGATGATGATTGGACTTAGCGTGGGTCGATGAGTATAGCAGAATATCATTAGGAATCATTTCACTATTGTTGTTTTGTTTTGTTTTCTATCCTGGGTCTCTGGGTTCCCAGGCAGTATCAGACATGAGCTCCCTTTCTTGGCATGGGCCTCAAATTAGACCAGTGATTGGTTGGCCACTCCCACAAGTTATGTGCCTCCATTGCCCCAGCACATCTTGTAGTTAGGATGGATTTTAGGTTGAAGGTTTTGAGGTAGGATTGGTAACCTAGTCCCACCACTGGATGTCTAGCATGATAACAGATGATGGCTGGATCAGGCTTCTAATCCTCCATAACTAGGAGTCCTCTCTAGGATCACCCTCAATAAATCCTGGGAGTTTATACTGTACTGGGTTTCCAGATCACTTCCCCCTGCATCCTCCCTTGGGCTGCCTTATTCTAGTTGTCAGCTCACATACTCTCTACCTCATCGCCCAGCAACACACACATCTGATCCCCCATGTTCCCATTTCCACCAGCCCACAGTCCACCCTCAAAATCTGTTCTATTTCATCTTCCTAGGAAGATCCATGAGTTTCTCCTTAGAGCCATCTTTGTTACTTAGTCTTTCTGGGTCTTTGGATTGTCCTGATTATCACTGGCTTAACAGCTAATATTCACTCTTAAGTCAGTACATTCCATGTTTGTCTTCCTGGGTCTGGGTTACCTTGTTCAGTATGATTTTTTTTCTAGTTTCATCCATTTGCCTGCAAATTTTAGAAACAGTAATATGCCATGGAGTAAATGTACATGTTCTTATATCCCTTCTGTTGAGGGGTATCTAGGGTCTTTCCACTTTCTGGATATTATGAATAAAGCCAGCATAAACATAGTTGAGCAAGTGGTAAGAGGTAGAGTCCTTTGGGTATGTGCCCAAAAGTGGTAGAGCTGAGTCTTGAGGTAGATCAATTCCCAACTTTTTTTTTTGTTGTTGTTGTTGTTTTTGTTTTTTTGTTTTTTCGAGACAGGGTTTCTCTGTGTAGCTTTGCGCCTTTCCTGGTACTCACTTGGTAGTCCAGGCTGGCCTCGAACTCACAATGATCCACCTGGCTCTGCCTCCCGAGTGCTGGGATTAAAGGCATGTGCCACCACCGCCCGGCAAATTCCCAACTTTCTGAGGAATGGCCATATTGATTCCCATAATGGCTGTACTTGTTTACATTCCCACCAGCAATGAGAAAGTGTTTTCCTTGCTCTATAACCTTACCAGCATGAGCTGTTACTTGTGTTGTTGATCTTAGCCATGCTGGCAGGTATAAAATGGAATCTTAAAGTAGGTTTGATTTGCATTTCCCTGATGGCTAAGATTGATTTAAGTGTTTCTCAGCCATTTGTGATTCCTTCATTGAGAATTCTGTTTAGATCTGTACCCCATGTTTTAATTAGAACATTTGGTTTGTTGATGTCTAGTTTCTTGAGAGTTTTTACTTGTTCATTTTTTTTTTCTAGACAAGATTTCTCTGTGCAGCTTTGGCTGTCCTGAAACTCACCCTATAGACCAGGCTGACCTCAAATTCAGAGACCTGTCTGCCTCTGCTGGGATTAAAGGCCTGAGCCACTAATTTGAGACTTGAGTTCTTTATATATTTTGGATATTAAACCTCTATCAAATGTAGAGTTGGCAAAAATCTTTTCCCCTTTCTTCAGGCTACTGTTTTGTCCTATTGAAGGTTTTCTTTGCCTTACAGAAGCTTTTCAGTTTCATGAGGTCCCATTTATTAATTGTGGAATTTAGTGTCTGTGCTAACAATGTTCTCTTCAGAAAGTTGTCTCCTGTGCCAATACATTCAAGGCTATTCTTTACTTTCTCTTGTATCATGTTCTGTGTAGCTAGTTCATATTGAGTTCTTTGATATACTTGGACTTAAGATTTGTGCAAGGTGATAAATATGAATATGCTGCATTCTTCTACCTGCAGATACCTAGTTACACCAGCACCATTTGTTGAAATTGCTTTCTTTTTTCCATTTTGACATTCTAACTTCTTCATATTAAAAAAAAAACCAGGCATTCATAGATGTGTGGATTTATGTCTGGGTCTTCAGTTCAATTCCATTGATTAGCATGTCTTTTTTACATGCCAATACCATGCTGTTTTTATTACTATAGCTCTAATCAGGGAAGGAGATACCCCCAGAACTTCAGAATTGTTTTAGCTATTCTAAGTTTTTTAATTTTCCAAGTAAAGCTGAGTATTATCTTTTCAAAGTTTGTAAATAACTGTGTTGAAATTTTGATAGGGATTTCATTGAATCTGTACATTGCTTTAGGTAGGATGGCCATTTTTTTTTTTTTACTATCTTGATACTCCTGATACATGAGCCTGGCAGATCTTTCCATCTTCTGATATCTTCTTCAATTTCTTTTTTCAAAGACTTCAAATTTTTAATCATACAATTATTTCACTTACTTGGTTAAAATTATACAAGTTATTTTTTATTATTTGTTATTGTAAAGAGTGTTGTTACTTTGATTTTTTTTCTGTCCCTTTGTCATTTGTATATAGGAGGGCTAGTGATTTTTTTAAAGTTAATCTTGTATCCAGCCACTTCACTGAAGGTGTTTATCAGCTGTAGGAATTCCCTGGTATAATTTTGGGGTTAGTGTATGTATGCAATCCTATAATTTACAAATAGCAATACTTATATTTCTCCCTTTCTAATTTGTACCTCCTTGAGGTCCTTCAAATGTCTTATTGCTCCAGGTAAAACTTCAGTTACTATATTAAACAGATATATAGAAAGTGGACAGTCTTCTCTTGTTCCTGATTCTAGTGGAACTGATTTGATCTCTACATTTCATTTCATGTTGCCTATAGGTATGCTGTAAGTTGTCGTTATTGGGTTTTAGAATGGTCCTTGTAGCTCTGCTCTCTACGATTTCTATCATCAAGGGGTTTGGGATTTTTCAAAGGCTTTTCCAGCATCTAATGAGATGATCATACATATTTTTTCTTTCAGTTTGTATGGTGGATTACGTTGACTGATTTTCATATGTTGAACTATCCCTGCACCTCTGGCAAGAAGCCTAATCGATCATGGTGCATAATCTCTTCAATATGTTCTTGGATTCAGTTTGTGAGTATCTTATTGAATATTTTCTCATCAATGCTCATCAGGCAAATTGGTCTGTAATTCTCTTTCTTTTTGAGATTTTGTGTGGTTTGGATATCAAAGTGATATTTGCCTCATAAAATGAATTGGGCAATGTCCCTTCTGTTTCTATTATGTGGAATAATTTGAGCAGCATTGGTATTAGATCTTCTCTGAAATTCTAGTAGAATTCTGTTCTAAAACCATCTGGCCCTGGGCATTTTCTGGTTGGGAGACTTTTAATGACTACTTCTATTTCTTTAGGGTTTATATAAGTATTTAAATTGTTTACCCTATCTCGATTTAACTTTGGAAGTGCCATCTATCCAGAAATTATTCATTTCTATTATGCTTTCAAATTTTGTGTTGTACGGTTGTTTTGTTTTTTTTTGTTTTTTTTTTGAGTATGACATAAATGATTTTTTGGATTTCCTCAGTGTCTCTTGTAATGTCCCCCTTTTAGTTTCTGATTTTGTTATTTTGAGTAATCTCTCCATGTATTTTAGTTAGTTTGGATGTGAGTTTCTCTATCTTACTGATTTTCTCAAAGAACCAAGTCTTTGTTTTATCTAATCTTTCTATTTTCCCACTTTGGTTCTATTTTATTGTTTTCAGTTTCAGTTTCATTATTTCCTGCATTCTGTTTCTCTTTAGCATGCTTACTTCTTTCTATCTCGTGCTTTCAAATATGCTGTTAATTTACTACTATGAGGTAGCTCCAGTTTTTTTTTAATGTAAGCTTAAAGGTGGAGTTTTCTTATTCCATAGCTGCTCTCTCAAATAATCATTCAGAGGCTTAATATTACTTATAAATGCATGGCCTACAGTTCAGGCTTGGTACTAGCTAATGCTTACACTTGAATTAACCCATATTTTTATCTATGCTTCAACACATGGCTCATAGCTTCTTACTTCATTTTCTGCACATCCTCCTTCTACAGTGGCTGGCTGGCATCTCCTCTAACTCTGCCCTTCTTCATTCCAATGTCCTTGGTTTGATTGTCTCACCTAAATTTATCCTGCCTTGCTATAAGCCAATCAGATTCCTTATTAATAAATAAAAGTAATACATATTTACAGTATGCAGAATGATTATTCCACAGCATCTTTCCCTTAGGTCTAATTAAAAAGGAAAGTTCTAACTCTAACATAGTAAAACTATATATAATAAGAATTTTTATCAAATATTTTCCAAATAGAAAGGAAAAGAGAATCTCTGGTGTAGAGGATACAATAGAGGAAATAGTTTTGTCAGTCAAAGGAAATACCAAACCCAAAAGTCATAACACAAAATGTCCAGGAAATCTGGGACACCATGAAAAGACCAAACCTACAAATAATAGAGATAGAAGGAGAAGAATACCAACTCAAAGGCACAGAAAATATATTCAACAAGATCATAGAAGAAAACTTTCCCAACTTAAAGAAAGAAATACCTATCAAGATACAAGAAGCCTATAGAACACTAAACAGATGAGAACCCCATAAAATGTCCTCAAACACATAATAATTAAACAACTAAACATACCGAATAAAGAAAGAATATTAAGAGCAGCAAAGGAAAAAGACCAAGTGACTTACAAAGGCAAACCCATCAGAATAACACCTGACTTCTTAACAGAGACTTTGAAAGCCAGAAGAACCTCGACAGATGTAATACAGACACTAAGACGCCATGGATGCCAGCCTAGACTAATATACCCAGCAAAACTTTCAATCACCATAGACAGAGTGAACAAGACATTTCAAGACAAAACCAGATTTAAACAATACCTATCCACAAACCCAGCCCTACAGAAAGCACTCGGAGGAAAATTCCAACCTAAGGAAGTCAGATACACTCACAAAAATACAGACAATAGAAAGGAATAGTACTAAACTTAACAAAAATGAAACTACAGACAATAAGAACAATTATCAAGTAAGAAATGCATTCTCAATGTCAAGTCCACAAGTAATTGGCAAATTGACAGAATTGCTCCATTAGCTGTTCTTTCCTGAAGAGTCCAAAGTTTTGTACCTAAATATGCCTTTTATCATAACTAAGGAAAATTGTAACTAAAACTATCTAGTCTTCAACTCCATCAAAGACCTCAGAACAGGATAATGTTACCTAATGACAGGAACATTTCTTTGCCTAGACAGTCATCCAATGTTTCTTTGTAACACTGGGATATCCAACTTTGGCCTTTAGGCCTAGCATATCTGACAGACTTTCCTGTAAAGCAGGTAGTTATGAAGGACTGTTCTACCTTGTTTTGACAAAATTTGACAGTAGCCTTTTTTGCATCCTGCTGGTCCAGTTTGAACAGTATATTGTCAACAGTTGAGGCAAACACAGTTTCTTTGATGACAGGATTAGCTTTTGCCATAAAGAGAGAAAACTCCACATGGAGTTTCTTTGATGCCCATCATCTTCTCTGAAGTAGATCTGTGCTGCCAGAAACAGATATACCTCACTGTCATGAAAAGTCTTAGGTTATTAAACATATTAAATGCCATCTTATGTAGGTCTTTGAAGTGTTTAAAGACCATCTATCTATCTAAATATATCTGTGTATAATCTTGAAAACATATCTAACAAGACTGTAAGTTTGACTATTATAGATGACTATTAATCTGTATTTCTTAATTATACATTACATTTTAAATGAGCTGTATAAGCACAATACCCCAAACAAGAGTAGAAATATACATACAGTTTAACAACATTAAGATTAAATTTGCATCAACAAACCAAAATCCATACAAATGTAAAATATTTAAGATTAATAATTGACTTTGTTTTTGGACTAAAGTGGATTTAATATTCTACCTTTTTATCCTGTCATTTCTATATCTGCTCGTTTCTTCTTAGAATGATTTACCTGAAACTAATCTATGTTTAGCTTTCTTCTCTCACCATTACCAATAACAACTGGTAACCAACCCTTCTTAAATGACAATGAATATCTATAACCCAATTTTTTGGGAATATGGGCATAGTGCTGGTAATCTTTGAGGGAACCTTGAAAAAATCAAGATAATAGTATTCATACAAGTGTAGATTGTGCATAGTATATAAGTCAGTTAAAGATGAATTTTTTGTTATGAGCTGGACCAAGTAAAATATACATCATGTGTCTTGTAGCTTTCTTAGGTTTTTGTTTGTTTGTTTGTAGCCAGGATTTTCAGGGAGTCTTTCTTGATCAAACTTGATTTTCCTTAACTCAGAATGAATCCATAGCTTCATTTCCTGTGGAAAGAAAAGTATAACATCTCCCCCAAAGTAACATAACTTTTGACTTAAACTTTGAAGTCAAGGTGTTTTTAAAATATGTAGGTTGTGTTAATCCAGCAGTTTCCATAACCTAATGTCTCTTAGCAGACAAAATTTCAAAGAGAACACAATAATATATAGGATGCAGACTCTCTGTGTACTTCCCATTTTTATATGGCTTATTTCTTTTATATTACTTTACTTCCTTTTTAATGAATTTATTTTATTATTTTAAAACTATATTTTTAAATGTAATACTATATATACTCTTTCTCTTCTCTCTCAACCCTACACATATTTTCAAACACATTGTGACCCATTTAGAGACTATTTTTGTCTGAATCTGTCTTTACTGTGTATATGTAACCTTTTCTCTCTGCATGAGCAAAAAAAAAAACTGCTATGTAACTTAAATCATGGTGTTTAGTGGCTGGCTCCTCCCCCTTGGTTCTGTAAGAGGCTAATCTTGTGGGGGAGGTATGTTTACCACCAGCTCTAGGAGCCATGTTTACTGACCCAACTCTGAGAAATTTCTGGATCCATGCTGTCACAAAGTAGTGTGCCTCTTACTGCACATAAATCCCATAAAAGTGTTTGGTTGTAAGGTCTCTTAAAAGAGCTGCTCATTTTCGTGCTAGCATTGAGCCAAGAAGCTTTCTCTCAAAGGAGCCACACATCTGTTTGCTGCCAGCAAACAGAGCTTATGTGAGAAATTGTAGCTACCTAGAAGCTGTGCTTGACTCTGTTCTTATGTACCTAAAATCCCTTTTTAAATTTTTGTCAGATTATACATGGAAATTCCAGCGTTACATTGGAATGACATATGTAGGCAGAGTTTTCTTGTCCCATAGACACTCTCAAGTAATCACTCAGAAACTTAATATTACTTATAAATGCTTGGCCTATAGTTCAGGCTTGTTACTAGCTAATTATATTTAAATTAACCCATATTTCTTATGTATGCTTTGTCACATAGCTCATGGCTTGTTACCTCAATTTCTACTTATTGTGCTTCCTTAGAAGCTGGTTGGCATCTCCTCTGACTCCATCCTTCTCCATCCCAGTGTCCTCAGTTTGATTGTCACACCTAAATTTATCCTACATTGCTATAGGTCAATCAGCTTCTTTATCAACCAATGAGAGTAATATATATTCACAGTATACGGAAGGAACATTCCAGAGCATAAGCTCTTAGTAGTATGAACTTTCCTCCTAGCACCAATTTCATTATATCCCGTAAGTTTGGGTATGTTGTATATTCATTTTCATTGAATTCTAGAAAGTGTAATTTCTTTTTTATTTCTGTCTTGACCCATTTTTCATTCAATAGAGAGTTTTTCGGTTTCCATGAGTTATCTTAGACCTTCAGTTGTTTTCACTGTTGAAATCCAGCTTTAATCCATGATAGTTTGAGAGTATGTGAGGGTTTACTTCAATTTTCTTGTATCTATTGAGACTTACTTTGTGCTCATTTTTGAAGAAAGTAATGTGAGGTACTGAGAAGAGGGTATATCCTTTGTGTTTGGGTGAAATGTTCCATAGATATGTTAGGTCCTTTTGGTTTATAAAGTCTGTTTGTTCCAGTATTTCTCTGTTTAGTTGTTGGCTGGAAAACCTGTCAGTTGGTGAGAGAGGAGAATTGAATTATCGATGTGTGAGAGTCAATGTTCAATTTAAGCTTTAGTAATGTTTCTTTTACAAATGTGGGTGACCTTTTGTTTAGGGCATAGATGTTAAGAACTAAAACATCATCTTAGTGGATTTTTCATCTGATGAGTATAATATATTTTTCCCATCTCTTTTGATTAATTTTGGTTTGAAATTTATTTTGTTTGATATTAGAATGGCTATACCAGCTTGTCCATTCATTTGGAAAAAATTTCAATCCTGTACACGGAGTTAATCTTTGATGTTGAAATGTGTTTCTTGGATACAGCCGAAAAATGGATCCTCTTTGTGCATCCATTCTGTTAGTCTGTGCCATTTTATTCGGGAACTGAGTCCATTGATATCAGGAGATATCATTGATCAGTGATTGCCAATTTCACTTATTTTTGTTGTTGATGGCTGTGGTGGTTTGTGTGTGCACTTTTCTTCTTTTGGTTTTGCTGGCAAGATAGTATTTATTTCCTGTGTTTTCATGGGTATAGTTAACCTCCTCGGCATAGAGTTTTTCTGCTAATACCTTCTGTATGGCTGGATTTATGGATAGATAATGTTTAAATTTGACTGTGTCATGAAATATCTTGTTTTCTCCATGTATGGTGATTGAAAATGTTGTTGGATATAGTAGTCTGGGCTTCCATCTATGGTCTCTTAGACTTTGTAGGACATCTGTCCAGGCCATTCTAGCTTTTAGAGTTTCTACTGAGAAGTTGGTTTTAATTCTACTAGGTCTGCCCTTATATGTTACTTGGTCTTTTCCCCTTGACGCTTTTAATATTCTTCCTTTGTTTTGTATATTTAGTGTTTTTATTACTATATGTCATGAGAACTTTCTTTGCTGGTCCAATCTATTTGGTGTTCTATAAGTTTCTTGTACATTTATAAGAATGCATTTTTTTGGTTAGGAAAATTTTCTTCTATGAGTTTTTGAAAATATTTTCTGGGCCTTTGAGCTGGGATTCTGTTTCTGTTTCTTCTTGTTCTTGTTCTTGTTCTTCTTGTTCTTGTTCTTCTTGTTCTTCTTTCTTGTTCTTCTTGTTCTTGTTCTTCTTGTTCTTGTTCTTCTTGTTCTTTTTCTTGTTCTTCTTGTTCTTGTTCTTGTTCTTCTTCTTCTTTTCTCTCTCTCTCTCTCTCTCTCTCTCTCTCTCTCTCTCTCTCTCTCTCTCTCTTTCTTTCTCTTTTAGGTTTGGTCTTTTTATAATATTCCAGATTTCCAGGATATTTTGTGCCAGGAATGTTTTTAGAATTAACATTTTCTTTGATGGTGTATCTATTCCTTCTGTTGTATCTTTAATGCCTGAGATTCCTTCTTCTGTCTCTTATATTCTGTTGGTGATGATTAATTCTGTAATTCTTTTTTGATTTGCTAGATTTTTCACTTCCAGAATCTGCTCAACTTTTGCTTTTTTTATTCTTCCTATTTCCATTGCCATTTCTTGAACAGTTTTATTAATTTCCTTCAAATTTTTATTTGTTTTTCTAGTTTTTTTAAAGTGGATTTATTCATTTCCTCCAACATTTTGTTTGTCTTCTCCTCAGTTTCTTTATTGGAGTTATTAATTTCTTTCTTAAGAATCTGAATCAATTTTATAAAGTTGGTCTTTAGGTCTTTTTCTTGTATTCCAGCTGTGATCCAACATTTATGGTTTGTTGTGGTATGATAGCTGGTCTTTTGTGATGATATGCTGCCTTTGCTGATGCTGTTTGTGTTCTTACATTGGCATCTAGGCATCCAGGTTTGAGGTGATTATATGTCTAGGCTAACTTCTATGTTTGTTTTTGTTGGATGGGTGTTTTGTTCCATGGTTTCTGTTTCCTCTCTGGTCTTCTGGCATGTGTAATCTATATTTGTTTGAGCAAGTGCTATCCATCCAAGTTCATGTGCAAGGCATGGCCTCTTGTCAAACAGGGGCCTCTGCCTGAATTGGGGACTGTACCATGGTGATGAGAAGGGGTGGGTTGATTGGGGATAATGTGGGAAGACATCTAGAGAGTGGGAAAGGTCTGTCATTACATGGCCAACCTTGAGTTCTGGCTACTAGCATGGCCTCTTATTGCGTGGGGAGATGTAGGGTAGATTGATGGGAGGGTGGTGGGGGGTGCATCTCTGTGATGCAGAGGAAATAGAAATTTTAGATAAGGTAGGGAAGCCAGGAGAGAGCAGGAGAGTGTTGTGATCTGGCAGCTTCCTTGGTCTTCTGGCAGCTGAAGATCTCTGGTATAGCAGGGAATCTTCTCCCTAGTTGGGTCTGGGACATAGCAAAGAATGGGGAGTATTGGAGATAGGATGGGAGTGTACCAGGAGAGTGAGAGAGTTGGTGAGGTCCATGAGTGGGCAGGCTACCTGGCTGGAGAGGTGTCAGTTCCAGCAGGGGGTCACCACTTAAGTTTGGTTCTTAGACACAGCGAATAGGATAGGTAGGTTGACTAGAGAAAGTGTGTGTGGGTAGGGTACCAAGAGAGTAAAGAAGTTTTGAGGGTCGGTGGCCTATGTGGCCTCTGGTAGAAGAGAGAGTCTCTGCCTGAGTTGAGGGTTGGAACACTATGATGTAGATGGGGTGTGGACTGAGGACATAATTGGGAGGCTCTGAGAGAATGAGGAGGTGCATGAGTGTTTGGTCTACCTGGACTTCTGGCAGCTGGTGTGGTCTCTGGAAGAACATAGAGTCTAATATCCATTTTTTTAATATCCAAGTTACCTTTAGTCATAATCTATCCTATTTCAGTGTTCAAAATTTATTTTTTCTAATATATTAAAATCTAATTAACAGAGTTATTATTTGTGTAAAAGATTATGGCTAATATAAATAAATATAGTAGGAATTCAAAACAAATGAAAAGAGATGCATTCTTATAAATCTCAGTGTCACTTATTGAAACATGTACATTTTTCAATGTCATAGTAAAATAATAGTCCCCTTAGCTTGTGCAACCAAGTCACACTCGCGGTTGACAATGTATTTTCCAGCTCTTACAACAGTGTTCCTCTCTAATTCCTTGCCTGAGGTTCTGGCCACTTCTCCCTCATACAAAATTCTGTATCCCTGTATACTGTCTCATGACAGTATAAAATCCTGTTGCAGGTGCATATTGTCTTGGGAGGTGCTAGAATATATAGAGAGTGGAAGTTAACTACACGAGGACTTCATCTATGCAGCTATTGGGAAATAATCATCAACAGTGCTGTGATAAAATGTTTTGGTGATGTAACAGTCTATGATCCCCTATGCTGCCAAACGAAAGTTCTGTAAACTCAGAATTTAACCAAACAATATGGGTAGAACCATTAGTTTGGTCTGTTGTTGGTCTCCCATCTCAGGTGTATAAATATTCGATATCTCTCCAAGAATAGTTAAGGAAATAGTCATTCCCTAATGTAATTAGTAATGTAGACAAATACAAGAGTAACATATAAATACATCTGCATGCACATCTTTCTACTGTTTGAGTTTTCCTGTTCTCAGATCTGTTTTATTTCTATTTAAGTTTTGATAAATGTAGAAGTTCTACATGCATACCTATTTAGAAACAACTAGTTTATTTTCATGAAAATAATAGTAGCCAGAGACAGAGACCTAGATGGGGGAATGTTGTTTTGATTTCTTCTAAAAATTTGAAGTTTTAAGAATAATTGTTAAGAATAATTATTTATGGCATAACTATAACCAGAAAGACATAATATGAAAATATTTTGGTTTGGGCTTGATGTTTTAAATTTTATTTTTATTATTTTAAAAATCATGAATATATATTTCTGCATGGGTATGCAAGGGGATATCTTTTTCTGAAAACACTTCTTGGTTTTAAAACTAAACTTTTGCCTAATTTTGCAATCAAGTTAGTAATGGGCTTTAATACCATTTAGGAATTTGTATCCAATATTTGTCTACTGTGAAATCAATCTGTTTTAAGTTTAATTTGCCTTTAAGGAAACTATGTAACCAACATTACTATACTGAGAATTCCCATGGGATCACCTTCTACAACATAAGCTAAATGCAGAGATTTGATATTAAATTATGTACTCTTCCATGTTCTTGACCCAGTGTAAAGTATGTGAATGTGTTTGTGCTGTGATAATTATTTTTGGAAATCAGACTATAGGTTGAAAGCAACCTTTAAAACACACACACACACACACACACACACACACACACACACACACACGAGATATAGGTAAAGATCTACAATTAACCTACCTGTTTTCCTGGCTAGTGTGTCTATGTAGCATTTTTAGGGAGAATTCATTTACTTACACTTATTATTTAGTATGCAATAAAGTAATTCTTTCATCATTAAGGCATTAACAAGTACATGATAGTGAAGAATTTGATGAAGATATAAATATTAAAAACAAGACTATCTGTTATTATAGATGATAATAAGTCATCAGAATAAATTATATTTACTGATTTTTACCTATTTCCCAATTGATATCCAATTTGGATGAATTAATAAATCCAGTTAATTATCTCCCTGAAAGATCAAATGTCTTTCCATAAAATACAACTAGCAAAATATATAAAGTAAATAATTTAGGGATATGAATAAAGTGAAAGGAGATGAAGAAAGAAAAACATGCTTGTTTATCATCATCAACAACAAAAAAACAAGAAAAATTATTGGGACATTTTTACTGGATTTTCTATTTTCTGCCTTCATTCCATTGACCACTGACCACAATGGAAACTCTTTATTTAATTTCATGCTCAAAGATGGGTCCGATTGGCAGCAAATGTATCTATGTTGTAGGAATAATTTTGGAAGTAATGTATCAAGATAATTAGATGACCAAATTAAGATGGAACAATTTTACATAACTAATAATTTTGAACACATGCACTAAACATAATGGTAAATGAAATGATCATATTTGAATGTCTGAAAAGATAACATGAAGAAAACAAGCATGGAACTGCATGCTTTATCCAGAAAAGAGAACAAAGGCAGTCAAACTCAGTGATGATGACATATAGAAGAGGACACGTGTTCATAAAACCTGTGAGGATAAAATAACATCTTATAAATATAAGATAGCAAAAACAGTGGCTGAGGTCACTGATGTCTCACATCTTCTGCACTGCAGCACTGACTAGACTATTGTATCATATAAATAGACAGGTAAGTGGCCTGTTTGTGGGCTAAGCAGAAGGCTTTGTCTGGGAAGGTTGAATTTGCTTTGAGACTATTCTGTCCAATAATAATTCATACCTATCACACATGAAAACAAATTATGCATATCCCTCCCTCCCCAAGAAGGTGAGTTACTGAACTATCCACTTAAATGCAAAATATCACACAAAGTCCTTAATACTCAAAGTTCCAAATTCCAGTGAAAATATCTCCATAGGAATGGGTGATATTCTGAGAGTGACCCATCCTGGAGCAGGATTCTTGTCCACCAAATAAACTTCAGAATTGAAAACAAGGTGTGTACTCTACCATGGGAAAAGGGACAAACCAGGAGACACTGTAATTCTGAAGACAGAAATGAAAGTAGAGGAGTGTTTGGATCTAAAGAAGTTCCAAACCTATCGGCCCAGAGACCTGAAATAATTCTCTGTGATTGACACTCTGCCCTCTGACATTCTCAGGCTATGCCTCTGCTCCATGAATGGCCTCTGGCTTCTGTTTCTGTCTTTATGGATGTGCCTTTGAAATAATTATTCTTGTTTTGAAATTTAGCATATACTCACAGTCAAATCACTTCATTTCTTCTCACTGCACAAATCCAAAAAATGGCAGACTTTCTTTTATTTTGCTATGTTTCCATCATTCCCAATCTAGCCTGACAATTTCTACAGATATAAAATTTGCTACAGTTGTTTCCCTGATATGCTCATCTGTCTGTCTGAGTCCCATTGGGCTGCATTATATAACTGTGTCTTCACTTTCATGTGCTGGACAATACAACAGTTGATTAACAGTTGCAGTAGAATTTCCACAAAGGTATGAGTAATACCTTCTCGCTACTGCTGGATATGGTATGTCCTCAAAAGGCCCAAGGCTTATTCCTCAGCCTATGATGGCCTTTGAGATGAGGTAGGACTCTAACTGAGTGGACATGATGCAAGAGATGTGAGTCCTTAGTTAACTTGAGGGGACTTCTAGGACACTGACCCATTCCTTCTTGTCTCTGGAAAGAGGTGAAATTTCTTTCTGTCCTATACTCCCAACATAATGTACTGTGATAATACCAGTCAAAAGCCACACAGCCAAGCAATTACTAACTGAGAACTCTGAGAATGTTCTCTGAAATAAATCACTCTCCTTTTAAGTGGGCTATTTCAGGTGGTTATTTTTCAACAGTGACAGGTAGCTGAAAACTTCTATGCTATGATAACATGGAGGCAGTCATACCATGTGCCTATCATTATTTTCAGTTGATGGCAACCTTAAGGAAACACAATCTTGCATAATCTATCGTGAACAGCTATGCATGTTCACAATATTGTTAAGAAATTTTTCATTTTACATTTAATACTTCTATCTTGAAGTATATCCTATCATAATAGTATATAGTTTATTTGATAGGTTTGTATTTTTCCCAAAAATCTATTGAAATATACTCATATTTCTTTGAAATAGGTCATGTGATCATTCAAATTGTTTTAACTTGTTGGTTAACAGAACAAATTTTTAAAGAAAAACATCACAAAAGACATGAGGTCACTGTACTTCACTCTGTGGCCTAGTCACGTGTATACTTCTATGGTATGGTTTTTAATGACTATTTAATTTTCAACAGTACACAACACATTTAGAGGAGTTATTTTATGAAATTTTTTTTATTTTTATTGAAAAGAGATACTTCTCTCAAACAATACATCCAGGCCAGAGTTTCCCCTTCCTCCATTCCTCTCAGCTACTCTCCACCTTCCCTCTCTTCAAGATCTGCCCCACCCCTATTTTCTCTTTAGAAAAGAGCAGGTCTCCAAGAGAAGACAGCCAAATGGGGCAAAACAAGGTACAAGAAGACAAGGTGAAAGCCCTCTTCTCAAGGCTGGACAAGGCAACCAAATAGGAGGAAGAGTCTATGAGCAGACAGAGAGTCAGAGACACACCTGCTCTCACAGTTAGCAGTCTCACAAAAACACCAAGAGAGCAGCCATAACATGTATGCAGAGGACCTGGTGCAGACTATGGTAGTCATGTTCTTGCTGATTCTGTTTCTATGAGCCCATATGAGCACTGCTTAGTTGATTCTGTCAGCCATGTTCATCCAGTATCCCCCATCCCCTCTGACTCCTACAGTCTTTCCTCCCCTTCATCCATGGGCTTCCTTGATATCCAAGGGGGAGCTCCAGTGGAGACCTCCATTTTATACTCTCTCTCTGCATAGGATCTGATTGTGGTTCTCTGCACCAATTCCCATCTGCTGCCCAAAGAAGTCTCTCTGATGATGTCTGGACATGGAAGTGACCCATGAGTATAGCAGAATATAATTATGAATCATTTCACTGATTTTTTTCAGTCATTTTTGCTTCTGTTCTAGGTCTCTGGACTACCCAGTCTCAGGTTCCTAGTCCTCCAGGTAGTAGAGGGCATGAGCTTACTCATGGCAGGGCATCAAGATAAACCAAGAAATGTTAGGCCACTCCGACAAGTTCTGACAACCATTGCCCCAGCACATCTTGCATGCAGGACAGGTTGTAGATTGTTGGTGTCCAGGTTTCTCTTTCTGTAGCCTGCAGAGTACCTTCTTATGCCAAAAAGATTACAACATAGGGGCAAAGGCTTGATGCAGCCACCAACTCAACCTCTCTACATTCAATTAACTCTCTGCATAAGAAATTCTTAAATAAATAATTTGACCATAAGTTTAAATCATCCATACAAAAGTCTGCCCTCTCAAAAGCAAATACTCTTTCACTGGTATAACTTTCTACAAAACATAGCATCACTATAAGCTCTTGTCTGCTTGTTATTGAGTCACTGTGTTCAATATGGAGTACCACAGATCAGGGTATTTGTTGCTCCAACTGGGCATAGACGGAGAGATTAATTCATGCCCATCAGGAAGGAAAGATTATAGCAATTCATCAAATGTTAAAACTTGGTAAATAGAAGGATAATGGAGAGATATTAAAATAATTTAAAAATTTGAAGTGATCCTAGGCACTTGGAATCTGGTTGTAGATTGTCTATACAGTGTCAGAGAGGATAGATACAAAGAAGATTATATCATGTTGTATTGCTTTTACAACTATTTATAATTAGCATATCAAGACATCAAAAACTATATCTCATTCTGTATTTCAAAAATATGTATGTGTTTGGCTCTTTTCTGAGTATCTTCCAACAAAGACCAAGATGAGTTCTTGTTCAGAGCATGAGGAAGAAGAGCAACATTCCAAGATTCTTCAATTTATTTTTAGAATTTACTCTCATTCCATTTTAGAATGAAGATAATTTATTTATTTATATATTTATATGCAGTTTATTATGAGATGACCTGAAACAATTATTTGCATTAAACAACTCATTAGTTCTAATTTATGTTATTCTTTTGTTTTATTTATTCTTCTATCACACAATACATCCCAACTGAAGTTTGTCCTCTCTCTACTTCTCCCAATTCCAATAACCTTACCTCCACTCTCCTCAAGATCCACCCTTTTTCCTCTGTTTAGCTTCAGAAAAGAGCAGGTCTCCCAGGGATATCAACCCAACATGGCATGGCAAGATCCAATATGATTAGGCATAAACCAAAGCTAGGCTAGCTCGAGAAAAAGGATCTAAAGTGCACACAAAAGAGTCAGAGACACCCCCATTCCAATCTTAGGAGTCCCACAAAACAAGTTAAAGAGTACAATATGTATGTAGAAGACTTGTCTAAGACCCATTCAGGGTATGTGATTGGCACTTCAGTCTTTGTGAACCCATATGAACCCATTTGCTTAATTGATGTCTGTGGACCATATTCTCCTGGAGTTCTCAACCCTTCTGGCTCCTAAAATTCTTCCACTTCTTCTTCTGCAGGATTCCCTGAGCTCAAAGTGAAGGAACCTCATAGAGATCTCTAATTTGGGCTCTCTCTCCTAATGCTTGGCTGTGGATCTCTGCATCTACTTCCATTAGCTACTAGAGGAAGCCTCTCAGAAGACAACTGAGTTAGGCACCAATCTATGAGTAGAATATCCCTAGGAATCATCTTATTGCTTTTTTAATTCTGTGTCACTGGGCTATACAGCCTGTGATTCCTCCAGGAAGTTTCAGGATGGGCTCCTTCCCAAGGCATTTGAGCATCAAATTAGAGGAGTCATGGCTTGGCTGCTCCCATAAGTTCTGTATCTCCATTGCTCCAGCACATCTTCAAAGCAAGACAGATTGTAGGTCAAAGGTTTTGTGGCTGGGTTGGTGTCCTAGTCCCACCATTGAGAGTTGTCCGTTTACATAAGGTAGATGGTTAAGGCTTCATATCCTCCATTCCTAGAAGCCCACACTAGTGTCATCTTCACAGGACCTTGAGAGTTCCTACTGCACTAGGTTTCCACATTTCCTACCAAGTGCACTCCAGTTCCATGTGTTTCTACATATACTCTTTCCCTCCATCCACTCCAGTCTTATCCCTCCTGTTCCTACTCCCTCCAGTAAATCTGCAAAAATCTATTCCATTTCCCCTTTCCAGGGAGATCTATGAGTTCCTCTTAGATTCTTGTTATCATTGACTTTACAGCTAATATCCACTTTTAAGTGAGTATATACCATGTTTGTCTTTCTGGGTCTGGGTTACTTCACTAAGGATATTTTTTTTTTGGTTGGGGGCCATGAGAGTATACAGCAGGTGATAACTGCTGTTCATAAGTCAACCCACCAAATGAATGACTCTTTGATGGGAAGTCCCACCTGGCAAAGCCATGAAGTTACTAACTATAAATGACCAGTTGCTCCTTGTCTGTATTTCTCTCATGTGCCACTTCATTTCTTCCCTAAGAACTGCTTGCATACCTTACTTAAGAACAGCTATAATATCCCCCCATATACCATGTACTTCCATGTAATATATATGTATAATCTCATGATTATATCTCAATCTTATAGGCACATATAATTGTGAATGCTCAAGAAGATAGTTTCTCATTTAACTGTGTAATTTTGATATGTAGAAAATATATTAAAATATGCTTCATAATGTGCTATTATTCCATGTGTTTGTTAGAGATCTTTAGTTACTGATAAGGCAAATTGGTCAATTGACGTGTCCTTGTGGAACTTTGACAGAGTGGGATTGCAGATGCCTGGACTTGTTGGATCTAAACCCTTCAGAAGAATTATAGTGAACTAGAAGTCATCATGCAGGTGACTAGCCTTGTTATATCTTAGTCCTCTGAGAGATCAATAGCACCTAATTTAATCTAAGTTTCTTCCACAGGCACCTTCCCACTCTGATTCAAAAAACAATTAACACTTTGTATTCATTTCCACACCAATTTTTAATACAGAATGTTAGGCTCAGTAGACTAACTATGTTTAGGTCCTGAGATTCAGGTGATTAAGAGAAAAAGGCTATTAAGCTATTAACCATGTCTGGATACTATCAATCACATAAAATATTACATATATTCTTTTCCTTTTCCTTAAATCTCTCATTTGGTTCAGTGTCTTCCCTTGTATCTTTGTAGCTATCCCTTTAAGACATAGTCAGATCTTTTTATAACCTGTAGCTGTTGTCAGTCACTAATTAAGCTGACAGTATTTGCTACATGTGACTTTTATTGTATCTTCAAAGAATGGCTGTGTTCCTGAGATATGACTTTGTAATCTTTTTTATTATTATCAACAAGTTGCTAATGAATGTATATACATATATATATATATACATATATATACATATACACATATATACACCCACATATATACATGTATATATATATATATATATATATATATATATATATATATATATATATATATGTTTGAGATTTTGTAATGGCAAAGAAATAGAGGAATAAGAATGTAGAAGGAATAAGAATGTAGAAGAATTAAAATTGTAGAAGAAATAAAGGCCAAAAGAATAAAGAGCACATACAATGAATAGTATTGGCCTATGTGTATGAAATTATTATAGAAATCTTTCACATTTCTGTCACTTCTGGAATCATTTCTCTTATGTAACCCTGGATAAGGGTTAAGGGTAGGTACCCCAGTCCCTATAATTTTTTATAGTTCCATTCAATTGCCTACACATTTCATGATGACCATGTTTTAATAGCAAAGTAATATTCCATTGTGTAAATGAACCACATTTTCTTTATCCATTCTTCCATTGAGGGACATCTATGTTGTTTTCAGGGTATTATGAATAAAGCCACTATAAATATACTTGAGCAAGTATCCTTGTGGTAGGATTGAACATCCTTTGGGAATATGCCCAAGAGTGGTATAGCTGGGTTTTGTGCTAGATTGATTTCCAATTTTCTGTGGAACTGTCATATGGAATTCCATAGTGGCTGTTGAAGTTTTATCTCCCACCAGCAATGGAAGAGTATTTGCCTCGCTCCACATCCTTGACAGCATGAGCTGTCACTTGTGTTTTTGATCTTAGCCATTCTGACAGGTGTAAGATGGAATATGAAAGTAGTTTTGATTTGCATTTCACTAATGCCTGAGGATGTTGAACAATTCTTTAAATGTATCTTTGCCATTTGAGATTCTTCTTTTGATAATTCTCAGTTTAGATCTCCACTCCATTTTTAAATTGGATTATTCAGTTTGTTGATGGCTAGTTTCTTGAATTCTTTATCTATTTTTGGAAATTATCCCTCTATTGGATGTGGAGTTGGTAAAAAAATTTCCAATTCTGTGGACTGTTGTTTTGTCCAATTGAAGGTGTTTTTTGCCTTACAGAAACTTTTTAGTTTTATGAGGTCCAACTTACTAAATGTTGATCTTGGTGATCTTGGTGCCTGCACTATTGGTTTCCTGTTCAGGAAGCTGTGTCCTGTGCCAGTGCATTCAAGACTATTCCTCTCTTTATCTACTGTCATGTTCAGTGAATCTGGTTTTACGCTGAGATTTTTTTTATCTGCTTCCACTTAAGTTTTGTGCAGGGTGATAAATATGGATGTATTTACATTCTTTTACCTGCAGACATCCAGTTAGACAAGCATCAAGTGTTGAATATGCTTTCTTTTTTTCCACTGTGTCTTTCTGACTTTTTAAAACAAAAACTTAAGTGTCTGTAAGCGTGTGGATTTGTATCTGGGTCTTGGATTTGATTCCATTAATTAATGCAAGTGTTTTAATGCTAATACCATGCTGTTATTATTACTACATCTCTGTAGTATAGCTATAAGTCAGAGATAGTGATACCTCTGGAAATTCTTTTATTGTTCAGAATTGTTTTATCTATTATAGGTTTGGTTTTTATTTTTTTCCTCTGATGTCAAATACTGTAATTTGAAGGTCTGTAAAAAACAGTGTTGGAATTTTGATGGGGATTGCATTGAATCTGTAGATTACTTTAGTTAGGATGGCCATTTTTACTCTGTTAGATCCTCTGAATCTATGAACATAGGAGATGTTTCTATCTTCTGATGTCTTCTCCAATTTCTTTCTTCAAAGATTTGAAGTTCTTATCATACAGGTCTTTCACTCACCTGGTCATTTGTGGCTATTATGAAGGGTGTTCTTCCCTTTGTTTATTTCTTATTTTATTTGTCATTTGTATATTGGAGAGCTAATGATTTTTTTTAGTTAATATTGTATCCAACCACTTCACTGAAGTTGTTTAATATCTGTAGAAGTTCCGTGGTAGAATTTGTGGGGTCTCTTGTATACTATTATAACATCTGCAAATTGCAATACTTTGATTTCTTTCTTTCCAAGATCTGTCCACTTGATTTCCTTTAGTTGTCTTGTTGCTGTAGCTAGAACTTATTGAACTACTATATTCAATAGATATGGGGAGTGTGGCCAGCCATGATTTTTTACTGATTTTACAATGATTTCTTTGAACTTCTCTCCATTTAATTTGATGTTGGCTATGGGCTTCTTATAAATTGCCTTTATTGGGTTAGAAATATTCCTTGTATCCATGCTTTCTCCAAGACTTTTATCATGAAAGGATGTTGGGTTTTGTCAAAGGCTTTTCCAGTATCTAGTGAAATAGACATGTGGGTTATTTTTTTCAATTTGTTTATATGGTGGACACAGACTGATTTTTGTGTGGTGAACCATCCCTGAATCTCTAGAATGAAGTCCATTTGATCCTTATGGGTGATCTTTTGGATGTGTTCTTGGATTCATTTTGTGAGTATTTTATTGAGTATTTTTGTATCAATGTTCATAAGGGAAATTGGTCTGTAATTCTCTTTCCTTATTGAATCCTTGTGTGATTTTGGTATCAAGGTGACTGTGGCTTCATAAAATGAACTGGACAAAGTCCCTTTTATTTCTATTTTGTGGAATAATTTGAGGAGCATTGGCATTAGCTCTTCTTTGAAAGATTGGTGGAATTCTACAGAAAAAGTGTCTCACCCTGATCCTTTTTTGATTGGGATATTTTAATGCTTCTATTTTCTTAGGGCTTATAGATCCATTTAAATTGTTTATCTTTTCTTGGTTTAATTTTGGTGAGTGGTATCTATAGATAAAATTTTCCATTTCTTTTAGATTTTTATTTTTTGTGTAGTACAAGTTTTTAAAATATGACCTAATGATTATTTGGACTTTCCTTGGTGTCTGTGGTATGTCCCTATTTTAATTTCTGATTTTGAGAATTTGGACATTCTTCTCTGGTAAGTTTGGATAAGGATTTGTCTATGTTGTTGATTTTCTCAAAGAAGCAACTCTTTGTTCCCTTGGTTCTTTATATCGTTCATTATTTTTATTTTCTTGATTTTTACCTCAGTTTTTTTGATATCCTATCTCTACTCCCCTTGGATGTGATGGCTTCTTTTTGTTCCAAAGCTTTCAGGTGTGTCCTTAAGTTGCCAATATGAACTTTCTCCATTTTTTAAATGTAGGCACTTAGTGGTATAAACTTTCCTCAGCACCAATTTCATTGTAAACCATAATTTGGGGTATGTTGTACATTCATTTTTGCTGAATTTTCCTTACCTATTTCTGTCTTAGTTCAGTTTTCATTCAGTACAGAGATTTTCAGTTTCCATGAGATTATAGGATTTTGGTCGTTTCTCTTGTTTTTGAAATCTATCTTCAATCCTTGATATATAGGATGCCAGAGGTTATTTCAGATTCCTGTTAAGACATGCTTTGTGATCAAGTATGTAGCCAGTTTTGGAGAAAGTTCCATGGTGTACAGAGAAGAATATATATTCTTTTGTGTGGGTAAAATATTCTGTAAATATTTGTAAGGTCCATTTGGTTAATAAGTCAGTTAGCTCCAGACTATTTCTCTGTTTCATTTTTGTCTGGATAACCTGTCCAATGGTGAGAGAGGGGGAAGAGTTCCACTATCAGTCTGCCAGGGTCAACATGTGACTTAAACTTTAGTAATGTCTCTTTCACAAATGTGTGTGACCTTATGTTTAGGGCACAGATGTTAAGAATTAAACTTTCATCTTGACTGGTTTTTCCAACTCTTTACTCCAAGGTAATGTCTATCTTTAATGTTGTCTATCTTTGATGTTGAGGTATATTTCTTGGATGCAGCAGAAGGATGAATCCTGTTTATGCATCCATTCTGTTAATCTGTGTCTTTTTATTTGTTTATTGAGTCCTTTGATATTGATAGATGTCAATGACTAATGATTATCAGTACTGGCTTTCTTTTTCATTTTTATTGACGACAGTTATATTGGTGCTGGTGATGGTAGTATGTGTGTATTTCCCTTTTGTTTTTTTTTCTCCTTCTTTTGGTTTTGATGGAGTGAGATTGTTTATTTCCTATGTTTTCACAGTTGTAGTCAACCTCCTTGAGTTAGAATTTTTCTTCTACTACCTTCTATAGGTCCAGATTTGTGGATAGATATTGTTATATTTTACTTATTAGATTTATATTTGACATATCATGGGATATCTTGTTTTCTCCATGTGTGGTAACTAACAATTTTGCTTGGTATAGTAGTCTGGGCTGGCATCTATCTGTGGTTTCATAGTATCTGAAGGACATTTGTCCAGGCCCCTCTGGCTTCTTGAGTCTCCACTGGGATGTCAGATGTAATTCTACTAGATCTGCTTTTATATGTTACTCGATTATTTTCCCTTGAAGATTTTAATATTTTTTGTTCTGTTTGTTTAGGGTATGTAGCAAGAAGGTTTTTTTTTCTGGTCCAATCTATTTGGTGTTCTGTAAGCTTCTTGTATCTTTATACGCATGCCTTTCTTTAGGTGAGGAAAATTTTCTTCCATGATTTGGTTGAAAATATTTTCTGAGCCTTACAGCTGGTATTCTACTCCTTCTTCTATTTCTGTTATTCTTAGGTTCCTATATTATGTGATTGGATTGCAAACACTTGTTGCTGGAGGGCTTCTCTCCAGCTTCCACCAAGCCCCGCAGTCCCACAATCCACGTATAAAATAATCACTCAGATGTTTATATCACTTATAAACTGCATGGCCGTGGCAGGCTTCTTGATAACTGTTCTTATATCTTAAATTAACCCATTTTTATAAATCTATACCTTGCCACGTGGCTGGTGGCTTATCAGAGTCTTTACATGCTGCTTGTCCTGGCGGTGGCTGCAGTGTCTCTCTCCTCAGCCTTCCGCTTCCCAGAATTCTCCTCTCTCCTTGTCCCACCTACTTCCTGCCTGGCAACCTACTTCCTGCCTGGTCACTGGCCATCAGTGTTTTATTTATATAGAGCAATATCCACAGCAACACTTGATGGTCCACAGCAGTGTACTCATTTTAAAAATCATTAAACTTAATTACATTTGTAGAATCTCCTTTGTCCTTTACCACACTTATTCATGGGCACTGGGGATATGCATGCATAGTTTTCATAGTCAGTTTGCTATGATGACTACAAACATGGGTTTTTGGGGTAGTAGCTATGTCTTCAGCCTGAAGAGGTAGTTTTTAAAGCACAGCTGAGTCTAGCATTGATTCTTGTATTTCTGGTCTTCTCTCCTTACCAGAAATATTTAAGAACACATGCTTTACACATTGAAACATGAAAATTCCTATATTCAGATCCATTTCTTAGCTTTTATTCAATTCTGTAATGTATGTGATTAAACATATTTAATAACCCTTTAAACAGTCCTCTGCCTAAGAGCTGTAATTGGGAATCTTATATTTAGAAATACATGTTTTCAGTAGTGTGACTGCCATTCATTCTTGCATTTCTGCTGATCTTAAGAGCTAAGAAATTACTGCTTTGATTATGGGCCGGGGTTCAAATTTGAGTGGGCATTAGACATTGTCTTAAGCTGAATTACTTATCCTCTGATTGTGACCTTACTTTTGCTCATGCTTTTGTTACTTATCTGAAAATGTTATACAATGTGTTTTTTATCATATCCACCAACTCCCAGCTCATTCCAAACACACCTCTTTCCTAACCCATCCAAGATTGTGATCTCTCTCTTTAAAAAATCCATCATGTCCATTTTGTGCTTCTCATATACTCTTGTATGTGAGACCTTTCATGGGAGGATGGTTGATCTACTAGGGGCCTCGAGTTGAAAGAAAACATGCTCTCCCTCTCTCACTAGCTGTTAATTGTCAATAGCTCCTCAGCTGGGCATGGGATCTCATTCCCACTTCCCCCTCCATGCAAGGATTATGTCTAGCTTGAGCTTTCTGTCTTGTACATGTTGTCACATTGCTGTGAGGTCATAGGTGCAACTTCTCTGCTACATAATTTTAATCTGAAATTATCCCTGTCTCATTGTAGAAAGGAAGTCAACTCTTAGAATTTTTACTTTATCTTTTTGTTCCTACATTCAGGCCTTTGACCACAATTTTATCTAAGCTTTATCATGCATTACAAAGGAATAAGCATAGAATAATAATTACAGCCAAAAAAATGAAAGTCATAATTATATCACCTAACTTTTATTCCACTGTGCATTATTTTAGAAATTACACTGAAATAACTTTGCAGGAGATAAATCCCTAACATTTATATTGTTAATGCACACATTAACAAATACTTATTTACATTGGTAATAATTATGCCAGTAAAGAAAGTGATAACCTCTAAAATGTCAAACTGTTTAAACTTTTCAAATTAAAAAGAAAAATAAAATTTGTGAGGTTCTGTAAAGAATATTTAACAAGCAAGAGCTCTGCTAGAATATGCTGACAGTTGGCTGAGAAGCTTTAAGCTGGAGCTGGATCAAGGTCACTCAGAATCCTGTACCAATTATCTATATTAAGTCATATAATGGTCTCCTCCATGTAATGTTCTCAGTAAGAATGGGAGGAGATGCTGGATAAGATACAGGATGTAGAGCTGGAAGATTTTAAATTATGGTTGCTATTAATAAGCAGTGGCGGGTTAGGAAGACAGATCACCAAACTAGAATGATGTACATTTGAGACATTTTTCAGTGGACTTTCAAAACTGCTTTAACTTCAAGTACCAAGAATCCTTGTCTGTTATGCAAGTGTCTCTTTGCTGCACTGTACCTTGTTTTATTTAGTTTGTTCTTTCTCATCATTTGGGAAGAATTTGATACATTGCATAAGTCAGTAAGTCAGTGCAACTGAACCAGATTCAACACAACCTGCCACTCTGGAATCCATCTCCATGGGAAATAATGAAGCTGGAATAAAAAAAAGAAACAAAACATATTTGTTGCCAGTCAACTGTCAGCATGTTTATTCTTTTTTTTTTTGTTTTTGTTTAAGCAAAGCACTCAGAAAATAGCAGGGAAACAGATTTTTCTCTTACATTGCTCTTTAATAAAGAATTTGGATGAACTGCATCTATTTTCCTTTTACATGTCAGGTAATTTCCAAATAAAATTGTATCTTGATTCTAGAGCAGTCAGAAAACTTGTTATTGAAATTCTCCTCTTCATAACTGAAGGCAGATAAGCTAAAATATGCTTGGAATAGTGAACTCAATGAGGAATCGTGAGTAGAACAGCATAACTCTTACTTTTATGGAAATGTAGGCCTGAGATGTCAACTAGGTATATAGAATTCTGGTACTGTTTAACTCAAAATATCTTTTAACATTTAGTATAATTGGCTTTAAATCTGGTAGTAGGTGAATGGGAACATGATTATATAGGGAGTCTTGGCATATGAGTGAAAAGTCGGGACTAAGGTTCATCTAGCCTCCAACATACTCATATATTTTGAATGAAGAGCACCAAAATGAGGTACTCAAATCATCCTGAAGGGCACTGTCTTCATCCAGGAGCTGCTTTAAGGGTTGAGGCCTAAAGGTGTTGACATAGACAGGAAAAGGAATGGAGGAACATACACTAGGCAGTGAAGGTGCTTTCCTTGTTGATATAGGCACATTCATTCTGTCAAGAGCCTCCCTACCCAGGATGTTGTTGTGAAGAAGCAAGACCCTTGGTAATGCCTGCTTGGATGTGAAGACCCTACCTATGAATGCAGCTTATCAGCAGAGGTTTGACCCTTCCACTATGCTCAGAATTCTTGTTCTGGATTTCTCCAGCGTCTCCAAGTTATACTAATTTTAATTACAGTTCTTGTCATTCTGGAGTATAAATTTCATTGTCATATCACTGAAAACTTTCCTCACATTCCTAATCCATCACAGTCCTTCCTTCCTGCTCCTCCCGAATGCTTCTCTACTCTTTAGCACAGTATAACATTTCTGTCTTATTATCCCATCTGATCTTCTAAAAATAGTTTGCTATTAAAATCACAAAGAAAATGGAGGGGATTTATTTTGTAATTAATAGACACTATTATTAATCTAATCTTCTTGAAGACCTTTGCTATTAGTGTCAAAGACTGAGTTTATGCTTTTCATTAACTAAAATTAATTGAGACAATGCCTTAATCCCAAACTAACCTGGACCTCATGTTCCACCTGCCTCAGTATCCTGATTAGTGGGTTTATATTATTATGCTGTCATGCCTGGCTTATAGGTTGTTTATATCACCATGAATGTCTTCTGAGATTTCAGGAGAAACAAAATGCATAATTTATGTCTCTAATTAGTGTTAAAATTGTTTCAGGTTTATGTCTCATAAATATAATTCTCTAGATAATGGGCTTGCTCATTGAAACAATAGCTTGAAAAGAAATTGTGGAAATGATCCTAATTGTTGTTTTTTTTTAATCATATTAGCATCTTCAAATTGTCTTAATTAATACACTTTTTTATGTTTCTATATACCACATTTAATTATATAATCACCTCTAGAAGTGCAAATGCACACTGTGATATTAAAAGCTCTGTGAAACCATTTAGTAAAGGGATCTACTTGAAATGGTCTCATTTTATTTGACAGTCAACCTTCCTCTGAGCATTATATCTGTAGCTTTCATTTTCAAAATGTCTTACATAAGTTAGTGAAAGTGAAGTAAAATTGCAGAGGTCAGATTAGTTAGTCAATCACACACAAAAACTACTTTGAAAGTTTCTCATCCAATACAACCTCTATGAAATTTGATGTGTTTTCTGCAAAATGAGTATTAAACAAATTAAACCTATTTATCATGACTAATGAAAACAGAAATTAACAAAAATTATGGTCAATATACCAAGGAAATGGAAATCGGAAACAACCCCCCACACACACACACAAATAAACAAAACCAAGTTTGAAAACAAGAATCCTCATATATGTTAAAGCGGACTTTGTGGCCCAAATTAGTAATAAGATAGTCACTAAATAGTGATAAATTGAACATTTCATGTAAAATATTACAATTATGTATGCAATACATGTTGTGATCCAATTTTCACAAAACAAACACTACTACTCTTAAAGAAACAAATAGATTTGGATACAGTAATAGTGCATGGCTTTTGCCCTCTACTCCTATTTGCAACTTGGTTATTCTCAAAAGTCAAGAGAGACAATTCAGAGTTAATCTATACTATCAGTCAATGGACTAGGCAGACAGCTATGGAGCATTCCATCCAATGGCTGTGGATACATACTCTTCTCCACAGCCTATTTTCTCACTGATCATACTTTATTTTGCAATACAAGTCTTAAAGTACATTGAAATATTTCTTGTAACTTATTCAATAATAGGGGAAAAAAGTAGAAAATAAGAGTAAGAAAAACTGCAGAGATGATACAATTAGACAGGAACCAAACAACACATTCCTGAATAATCCATGGGTTATTGAATAAATCATGGGCAACTTTTTACATCATAGAATTAAATAAAAATAAAAGAAAAACTTATCGAAACTGTTGGGACACAGAAAAAGCTACTCTAAAAAAATTCATAGCTATAAGGACTTACATTTTGTGCCTTTTGTTTTCGTTTTATTTGGTTTGGTTTCTTTTTAATAGAAAGAATAAGAAGTTGGGTGAGGGAGAGAATCTGGGAAAAGGGAAAGGGTATGACCAACACACTTTGTCTAAATATTAAGAAAAAACAAATTTATGTATTGGGACATCTCAAATAGATAACTCTACGGTATATTTCAAGATCTTATAGAAAAAAAAAACAAAACCAAAAAAAAAAAAAAGCCAAAAAGAAAGAATATATTGAAAAGACACAGAAAGAACAAGATGAAGGATAACTAGGACACAGAGTTGGTTCTTGAAAATAAAGACCAGAAAACCTTAACTAAGCAAAGGAAAAAGAGAAGACTTAAATTAATGCAATTATGATTAAGGGAGGTTATAATGTAACAGATACCAATGAAATCAAGAAGACATTTCAAAACATCTTTTGAAAACCTACACTCATTAAAGAAGGAAAGTCTTGGTGAAAGAGACAAGTATCTACAAATATGACCTCTCAAAATTAAATCACAAAGCTCTGTGGCATTAAAATAAAGCTACAATACACAATGAGATTGTAGGAGTTATTCCTCCAAACAAGGAAAGTCCTAGACCAAATGAACACACAGTCAAATTCTACCAGATATTTAAAAAAAAAGACTAGACACCAACGTTACTCAAAGTTTTCCACATACATAAAAAGGAGTGCTAACACTATATGGCTATTACAACAATATGATCCAAATACCGAGACCCAAAGAAGCACATAACACTGAAAAGTGAAGTCCATAGGCCTATATGATTGATCAACATAGAAACAAAATTTCTTCACATCTTACTTGCAAACCAAATTAAAGAACACATTTAAAGATTATCAAAGTTAGTCTTACTGAGGAATAAAGGATAAATAAATGCAGCATAGGCCATAAATAGCCCAAGGGACAGAAATCACATGCTCTCATTAAATGCAGAAAAGGTCTTTAATGAAGGGCAACATCTCTTCATGAAAAACATTACAGAAGAAACTAGAAATAGAAGGAAAATCCTCAAAATAAATTTTACATATGACAAGCTTTTAAGAAAGCATATACTAAGATTGAACTAAAATCATTGGCTTAATGTCAGAAATGGCACGTGTAACCAATTTTTCCTCTCTTATTCAAGTCTTAGCTTGATAATTAAGAAAAGAGAAAGAAACACAAAGGATACAAATAAGGAAACAAATTCCACTATCTTAATTTGGAATCACAATTCCATAATTACAAAATCCTGAATTCACCACCAGAAAACTCTTAGGTCTGAAAAACTTTTCTAGCAACATAGCAGGATACATAATCAACGTACAAATCTGTGGGTTTTATATGTATCATTAATGATCCTTCTCAGACAAATTTGATAGAAAAACTACTTTGCATGTGTTTTTTAAAAAAATACCTAGAATAAAACAAAACAGTGAGGCAAAATCACCTCTAAAATATTTTATACAAAAGGAACCTGGAGAGATGCTTCAATGATCATGAGTGGTTCCCCCACCCCAGGTGGTGTCTCACAAAGGGCAATAACACTATTGCCCTCTGTTGGCCTCCTCAGGCACTTGTAACATACATGGTTCATACACACATACACAAAAATAAATAAATTAGTAAAGAATTTAAAGTACTAAAGAAGGGAAGTAAATAAGAGAGTAGGAGTTACAAAGGACTTCTATGCTGGTGGGTAAGCAGAATTAACATGAAAATGGTCATCTTACCAAAATCTACCTATAGACTCAAATGCAATCTCCATCAAGATTCCAGAAAAATCACACTTAAAATGCATATGCAGGTAATGAGCATGACCTACAAAAGAGGATATAGACAAACAAAGCATAGAAACTTTGGACAAAAGTAACTAAAACAAATATGCTCATTCAACAAATGATTCTAAGATAATTGGATATCCACACATGGAAGAATGAAACTAATCCTTGTGCTTCACAGTATACTAACAACTATTCAAAATTTAATCAATGATCTTATAATCTAAGTCTTAACTTGGAATCTTCACAGATGAAAACAGGGCATCATTTTAAGATGTAGTCATAGACACTTCATGGGACTACTCAAGATGCTCAAGAAAGAAAACAACAAAGACAAAATGGCAAATAGTTTGTGTAGTTTGGGATGTCTACAGCAGTAGGGAATTGCCTTCCTCCTCTGGGAGCAACCAAGGACAACAACCATAAACTAAATTGTTTTTGTATGTGAGTCTGTTGGACAACTTGAGCAACACATCAAAAGGAATCTTCTCATGCTTGGTGTTGGGTTTTGTTAAATAATCTACAGCTGTTGAGGAGACCATTGTCAAAGAAGATGAGAATATTTTATTTAACTTATTTGTGTATATGTATATACACAATATATGTACTTAAAATAAATATGGTATTTAAGGTAAATAAAAATATGGTTCCTTATGAATTTTCAGATATTTTTCCTGTTATTTTACTCTCCTCACTCCTTCTGTATTTATCTCCTTTCCCATTGCCTAGTTAAAATCTTCTCCCCCTTCTCTCATTTCTCTTTCGAAATCACTGTTCCCTAATAGTTCACTGTCCATTACTCCTCTTATCTCCCTTACATTTCCCTTATACTTTGCTTTTTCCTGTAGATATTCCAGGTTACATAATCATGTGTGAACATATAGGGTCACCACTGAAGAGGGAGCAGAATTATTGGAGAGCAAGAAGAACAGAAAATGTGTTGTGAGATAGATTGTTCCAGAAATATCAGAGTCATTGCACAAATAAGGTTCTGTGGTGATACTGTGTTCCCCAAAATATTGTATACCCTAATAAACTTATCTGGGGTCAGAGAACAGAACAGCCACTAGATATAGAGGCCAGAAAATGGTGGCACACATGCCTTTAATCTTAGCATTTCAGAGGCAGAGATCCTCCTGGATCTCTCTGAGTTCAAGACCGCACTGGAAGCAGCCAGGCCTAGTAACAAGAGCCTTTAATCCCAGGAAGTGATGGCAAAAAGCAGAAAAGTATATATTGTGTGAAAACCCGGAACTAGAGCTGGTCAAGCTTTTAGGCTTCTAGCAGCGTTCAGGTGAGATCCATTCGGGTGAGGACTCAGAGGCTTCCAGTCTGAGGAAACAATCCGCTGAGGAATTGGCAAAGTGAGGTAGCTGTGGTTTGCTATGCTTCTCTCATCTTCCAGCATTCACCCCAATACCTGGCTTCAGGTTTGATTTTATTAATAAGACCTGTTAATATTTGTGCTATACTGTTCTATCAACTTGGCTGCCAATACAAGGAAAGGGATGACATCAATAGACACACTAACATGGAAGGGGGCCGCAACCCTAAACAAAGAACCAAAGGCAATTAAAGAATGCTGAGAGCAGGAGAAAAAGACTTCCCAAGGGAAGAACACACCAGTTTTTATCCAACACCATGTGGTCATCACTGAAAACATTCATACATAAACATTATACATACTAAGTTCATTTCTATGATTTTAATGCCATGAATTTGAGAAAGCAAGGAAGTTTTACATGGAATGGTTTTGGAGGGAGCAGACAGGAGGAAATGATCCAATTACAATTTTAAAAAAATAGAAAAAGTAATCAGGATATATATGTGGAAAAATTTGCTTTCTCTCTCTTTTTTTCTAAAATATGATTTTTTGGTTTGTTTATTGAAATTAGATTAGTTCCCCATACAATATATCTTGATTACAGTCCCCCCCCCACTACTATTACAAGTTCCTCCCCTGTCCCCTCACATCTGGGTCCACACCCTTTCTGTCTCTCATTAAAAAAACACTTCTAAGAAATAACAACAAAACATGACAACATAAAATATAATAATATGCCATAATATATATATAAAGTTGGACAAGGCAAATGAACAGAAGAAAAAGAGGCCAAGAGAGATCAGAAGAATAAGGACCCATTCATCAGCACACTCAGGAGTCCAATGAAAGCACTAAACTGAAATCCATAATATATACCTAGAGACATTCTACTTAGAGCTCTGTGTTCAAAGTGCTCTCTTTCTCTCTCTCTCCCTGTATGCTGTGTGTTTGGGAGTGTGTGTGTGCTGTGTGTGTATGTATGCATGTATGTATGTGTGTGTGTGCTGTGTGTGTGTGTGTGTGTGTGTGTGTGTGTGTGTGTGTGTGTGTGTGTGTGTGGTGTAATGTCTAGATGTGGGTTTCTGTGCTTGTTCCCCTATGCTGCAGGAGCAAGCTTTTCTGATGATGGCTGGGTTATGCACTGCTCTATGAGTATAGCAGAATATCATTAGGAGTCAGAAGAAAATTTATTTTAAATTAAAGGAATATATATGTATATGAACTCTACATTCAATATCAATTCCTCAATGCAGCTTTGAGGTATAGAAATAATATTCTTTAAAGATCTCTATAACACAATAGACCACTCAAAGGAACACCTAAAAATGTGTTTCTAACCCCTGAACTATATCTGGTCTCAGTGCTGTTGTTTATGTCACATCACTGGACCCAGGGTGTTACAGTTGCAGGGTTTAAAGCCTTCCATGTCCCTCTTTGTTACCTGAAATGTTGTAGCTGCCAATGTGCTTTCTCTATTAGTGACTGAATTGATCAGAGCTTCAGGATCTTTCCACCATTTCCAATCAAATCCAAAAGACTACATAATAAAAGGCAAACTCTTCTTGTTCTTTAGTTAGTGAGAAACTTGCTACTCCAGAGTAACTTACTCCAACTCAGTGATTAATGTGTGCCAGAAGCATTTTCACAGCAACCAAGCTCTTCCATGAAAACCCATTGTTTGAACAGCCCTACAACTACAGAACCTGTACTCATCCTTGGATGTTAATGCACCTCCATAAACATAAGCACACTGTGAGATGTACATAGGTTGTTATAATAAAGAGTAGACAAATGATATAGAATGAATTGGTAGTGCCTATTATTGTGTTACTGTCAGGGCCAATGTGAATCACTGAGAATGGATATTTTAAGAGAATTCTTGAAAAATATGATAAAAAAATATATTAGAAACCCCCTCCAATCACAACAGAGTATTTGTAGATTAGATTTATAATTAATTCAAAGTTCTTAAAGTTGGTTTCTAAGTGTCTAGTTTGCAAAAGAAACATAATATTTATAGCTACTCCATGGACAATGGTAATTTTGAAATTTTGTTGAGATTCTGTTCATTCTGTCAATGTCAAGCAATGATGTATATACATTACAGGTATGGTCCCTGGAGAAGGCCTAACACCAAGATTGTTTGGGGGACTATTCTAATTTGAAAAGTTAACTTAAAAACAGGTTAAATCTATAATACTCAGATGGCCAACTTAACAAACTGGAGAAAAAGTAAAACCATTATTGGCTGGCTCCATTGGTAAATCATCCTAACAAATTTAATTTAGCAGAAATAACAACTTTGACTTTGAAAAGTTTAAATAATAACTTCAAAGCATGTAGATAAGGATTTTGAAAGTTTTTTGGCAAAGTCATTGCTTAGTCTCTTTTCCAGAAGATTTACATTTTCAATAACACAAATTATAGAGTACGGGAAAAGTAGGAGGATGCCATTTATCAGAAAGGCAGAAAGCAGGCATATGCTGTGTTGCCAGAAAAATTAGCTGGAGAGACATTAGCGTGAAATGCCTAAAAATGCAGTACTCAACCAAAACCTCAGTCAGTGTTCTGTCTTTAAAAATGCCTTGTACTTTGTGGCAATTTTGCACTTGGATTTCCAAGTCTTAAACATTACCATAATTCTTTTTCTTTAGATGGAAATTATATACAACTAGATTGATAAGAGCTTCTAAAGTTATAATATAGAAATATGAGTTGCAATAAAATTAGACTGCAGATTTCTACTCTCTACATTTAAGTTAAACATGCAATGATATTGTATCAACTCATCTTTTTTTATTATGATAAACAGCCAAGCACCAAAGGAGAATAATATTTCAAAGATAAGTGATTTGCTTTACTTGTGATACTAATTCAAGGTACATTTTGTTTTCTTCACTCACTTAAAATCAATTTAAAATGTTATACATTTTAAGAGAAAATGCATTATAGCCATTCTTAAAAAAATACATTTCATTAATTCATTATACAAGATTATTTTATTATATCTGTTCAGCCATTTGAATGCAATCAGTTTTTGATTAGTACTACATGAATAACTGATAATTTCCATTTTAAGAAAATTATTGTATCACTTACATCGTACATTATTACCTTAAATATTGAATAAATTATGTATTTCTCTATATTGTTAAAAATGATTCCTAATGTCTAGCCATGTAGGACTTTTGACAATATAACAGTCTCAATTACATTTATCAAACTATGGGACTGCTTGTTTTGTTATTAGGCTATATATTTATGTGCCACTAGTGCTGTATTGTTGTAATAAATGCTGAAAGCAGAAACTGAAGAATATAAATATTAGGATTTTAAGTTTAAAATTCTTGCCAGGCAGCAGTGGCACACACCTTTAATCCCAGTAATCAGGAGGCAAAGCTATGTGGATCTCTGTGAGTTCGAGGCCAGCTTGGTCTACAGAGTGAGATCCAAGACAGACACCAAAAACTACACAGAGAAACACTGTCTTGAAAAACAAAACAAAACAAAAATTCTTTTAAAATTGACATTTATTTTCTTGGAGATAAATATAAATAAAATTATCAAATATATTCATAACAACCACAACTGAATGCTTTATTTCATTCATCAATATGGCTGACTCTTGCAGGAATACATGCCCAAATATTATTTACATAAAATTCATGTTATATATGGGAAACAACACTACGGAAATATCTAGCCTATTTACTTCCTCATGGTCTGGTCATTGTGTGCTATTAAAATAGCAGGATTTTAGCATTGCTACTGTTGTGCTGCTAAGGGGGCATGTGAAAGAACTAACATGAAGTTTGAACATGAAGTTCATATCAACTCTAGCATGATTAACTTCCTCTACAATTACTCAGTGTGCCAGCTTTTCAGGGTGATAAATTACTGTAGTTTTATGAACGGCAATGGGACACACATATTTAATTTTTATGTTCATTATGTTCCTTAAAAACAGATTTAGTATTGAGAATAAAAACACATACCTTCTGTTTGCTAAGCCTAGAATTTTGAACAACCTCGACTATACCGCTTTGAGAATCAACATTGATTGACACATAAGTATTCAGCTTTGGCAATGACAAAGAAGTTGAGGGGGGTAGGCATGTGGCCAGCACTGAGCAATTATACTCATTATATCAAAAGTAAGATTTAAACAAAGATTCTAAGAAATATTTTCTTTGAAAAATAAGCTCATTAAATTCACATTATTCATGTTTTACTTTTAATGTTATTGTATTAGCCAAAACCTGGAAACAACCTAGATGCCCTTCAACTGAAGAATGGATAAATAAATTGTGGCACATATACACAATGGAATAGTACTCAGAAGAAAAAAACAATGACATCATGAGGTTTGCAGGCAAATAGATGGATCTAGAAAAAAATCATCCTGAGTGAGGTAACCCAGACTCAGAAAGACAAATATGGTATGTACTCACTCATAGGAGGATACTAGATATGGGACAAGGATGACTGGACTGCTACTCACATCACCAAGGAGGCTACCTGGACAACAGGACCCCAAGAAAGACACAGAGATCACCCAATGACAGAGAAATGGATGAGATCTACATGAACAGCCTGGACATGAGTGGGAGCAATGAAGGGCGAGGGTCGAGGGAAAGAGAGCGGGAGATCCCAGCTGGATCAAGAAAAGAGAGGGAAAACAAGGAATAGGAGACCATGGTAAATGAAGACCACATGAGAAAAGGAAGAAACAAAGAGATAAAGAGGCCCACAGAAATCCACAAAGATACCCCCACAATAGACTGCTGGTAATGGTCGAGAGACAGCCAGGACTGACCTACTCTGGTGATGGGATGGCCAAACACCCTAATAGTTGTGCCATAAACCCCATCCAAGGACTGAGGAATCTGGATGCAGACATCCATGGCTAGGCCCCTGGTGTAGCGCTGGGAATCTAATTAGTGAGAAAGAGGAGGGTTTATATGAGCAAGAATTGTTGAAACCAAAGTTGGATAAAGCACAAATAGCCAAACGAATGGAAACACAGGAACTATGAACCAAAGACTGAGGGGCCCCCCCAATGGATCAAGCCCTCTGAATAGGTGAGACAGTCGACTGGCTTGATCTGTTTGGGAGGCATCTAGGCAGTGGTACCAGGTCCTGTGCTCATTGCATGAGTTAGCTGTTTGAAACCTGGAACTTATGCAGGGACGCTTGGCTCAATCTGGGAGGAGGGGACTGGACTTGCCTGAACTGTGTCTATCAGGTCGATCTCAGTCCTTGGGGGAGACCTTGATATAGAGGAGGTGGGAATGGGGGGTAGGCTGGGGGGAAGGGGAGGGGGCAGGAAGGGAGAGAACAAGGGAATCTGTGGCTGTTATGTAGAAATGAATAGTATTGTAAAATAAAATAAAATTTAAAAAAAGTTCAAAAGTTCAGAGTTTTAAAATTAAAAAAAAAAATAACTTCATTTCAGAGACAAAACTAACAAGCAGGCCAACTATTTCAGTATTTAAATAATAGTAAGATGCATATTTTCCCAGTGTAAGACTTCTAAAGAATAGTTTACAGCAAGTGAGCAGAAAGTTAAATGTAGATTATTAAAAGGCTTATCATCTTACTGATATTTGTTTGCTTTTACACCTTAGAGTCATCATAAATGTCCGTTATCCTTCACATCTACTGGCAGAAAACCAGGTAGCTGTCAATTGGAGTTCATATTTCTAAAGTGGAGTGAATAATTATTATTTTCTTATGTGAGGGGAAAGGAACAGAAATGGAAAAGAGCTGTCAGGCATAATGTAATTCATTATTATTTAATGAAACATACCGATGTAGAATCTGATGAAACATTAATTTACACAAATATAGAATCTCAATCATGGCCATTTCTCTCAGTTCCTGACAGTACTTTAGAAGCCACAAAAAAACCTTCAAGATCACATGGGATCTGTGTGTCAGTCAATTGTCACTTTGCCACAGAAAGGGCTTAAGAATATTTTAGTTATGGAATATGAGGTTAAAAGAGGTTTCTTTTATTTTACAGCATCAAACAATATAATTGTATAGTATGGAAAATCATGTCTTAAATATTATAAAATTTATCATTTAAATATAAAGTATTTTGTATAAAATATATTAACTAAAATACAAAACATTAAACTCCAAATGATATGTGATAATTAATTGAATATATTTAATTAATCACAAAGAATATTTTATGCTGTCCTCCTGATGTAGACTACAAAGAAATTACTTAATTCATCACCTATTTCCAAAATGAAGCTGATACTATGGAGTAACCCAGTCTCCCACTCTTCTAAAGTCATGGGACCTATTTGAGTCTGACTTTACATTCACTCTTCTATCTGGTGTATAAGATGTATTAAAATGATAATATTTATCATTTAACAATTGAAAAATATTATTATGACATGCAAATAAGGCTTCACATAACTTGATCCATATCCACATTTTGGATTCTTCTAAAATATCTCATTCCAATTCCAGTCTATAAAACTCAGCCACAGCAATTTGCTTATTCTTCTCTCTCATGGTCTTCAAATAGCTCTCCACCCTCCTTCTTATGCTACACAACACCAACAACACTCAAGTAGCCTTTAAATTTTGTCTCAAAATTTTTATTCTCTAAATTTCAGAATTTTGAGTAAGTAACGGATTGCATTTGTGCATCGACTAAATGCCTTCTGCATTTATAATCATTAAGCATATCATTTCTTGCCATTTTCAAATATGTAGTATGATTCTAAGATAGAAGTAAATTGCTCTCATTTCAGCCTGGGGTCTATAAAGCCTCATGATTTATCTGTCTATTTATACTTAGTCTGTTATTGATATTTTGTGACTAATAAATTCTGAAATTAGTTAAATATGTATTGGTAAGCTTTAACCTCTCCCTGAGAAACATATTAGCAATAACATAAAATGGAACTTCTGTTTTTAATGAAATTAATGATTGTTTCATTTAGAGTTCTATTGCTGTGTAGAGACTCCATGACCATAACAACTCTTATAAAGGAAAACATTTAATTGAGGTGGTGGCTTACTCAGTCCAATATCATCATGGAGGGACATGGCAGTGTGCAGGCAGACATGATGCTGGAGAAGTATGAGGTAAGAAGCTGAGAATCATGCATCTTGCAGGCAATAGAAGTGTACTGTAAAATTGGCCAGTATCTTGAGCATATATGAGACCTCAAAACCTGCCTCCATAGTGATACACTTCATCCAACAACACCACATCCACTCCAACAAAGCCATATCTCCTAAGAGTGCCACTTCCTTTGGGGGCCATTTTCTTTTCAAACTATCACAATGATCTATATGGTTATAGCTTTGCATATTATATTAAAGGGGCATGACACTTAGGTCAACTACATCATCAATAGCGAGAACATAAATATGCCTAACAAATAGGACATATACAAACAATAAACTCATATTTCACTTGGGATAAGTTCTGTCTAGGCTTGATTCAGTTAATAATTTTTATATTCAGTGTGTGTATGTGTGTTATGCACATATAACTGTGCATCCTTTCTTTGAGGAGGTTAGAGCAAACCGTCAGGTGCCCTATTCTCTTACTGTCCTTCCTATTCCTCTGAGACAGGGTCTCTAATTTATTCTGGAGCTAAGCTTTCAGCCAGCAAGCCCTAGCTATCCTGTGTCTAATCACCTACACCATTCTAGGACTGCAAGTACATCTGGCAACATCTGGCTTTTTATGTGGGTGCTGAGAATTTAAACTCAGATCCTCATACTTGTATACCAAGTACTCTTACCCCTGAGACATCTCCTCAGCACAGTTCATGATTTCATTATGAATATTTTGCTTCATGCAACTGCTGCCTTGCCTCTCTGTGGTTCTTTCTTTACAAAGATTCCACTTCATTTTTGAGTACACAATTAAATATTGGCTCATTATATTAAAGAAAATTTCATATATTTTGATATGAAAAACTTCAATAAATATGAGACAACATAACAAATACATAAGCTTATTTATTATTTGCTCACAGATAAAAATGGTGTGATGAATTAAAATGTCAGTTTAAGGTATTTGGCAGTGTGGAGAAAATGATATGAATACTGTACTGAACCTCCCTTTACAATGTCTCCTCTAAAAGCTGGAAGGAGAAGGGAGAGTAAGAAGTTGGGATGGTGCAGAGGTCCAGAGAGAGGGCACACCATTTTCAGGCAGATGTTTCATAGTTGCTGATTTTGTGATTACTCATTGAGAGGAAATAACCAGTGACAATATTTAAACAGGCTTCAGAGGAATTGTGAGGTATGTCTGAAGATGTGTTGAAAATAGCAAGCCTATGAAGATAAGGACAAATTGGAGTCTCTTGACCAAAAAACAATTTTTTAAGCTATTTGTTCATTTTGTGCAATTTTGTATATCTCAGAGAAACAGAGAAATTAACACTGAAGTTACTCATATTCATAGAAAAAATACGTTAGTTTAAATTAACCTATTTTTATTTTCTTTTATTTTTATCATGTATCACTTCTGTTTCCATATGGGATTAGAAATCATATTAAGTACAGTAATTAAGAAATGTGAATCTTATATAATGAAATATCATTTAAAGTTCATGGATTTCACATTAATTCTCTATTTGGGTAATTTTCACAAAAAGCAGAGTTTTATACTCAGGATCATTTCTTTTCATAGAAAATGAGAAAATTAAAAGTATAATTATCTTTTCTTATTTCTAAATTAAACTACCACAGATATAAAACTATTGATTACATCAGTAACTGTATTTTCAGAATTACATTTGATTTCTTGAAATATCTACTGTACTTAATTTGAGTTAAATTAATTGTTACTTAAAAAAACAATTTTTTTCTTTTGAAAGTTAAGATTCTTTTTTATTCAGAAATACACAGAACAAAATATAGGTTTTCCAAGTATACAAGTCTGATTCCAATAAAAATGAATTATTCATGGTACTAACTAATGGCTGAAAGATAATAAAGTATTTGTGGCAGGAGACACACTTCAATGCCACCCTCAATCTTCCACACAGACTGCCCTGCATGGGCACCTCAGGCTGACTCTCATTCATTAAGTTCTCCTGTGGACTTTGCTTCCTCACCCTAAACACCTACTCAGTCATTAGTATTTTAATTTGGATGCTTTTCTCATCCTTTCTTTTTACTGTAGATAATTATTAATATGCAAAATCTGAAAACATTTTAGCATTTTTTTGATTAAGTATAATGGATAGGTCATTAGTTGCCATGGAATATTACCTTCTCTATAAACAAATTACCCTTGGATAGATTATAAGATCCTTTTCTGTTGCTGTGATAAAATACCATCACAACTTATAGAAGAAATAGTTGAGTTTTTTCTATGCTCAGAGATCATACTGGGGTAGAGAGCATGGCAGCAAGTGGAAGGCATTGCTGCAGGAGTATAAAGCTGAGGATCATCTTAAATCAGCTGCACTCTCCTTTCCTCTTTGAGATATATGATCTTACACTTACTCTGTTTGCTTTCAAAATAAGTAGTATACATTAAGAAAAAAAACATAATGGATTCATTTCATTATTTTTGGACTTTAATTGACCTTTCAATATTTAGGTAAGGTAAATTAGATTTTTTTCAGGAATTAGTTGAATCAGATTTTAATTTCATTATTTAAACATGTCTATCTAGTAAATGAGAAAATGAGTTTTGAATTAGCATGTCATTTGTGATAAAGAAACTGACATTTAGAAAACATTTGTAAACTTCATTTATATGCTAAATTATTTGAATGATGGCAAAGTTTTGTTTTTTTTATTTGTCATTATTAATAGAATGCTTCCAGTGCATTTTTTGTCTCTTTATAATATAACCTAACCTTGGGAGAAGACTCACTCTGGAAAAGAGTATTTTTCTTCTATATCAGAATGATTGGAAACCAGAAATTCAGTGCTTGCATCCTCTCCCACAAAAACAAAAGTTTGCCTGTTACTTCTCCATGACTCTCAGGAGCTGATGAAGAAGGTGTAAAGACACTCACGGATAAGATGCTGTTAACTCATTTCAAGGTGGTCCCAGACTACAGTGGCAAATTGGAGGCAAATACAATGGGAATTTCACTGTGCTGCAAGCATTCCCAGAGCTGGTTGAGTCAAGGAAACAGGATACTGATAGTCTCCAGCTCACATTGACTGGCTGCTGAAGTGGAGAACTATTCTAAGATTTCTTCCTTAAGATACATAACATCATGGATTCTTCTTTCATTGGATGGAAGCAGAACTTCCAGAGTATCAGAAGCCTGGTCGAGGTTTGGACACTATCCATGATACTCTGGATTTTTAAGTCTGTATCTTCCAACTGTTGAAGTTTTATTTCTTATTGTAGACCTGCAGCATGAGCCTGGTGGAGAGCTTTGTGCAGAGATCCTATTAGACTGATAGCAAGTAGACACTGGACATCATCATAGCACCTGATGGCCACAATAATCTTTGAAAATAGGCACACATCTATAGTCAAGGAGAAGACATTTTGTTACTCCTTCTGCCTGCCTATCATAACTATCATGTACATGGAAGGTATTTATGGGGAGAAAGAGCAACAAAGGCAATGTAGACACTGCTGAAGACCAGCGAGTTCTATCAGATATAAGGTGATTACTGTAACCTCTTTTGGTACCACAGTGTGACTGGGAAAGTTAACACTGATATGAAGAATATGAGGACGGCTGGTGGATAAATGCCTTCAAATAAGCCAGTCTGAAACAACACTTGCTATTTCTTAGAGGAGGAATGTGGAAAGAAGGACCCAAAGAAGGTAGTACAGGTGAAACTATGGTTATATTTGTTCTGAAATGTGATTTTATTTGTATGTTAATAAATAAAGTTGCCTGGGGGTCAGAGCTAATAGTAAGTCATAGCAGAAGCTAGGCAGTGGTGGCACACACCTTTCATCCCAATCACATGATAGGCAGATCTCTGTGTGGTCAAGGATACAGCCAGCATGGAGACACATGCCTTTAATCTCAATACCAACCATAGAGACCTAGATACTTATGGCTGTTTTGTTATGATGAAATATTTCTTCATGGTCTTCGCCATGTTTCTCTTAAAGTCAGTTCAATTAATAATAATGCATTCATGCAAACTCTCATATAGTTATGGTCTACATAACATAAGCTTCCTATAGTTTCAACCCTTTGTTTTCATTAAATCTGATATTTAATTCTATGTTTCTATCCAGTCTAAAAATCTATTCTTTTAATTAGAGTTTGCAGAATATTTATGTCAATTATTGTATATATATTTGTTATTTGCTATACTTTTTTATATATGTACATGAAAAGGTTACTCTCATAAATACTGTATCTCTCTTTTTATTTTTCTCTTCCTACTTAGAGTGCTCCATGGATAAAATAAATTCTATGATATAGCCATAAATATTCTATTATTCATTTTTATATTTTTGAGTCTCATTGATTTATAAAAGGGTGATTTAACTAATCACAGAATACTTAAATTAATTCTAACTTCATTAGTGAAATATGAAAATCCATTTGAAGCTTGTCTATTCTGTCACTAGACACCATTTTATTTTCCTAATATATGAAATATACCCAATAATACCTGAAATTATTGGGTCTTTGTGCTATCTCACATCATCAGTGTGTTAAGGTAATAAATTAATTTTAACATCATAGTTTTTGTATTAAATTTCACTTATAGTATTTCTGGTGATTTACATGTTGTTTTGAATCTGCCTTCATTTTATAGATCCTCAGGATTTCTCTAGTATGTCATATAAGTAGAAATATTATTATTGAGTTCTTTCTGTTTCTATTTATCTGGAAGTTTCCTTGATTTACAATCAACTTGGAATCACATCACTTTTTTTGGAATATATGTTCATATAGATGTATTATAGACACTTTAGATAAACCCTCGACTTCATTTTGTTCTTTCCTTCTCTGTATGACAAGTGTGTCATCGCACTGTCCCACCTTGCTGTGCACCATGAGCCCTGCTTTGATCTTGCTACCCTCCTTAAGGTTTGTGCCAGAAGTCTTATCTTTGAGATCACTGAGTCTTTTATTTTCTGCCAATTCAAGTCATTTTAAAAATTCTATTTGTTTTTTTTCAATGATTTTCACCTATTTCATTGTTTTCATATTATAAAAATGTATTTAATCATGATTTTTGTGCTTTCAGCCTATGTACAGTTGCTCTCTTGAAGTTTTTATTTATTGTACATGAAATCCATTATGTAAAAGCACTCAGTTAATTACTCAATGGGAAAATTATCTGTTAGGATGTGAGTTTAATCATCCCTCTAAGAAATTGCATATATTAGATAATTTATGTAATTGTATGCATACGACACCCATGGAGTTAGGCTGTTGTTCCATGTTTTCTTGTTGATGTATTTGTTCACTGAATTGTCAAGCTCATTTTCTTAAATGAGTCTCCTTTGTGAATGTTCACTTATGATGTCTGCTTGGATAGTTTAAAAACTAATCTTTATTTTGTATTTTTATAATGTTCTCATGGATGACACAATTGGGTGTTTTAAATTTAAATTTTAAACCTGACTGCATGGTTAGGCCTGTGATCCCAGCTAGTTAGGAGACTAAAGGAGGAAGTCACAAACATGTTCAAGGCTTGTCTGGATTTGAATACACATCAGACAACTTAGACTCAAACACTGAAATGTTAAAATAGAAAGAGCTTGGGGCTCATAGCACAGAAGTGATAGACTTAACTCTTGTCTACTTATCACCTATAATACCAAAAACAAGAAGCTGGTTTAGTCCACTGAAACTTTTCTAGATGCAATTTTATAACAGGGCCTGTCATATCTTATCCATGTGTTCAAACCATAGAATGAGTATTAGGTTTTTACCATTTCATCACTTATCAGTTATTTATTTTAAGCAGTGTATTTCTCATTTTTTTACACCTTTGCAGTGATTATAGTTGAGGTTGTTTAGTAGGGATTCTCTTTGAAATAAACTAATAATAACCTATACATTGATAGCCATTTAACTGCATTTTCAAATGTCTATGAATTGTTCTGCCACAGATGTCTTACCTTGATTTTGATTCTTCTTTAGTGTAAAGACTGTTTATTTAGTCTAGAATTCTAAAAATGTCTGCTTACGATAACATTCCAAAGCATATTTTTAGGATTTTTTTCTCCTCAGTCTTGTTCTCACATTTGTAACAGTTCTATATCACTCCATATGTTTCATCGGTCCAAAGTTTACATGCAGTCCTTTCAAACACAGATTTCATGTTTTCAAACAATAAAGCATGTGACTAAATATCACATATACAGCCAAATCCCACTCTCATATGAAAACAATAATGATGTTTTCTCACAGGCACAATCGTATGGAGACAGAGAAAAAAGTAATGCATGAGTTTTCTCAAAAAATAAGTAAAATTTAACAGCTCTTGCTAAGCATAATAGACATTCAAGCATTCATTCTCACTAATTTTAGTTCTCCCTATTTAGCAATGAGTTATGCTTAATTATAACATTTATAAGTATTTTTCCAAATTGTCCTTTAATGCTTAGGTAGATCCAAAGTGCATAAACATGTCAGTATTTGTTTAACCATCAGAGTATGGGACAAGAAAAGGAGAAGCTTAAAATGTTGGCAATGGGTCCAGATTACCCAGGCTTTAATCCTGCCTCTGAAAATTAGTAGCAATGTGAGTTCATGGGATAAAGAACTTAATTTCTCTATTCCTTTTTTTTTTTAATAATACCTCCTTCAGAGGGTTGGGAAAAGTAAAAGTGTTAATGCATTTAAAGCTCAAAAAAGATTTCCTGGTCCCTCACAGTAATGCCATTAGTGCTGTTCCTTTCTCATTTAACATATTGCTTCCTGCAGTTTACTTAGCAAATTAGAGCTGACTTCTATCAATTGATTACAACCTCACAGTGTCCAGAAAGAATTTTTTGAAATGTCTAATATCCAAGTAGTGTTCTTCCTTTATTATAATTACTTTCTTTCTAACATTTATGTCACTAAAATGAAATGTTAAATGTGTGTGAATGTCACCACTGCTTCTGAAATTTTGCCTAAGCCTAGTTTCTATTTAAATAGTTCCTAAGCAGAAGGAGCAATAAAAATGACATCTACATCATTTTGTAATTGACAAGATTTTTAGATTTCAAATGAGTTATCCCTTTTTCTCTTTTGTCAATAAGCACCTCATATGTTATGAATTTACATGCAAAATTTCACTAACATTTTATTTTTAAAGAATGTTAATCATGGTAGAATGCACTGTAGTATAGTAAATTAAAGTAGATACTCATTTATCTAGGAGAAAACATTGTTTACAGAATCTCCAGTTCCTAGTAATATTTTATTGTCCCTAAAATTTAATTGTCCTATAAATACAATTAATAATATATATCAAAGATCAATACAATTGGGAAATACATTTTATTACACAAGGGAAAACTTTAATAACTGGCAGTTTTTTCCACCCAAATCTAAACATACTTCTTAACATTTAAAAATGTTTTCCTATCAATTAATATTATGTCATTTATCCAGTCATCCATCAATCTATTTTTCTTGTTGTTTATTAGACAACTACTACAGATAAGACATGTTTTTAGGTATTTGGAAGGCAAAACAAAGGGAACATGATAATGGCCTCTGTGCTCATGAAGTTTTCATTCTAAATGTTATCTAGGGTCCAGATTGTTTTCTTCAACTTTGGTTTCTTCTTGTTTATTCTCAGATTATGAATCTGGGTAACTCTCTATATGACTCTTCCTTTTTGATCTGTTAGTTATTTTAAATTCATTATGTCTGTTTCCTCCAAGACAATTTACCTATAATATGAAAGGCTTTATATTTCAAGCTTATCGTTTGATGCTTCATTTCAAAGTATTCATATTCTTCTTTGGAAGGATTTGAGCTAAAAGATGAGGAAAATTCTGTACTTTGTAACAGCAAAAGTTCTGAGAAGTAATGAGATCTATAAAAGTTTTACATGCAATGAAAGATAATTGCTTCTTCATCAGCAAAACTGATCTGCAAATGTAGAGCCTGTGGTGATTTGAATGGGAATGACCCCATAGGCTCATATGTCTGAATATTTGGTTTCCAGTTGGTGGACTGTTTGAGAAGGATTAGAAAATATGGCCTTGTTAGAGGAGGTGTTTCACTCAGATTGGGTTTTGTTGTTCCAGAGCCCATTACAGACCTAGTCAAGAGACTATTTGGTCAATATACACAAAACTCAATATCCAGAAGACTAAGAATTAATCAGATACCAAGGCATGGCTTTGAATTTAGTTTGGAATACATTTATAATCTCATGTGTAACAGACAAACCTTTAAAGTTATAAATTCTAAAGGAATAACTATGACCCCAAATCAATTACAAATAGAATTGTTCTATTTTTTATGTATATTCCCCCATATATGATATATCTAAATCAGAGTTTTGAGAACAAATTCTGATTAGGAAGTTAAAACATGCATCTTAAAATATAATATATTACAATTGAAATTTTCAACAAGATACAGAGGCAGTTAAGTACATAGAATGGAAACTTCCTATATTATCACAAAATCTTAGCAGGAAAGAAAGGATTGAAAACAAAGGAATTAAACTATTTTCCTTTCCTGACTTTAGAGGCAAGTGTAAAATTTTGATAAAACTATTTAATTTCTCTGGGATGCTTACTTAGTTTTAGCTGACAAGCAAGTATGTTAGTTACCTTTCCTGTTGTTGTGACACACACTGAAAAAAAAACATTTAAGCAGGAAAGATTTATGGTTTGCACATTTAAAGCTTTCTGCCCAGGAGGAGACAGGGTACTGTGTGGGGAAGTATGTGATGGGACAGAGCTACCTCATGCTGCACTGCAGCAGAAACCAGAGGGTGAGACTGCCAGTCTCTGTTCCCTCCTTCCCTTCTGTCCATCTAAGTTCTCGGACTTTTGAACAGTGCTGCCCATATTCAGGATGGTTCTTTCTCTTCTTGTTATTATACCACATGCCAGTCATCTGTGGAAGCACACAGACACCACCAGAGAAGAGCTTACTAGTGACCCAATGCCTCTCAATAGATGAAGTCAATATTAACTCTTAAACAGAGAACTGAGATTAGGCAAACTGTATGGATATTTCTAGTATACAAAGTCTAAATCTAGGCTTTTCACATTGTCTCAAATTGTCTTCCAGAATACAAAATTACAAGAAGTATCGTATATTTAACTGCTGCAGTGCATGGAATACTAAGTACCATATGATCTAACACATTGCAAAGGGTGGCATTTAAGTGGAGGAACTCCAGCAAATCTATCTTTTGTGCCACTTTTAGCATTCTGTAGTTGGCATGTCAATTCTATCAAATTGTATACACCTGGCACATTTTAAATGAATTTATGCAGAGATTTATGCAACACACTAAAAAACTGCATTGATAGATGTATTAATTAAAAGATAACAGTATTCATTCATTGTATGTAAATATCCATAGATATATTCTTCTACATTTGAGATTTAGTTTCCATTCCAGAAACACTATTTTAATGAATTGACTAATTGAAGTGGAACTGAGCATCAATTTTAGATATTCAAAGTAACATGAGCAGCTTTAGTCAAACTAAATATGTGAACCACGTGGCTAAATATGGCCAGAACATCACTGTAATATTTTTAATAGTACTTTTTGATTGTGTCTTATGATATTTGCAGGTGATAATTGTATTTTATTTTGTATTTTCAGACAGATTTTGTAGTTTACTGTGCAGACCCAATTGGCGTTTGCTCATAAAGATCTGCCTGCCTCTTCCTCCTGAGTGGTAGGATTATAGTTGTGCACTCCTGTGAATAAGGTTCATCTGCACTTCACTAGAGACTGGCAGTCCTGTCAATTGTCAAATGGCCTATGTCAGTGACTCTTCTATGTTTCCAAAGGAAGAGTTGTCGTTATGTCCTGTATGGTTATATTAATCCAAAATGTATCTCCATCGGTACAGGGTTAGGCAGTGTAGCTTCGGAGGTGATAGATCAGGATGCATGACTTTCAGGAGTAGGATTGGCTTCTTTCATGGAGCAGATCAGCCTCTCCCAAAGGGAAAGTACAGCTAGTCTGACAGCATATTGTCTGTACTACTTAAGCCTACAGAGTTCCAGAAATCAACTTTAGTTAGCTTTTAGCCATACCCATTTTATAGTGTTTTCTTGTAGAAGCACAAATGAATTAAAATCAAAGCATTTTTAGCTTGCTGTACCCTGGCCACTGGATGTTGGAATAGCTTACTACTTATTATTACTGCACTGCTGTGTTCTCCACTGTAGGCATGCAAAGGAAAACTGAGAAACAAAATGATGAAGAAAAATCCTGAGTTCATAATATAAATTCTCTCTGTTCATTTGCTTAAATTGTTTCAAAGACACATCCATGTAAGAGGTTTGGATGGATGTTAATAAAAGAATATTAACAGTAACAAAATCCTACTGTTGCTACTGCTACAACTAGAGAAAATTCTGAAATATTGTCTGAAGTCAGTTTTCCTGTATCCCATTTCTATAAGTTGCCACGTGGCCATGGCTTACCAGTATTTTCACATCTTGTTTCTCCTGGTTGCTGATGTCTCCTGACTCTTCCCCTCCTGTTCCCAGCATTTTCCTAGTCTGCTCACCCCTGCTAAAATTTCTGCCTGGCTACTGGCCAATCAGCATTTTATTTATCAACCAATCAGAGCAACACATATTCACAGCATACAGAAAGACAATCCACAGCACTTCCTCTTTTATGTCTAATCAAAAAGGAAGGTTTTAACTTTAACATAGTAAAATTACATATAATAGATCAATCAGAAATTACAGTTACAATATCTAGTTTATTTGTATTTGGAAAATTAAAGAAAATATTCTATCCTATATTTGTGAGTCTAAAGTTTCATACCTAATTTATCTTTTATCATGACTAAGGAAAACTATAATTATAACTATTTAGTCTTCAACTACATGGAAGACTCAGAAGGTCTTAAGTTTACCTAAGTAAAAAGGAAGTGCATTGTAAGCAACTTCCAAAAATCTAGAATGACAGAGATAGCTGGCTGCCTGAACAGTCATCCAAAGTTCTTCTATAACATTGGGGCATAAATCTTCAGCATATAGGCCAAGAGTCTCTCAGTCACTTCTCTCTGTGTCCTGTAGAATGTCTGACAGTCTCCTCTGTGAAGCAGGAACCTAAAGAATCATTTTGCCTTGCAAAGTTCAGTGGTTACCTTCCCATGGGTCCTGCTTGTCCAGATTGTATAACATATTATTGGCAGTCCAGGCAAAAGCAGTTTCTTGCCCAAATGGCTATTTTTGCCAAGAAGAAGATAAACTCCATATGGATATCAATGCTCATCTTCCTCTTTGAAGTAACTTGGTGCTGCCAGGAGAAGACGTGTCTCATTGTCCAGGAAATCTAAGTATTTAAAACATTTTAAATGTCATATTCTGTAGGTTTTTGAAGTGTTTGAAGATTACCTACCTAATTGAAATATATCTTTGTACTTATAAAACTTAACTAACATGACTATAAGTTTGATTATCATAGATGACTAATTATTAATCTTTATTTCTTAATTATACATTACAATTTCAAATGAGTTTCAGAAACATACCTTAAATAAGAGTATAAATATACATACAGTATGACAAAATTAACTTTAAATTTATAATTTATAATAAACTAAAATCTGTAGTAATGTAAAACATTTTAAACAAGTTGTTGCTCAGCAATGTAAAACATTTTAAATGAGTTTGTTGCTCTTTAAAAGTAGATTCAATAATCTACCCTTTCATCCTATCATATCTATATCCTATTCCCCTTTTTTCTTTTAGAAAGATATTATGACCAATAACAATTTGTAACCAATCTCTAAACAAAGACAAATATCCATAATCCATTTTTTTAATATAGGCATAGTATTCTAGGCTACTTCCTGCTGATTGTGAGCCCTGGTAGTCTTATGGGAACACAACGAAAATTTTAGGATTATGGTCAAGTCATGACTGGAGTAGTCTGTGATGCTGTATTCTCTGAGCCAGTTGCCTTGAAGCCATTTTGGGTGTTGGATCATCTAGAGACCTCTCAGGGGGTCTTAACTGATCAAACCATATTAGCATAGATGCAATCCACAGGTTCTCATCTTCAGTGGAAACAAAAGTAGAACCTCTTTTCCAAAGCAATGCATCTTTAGATGCAAATTTTGAAGTCAAAATACCTTTAAAATATGTACATATATTGGTTTAAATTAGAGGCCTTTACAATCAAATGTCTTCGTGCAGTTAAAAATCCCAAAGACAACACAATCCAAACTCTCTGTGTAATATCCATCTTTGTGTGGCTTATTTTTTATATTACTTTTACTGTCTCTTTAAAGATTTTATTTTTTAAAAACTATCCATTTATTTATATAAGTGCATATAACTGCATATATTTCTTTTTCTCATTCTTCAAAGCCTACCTAAAATTTTAGACACATTGTAAACTGTTTAGAGGTTTATTCCATCTGAATCTGCCTTATTGTGAATCTATAATCCTTCTCTGACATGGAGAGATTTTAAACTGCTAAACTGCCATGTTTAGGACAGAAGTGGCAGCCTTGGCTGCTGATTCCACCAACTTCAGCTTTCCCACATAGCAGGGGTAATCCACTGCCAGCTCTGGAAGCCATGCTCTCTGTTGAGTCTGTGAGTCCATGCCTCCATCCAGCAATGTGTAGCTCAGAATCCTCCTCCTCCTCCTCCTCCTCCTCCTCCTCCTCCTCCTCCTCTTCTTCTTCTTCTTTCTTTTTTCTACTAGCAAAAACTAAATCTACCATACAATGTGCTGTGTGGCTTGGAGACACCACTGTGTACTAAGGCGGGAATCCACCATGCTGCTTAGCTCATGCTGGCTGGTGACCAGCTCCATCTAACAGGCAGCTATTGGGAAATGAGTCTCTATACTGCTACTGTCATGAGACTGTGAGTCTAGGAATCCTGGTGTGGCTCTGTTTCTGTGAATTCAGAATCTTTAAACTTTCTTAAGCCTGTGTGGATCAATGCTGAAGGTGAGCGCCAAAGGTAGCTGGAAGTTTTCCCATGTCTTGCCCATCCTGCAGCCACTCAGACAAGTAAACCTACAGAGGCTTATATTACTTAAAAACTGTATGGCCTAATAGCTCAGGCTTCTTGCTAGATAGCTCTTATAACTTAACCCATTTCTGTTAATATATAAGTTGCCACTGACCTTGGCTTACCAGTATTTTCACATCTTGCTTCTTCTGGTGGTGCTGGTGTCTCCTGTCTCTTCCCTTCCTCTTCCCAGCATTCTTCTAATCTGCTTGCCCTGCCTATACTTTCTGCCCGACTAATGGCAAATCAGCATTTTATTTATCAACCAATCAGAGCAACATATATTCACATGCATACAGAAAGAGATCCCACAGCAAGTGCCCTTTAATAATCATTTTATTTTAAGCAATTAATTGCAACTTCAATTTCTAACAGTTGTCAGCCTTTTAGAAATATCTTTTAGAAACTTAGAGTCTTTTAGAAATATCATATTTTTTATTGAAGATTCAATTAGCCTTCCTAATAAATTGATATTTTTTATCAATCACAATCTCCACTTACTGATATCTATTTGCTAAAAGCTATTGACTGACTAATAGAACTTTGGAATAGATTTTTTATTAGAATGGAGCAGAAAAAAATTGGAAAAAATCAATAGAACACATCTCTGTGTTTTGTTCTGTCATTAATAACCCTGTCTTTTCTTAGAAAGAACATACCTGTGGGTTTTGCTTGTTCATCTTTATTTTCCCAATCTTAAAAATTATCACTATAGTCTAATTGAGGACAAAATCACACTCACGACTAAACGTTAACATATACCTCTCTTCCCTTTCCATTTTTTATTTGACATTTACCATATGTCCAACAGTTTAGTTGTTTTCATCATTGATAGTGATTTTAAAAACCTGGTTCTTGGAATAAAGTATCATCATTCCCCTATCATCAACTAAAATTCTCAGGATTCAAGCATATCCTATTGAATCAAATGCTCTGTGCTAGGTCCAACAGTATTCAGATGAATAAATCTACCTGTGGTATTGATGAATATTAAACATAAGAACCTTTGTTCTATACCCTTAAAATGAAGTTCTAAAGGCTTGCCCCAATTTTTACTTAAGGGGAGTACATAAATAGTCTAAAGAAAATGCTCTCATGCTCATTCACAGAAAAATAAATTGGCATCCTACAATGTTCCTTGTCATCCTCTACATAAAAATATATAAAGCAATTTATGAATACTGAGATTTTAGGTGAGACTTCTAGTCCCCCTACTGTGGTCCAGAAATTGTGCCACATAAGCTTGACTGAATGCACGAGACCCCAAGAAGGAGAACTGCATTGAATGCCAGTTTCCCATCATAAGATATTTTCATTGGTTAGGTACATGTTCTCATTCCTGAGGAGAAGCTGCCATTTCCTAAATTATGAAATATCAGAGTTTCATTGTTAGAGTACCCATTTCAGATAAACTAGGGGTTTAGAGATAGACAAAAGCCCTCTCTGTGAGACATGGCAGCAGGTGGTGAGAGCAATAACTTGTGACCTGAAATAAAGGCAACACAGAATTTGAGGTTCCCAAGGCAGCTTGGACATAGAAGAAAGGTTCCTGAAGCAAAGAAAAGAAAAGCTCAATGCTCTGCACTTTGCATCTAGAAGCAACTTTACAAGTTATATACTTCTGAGAGTGAAAGACTAGAAGCTGTAGAGGTCACAGAAATGTAGAAGGGAGACTTTAGCAGACAATAGATATAGGGGCAAGAAAAAACTGAGTTCACAATGTAACAAGAAGGATGGGCTCCAGTGAGAAGTACCCCCCCCCCGGGTGGTATTAGAATGATACCAGTAATCCATGAAGAAGCAAATATTATTAGAACAAGCTGCACAAACTCCAACCCAACCTGACTCAGCTCACACTTTGATAATACTCTCCACACAGATAGTCTCCATGTAGGCTGCATATCAGCAGATATGGTCATTTCTGACTGAAAAGGTAAAGTTTCAATAAGTTCCCACATATGATATTTTCCCTGAGTGAAAATTACCAAAGTTATAAATAAACTGAAAAACAAGTAAACAACATAAATAGACTCAGACATGCAGAGGTTTGAATTATAACAAAATATTTTTAAGAAGGAATCTTAGTAGAAAAATTGAAGGCATTGAAATATTTTACTCAAAGAAAACACAGAAATAAACAGAAATATCATTTCAATGTATCATTTTAATAATATAATATCTTACTCAAAGTAAACACAGAAAAAACAGAAATATTATTTCAATGTATCATTTTAATAACATAATTGACATAGCAAATATATTATTAAATTACTGGGTAATATCATAGGGATTTGTCAGACACCTACCAAGTTCAAAAAGAAATACAAGGGAGGAAAAAAAACTATTATTGGATTCTCTAAATAAGAGAGTTATAGAGGACAGCAGAAAGGATATGTATATGATAATGATCATAATTTATTAAATAAAAATGTATTAAAATAGAAAGAGATCAGTCATTAAAATGTAGGGTAAAACAGCTATTTATTTCAAACATCTGTGTCAAGACAAAACATCTACAAAAGTACAGGCATAAGAAATGCATTTCCTTGCTGGGCGGTGGTGGCGCACACCTTTAATCCCAGCAATCGGGAGGCAGAGCCAGGCGGATCTCTGTGAGTTCGAGGCCAGCCTGGGCTACCAAGTGAGTTCCAAGAAAGGCGCAAAGCTACACAAGAGAAACCCTGTCTCGAAAGACCAAAAAAGAAAAAAGAAAAAAGAAAAAAAAAGAAATGCATTTCCTAAAGTGTAAAATTCAAAACCATTTGTAATTAGAACTCCATTTTAAAATCTATCATTTGATTTTAAGTTATTTCAAAATTACTTTATAGAAAAGTATTGAAATGATAGAGACAGCAAAGGTCAAAATGGAAAAGGTAAACACATGAGAAAATTAAAGGATCACAGTTGGTGACAAAACAGTATTCAAGCTTATAAGGATCTTATGGAAATTGAAAAAGTATTAATTCATATTAAGTTTCATTAGAATTATATTCATAAGAATGATAAAGTATACACACAGGAATATGGAATCAGAGAAATTTAATTAATGTCTTTCAGAGGCTTACTTGCTAAGGATGAAGTAAATCAAAGTATATTCTAAATTATATATATTAAAACTGGATTTTATGACTTCAGTGAAATTAAGCTAAAAAGATGATTAGCATATCTGCATCCTATTCACTACACACTTGAGAGTGTGTGCTTTACTTTTCCTTCACTCTCCAGCAGCCCTTACTGTGGAAGGGAACTTGTCTTCCTCACTGATAATTAGTCATATTGAAGAAGCAGGAAATGGTGTATAGGAGGGTTTGGAGAGAGGAATGGGAATAGAGGAATGTGATTATATTATAATCTCACAAATACAATTTGAAAAAAGATTCTTCTTTCTCTTTCAAAACACTAGTCCCAACACATTATGTTCTGAGAGCCTACTTCTTCTCTACCTCCCTTCTTATGTGATAATATTAATTAGTAGAGTTGAGATTATCATCTATTCACTGATAACTTTTGATTCGTATTGTTTTAACATAATATTTTTTGATTCTTTGGGAATTTCACATCATGTACCCCAAACCACTCATTTCCCAGTCCCTTCATATTTGTCCTTCACCATTGCAGCATCCACCTACCAAAAAAAAAAAAAGAAAATTAAACGAAAAATTAAAACCAAACCAACCAACCAACCAGACAAACAAAAATCACTTTGTTCCTCTGCCTTTCCCACTTTTCATTCCTCTCGGTAGCATCAAGAGCTTCACCGTGTCATCATGCAGTATATGCCTTTGTCCTATCAGCTTTGCTTGCCAATGTGCATTGCAGTGAGTCATTGGTCTGGTTCAAAGCCTCTGGTTTTTAGTATACTGTAGATGAATTTCTAAACAGTCTTATTCAATAAGAAACACAGAGCCAAATACAGGGGTGAACACAGTAGAGATCAGAGCAATAGTTGCTAACTAACCTTAGCTCACCACGTCGTAGTAGCTTCCCAAGAGAGGCTCTTTCTGTCTAACCTGCACCTTTATTGCCTTGCTGTTCTGCCTTCTCATTGGCTCTTAACCCAGCCACCTCACTTCCTTGTCACCGTCTCTCTATACAGACCTCCAGGTCTCTATGGTTGGTATTGGGATTAAAGGCATGTGTCACCATGCTTGGCTGTGTCCTTGAACACACAGAGACTCTGCCTGCCATGTGATAGGATTAAGGGCATGTGCCACAACTGCCTGACTTCTGGCTATGACCTCTGATCTCCAGGCAAACTTTATTTATTAACATAAAAATAAAATATCACATTTCAGCATAAATAAAATATCACCACAGTATACCATCATCACTTGACCCTCACCAAAACTCCTCTTGGATATCTTGTGGCTGCCCCGAGTCATGGATATGCTTTGGGCGTCATTCAGTAGGACATGCGTCAGTAGGTCATAGGCAAGTTAGAAGTGAGGGTGGGCCAACTCAAGGCCCTAAATGTGGACCTGGATGGTCGTAGAGCTGGTCATACCTGGCTGCTGCCCCTCAGCCTATGTGTGCAGTGGAGCCAGCTGTCCTATGCTCATGTCACCAGGGGCCATCTCTCCCAAGGTCAGGAGGCCAGCTCTCCTGTGAGGGTCAGAGACAGCTCTCTTCCTGCAGTGTCCAGCAAAGGGCAGAGCCAGCTTTCCTAGGGCCAATGCAGGGCAGGGTTGGCAGCCTGGCCCTCAGATTTCATCATGCATGGTTCTTATGGCCCCATGTGGTAACACAAGCCACAGACAACACAGACTCCAGCTACAGCAGGACCATGGACCCAGACATGGCTCTGAGCAACAGTTCTGGCCAGATGCCACCATGGCCTCTATAGACAGATCAGTATGGCTCTGGTGACAGCATGGCTCTTAGACACCAACATGGTCTCGGGTGTCTGATCAGACCACAGGCATCCTAACTGCTCTTGGTGGTAACAGGAGCCATATATGTCAACTCAGACCCTGGCATGGTCCTCAGCAGCAGCCAGGCCTGCCTGGATGTCACCATGGCCCCAGGTGGCAGGGCAGGCCACTCAGATCCACATGGCCCCAGGGGGTGGCCCAGGCCCCACGTATCTGCATGGCCTTCGGTGGTAACAGAAGCCATGTACATCAGCATAGACCCTGGCTGCAGTAAGGCTAAGGATGTACACATGACCCTAAGCTGTGGTTCTGGACTAGACATCATCATGGCCACAGGTAGCAGTGCAGGCCACCCAGATTGACATGGAACCAGCTATGGCAGGGCTCTAGGACACCAACATGGCCACAGGTGGTGGTCCAGACTTGGGCAACAAAGGCCATGGCAACATGAGCCATGGGCATTAACTCAGACCCTGGCTGCAGGAGAACCACAGTCTCAGACATGGTCCTTGGCAGCAGTCTGGCCCTGGGTGGCAAGCAGGCTACCCCTATCATCCTGTTTCTCAACGCCTTTGTGCCATCCATTCTACCACCACACATTTGCTCATCACGAGGTGCTGAGTGGGCAGTGAATGTCTTCAGCCAGCTGAGACCTTGTGGACACAGGCTGGCCTATGGGTGGCTTCAACCCACCTGAGCCAAGTGATAACTTGATTCTTACCTAATTCCCTCATAAATATCTTTCAAAGACTCACATGCTAGGATGAAGTAAATCAGAGTGTATTTTAAATGATAGATATTAAAATCATTAATTTCTGACTTCAGCGAAATGAACTTAAAATTAAAAAGACCCATATATCCAAATTCATTTCTGTAGCTAACGGTGTTCCTCAGAACTTTTCTATCTCAGAAGTTAGCACCAGTTACTGAGCTAGAATTGTTGCTGCTGCTAGGTTGCTCATGCCTCAATAGACAGGGCAAATGGATAACACTAATTGAACTCAAGTGGTTGATAACAATAACAATAACAACAGCAGCAAAAGCCCCATTTATTTCTTAACTTTTTCAAACCTCAGATCTGAAATCATCTCTTGGAGACACCTTTGCTAGCCAGTCATCTGAAACAGCTCCTTTCTCTCCCTCTTTTTTACCATAATTCACTCTGTTTTATGTTTTTCTTAGTATTTAACATGACTTCACACTACATACACTTAATTCGATAAAGTTGTCTTTTTTCTTTCTCCCATACTGAAGTGACTCTATACTAATAAGCTACATAAGTACTGGTGACATGTTACTGCCCTGGCCGTATTTGATGAACCAGTAGATAGACTCAGCAGTTCTGATTAGTGGCAAAGCCAGTAGGAGGGAAAGCATAGCAGTTGACATATGTAATGTGAAAGATAAAATAATTAAAGTTAGCCTTATGAGAATATGTTTATGACCAAAAGCATTTCTACTAAAACAAACAAACAAACAAACAAACAAACAAAAACAAAACAAAAAAACAAAAAAAATTACAAAACAAAAATCTCACAAAACAGAAAGAATAAAAGAGCATGCTGTTAAAATAATTAAATGTGGATTATACTAACTTTTTGTGAAATGAAAATTTAAAATTCCAACAATTGGTCTGTAACTGGAATCAAATGATAAAGCTTGTATAATATAAAACAAGCACCCTAACTTAGTTTAAAAGGCTAAGTGTTTCTCACTAATATGTTTTCAGTGTGTCACATAAAACATGTCCACACAACATTCATAACTGGGCTTGGTCTAGGGATACCTAGCATCCTGGGGACAGGATTCATCACTATTGAGTGAAAAATATTCAAACTGTTTTTGTGGTACCAACAAGCATTAGAACATGCTCCTTTGACCAACAAAACCTTCATAGTGTCATTCTTTAAGCACTTCCCGGATGAATAAAGACTCTAAAGGCACCCAGACTCCTTACATTGCCCTGTATTGTTATTACTTCCCTAAAACTTCTTGTATATTAAAGTGCACCTATAGCTAACCAAAGTTTATTAATTTTTCAAACAGCACATTTTCCTTATTTGTACCAAATATTTATCTTTTCTAATTTTCTTACTATTGCCTGAACTGAATATTTCTTTTATTTTATATTAACAAATCATATTTCACTTTTGACTCTATAATAATTGTAATCTGTCACTTAATTTAAGAAGTTACTAAGTATTTTACTATAATCACAATACCAATACTGCATTGATCATACATTTAAAAATAACATTAATTTAACCATGTATGTCCATTATCCTACCGGACCATTTGTTTGGCTCAGAATACAAACACTACGCTTCCATCTATTTCCTTTTAACTTTGTTTTAGTCTGTGGTTGACCTCCCTTATCTGGCCATTTTCTTTGCAGTTTAGTTTGTGAAAAAGCATTCTACTCATTTAATAGAGTTTTAAATAACCTTGATTTTGTTTCCCTTTTATTTTTGTATCTTGAAAATTATTTACATTTTTTGATTACTCACACACATTAATTCCCTTTTAATCTTGTAAGATTAATTTGTCAGCAATGTAAGGGTACTCTAATGAAACACATAATATCTGTACTGGGATATTTTTATCAATGAAATTTAGTGCCCCTTAATTCTTTTGAGGAGAAAATGAGTATGTAACTATATCATTTTTATTCATTTGTCAGCTGGAATTCTTTTGTGATGAAAACCTAGTACTCATTATTTCTTGAGCAGAAAAGTAAATCTGTGAGAAATTGATTTCCCACTTTTTTTCATTGGTGACAGAATTCAGTTCTTTTCACTTATGAGACCATCATTCTCATTTTCTGGCAGCTTGTTTTTGTATTTTTGTTTTCAGCTTTGCACAGCATCCACTGCTCATGGCCCCCTTCTTCCTCATACAAAGACTGTATCATGAAGTTAAGTCCTCAGGCCTCATCTGCTTGTGGTCTATGGGAAAAGTTTGATCCCTCTCAGGACTCAATGATTAGACTTGTTCCATTCAAATAACCCAGGGCAGTCCTTCCACCCTCCAGGCAAGCCCTTAGCCTTATCTGATAGCCACAATTCATGCATAGGCTTAAGGATTTGTTATGAACATCTTTAGAACGAATTAATTTATCTACCAAAGAATTATAGATGCCATATTCATTAATAAATTATTTCAAAATCTAATTCATTATTACATAACAATTTATTGTGTCATGTTCGATATTAGTTTATTTTCTAAACTCAGATGTTGTATTTCATCTTACCACAAATAAAAATCAATAAAAGCATATAATTTCAACAGATACATTGAAAGCATTTGGTAATATTCAACTTTAACTCATAATATTACTACAAACAAGATAGAAAGAAGCTGTATTTTGTTTTCAGAGATAAGAACTCCAAGCTCTTTCCCCAGGCAAAAATATGCTAACCTGCTAAGCAATGCTGCTTGCCCAGGGACTCCTTTGAATAATGTAGGTTATCTGTGGAAAATGGGGGGAGTACTAAAGTTACATATATGTTTCTGTGTGTTCATATTTACAGGCATTTTGTGCTGTGAGATGGTCTTTCTGTATGCTGTGAATAAGTGTTGCTACCATTGGTTAATAAAGAAGCTGCTTTGGCCTATGGCAAGACAGATTAGAGCCAGGCAGGAAATACAGGCAAAGATACAGGGAGGAGAAAGGCAGAGTCAGGGAGGATGCTGCAGGCCACCAGGGGAGCAAGCTGTAATGGATCACAGGTAAAGCCATGAGACACATGGCGATACATAGATTAATAGAAATGGGTTAATTTAAGATAAACAAGCTAGTTAGCAATAAACCTGAGCCATCAGCCAAATAGTTTGTAATTAATATAAGCCTCTGTGTGATTATTTAGAACCAAGCAGCTTCGGGACATAAGAAAACTTCCGGCTACAATCTTGGCTGTTTGTGTTGAAAATATGAAAAGAATTCATGATAACTGCTACTACAACTACTACATGTATTTACAGACCTCAGAAGATAAAATTAGTTAAATAAAAATTCAATTATATACTATATTTAACATTCAAAATGAATGTCTTCTTAATTTATACAATGGTATCAACACAGTGGGATTCTTAATGCTATATTTAACAGAACATATACGTGTAAGTACAGTATTAGCTATAGGCCTTTATGAAAGCAATTAAGAAAACCTGAACTTTTCTCAAATGATGTCTCAATATTTATGGATCATAAGGAAAATCTATAGATTTAACATAGTCCTTGTGAAATTCTAGGAGATGTTTTAATTTAAGTGGGATACATCAACTGATGATAGCATAAATTTAATTTTCAAAGGGCTTTATAATGAAAATCAAGAGACAAGATTAACATTAGGAAACAGAATATATAAAATATAGAATATATAAAATATATAAAAACAAAATCTCGGTATTTTTATCAATGAAGTAGTTGCTAACTTCTTATGTAAAATATGAATGGAATCTGCTATATTAAACTCATAATTTTCTGTTAAAGTAACTTTTAGTTAATATCCACATTTATTTTAAGTATTATTTTTCATAAATTAATTTATTTTGAGTGTGGTGGTGTGTGTCTATGCATGTGTCATAAGTGTTTGGAAGTCATAGGATGACTTGGGGAAAATATGTTCTCTTTCACTAGGTAAGTTCTTCAGGATGAATTCAAGTTCTCAGTCTTGGTAGCAAGCACCCTTACCTGGTTAGCCATCTCCCTGGCCTCACGTACTTTAATTTTATATTCTTCAAATAAATAATATAATTTAAAGAAGCACATTGATACTACTACTTTTATTGGACAGATACAGTTTTTAAAGATGGACAATAAATACCAAAGGAAGCAGGAGCACAGCAAATTATATACATAAGGTATTTTATTTTTCAGTATGTAAAATGATATAAACAGTTCACGAATCAGTTTTGCAATTTATAATAAAGGATCCAACAACCAGATAACTACATAGTTACTCAATAATGAGCTAAATATAAAATGGACAAAGGTGCATTATCTTGAGTATTTTTGCATTGAAGTTCATTGGGGAGCTAGTCTGTAATTCTCTATGTTGGGTCTTCATGTCACTTTACATAGTTTGGATATCAGAGTAACTGTGGTCTTATAAAATGAATTTGGCAGTTACTTCTGTTTCTATTTTGTGGAGTATTTTGAGAAGTTTTTGGCATTAACTATTCTTTGAAAATCTAATAGAAATCTGCACTAAAACCATCTGGCCCTGGAATTTTTTGGTCAGCAGACTTTTGCTTACTGTTTCTATTTTACCGGGGGTTAAAAGTCTATTAAATTGGCAGTCTGATCTTGACTTAATTTGTTAGGTGGTATATATTGAAAGAATTATCCATTTCTTTTAGTTTGTTTTTAATTTGGTGGAGTACAGATGGGGGTGGGTGGGACTGAAACAGGAGAATCAGGTTGGGAGGGGAAATGAATGAGGGGAGAGTCAGCTAGAATTGTGGGTCATTTGAGATGTGATATGAAATTTTAGTGTAGTGGACACTTCCTAAATTACATGAAGGCAATCCTAATGAAATCTCCAAGTAATAGGGGAGATGGAGTCCCAGTTGGACATCTTGAAGATTAATTAGTTATAGTTGAAGATTAGTTAGTTATAGTTGAAGATTAATTAGGATAGAAAGTGAATTAGATACATTTTGGACTTACCAAAATAGGATAGATAATGGAATTATTTTCTTTGATTTGTCAAATACAAATGGACTAGACATTGTTTAGGTATTTATTACTTGTATATATTATATATAGTTATTGTACTTTTGTATATAGTTTTTCTTTTGTTAGTTATAACCTTTTGCTTTTTTGCTTTTTATTAAAATAGAAAAGGGGAAATATGGTGGTATTTTATTTGTACTGAAATGTGATTTTAATTGTATGTTAATAAATAAAGTTGCCTGGGGGTCAGAGCTATTAGAGCCATAGTAACAGCGTGGTGGTGGTGGTGCATGCCTTTAATCCCAGCACTTGGTAGACAGAGCTAGGTGAGTCTCTGTGTGTTCAGGGATACAGCCAGCATTGGAGACACACACCTTTAGGACCTGGAAGGCTGTACTTACAGTCAGTGACGAGGCAGTCACATGTTTGGGTTTACAACCAATGAGAAGGCAAAACAGAAAGACTATTTAAGAAAAACACACAGGAAGTAGCTCTCTTTTGGAGACGTAGGACCACCTCAGGAGGAAGGGTGAGGTTTTAGCTCTGAGCTCTGACCTCTTGGCTTTCTCTTTTACATCGGTTCTGTGTTTCTTATTTAATAAGATGGTTGGTTACATCTACAATATCTCTAAAACATGTCACCAAATAAACCTCCCAGTACAGGAAATGGGTTACATCCAGTTGAGGGGAATCCCTAAACAACCCAGGCTGATACTAAACCAGTAGGTTGCTTTCCATAAACTGACAAGGCCCTATTCTTGAAGACAACATTCACACAACTAATTGAACATGAATAGGTCAAGCTGGTTCCTACCCAGAATCTTCACCCCTACATTGTGGTGTCTTTGAATGGGCCTCTGATATTTATCCCCTCTCTTGGGTTCTTTACTCTGTTCAATTTTTTTAATTTTATAATTTGATTTAATTTTACATATCAGCCATGGATTCCCCTGTCCTTCCTCCTCCTGCCCTCCCCCCAGTGCACTCCTCCATTCCCATCTCTTCCAGGGCAAGGACTTCCCTGGGGATTCAGCTCAACCTGGTAGATTCAGTCCAGGCCGGTCCAGTCCCTTCCTCCCAGGCTGAACAAAGTATCCCTGCATAGGTTCCAATCAGCCAGCTCATGCACTAAGGACCAGTCCTGGTCCCACTGCCTGGGTGTCTCCCAAACAGTTCAAGCTAATCAACTGTTTCACTTATGCAGAGGGCCTGATCCAGTTGGGGGCTCCTCAGCTATTGGTTTTCTTGTTCAACTTTGATGTAATTAATTTTGATTTAACTTATATTTTGCTTTGTTTTGTTTTATTTTTATCTCTTAGAATCTTGTTCTTATCTAATGAGACAGAAAGGGAATGAGTCTGGATTGGAGAAAATGTGAGGAGTAACTTGGGTGAATAGAGGGAGGGTAAAGTGTAATCAAGATATATCATATTATAAAAGAATTTATTTTTCAATTCAAGGGAGGAAATGTGCTTTATTATAACAACTCCAAACATGAAAGAAATAAAAACTACATCAGCAGGCAAATAGATGAAAAGATATAAAGAATCAATGTATTTATACAATCAACATAGTCAGCAATAAAGTATGAATTTGTAAATGTCAAAAAGTTCTGGAACCATGAAACTGTATTTAATTGTATTCCACCATATAACTTATTGTTATGAAGTCCAAAAATAGAAAAAATTAATTAATATATATTAATTACCAGTGAGTATGTTAGTTGTGGAAGACATGTAAGTACTAGAAAATGTCATGAAGACATTGTCACTGATGGATACACCTGTATCTTGACTAGATGAGAATATTTGTTGTCAAATGTGATCAATTTCAAGTGTTATAATATCTGCTTGAAAAAGAGCATATATATTGCATATAATTGATAAATCAAAAATTGTTTCCAAAATTTAAAGACATATAAATTATAAAAGCAAAATGTATTTAAAAAATAAATTGCAACCTAAATGCCATTAAGGATTTAGCATTGTATTTTGACATAAGACTAACTTTGAATTAAGAAAAATATTCTTTGTAAAGAATGTTAGATAGACTATTGGCAATAGTCGAGAGGGTGCCTGAGCTGGCATACTCTGATGATTGGATGGCTGAATACCCTAACTGTCATCATAGAATCTTCATCCAGTGACTGATGGAAAAAGATGCAGAGATCCACTGCCAGGTCACAGGTGGAGCTCAAGGAGTCCAATAGATAAGAGAGAGGAGGGATTCTATGAGCAAGGGACATTGGGAAAAAGTACAGAGATGGCTAGCTAAACTATTGGAAACACATGAACTGTGGACTAGGCCCTCGAAATAAGCAAGACAGTTGTTTAGCTTGAAATGTATGAGGGTGCCCCAGGCAGTGGGATCCAGACTTGTCTCTAGTTCATGAGCTGGCTTTTTGGAACCTAGTGTCTATGCTGAAACACTTTGTGCAGCCTTGGTGCAGGAAGAAGGGGCTTGGACCTGCCTGAACTGAATGTATCAGGCTCTGCTGACTCCGCATGGGAGTCCTTGCCTTGGAGGAGGTGGGAATGAGGGGTGGGTTGGGGGGAAAGGTTGGCAAGTGGGAGGAGGGAGAACAGGGGAATCTGTGGTTGGTATATAAAAGGAATAGAAAATTTCTTTTTTTTTTTTTGGTTTTTCGAGACAGGGTTTCTCTGCGTAGCTTTGCGCCTTTCCTGGAGCTCACTTGGTAGCCCAGGCTGGCCTCGAACTCACAGAGATCCACCTGGCTCTGCCTCCCGAGTGCTGGGATTAAAGGCGTGCGCCACCACCGCCCGGCCGGAATAGAAAATTTCTTAATAAAAAATTTATTTTAAAAAGAAAGTTAACATGCTTATGACTAAAATTTCATAACACTAGCAATTTGTTTTTAAATAATTTTACAATGAGGCAACTGACTGTGTACATAAATAAATATGGCCAGCTACTATTAAGGCAGACAGATTGCATTATAACTCTCTATAGGCTGTATATTATTCCCTTAGATGATTGAAAATTTCCAGAATAACAAACAACTTTAAGTGTGAGTTATTTTATAATAATGGATGAAGAAAATGGTAGATATTTTCTAATAGTCTCCATCTGTTTTAAAGAGAAGTTTCCTTCAAGAGGGGAGAAGACCACCATCATCTGTGATATAAGGCCATATGTTTATAGATTTTTATTAGAGATTATGCTGGTTTAGTCAATTATTGGTTGTAGATTTTTCAATAATAACTATGACTTCACTAATACTGAGTAGTTTGCTAAGTTTCCAGTATGAAGGATGTTTTCCCATTTATTTAGTGGTATTTAAGAACAATTAGAGAACTATTGATTATAACTAAGGTGTGGGTAACACTACTGCACCCTCAGTGTGATCAGGCTGTGCAGATGGTTGATGTGTGATCTGTACGCAAGACAGCTGGACGGGATTATGGGTTGTTTCCCTCCTTTAGAAGCATGGATGGTACATTCCACAACTAACCAAATCCCACAGAGCCCAGTCCCAATGGACATAATCCCAGATCTCAGGGAACTTAGTAGAGGTGGGGTCAAAATGATTGTATGAACTAGAGGTCAAAGAGTTTGCTATTAATTGTGTCTCCTTGTAATAATGCTATACCTGTAAGTCTCATCAATTTAGCTGACAAACATGAGATGAACAAGGATGACATCAGTGCACATGACAAAGTGGACAGGGAAAAGCCCATGAGGTCTTAGCTTTACATAGAGAACTGTAGGCAACAGAGGAAAGCTGGTAGCAGGAGAGGTGGTTTCCCCAGGGAAGAGTACACCAGTTAGTCCTCCAGGGACAAACCCGAACACATTCATACAAGTACCATTATATATATAGTATTATATCATTATATCATATTTATGAATATACAAGTTTATATGTGAACATGTATGTATACAATAACAATTTGTGAGAAAAAAAAAGGCCATGAATTTAAAGGACACTGAGAAGAGTTGTATGGGAGTATTTTGGGGGGAGGAAATGTAATTCTATTACAATCTGAAAAACTGGAAAAATATAAAAGAAAGAAAAAGGTAGGTACTCTTTAGCATTTCTTTTTACTTATGAGTATGTGATTACCTGAGTTTATGTGCACCTCATGAGTGCATGAGAGTGCATGTAGATGTCAGCTGAGAATTTGGGGGTCACCAGGTGCTGGAGTCACAGAAAGCATTATTTGATTTTTAACATTATAATTACATCATTCCAGCCTCTGTCTCCTTATTGAAAACAGTTCTATCTTTTAAATGCTTGACTTCTGATTCTTTAATTGCTGTTTTGAATCATATGTGACTGGAACTGAACACAGGCTTCCAGAAGAGCAGCGATCACTCTCAGTTGCCAAGTCTTGCCTCCAACTGTCCTCCCACTTTCTAGTTTCAAATGCAAAAAAGATAGAACAGAGTTAGAAGATAACCTGTCACCATTTTAATTAAATTTTCGACATCATGCTCACAAAGGAAAGAAGATAAAGAAAGTAAATTAATAGTTACTGACTGTCAAAAGGTAATAAGTTTTGAATCTAAATAATTACATAATTATTTTGGATTTCTACATACTTCTTTAGATTATAAGTTTTCACCAATCTTTTGATTAAAAGAGCAATTCTACAATATCACAGAAAAGAAAGAACTTGCAACGTTACTTTAATATAATATATTTTTAACATTCAGTAGGATTTAAATTAAAAACACATACTAAACTTTTTAATCTTGGTAAAACATACAACCTTATTTTTTTATTTATATGAAACATTAAATTAATAGGCAATACATTTTTACAATATTGATGAGGTTCAAGAATATTAAATTATGTAAGTAAGACACCTTCAAAAGTAACATGCTGTATATTTTCTTTAAGGAAACCTCATGGACAGAGTTATATTGATGAGGTCATAGTGATATTTGAACACGTTAAGTACATTCCATCCCTCATCAGATCCTTTGATCCTCGCCTGGAAAGATAAACTTGTAACAGGAAGAACTCTGCACTTTTACAATCTCATTGTATATTTCACATTTCATATTTCTTGAAAAGAATTTCCTTACAAATTTTCATTATTTCAACCTCTTTTCTACCTTTCATATTCCCTTTTGTATAATCAGTTCATTTTCATCTACAAAAATAGGTTGATGAATTTGTTTTCATAAGAGACACTGCCATTTTATGGTGCTGTATTCACTTTTATAGAAGCCACATTATAAACATTAGATAAAATCAACTTCCTCAAGAACAGTGGTTCTCAACCTTCCTAATGCTATGACCCTTTAATACAGCTTCTCATGTTGTGGTGAAGCCCAAATACAGAATTATTTTTGTTGATAGTTCATAACAGTATTTTTGCTACTTTCATGACTTGTAATGTAAATATCTGTGTTTTCTGATTGTCTTATTCAATGCCTGTTAAAGAACTATTCAACTCCCCACCCACCACCACCAAAGGGTCATGACCAAGAGATTGAGAACTGCTGCTCTAGGAAGATAGAAAGCTTGAGCTGTTGAAAATTACCTATTCAAACTAAAATGTTTCAGAGAAGGGACATTTAACCATTATTTCCACTAGACAGTCAATGAAAGTATCTGTGAGTATAATTTAGAAGAATGAGAAGTACATAAGAAACAAGGTGCATAGCAAATGAAACTGTAAAATATCTGAAACATTAAGAAATATTGTTATTAAATCTTTCTCACCTCAGAGAAAAATACTGTGCTACTTTGAAGCAATGGAATATGTTTTAGCAAGAAGAACATACATGCTTTCAAACTTGAAAACACATTAGTTTAAATAAATTTTACTGAATGAAATAAGTTACTCTGGTGCAATTCTAATTGCAGTCAGGAAACGGCAAAAGGATACAGACAGTAATCTTTAGTGGTTGCAACGGCATAAAGGAAGGAAAGGGGGATAGGTAGGTGAAACAACTTTTTATACATTAAAATGCTGCACATATCAATCTGCATTTTGGAAATTAAACCATGCAACACAGTGAATCTTGATGTAGATTATAGACATCCTTCAATAAAATTAATTATTATTGGCTACTTAGTTTTAACAAATACATTATATTAGTATGGGTTTGGTTTTTAGCTACAAACAAGCACACACACACACACACACACACACACACAGAGACAGACAGACAAACAGACAGACAGACAGAATGGTAGAATGACAGTGGAAGAATTAGATGGAAAAGAATAGGATTTGACTTGAGAAGATTCTATGTCTTTACAGAATTCTTAAACAATAAGAAAAAATTGCAATTTTATCTTAACACAGAATAGCTCTCATCAAGAAAACAATAACAAATGCTGGTACAGATATGTGGAACTGGAAACTCTCATTTACAGTGTGTGGGAATGTAAATTGGCATTGTGGCCATGGAAACCAGTATGCTAAATTAGAAGTCTATACATCTCAGTTATACCATACCATTCCTTGCTGTATAACATAAGACTCTCAAGTCACCATACTATGGATACTTACACCTATACATTTATTGTATCAGTATTCACTATAGCTAGGTTATGGAACCAGGATAGATGCCTTTCAACAGATGTATGCGTATATGTGTTCTTATTCAGTGGTAAGGAATTAAATAATAGTATTTGCATAAAATAAATGGAACAGGAATATAATACTAATGATTTTTCTTGAATTACATAAGTAAAAGAATATATAAATGTTATATATTTATGATAGATTACATTTTAGTAATATTAATATATTTTAGTAATATTAATATATTTAAGTAATATTACTATATTTAAGTAATATTAATATATTATTTAATATATATTACATTAACAGAATATATATAAATAGATATATCTGCATAATCCTTACAATATATTATATATGTATTCTATTTAGCACCTAAATATTACTCCATCATTCATATTTGTTCAAATCTCCTGATTGCCACAATAGAGAAATTTTTTCTCTGTGAAAACTTCCCTCTTTTGAGTCAGTATGGTCCATTTAGACTGTCAAGGAGCCCCCTACACTCAAGTAAATAGAAAACTATGGTAACCATGTGATATAGCCACTAGACACATGTGCAGTGATCCAGAGCTCCTAATTTGAATTTAAGATGATATGAGATAGACAATTTTTAATAATTTGCTAGAATAATAAAGCCCAAGGCTAACAGTAACTATAAATAATTGATGAGTTTTAATAACAGCAATACTTAAATAGGGAACATTTTCTTTCCATACAAATTAGCAATAAAATGCATCTTAAATGTATTGAAATGCTACTAGGTTTATATGCAGAGATTTCCAAGCCGCGTTTGAATTTTTACTTGTGTACAACAGTTTCTAAAAGCTGCCCTGGTGGCTGTATGTCTTAGGAATGCAGCTGGCTTTCTGGTAAATCAATTTGCGTCAGCTGTGCAGTGCAGCGTTTCAGCAGCATAATCCAGACTGACTTCTCCAAATAATACTTACTCTGACAACACTTTCAAAGTGGCAAGATAGCTTGGAAAAGTACAGAATTGTCTCGAGATACCATATCTCCCAGCAGAATTCAAAATGCTATTGCAAAACTGACAAAATAGAAGCCAAATTGTAATGTGATCTAGTAGGCAGCTAAGGTATTTCACTCCACGACAAAATTCCTTATCTCAATGCCCAATAGAAAATCATAGAGTTCAGCAACACTCCTAGGTCTGATTGGGAAATGCAGAATAAATATGGGATTAGTGAATAATATGCTCTAATTTTGTTAAACATAAAATGTCATTCTTATTTAATTTGTGGAGGTAGAGAGAAATGTTGGAGAAAGTGTATTTAGTACCAATTGAAAAATGTATTTGTGATATAGCTATTCATTTATTTAACGTGAGAGTAAAAATAAGGAGTTTCATACAGTTCTACTAAGCAAAGTGGAAACTGGTTTGGGGCATACAGATAATTAATTTTGTTACTGTTCAAACACACATGCAATTTATTATTTAGACACAAAATTGTATGTTTGTCTTGGTAAATTACACTTGTTCTTTAGTTCAGAATGCTCAGGTTATAAGTCTCCATCCTTTGGGGAAGGCAGAGATTGGGGAGAAGGGTCTCAAAATCACTGTGTAAGACTTAAATAAGAGATTGCATCCCCAGTTGCAGGTTAGCAGGCAAGACTCCCATGGGCAGGCCTTTCCACCACCACCCCCACTGGAACCTGCAATCTACAAGTCCCACTCTGTCCCTCAAACCCACCCAATCCTTGTGACTTCAGCAGCCCCCTGAGACACAAACACTGCCATTGCTGATTGGACCAGGAGTGGCTCCCTGAGACAGACATGATTTGTACTGATTAGAGAAAGAGATGGATAGATGCCAGTGCAATAATACTTTCACAACATAAAGAACAATATGGTACCACCAGAACCTAGCCATTCTACTACAGCAAGACCTGAACATCACAACATAGAAGCAGCAGAAGAAAACAACATTAAAATTGACTTTATGAAGATGATAGAGGTCTTTAAAAGGAAATAAAAAAATATTTTAAAGAAATCTAGGGAAAGACAAGAAAAAAATGTAAGAAATCAATAAATTCCTTAAAGAAAGTCAAGAAAAGCAAGAAAAAGCAATCAAACAGGTGAAGGAAACAGTTCGCGACTTGAAAATTGAAATAGAGGCAATAAAGAAGACAGAAACTGAAGGAATGCTGGAAATTGAAAATCTGAGTAAATGAACAAGAACTACAGATGCAAGCATAACCAACAGAATTTAATTAAGAGATGGAAGAGAGAATCTCTGCCATTGAAGATACAATAGAGGAAATAGATTCACCAGTCAAAGAAAACATTAAAGCCAACAAAGTGATAACATAAAACATCCAGGAAATCTGTGACACCATGAAAAGACCAAACCTAAAAATAATAGGGCCAGGAGAAGAAGAATGTCAGCTCAAAGACAGAAAATATATTCAGCAAAATCATAGAAGGAAACTTTCCCAACATAAAGAAGACTGGTAACTGGAGAATGCTGACAGATCTGAAGCCATTAATAAAGTAGTTCAACCTATGGGATACCTATAGAATGGGATTCTCCTGCATTCTCCTTTACCGAAAGAATGGCCTATTATAGTTATTGATTTAAAAGACTGTTTCTTTACAAGAAAAGGATAGTGAAAAATTTTCCTTCATAGTACCTAATTATAATAATTCCCTGCCAGTCAAGAGATATCAATGGAAAGCCTTCCCACAGGGAACGTTAAATAGCCCTACCCTGTGCCAATATTTTGTACAAACATCATTGGAAATAATTCATGCAAATTTTCCACAATCTATAATTTGTTATTATATGGATGATATCTTAATAGCTGATCCAAAGTTAGGTATCTTAGAAAACATGTTTGAAAAAGTAAAGAAAGTTTTGCCTTGTTGGAGAATACAAATTAATCCCCCAAAATACAAGGAGGAGATTCTATTAATTACTTAGGATATAAGAGGTCTACAAAATATTAGACACTAAAAGGTACAACTCAGGAGAGATCCATGGAAGAGTCTTAATGATTTTCAAAAATTGCTAGGAAGCATTTCCAACTTACATACTATCATTGGAATACCTAAAGATGGAATAGTAAATTTGGCATACCCTACAAGGGGACAAGGACTTAAATAGCCCAGGAGAATTATCAGGTAAAGCTGAGAGGCCCCTAGTAGAAAAGAAAATAAGAGAAGCTCGTGTGGATGGTGTGAATCCGGAACTTAACTGTAGTCTAGTAATATTCTCCTATGGACACTCCCCCACAGGGATTTTGATGCAGAGGGAAGATACTATATTGGAATCGATATTTCTACCACATAAACTGAGTAAGAAACTAAAGACTTAGTGGAAAAGATCTCTGACTTGTTTCTAAAAGGAAAATTAAGACTTCGTCAGTTGAGAGGAATGGATCTATCAGAAATTGCAGTACCTTTAACTAATGGGGAAATTTCTCTTTCTGGAAAGATAATGAATACTGGCAACGAGCCTGCAGTAACTTTTTGGAAGAGATTAACAATTGTTATGCCAAAAGCAAGAAAATAGAATTCATAAAAGGAACTGAATGGGTCCTTCCTCACATTGTATGGCAAAAACCAGTGCCTGGAGTCACCACATTCCATACTGATTCAATTAAATCAGGAAAGGCAGGATATAAATCAGGAGACTTAAGTAAAGTGGTTCATAGCCACTACAATTCTATAAAAAAGACATAACGGTATGCCATACTTATGGTACTAATGGACTTCATGGAACCCCTCAATATATTCACTGACTCAATATGCAGAGAGAGTTGTTTTACATATTAAAACTGCTGATTATTCCTGATAATACAGAATTTACCTGACTTCTTTATACAATTACAGGAAATCATTAGAAATAGGGAACATCCTACAATTTACTATATAATACACATCAGATCCCATACAGGTCTGCCAGGTCCTCTAGCACAAGGTAATGATGAGATTGATCAGTTATTAATAGGTAATGTGCTAGAAGCCTCAAAATTTCATAAGAAACAACATGTAAATAGCAAACTTTTGAAAAAAGGATTTTTCCATTACTTGGCAACAAGCCAAGGAAATTGTTAAAAAAAAAAATATGTCCTACTTGTTCCTTCTATAATTAAACTCCATTACCTGCAGGAAGCAATCCTAAAAGTATACAAAGAAATGTAATTTGGCAGATATATGCCTTTTATTTTGCAGAATATGGAAAATTAAAATATGTATGCCACACCATTGACATCTACTCAGGATTTCAATGGGCAACTCCTGTGAGTTCTGAAAAAGCTGATTTTGTGATTACACACTTATTAGAAGTTATAGCCATTGTGGGAATACTTGTACAAATTAAGACTGACAATGCTCCAGCATATGTCTTAAATAAAATGAGACAGTTTTTTGCTTATTACAATATAAAGCATATTACAGGTATACCACACAATCCCACAGGCCAAGCAGTCATAGAAAGACCTAATCGAACTTTAAGGGATATACTAAATAAACAGAAAAAGGTAACATTGACCCCTAGAAATACATTACATAATGTTGTATTAACCTTGAGCTTTCTAAGTGCTGATGAAAAGTAACAACAGCCGCAAAGAGATGTTGAACATCAGTAAAAACTCCTGAGCTGAACCAATCGCTTTACTTCAAAGATGGGTTGACTTCAGAATGGAAACCAGGGTACCTCCTACACTGGGGAAAGTGTTTTCCTTTTGTTTCAGCAGGAGAAGAAAAGCTATGGATACATACAAAATTAATAAAAATTCAACTCGAACAGGAGAAACCTTGATGAGAAGTAGTAGCTCATCCACTGATTAATGACTCTACAAATGTAAGAAAAACTCAACAAGGAAGGGTTAGGACAGGGTTCTGTTTTTTGTCTTTACAAGAAATATAAATACCCATTTTCAGGAAATTTTCAGGCCTTGGACACTTAGATGACTACAGCAGAAAACAAAGACCTATTTTTAACAATGTACACTACTGGGTAATACATCACTGCCTAACATCATTATCTCTTTAACTTTAGAATAGTTGTGGTCCAGATTCAATTATAAATCAAGTTAGTTTTAGAATTGGAATGTGTCTCTCTCCTTTTCTAAACTCAAGCATATTGCTAAAAGAAAAATTAGGAGATTCTATTTCATATCAGAAAAGTCAACTAATGTGAGACAGAAGAAAACCAATAATCTAGGGGTCATTGTTGCCAAAACTATTTCTCTCCATGCTTATTTTTGATTTCTGGGAATCTTTCATCATATTTTACATCATCCTAAAACCTAAACTTTCCATTTTGATATTAATAATGTTCAAGTTTTCAACAGTAAAAGATAAGTCCTTCTAATAGCAATCTCTGAAGTCTCCAGAAGGAAGAGGAGGCCCTACAACAGTGACTCTACACAGTGCAGAATGATGCCATTACACCTAAGAGTATTACTCAATGATCAGGCTTGGACTGAAACCTCTTAAGAACAGTTCTAAGATGAGATGGTTCATCATACTATACTTGTAGCCAGAATCTCAGGCAACCTTACTCATTAGTCTGAGACCGGCTGAAGACTCTATAGCTAGTCCTATTGAGACCAAACTATCTAAGTTCTCTTACAGGACCCCACAGAGGTACCATCACCCTCTAAACAGCAGGAAGCAACTCTAAGAAAATGACTCCCCGTCTCCCAAAGATTCAATTTTCTCAGGGATAAGGATAAATGGTTATAAGGTTGGGTGGAAAACAAAAATAATCAGTATTCTCCTTAAGAAAAGAAAAAGGGGAATGGATAGGTATGGTATATTAAGGTAGTTCTTTGTGTCTACTAGTAAAAAATCTAGCAAGTTTTCAGCCTTGGATAATTTGCACTGATATGAATTCTTATATATTGATACAAATGTAAACTATTTTTATATTCCTATTTAAGATAATTTGTATATTGATACAAATGCAAAACTATATTTGTCCTATTGTACATATATTCCTACTCCTATTGGAAATATTTTGTATATTGTTACAAATGTAAAATTATATTTGTCATACTGTATGTATAATCTACTTCTGTTTAGGATATTTTGTATATTGATATATATTAATGATTGTTGTCATTGCATATTGCACTATACATTTCTAACTCTGTCTAAGATATTTTCTCTATTGTCACAATTTTGAGGTCATTGTCCTTTTACTGTACATATGTTTGCTGTGGGATGGTCTGTATGTCAAATTGCTCTGATTGGTCAATAAATAAAACACTGGTTGGCCAGTGGCCAGGCAGGAAGTAGGTGGGACAAGGAGAGAGGAGAATTCTGGGAAGTGGAAGGCTGATGCGGAGAGACACTGCAGCCGCCACCATGACCAGCAGCATGTGAAGACGCCGGTAAGCCACCAGCCACGTGGCAAGGTATAGATTTATGGAAATGGTTAATTTAAGATAAAAGAACAGTTAGCAAGAAGCCTGCCACGGCCATACAGTTTGTAAGCAATATAAGTCTCTGTGTTTACTTGGTTGGGTCTGAGCGGCTGTGGGACTGGCGGGTGACAAAGATTTGTCCTGACTGTGGGCAAAGCAGGAAAACTCTAGCTACATATGTTCACAGATTATTTACCTTGTTCTGTGAAGCCTTAGTCCTTAGGGTATTTAGGTAGATAAGATATACAGATTTATAGTCAGCCATGCTTGTCATTTCTATAGTTATATTAGTTAGGTTGTCCAGGTTTATAGATATATAGGTTAGATGGATAGGTAATCTTCAAACACATCATGGACTTAGATAATATGGCATTTAAATATTTTGATAGCTTATGATTCTGTTGACATGGGACACAATTACTCCTGACAGCATGGATCTCATCCTCAGACAATGTTGGGCTGCTGAGACACTCCGTTTGGAAGTTTGTCTTCTTGGCACAAAATGGCCTGCTGGGCAAAGAACTGCCCTTTCCTTGAATGCTGACAATATGAATGCTGTCCTTTCTGGAGGAACAGGACACAAGGAAAAGCAACTACTGGATTCTGCAAAGGCAGGATAAGATGATCTTTCAAAATTCCTGCTTCTGATAATGGTCAGTCAGATAGTCTAGGCCTGTAGCCAAATTTGATGCCCCAATGATGCTGAGAAACTTTAGCTTACTGTCCAGGATGCCAGCTGTCTCTCTATTCTTCCAAGATTTTGGAATATTGCTTGCATGCATTTCCCATTTGCTCAGGTATTATTATATTCCTTCTAAGGTCTTTAATGTGGTTGAAGACAAATAGTTACAGTTACAATCTTCTTGTGTCTTAGCTAGAACATATTAAGTACTAGATTCCAATCCTTCAGGATAGAACAGCTTTTGGAATAATCTCTGTAACATGCCTTTTACCTATGTTCTGAACATCTCTGAACTTTAGTATGTGTCTCTTGTTTGATGTTGTTCTTGTTTATGTTGTTACCTTTTATTTCTCCTGCACTATACTAGATGATCATTCCTATTGTATATAGTTTTGCATTAGGTTAGAACTTTCCTATTTTGAGAAAAGGGAGAAATGTAGTGTGTAGCTGTTCAAGCTATGACCTTGAAGCACTGTGTTTAGAATAGTGTCTAAAAAGACACAGGCTAACAGAATGGACACAAAAACAAGACCCATCATTCTGCTGCATACAAGAAACATACTTCAACTCCAAAGAAAGACAGAGTAAAGAGTTGGGAAAAGTCTTGTCAATCAGATGGACCTAAGAAGCAAGCAGATGTAGCTATGCTAGTATCTAACAAAACAGACTTCAAACTAAAATTAATCAAAAAAGATAGAGAAGGGCATTGTATATTCATCAGAGAAAAAAGACCATCAAAATGAAGTCTCAATTCTGAACATTTATGCCCCAAATACAAGGGTACCCACATATGTAAAAGAAACATTACTAAAGCTTAAATTGCACATCAAACCCCACACACTAATAATAAGAGACTTCAATACCCCACTCTCACCAATGGACAGGTATGCTAGACAGAAACTTAACAGAGAAATAAGGCAGCTCACATATGTTATGACTCAAATTGACTTAATAAACATCTCCAGAACATTCTACCTTCTTTTCAGCACCACATAGAACCTTCTCTAAAATAGATCACATACTTGGTCATAAAGCAAATCTCAACAGATACAAAAATTTGGAATAACCGCCTGTATTTTATCGGACCATCATGGCTTAAAGTTAGAATTCAACAACAAAACAAATCACAGAGAGTTTACAAACTCATAGAAACTGAATAATGTTTAACTTAATCACCACTGGGTCAAGGAAGAAATAAAGAAACTAAAGAATTCCTAGAATTCAGTGAAAATGAATGTACAACATACCCCAACTTACAGGACACTATTTAAGCAGTACTAAGAGGAAAGTTCATGCTCTAAATGCCTACATAAAGAAGTTGGAGAAATCTCACACTAGTGACTTAACAACACACCTAAAACTCTAGAAGTAAAAGAAGGAAACTCACCTAGGAGGAGTACATGCCAGGAAATAATCAAATTGAGGGCTGAAATCAGAACAATTGAATCAAACAGACAAGTATAAAGAATCAATGAAACAAAGATTTGATTCTTTGAGAAAATGAACAAGATAGACAAACCTTTATCCAAATTAACCAAAAAGACAGAGAGAAAATATCCAAATTAATAAAATCATAAATGAAACGGGAGACATAACAACAGACAATGAGGAGATCCAGAGAATCATCAGGTCATACTTCAAAAACCTGTACTCCACTAAATTGGAAAATCTAAAAGAAATGGATAATTTTCTGGATATCTACCACATACCCAATTTAATTCAACACCAGTTAAACAATTTAAATAGACCTATAACTCTTAAGTAAACAGAAGCAGTTATTAAAAGTCTCCCAACCACAAAAGAAACAAACAAACAAAACCAGGGCCAAATAATTTCAAAGCAGAATTCTACCAGAAATGTAAAAAAGAACTAATACTAATACTCCTCAAATTATTTCATATAATAGAAACAGAAGGAACATTGCCCAACTCTGTATATATGACTACAGTTACCCTGACACTAAAACCACACAAAGATGCTACAAAGAAAGAGAATTACAGATCAGTTTCCCTCATGAATATTGATGCAAAAATACTCAACAAAAATACTGGTAAAATGAATCAAAGAACACACAAATCATCCACCATGATCAAGTAGGCTTCATTCCAGAGATGCAGGGATTGTTCAACATATAAAAATCCATCAATGTAATTTATCATATAAACAAACTGAAAGAAAAGAAAATATGATCATCTCACTAGATGCTGAAAAAAAATCTTTGACAAAATCCAATACCCCTTCAAGACAAAAGTCTTGGAGAGATCAGGAATACAAGAAATATACCTCATCATAGTAAAAGCAATTTACACCAAGCCAACAGCCAACATCAAATTAAATGGGGAGAAACTCAAAGTGATTTCACTAAAATCAGGTACAAGACAAGGATATTCACTCTCCCTGTATCTACTCAATATAGTACTGAAAATTCTGGCTAGAGTAATAAGACAACAAAAGGAGATTAAGGAGTTACAAATTAGAAAGGAAGAAGTCAAACTTTTGCTATTTGCAGATGATATAATATATATATCATATATATATATATATATATATATATATATATATCCCTAAAAATTCTACCACAGAACTCCTACAACTGATAAATACCTTCATAATGTTCAGGGATACAAGATTAAATCAAAAAAGTCAGTAGCCATCATATATACATATGATAAATGGACTGAGAAAGAAATCAGAGAAACATCACCCTTTACAATAGACACAAATAATATAAAATACCTGAGGTAACTCTAACCAAACAAAGTTCCTACAAGCTTGGTTTAGTTGCCTCTATACATTTCCCCATCATGATCTTGACCCCCCTTGCTTATACAATCCCTCCTCCCTCTATTTGACTGGGCTCCTGGAGCTTGGCCTGGTGCTTGGCTGTGGATTTCTGCATCTGCTTCCATCAGTTACTGCATGAAGGCTCTATGGTGACAGAGTATTCACCAATCTGATTACTAGGGTAGGCCAGTTCAGGCACCCTCTTCACTGTTGCTAGTAGTCTAAGCTGGGGTCATCCTTGTGGATTCCTGGGAATTTCCCTAGCACCAGTTTCTCCCTAACCCCATAGCAACAAGTAATTCTACTGAGCTGTGACACATATGAACTATAACAATGACTACCATGACACCATTATCCTAAGGGTGCAGTAGTTGAACTCTTATGTTGTTGGTAACCAACAGCTCTGTAATTAGATTTAAGACCTGACCTTCAAAGAAAAAGGGACATTATGCCTGGTACTGGAAACCTAGCCAACTATTCAGGACGAGTAAAGTCATGGATCGTGGAGGAGATCCTACAACCACCACTTTACTAAATAAGCAGATGTCCTTACGATATTCTAAATTTTTGTCCTTATACCAACAGATATGTGTAGTACTCACTTCTCATCCAGAAAATTTTCTTTTCAGTGGATTATAGAAAAGCCATAATCAATAAAAATGCAGATGTGTAGAGCCTAGTCCCAAACAACTCCGATACCTAAGGCTCAGAAAACATTGTAGAAGAGTGCAGAAAGCTTCTTCAACTAGAGGGTCCTGGAGTTTGCTATAAGATTGTATGTTTAGATTCTTTGCAAATTTACTAATGATGTATAAAGTGTATAACATAAACCTTAAAAAAGAAAACAATCATTAAATATTTAAAATGTATTTTATTTAAGTAAAACAAATATAATTATCTTCTAAATGTAGTGACTTCCTGAAAAACTGAATAAACTATTACTTCCTTTTTAAACAATTACATCATAACAGGTAAAAGTAGTGAGATTTTATTGAAAAAAATACTGTTTTGCATACAGACTGAAATTTTTGAAACATAAATGTTATTAAAACATTGTTTAGATAAGGCAGGTTAATTTTAATTGAAAATAGATATTTTTCATACAATTTATTTTGATTATGGTTTCCCCTCTCACAACTCATCCCAGTTCCTCACCAAGTTCCCACCTAACTAAATGCACACCCTTTCCTTTTCTCTCTTAGAGGAACACAAGCAGGCATCCAAGAATAATAATACAATATATGATAAAATAAAGACAAATCTGAAGAGGATGAAACAAGCTACCAGGGGGAACAAATATCCAAGGAAAAGGCATCTGCATAACACATATAGATGCAGAGATACAGAAATCCCATGGTATTCTCCAGATCTACCTGAAATATGTATGACAGTGGGATATAACCAGGGATACAAAACATGTCACTAGAGGTAAATAATGTTCTATTTTCCTAAGCCTGTGTTGTGTAATGGAATCAGGATTCATTATTATGTCAGCATTGTTAGGCAATAATTGACATTTTTACTTTATTTTTATAAAGCTGGAAATATTTCTACTATTGAAACTGGCAAATGTTGCCAGCTTGCTACAATGAACCCCCACTGTGAGATAATATTGATTTGAAGATCCAAGATGCTCCAGGAACTGGAGTTAAAATATGTTTGAGAGGTCCAGAAACTGCAGTTAAAAGGCATTTCTACTTACTATATCCAGATCATTTTCTTTTACATGTTATAATTTATTTGTATAAATAAAATCTATTTGAGACCTATAAGTTCTTCTTAAGGAACTTACTACATAATGAGTGCAAATTTCAATCAAGATACCCAATAAGTAGATGAAAGGTAGATGTACAGTAGAAAAGTAGACTAATGACATGATTAAAGAAACCAGCTAGCTACTGTGAATAGGCTTGGGGGCACTAAAAATCATACATAATAAGTGAAGCATGCAAATTATAAAATTTAATATACTGAGGTATTATTAAATGTGTCAGGATGGAAAACTTGATAGAAAAATAAACATAGACGTCTGGTAATATGGTATAAATGCAAATAACACAATCAACTCTTTCCTGAGAGTAAATGGTAAGGTACTGCAGACTCACATTTGATATGCTTTAAGCTTCAGTGCAGAAGGGTTAGGTGTGAGATGTGGGGGCTTAGAACTAATGGACTTCCTGCTAGTTCTTTGCAGAGTTTTCTTATATTGCTGTGTTTATACATTTCCCCTAAGAGCATATTCTAATCACATGTTGAAGTGCTATTCTGGGGGAATATTGCCTGTAACATGAATCTTAAAAGGTCTTATTAATAAAAACAAACTCAGGAGCCAGGTATTGGGGTGAACGCTGAAAGATCAGAGAAACAGAACAAGCCACAGTTAACCTCACCTCGCCAATTCCTCAGCTGATCTTGTTTCCTCAAACTGGAAGCCTCTGTGTCCTCATCTGAATGGATCTCAGCTGAACTGTGCTGCTCAAAAGCCTAAAAGCTTATTTAACAAGGCTCTAGTTCCTGGTCCTCATGCTTATATACCTTTTTGTTTCCTGCCATCACTTCCTGAGATTAAAGGCCTGAGTCACTATGCCTGGCTGTTTCCAGTGTGGCTTTGAACCCACAGAGATCCAAGTGGATCTCTCCCTCTGGAATGCTAGGATTAAAGGCGTGGGTGCCACCATTTTCTGGTCTCTAGGTATATCTAGTGGCTGTTCTGTTCTCTCACCCCAAATAAGTTTATTAGGGTGCACAATATATTGGGGAATGCAATATCACCACAATTGCCAGGTACAGCCAAGCTTAGACGAGCTTCTATTACATAGCTACGCTAGTTTAGCTCCTTTCATCCAGGCAGTATCATGTCCACCTCTCTTAGATGAAACCAGAAAACTGATTAATAACTGGAGAAAGAGCTTTGTTGCCCAGCAGCAAACCAGCTCTTGACTATGATCTGAATTTTTTTTTCTGTTAAAATTCTTTTTGATAACTTTGTCATTCCTATTTTGATGTTTTTTCCCCAATACAGCATTTATGAGCTAGAATTAGATGAGACCACAATGGTGAGACTTCCCCATCGCCCCCAGTGATGGAACCAATGATTTATAAGACAAATTCATTTAACTCTCTTGTTCGTACTTTCCTTACCCCTATTCTTTCTCTTTCCTCCCTTCCATATAAGAACACAATGAAAAAGCCCCACAGAATCAGCTAACTTGGGCTTATAGGGGCTCACAGAGAATGAACTCCTAATCAGAAAGCTTGCATGGGACAGATCTAGGCCCTCTGCACATATGTTACAGGTGTTTAGCTTGGTCTCCTTGTGGGACTCCTAACAGTGGGAGCAGGTGTTGTCTCTGACTCTGTTACCTGCTTTTGGGACCTTTTCCTTGTACTGGTTACCTCATCCAGCCTTAATAGGAGAGGAGGTTCCAGCCTTACTGCAACTTGACCTGCCATGGCTGCCTGATACCCATGGGAGCCCCGCCCTTTTATGAAGAAAAAGGAGGAGGAGGGGGCAGGTTAGCAGAGGTTGTGTGGAGGGACTGAAGGGACTGGGAGGAGAGGAGGGAGAGAGGGGAAACTTTAAACCAGTTGGAAAAAAGAAATTCATTTAGTAATAAAAGGAGAACACAACAATAAAGAAGTTATCTATTTTCAAGGAAGGGAGTTGTTAAACAACCTAAGCATGCTAACACCTTGTCCTATACCATCAGCCTAAAGAACTGTAGGAAATACTTTTTCTCTGTTTAGTCTGACAAGTCCATGGCATTTCATTAAGTTGATCTCCGGAAACAGGTATACTGTCTGAAGTTCATATCCAATTAAGTATGATATCTGTTACAAATTTTTTCTGCTCATCATACCTCTTCTCTACTTTTCCCTTGATTTTAGACTTTATAAAAGTACTGCTCTTACTGAGAAATAACACATGAGACTTGTTTTAAACACACAGAGAATTTATATCTTGGCAGATATCTGTTTTTGGATTTATTTGGATGACAAGATTTTTAGTATATTAACAAATATGTATCAACTGGGATTTTATGTTATAATTATTCAAGCTTTCTCACATTAAATTCTTTTCTTTCCTTTATTCTATGTTTGTTTTGATTGATTATAATTATACGACTGTATGGCGGTTACTTTTTAAGTCTGCTCAAAACAGAATATGCTTTCAACTGCTGAGCCATCACTCCAGCATCACTGACATAGTACTATTCATGTACTCTCAGTGAGGGTCTTTGAATAGGTGTGAAAACAAAGGAGGATAATTTACTCTTATGTAGTTTTATTATAAAACATATGAGAGATATTATATATATCTGGAAATTTGGAACAAATTTATTTTTAAATTAGAATAGTAAAAGTCTTTATAAAATTTTAAAATATGCCATTATAAAACTATATAATTTTATAATTTATATTAATGATAATTTTTTACAGTATACTTTTCCAGAAATGTGTTTTATGTAAGCTTTCTAATTTATTAGTGTATAAAACCAAATTTCTGGGCTGGGAAGTGGTGGTATATTCCTTTAATCCCAGCACTCAGGAGGTAGAGGAGGAGAATCCCTGTGAGTTTGAGGCCAGCCTGGTCCATAGGGTGAGTTTCAGGACAGCCAAGGCTACACAGAGAAACTCTGTCTAGAAAAACAAAAATACAAAACAAAACAAAACAAAACAAATATCCTTTCAAATATGCATGTTTTTGACCTTTGCTCTATAGAATTCTGTATTATTCCCATGCTTTTATCTTTTCAACATTGTCAAATATATTTTAATATGACTTGATAGTATACTTTTTTCTTGTTTTATATTTATTAATTTATGATGTTATCTTTATTGTTCTTGTCACTTAACTCTCATTTTTATTAATTTGAGTGAGGTATTTGTCTTATTTCAATTTGTTTTTCAAGGGATGTTTTTCAAAGAATTTGTTTTCAGCCTATGTTTGTGAGAACGTGCATTTTAACTTTCTCTTTCATACTATCTGTATATTGGTAAAAACTATGTCTTAATATAAAATCATTTCATAGTCTTAATTATGCAAAGCCCATCTGACTCCAGCCTCCCACACACCTCTATTGTTTTGTTTTTAAATTTAACTTTTAATTTTTTGAGCATTTTTCATGTAGGATGTATGTTTGTGAGTGCGTGTGTGCGTGCGTGCGTGTGTGTGTGTGTGTGTGTGTGTGTGTGTGTGTGTGTGTATCTGTGTGTATAGCCATCTCTCTAACATATGAAATATACATGGTGATGTCTTGGACCTTCAGCGGAACCTGTCAGCTGACAAATTTGGCACTAGAATTAAGCTCTCAGTTAATGCTGTCCATAGCTGTAATTCACAGACTTTCTAAGACAAAAGGGATTGTCAGGAAGAGCGAGGTTTTGAAATGTGGGCTGCGTTCCCTGGTTATAATGAACAACATTTAGTAGTAAGAGTGAATCATTTACATAACAAAAAAACTTAATTTACTTGATACAGTCTTTTAGACAAGCAGCTGAGAAGCAGAGAAGTCAGGAAGAGAACATTCAAAGACTGACTGGTTTCAGTGTGATTGTTGAAACCTTAAAGGAAAGTGGGAACAAAATGAATTGGATGCAGTAGATAAAACAAAAAATTCTGTTAAATTGTGGTATGAGCCTTAATAAGATTTTCATCAGTGAGAATGTAAAGGTCAGAAAATATGTTTAATGTATGCATGGCTAAGACAGAATATTTCTGAAATTTAGAGGCTTCAATGGGGTTAATTTAGCTGAGATTTATAAAATATAGATAAGAAATGTGCAGGAAAAGATTCTTTTCTATTCCCTTGCACACTGTAGAGTAAACATAAAGGAGACAGGTTGCTGGGTGAGTAAATGTTGATGTGTATCATCTGACTCTCTAAGCATAGAATTTTCTATTTGGAAATGTTCTGGGGTTAAAGAAGAAGTCATAGTTCTTAGCAAAGTATTCTTTGATCAAGATGAAGACATGCATTTATCTGTAAAATCCATTTGACCCTCAGAAAAATTTATAAGGGCATGTAACAGACCATTTCAATGAGACAGAATCTTTTTGAGTACCATCTTTGATGACCCTTTGAATTGACATTTAGAGATTCTGTTATGCCATCATGTGATGTCCTGCAGGAGCCTCATACAGGGCCCAGAATGGAGAATGGCTCTGAAAAGCAAAATATGCCCATGTGGTTTTTCATTACTGGAATGTAGTAAAATTTGTTTTATAAAAATTACATAAGATACTTAGCCAAGTGGTAGTGGCACACGCCTTTAATCCCAACACTTGGGAGGCAGAGACAAGTGGATCTTTGTGAGTTCGAGGCCAGTCTGGTCTACAGAGTGAGATCCAGGAAAGGCATAAAGCTACAGAGAAACCCTGTCTCAAAAAACCAAAAAAAAAAAAAAATACATAAGATACTTAAAGGGCTTAGAGAATCTTGCACAGAAAAATAACTGCAACAACAGATATAAAAGGTCTGTAGATCACTGAAGTTTAAAAAGCCGACTGTACTTTGAAGACATTCATGTTTATGGGAAAGAAGGAGGAGTTAGTGAATAGAGACAACAGGTAAGCCGGTGGAAGAAAGAGCCACAGAGGTTATACCCAGAGAGCAGTTATAAGTTTTAATAACAAATGTGCCACCTGAATTTAAGATGTCCTATACAGCAGGGACATCAGTGACTCTTGTTTCAGACAGTTCACTCTAGTTGCCCTGTGTTTCTAACTCTGTGGATGTGTAAATGTGCAAATGAAAACTGTAATCCTTCACTGTTTATTTAGCAGAACAAATGTATCAGAAAAGACAGGGGCTCCACAGCTCCAATTCTCCACTGGGTAGATGAATCGAGGAAAGTCACTGTTGAATTGGTTCTTGGTTTATGGGGAAATATTTCAGTCCTTAAAACTATACAAGACACATGCCCTTTATTAGACTGAAGAAATTTTATTTTCTGATAGAACATACCTGGAATTGGAATTTTGTCAAGGATTTACATCCTGCATGCATGATTAATTCAGAGATAGAAGACAGAGTTATGTCCTCCTCAGTTAATTCTTCATTGAGTTGTAATTATTTGTCTTTTCTCAGTTTTAAAGTTTAAGCTTAGATTCCCTAATATGAGGGGGAAAAAACTTTGTTTTTTCAATCCTGAATAAAAATTTATTTGCAAAAATTATCCATATGCAATTTGTGCAATGCTGAAATAGAATAGCCTAATTTTTATTTTTAATTTTAAAAATTCATAGAATATATTTGATCACATTATTGTCCTTCCCCAATTTCTCCAGCTTCCTTCCCAAGCCAAGCTTTATGTTCTCCCTCTTAAAATAACTGAAACTAAAACCAAAAGCAAAGAACAAAAAGTACATACAATAAAAGCCAGGAATTCCAATACGTGTTAGATAAGTATCCCTGAGTACAAGTACTTGACCAGGTTGTGGTTGATATACCTAGTGTCACTACATTGAAGAAAACTGATTTTCTCACTCTCAGCAGGTATGAATGGTAAGTAGCTTTTTAGCTAGAAATGAGTACTCATAGCCCCCAACATTTCTCCATGCTATAATTTTTTCTGGCTTGAACTTTCCATTTATCTCTTTATAATATTGTATTGTATTTCTTCCTTCTTTAAAAGACCTCCTCTTTCCACTGGCCACTACTAGCTCTATAACTTAAGCTAAAAAGCAAAAATCCACATATAATGGAAAACATGCAATGCTTATCATATGATTTGTCTTATTCTGGATAATTTACATTTACATTTACATCCAAATTTCATAGTTTCATTTTATTCTTAACAGCTGAACAATATTCCAATTTGTGGAGACTATATATATATATATATATATATATATATATATATATCACTTTCATTATCCACTTATCAGTTGATGGGCAATGAGACTGTTTCCAGTGTCTAGATATTATGAACAGAGACATAATGAACATGAACGAACAAGCAATCTCTGTAGCAAGATTCTGAGTCCTTTGGTATATGACTAAGAATGATATAGCTGGATCTTAAGGTTGACCGATTCTCAGCTTTCTGAGAAATCTCCACACTGATTTCCCTAGTGGCTGTATCAGTTTGAACTTCCATCAGCAATGAATAAGCGTTCTCCTTTCCACACATCCTCACCAGCATGAACTGTCATTTATTTTATTGATTTGGCCATTCTGACCAGAGTAAGATGAAATCTCACAGTACTTTTAATTTCATTTCCCTGGTGGCTAAGGATGTTGAACACTTTTTAAGTGTTTCTCATCCATAATGTTTCATCTTTTGAAAAACTTTTAGTTCTATATGCCAGTTGTAAATTTTATTTCCTTACTTGATATTTTCGTTAGTCTATTATATATTATAAACATTATATATGTATTAGATGTATAATTGATAAAGGCCATTTCCCACTCTGTAGTCACTTTGTTTGAGTGGTGATGTCAATTTTGTGCAAAAGAGTTTAGTTTGATGATGTCTGATTTACTACTGTGTGTCTTAATGCCTGGTCTATTATGGTCCTGTTCAAAAAATCCTGCCCTATGCTGATGAGTTCAAATTTATCCCCCACCTCATTTTTATCAGGTTTAGAATACTTGGTATTATTTCAAGGCCCTTGATCCATTTAGAACTGATTTTGTACAGAGTGATATATATATATATATATATATATATATATATATATATATATATATATATATATATATAAAAAATAGATTATTCTTTCATACAGTACATCCAAGGCCACAGTTTCCCCTTCCTCTACTCCTCCCAACATCCCCTCTTTCTCAGATCCACTATCCTTCAGTTTGCTCTTCAGAAAAGAGTATGTCTCCAAGACATGACAGCATAACAGAACAAAACAAGATACAATGAAACAAGGCAAAAGCCCTCATATATTCTTCCACATGCAGCTGTATGGTTTTAACTACCATCAAGAATTAAAGATGGTGTCTTTTGTCTAGCATGCACTTTGGGCTTCTTTGTCAACAATCATGTATCCATAGGTATGTAACATCATGGCTGGGTCTTCAACTATGTTCCACTAGTCAATGTATCTGTTTCTATGTCAATACCAGGCTGTTTTTATTACTATAGTTCTGAAGTAAACTTGAAATCTGGGATTGTGATACTTCAGAATTTCTTTTATTTTTATGAGTTGTTTGGGCAATCCTGTATTTTTATGTTTTCATGTGTAGTTTAATATTATTTTTTAAAATTCCTGTGAAGAATTATATTGGAATTTTGAAATAATTGCATTAAATTTGTAGACTGCTTTTGGCATGATATCATTTCCATAATATTGATCCTAGGCATCCATAAATATGAGAGATTATGCTGGGTTTCATACTTACTTCAATTTATTTCTTCAATGTCTTAAAAAATGTTGTTATAAAGCCTTGCACTTGCTTGATAAGAGTTATCTCAAGATATCTTTTGAGGCTACTGTGAAATATTTTCCTTTGATTTCTTTCTTGGTCTATTTGTAATTTTTATATATTAAGGCTACTGATTTTGTGAGTTAATTTTATATCTTTTTACATTGCTGAAAGTATTTATCAGCTTTTTAACCTCTCTGGTGGATGCTTTAGTGTAATTATATACATATACATATACATATACATATACATATAGATACATATATGTAATATAATCTTCAATAAAGATACTTTGACTGTTTAATTTTATTATTGTACCTTCTTCATCTCCTTTACCATCCTTGTCTTATTATTCTAGTCTAGTTTGTTGGGGATTAATCTTTTTATATACTGTGAAGATTTGTCACTTAGCTACAGGAGGCTTCCTGAGGAAAGGGAGGAGGCATTGTATGAGTGGGGGTTGGAGGTCAGGTGGGGGTCATGACAGGGAAATCCACAGAGACAGCTGACCAGAGCTCATAGGAGTTCATGGACCCTGGACAAGTAGTTAGGGAGCCTGCACGGAACTGAACTGACCTGGGCCCTGTTCATGTGAGTGACAGTTGTATGGCTTGGTCTGTTTGTAAGGCTCATAGCAGTGAGACCAGGACCTGTCCCTGGTGCTTATCTGACTTTTGGGAACCTGTTCCCCTATGCTGGATTACCTTGCCCAGTAAAGCAGGTATATCTCTCTATAGATAACTCTAAACTAGTTACAGTGTGTTTGAAAGTATGTGTAGGCTTAAGAAAGAGGCTACAGATAGTCATAGAAAAAATAGTTCAAAAATAAAGTCTTTAAAGAAACAGTAAAGTAGCCAGGCGGTGGTGGCGCACGCCTTTAATCCCAGCACTTGGGAGGCAGAGCCAGGCGGATCTCTGTGAGTTCAACGCCAGCCTGGGCTACCAAGTGAGTTCCAGGAAAGTTGCAAAGCTACACAGAGAAACCCTGTCTCAAAAAACCAAAAAAAAAAAAAAAAAAAAAAAAAGAAAGAAACAGTAAAGTAATACAAAGGAAAAAAAAACATGTAAAGATGTGAAATACATAGGAGTGTGCATCCTGTGTGTTGTTGTGTTTATTTTGAATTTTTGAATGCCGATGAGCACAAGGCAGCTGCTAGGAGGCATGAGATTGTAATAGAGACTGCTAAATTGAACCAACCTAGTTATTTTAGGGATACCTTAACTTTAAAGCAGAAGTAAAAAAAAAATATGTTACATTGGGGAAGAGGTTATGCTTTTGTTTCCACAAGAATAAAAGGCTGTGAATTCATTCAAGTTTGATAGAGATCAGGTTTGATCCAAGGAGACCCTCTGAAAATCCTGGATACAGCTATAAAGAAATAAACCTAAAAAGAAAAAAAAACCTGCAAGACAAGGTGATATATATATAACCTGCTCAAACACAGAAAAAAAAATCATCTTTGCTGGCTTGTGTACAATGCACAGTTCATACTTGTGTTAATACTGATATGTATGTTCCCTTTGAAAATAAGTGGAGTATATCAAGGAATTATCATTTACTTTAGATTTTCCAATTTTGGGGAGTACAGATTTTTTTTTAGAGTTGCATCTAGTACTTTATTAAAACTAAAGATTTTGAAAAATAGAGAACATAATCTGATATAATCTGAAAAGAATCAAGCGGCTGAATTGACAGACTGTCTTCTTAGATTTTCTAGGAAGTAATAGTACATTTCAAAAACAAACTAGACTGGTGTGATCATGATTTTTCAATACAAAATTAAAATTGGTAAGGTTTACCAGGTTCTTTCAGTATCTGAGAATTTCCAGCTAATTCTTCAGTCTGCATTTCACATATTTCATCAGATAAATGGTTTTTCTGTTCTTCTTCTACCATTTTCTTCCTTAGATCTGCCTCAGAACAGACTGTCAGTCTGAGCGGCAAATCATCAACTTTCACAAAGTCTTCTTCATCAGACTTTTGACTTATATTCCCAGATTCCACTTCATAGTCATTCACTAACACTGGAGATTCAGTATCAGGACTTACAGCCAGAGAGCTCTCGGGAGTCTCCTGAGCAGATTTCACTTCTTTGACGTTAGGCACTAAGGTTTCACTTGCAGTTAAGGGTAATGGCGTAGGGTCAGGCTGTTTAGATGAATCAGTAGGAGTGAGTGAGTCCTTATGGGTAGTGCTATTTAAAGGTTGTCCATTTTCCAAGATATTGAGATAACAAGGTTTCACAGGATAGCTGCTGTCTTGATCATTCTTACTAGTTGGTTCTTGGTCTGATGGTACAGTTGTGCGGGGAGTACAGATTTTTAAAGTATGATCTGATGTTTCTTTGGTTCCTTGGCATCTGTTTTTATTCTCCCCTCTTTGTTTTTGGTTTTGTTAATGTGTACATTATCTCTCTGAGTCTTTTCATTAGTTTAGTTAAGGGTTTGTCTATCTTGTTGCTTTTCTTAAAGAAGCAACTCTTTGTTTCATTGACTCTTTATATTATTCTGTTTCTATTTTATTAATTTCTATCCTCAATTAGGTTATTTTCTGCTGTACATTTGTCATGGGTGTGCTTGCTTCTTTTTGTTTCAGAGATTTCAGGTGTGCTGTGACATGCCTAGTATAATATCGCTCCAATTTTTTATGAAGTTACTTAGTCCTATGAACTTTTCTGTTACCACTGTTTTCAATGTGTCCCATAAATTGGGTGTGTTGTACATTCATTTTCATTGAATTCTATGGAGTCTTTATTTCTGTTTTGACCCAACAGTCATTCAGTAGAGAGTTGTTCAGTTTCCATTAGTTTGTAGGCTTTCTGTCATTTTTGTTGTTATTGAAATCCTACCTGAATCCATGGTGGTCTGATAGGATGCAGAGATTTATTTCAATTGTCTTGTGTCTGTGGAGACTTGCTTTGAGACTGAGTATGTGGTCAGTTTTGGAGAATATTCTGTGAGATGCTGAGAAGAATGTATATTCTTTTGTGTTTAGGTAAAATGTCTGTAGATATCTGTTAGGTACATTTCATTCATAATGTCTGTTAGCTCTAGAATTATTCTGTTCGTTTTTGTCTGGATGACCTGTTCAGTGGTGAGAGTGGAGTATTGAATTACCTCACTATGGATATACGAGGGTCAATGTGTGATTTGAGCTTTAGTAAAGTTTCTTTCACAAGTGTGTGCCCTTTCAGTTGAAGAATAGACGTTAAGAACTGAAATGTCATGTTTGTAATTTTGCAGTGGGATCTAATCCTCTTGAGTTAAATTTATTAATGATATCTGGTCTTGGCTCTGTTGGGTTTATGTATTTGATTTCACTTATTCCAATCTGTTATGTGGTGAATCAGCAGAGCTATGCTCGGTTTCCAGTATTGGGGCTACTCTGGGTTTCAGAATTCAGACTTTAATGGGTTCAGGATCAGCACAGAAGGTCAGTGGCTGAAGTACTGTTTGGAACTCCTGGTTCAGATGCCAAGCAGTTCCAGGTTGGTCCAGTGGCCTCCACAGACACCCAAACGCATGTGTAGATACCTGCAGAATCACATAAATAAGAAATTAAACATACTTAATTTAAAATATAGAACAAATCGGCCCCATTTCAATTCATACAAATATTGTGAATTCCATAAATATTGGTTGTGTAATCCTTTTGGTCTTCCCTGTTCCAAAACAGTGCTGTGGGATGTTCTGTATGTCCTGTGGGAGCCCTTCTTGGGTTCTTTGTGGCGTTACCCAGCAGGTCCGTATAGAGGATGATTTTGACCATGGGCCTGAGTGCAGGTGTTTGAGATGGTCTGCACTTGGCTGTGCTGGGGGATGGTCTGTATGTCAAGTTGCTCTGATTGGTTAATAAATAAAACCTGATCGGCCGTGGCTAGGCAGGAAAGAGAGGCGGGACTAACAGAGAGGAGAAATAAAAGGACAGGAAGGCAGAAGGACTGGCTGCAGCCGCCACCATGACCAGAGACGCTGCAGCCGCCACCATGACCAGAGACACTGCAGCCGCCGCCATGACCAGCAGCATGTGAAGACGCCAGTAAGCCACCAGCCACATGGCAAGGTATAGATGTATGGAAATGGATCAATTTAAGATAAAAGCACAGTTAGCACACCAGCCATGTGGCGAGGTATAGATTTGTAGAAATGGATTACTTTAAGATATAGATTTATGGAAATGCGTTACTTTAAGCTATAAGAATAGTTAATAAGAAGCCTGCCACGGCCATACAGTTTGAAAGCAATATAAGTCTCTGTGTTCACTTGGTTGGGTCTGAGCGGCTGTGGGACTGGCGGGTGACAAAGATTTGTCCTGACTGTGGGCAAGGCAGGAAAACTCGAGCAACAAAACAGTTTTCCTTTAATAATATTATTTTGATTTATGCTGTCTATAGATTATAGGCAAAATGCTTATGAATTTCTTTATAAAATGTTTGATAAACAATTTTTATATTACTTCTATCATTGGTCAATTTTCTCTTCACTATCTTCCTCCTCCTTCTTCTGTTCCTCTTCCACCTCCATATACTCCTCCTTTTCTGTCCCTCACATTAAGAAATCCTCTGTAACTACATGGAATTTTTCTTGAATATTTATTATTATTATTATTATTCTCTCATTTAATACATCCCCACTGGAGGTGCCCCTGCCTCCACTACTTGGTTTCCCCAACCTCCCCTCTCTCCCAGATGTACTGCTCCCCCATTTCCCTTCAGAAACGAGTAAGGCTCCCAGTATTATGAACTGGACATGACTTCACAAAATACAATAAGACTAGGAATAAGCCCTCATATCAAGACTGGACAACAACATGGACATTTTTAAGCAAAACAAACCATACAGAGAAAGACAAAAAGAATAACAAAGTAACAAAAAATAATAATCTTTAACTCTAGGAAAAAAGACAATGGCAATTGGAAAAGTATAGAGGGTAAAAATAATGTGTAGAGTTGCTATAGGAACACAAGAAATTAAAGCCAAAAATAATTTAGGTAAGTAATCAGAAACGAATTCTCTCTCTCTCTCTCTCTCTCTCTCTCTCTCTCTCTCTCTCTCTCTCTCTCATAAAGGCAGTGAGAACACATTAGCTGGGTATACTCGACAAATTGACATCAGGGGCATAGATCCTCAATACAGCTTTCCAATTACAGATACCTAGGTTTCTTAGAAAACTCATTGATCTTAGGTTTGGCAGGGAAAATATGAGAGCCTGTAGTGGCAGAAAATAAATATATGAACATTCCTGAAAATGTACACATCACAGATACGCCAGAACTGATTTTAGAGAACCAGTCTCCAAAATTCTAATAACTTGAAAAAAACAATTGGTGTATGGCATTCTAACTCCTACTCTTCATGTATATGCTAGTCCAGAGTGATAAAGAAAAAAGAAAAAAAAACTTAAAACTATACCAAACCAAACTAAAAAATAATACTAAAGAAAGTAAAAGTTGAAACAAATCTTTGTTTTGAAGGGATTTCATGAAATAAATGTAGAATGAGTGAATGTAAATGTCATGTTTACTTTGTCACATATGAAACTACTAGAGGCAGCATTGAGAAGGAGAAAGTCTAAAACAAAACCCAATACTTGTGTAGTCTCAAAAGAATTCCCAAGTGTGATAAGTGTAATGGCAAACACAGTTAAAGAAAAGGGATAGATGTGGCACTGTTGATAATCTGATATGTCAGGTTAACTTCACTGACAATGTAAAGTAACATCAGGTAAACCGTGAAACAATGTATTAAGAAGGGCATTGCAGTGTATGAGGGTCTGCCATTTTCTTTACTGGTATACCCACAGATAGTTAATAACTACCCCTGCTCATGCAAGCAGCCATGATTAAACTCAGTGGTAAAAACAAATAAGCAAACAACACAAAGTCACCTATTTGGAGGGGTAATTTCTGGATAAAAGAACAATTTCAGCTGCAAAGTGTAGGTATACTAGATAGCAATTTGAAGGTGAAAATTCAGTATATAGGTATATGAAACTGCCAAAGAATAAATGTAACTGACCAGCAAGAGAATGTTAATGAACTAAGTATAATAAAAAGAATGAAGAACTTGGTTTTTTTAAAGAAAGATCATGATGATGTATGGTGATATTTTATTTGTGCTGAAAGCTAATTTTATTTCTATGTTAATAAAGTTGCCTGGAGATCAGAGCTAAGAGCAAGCCATTAAACAGAAGTCTGGTAGTGGTAGCACACACTCTTAATCCAATCACATGGCAGGCAGAATTTCTGTGTGTTCAAGGACACAGCCAGCATGGTGACACATGCCTTTAATCCCAGTACCAACCATAGCGACCTAGAGTTCTGTATAGATAGGCAATGATGAGGAAGTCATGTGGCTGGGTTTAGAGCCAATGAGAAGGAAGAGAGAAAGGCAATAAAAAGACAGGACACAGGAAGAAGGTCTCTCAGGGGAAGGACAGCATCTAGTGGTAAGATAAGGTGGTCTTAACTCTTGGCTACTGCTCAATCTCTGGGCTTTTAACTCTTTATTTGGCTCTATGTTTATTTAATAAGACCATTTAGAATTACACCTACATTTAATTAGGAGTGGCTTGTTAAAAAAAAATACATCTACAGTGCTGTGTCTAGGTGGTTAGTTAAATGAATTTCTTTTCCAGCAACTGTGACAGGGTGGTCACATCTGCCTGTATTGTCTTCTTTCTGGCCTTTGATGTAACTTCACCCATATGTACAAACCCACACACTCCCATATACACATCATTAAAAATAAATGTAATATCTTTTAAAAATAATTTCTAGCAACTAAGACTAAATGTGATGCTAGTGTATAATACAGAACAAAGAATAGACAGTGAGTGAACCAGGAACCCAGAGCCCAATTGTACTATCCAAGTGTGCCAATTTCAAATTTGTATATTTTATATTTTATTTTAGCTAAAACATTTTGGTACAAGCTGGGAGAAAGTTATTTGGAAACTCTACATTATTTTTCATTTGGTATCTGAGTTATCATGAAGAATAAATAGTTAAAATGCAGCAACAATGATGTGAAACAATAGCACATCAATGACAATCACTCTGAAAGAAGATTAACAATAAAACTTTCTTTTAAGTTACTTTTTGATTTATCATTTTTTCTCATGCCTTAAAGAAAACAGAAACTGAGCAAAATGAGCAAACATTTAACACATTTGAGAATCAAAATTAAAATTACCAGGCTTATAAACTTACATAATAACTTGTTATCATGTGATCAACTCAAAGCATAACATTAATAAGGGCAAAGAGACCCAAATTATCATCAGGTATACAGGTTTGAGAGTGCCACAGAAGCAGCTTCTTGTCTGCCCCACTGATTTCAGCAGGAGCAAGCAGAGCAAGTTCTTTCATGAGGATATTGAGCAGTTGGACTTAATGTACATGTGGCAGTGTAGCAGAAACTCTTCATCGACCAATAGCACAACAACAGAAGCTCTCAGGAAGCATAATGTTCCATCATATCCATGATCAGTGACTTTAAAGGCTATAAATACACTGTAACTGTCTGTTGTGTCAAGAATCTGAAGGCTAAAAGCTGCCCCCAAACCATAACTTGCAAGGGTACAGTCCCTAAATATGACTCTACATGACAGAATGTGAATGCTGAGAATGAGCCATCATTCTCTGCAGGATCACCACTCTAAAAATTTATAGAACTTGTGCTGTGAACTCTCCATAGTTGCTAGGAAAGGATAAATATGTTCTTTGTCCTTCACTTTCTAGGTTAATTTCAAGAAGTGCCAACTACTGTGCCTTGAAATTCTACTATGAAAATTTATTGTTGATGTCTACAATGAGAAAAAAAATGGATGTACTCTTTAATTCTATACAAAAGAATTTATACTTCAGAAGTCATCTTGTATGTTTCTGTATTTTATCATCCTATTCTTGATGATTCCAAGAATAATGTCATCTTTTTCTTGCCCAAATTATCAGAATATTCTCATGATCTTATTTGCATACTTAGCAATACAAATGAAATAATAATAGTAAATATTGAATAATAACAAACAACTTTCTTTTGCTTTGGATATTATTGTTTTGTCTGGGTCCCTAGAAAGTTGTTTAAATTGTATGTCTTTATTGACATATAAGAAAATATGTTTAACATACATGTAAGGACTCTATGTCAGAATCTCATTTCAGATGTAATGGTCATTGTTTAACTTTTTCTGAAGCTAATAGAAAAGACCTAGTAAGATGTGAATTTATAAAAACAGAGTACAACTTCACACACACACACACACACACACACACACACACACACACACACATCCTAAGTAGGCATGGAAAGCTAATACTCTCACATATTGAGATAGTTGTCAGAATGATTCTCAAAAGATAAAGTGTGAAGGACATGTATTTAGATTGAATTTAAAATATGATATTCCCTCCCTAGTTCACTCCCTTTACTTGAATTATCTAGCCATTATGGTAACTTACAAATATTATTAAAAATGTGAACTGGTATCTCATATGAAGATTAATGTGACAAAGATTAGGTGGAATAGGATTGAAGACAGTAGGTTCAAAATTAGAAATGATGCATGTAGCTAAATTGTATAAAATAATTTCAAAGTTATTTTATACAACTTATATGAGATACAAAGATATGAGAGAAGCTGATTTATTATTACCATAATACTGGATTAAATAATTAAGTTTTGTGGAAAGGAAAAAAAATGCTTTCATTAGCTTACCCTCTCGATGATTAAACATGACATCATCATGTCTCAGCCTACTTTTAATAATATGGTAAAAAGCCATTTGACTACAGCACCCTGATAAATAATTTAATTATGTTTATCTAAAGGTAAATATGTATGTCAAAATCTACCAATTGCACCAATTACTGTCTACATTTGCTTTTGCATATAAAGAGATAGTGACAGTGATGATGTCACTTTGCAGTAGTGAGACCGTGGCAATAGGATGTATGTCAAAGCATGGTAACTTATATATTAAGATGAAAGTCTATTTATAGAACCAGCAGTATATAAACTCATTCTTCTACTCTGCAAAACACTTAGAAATATACAAAAGGTTTGGCAAATTAATGAATATATCTTTTAAACAATTCAAATATAAAGACATTTTTAAATTAAAGATATTATAAAATATTTTTATGATATGACTTGCTTAAGTTGAAATAATTAAATAAAGATATGATTCAGAACTTAAATCATATGCATTTAAGAGCCAATTTCAAAAGTTAAGTCCATAGGCATGCCGTGCCCCTCTTGTTCAGAAACAGATTTTATAGAGCTGGCTAGCTGGAACGTCAGAATCAGCAAGTTTTTGTATGTATGACTCCTTGCTTTCTTTTTGGGAAAAAATACAGCTTTAACACACTTACACAGTCTCACTACTACAAAGTGACATCATTACTGTCACTATATCTTTATATGCAAAAGCAAAATATAGTTAGTACAATTTGGTAGATCTTGACATACGTGGGATGCATGTATTCACCACCATATTAATATAGATCACTCCTATCAATTCAGACTTTTCCTTGGTGCCACTTATTAGTCAAAGCTTAGCCTTAATTTCATTACCTGAGTGTTTGTTCATTTTAGATGTCATTCAAAGAAAATGAGATAATATGTGGCATTTTTAATTTCAAAAATTAAAACTTAATTAAATAACTGTGAACTGCTTGAAATAATCTTGTAACTTTTAAATATGACTTTGATCCACTGTGAAATAATCTTAAGATCTTAGTGAAGACTTAGGTTTTTGCATAGAAATATCTACTAATCACACCATTATCTCTTGAAAATGATTTATTTATTGACTTACTATATGTCTATTGAATCATGGGCTCTATTATAAGTCTTCTATTATGTTGATCTATGTGTTTATAATTTCATCTTTGGTAAACTGCTCTGGTTCCTTTTTTTTAGCCATGGGGCATGCCTTTATTTTTATTTATTTATTTTTTTAATTTAATTTAATTTTACAATATAATTTAATTCTACATATCAGCCACGGATTCCCTTATTCTCTCCCCACCCGCCCCCCTTCCCTTCCCCCCAGCTCACCCCTCATTCCCATCTCCTCCAGGGCAAAGACTCACCCTAGGATTGAGATCAACCTGGTAGACTCAGTCCAGGCAGGTCCAGTGCCCTCCTCCCAGGCCGAGCCAAGCGTCCCTGCATAAGCTCCAGGTTTCAAACAGCCAACTCATGCACTGAGCACAGGACCCGGTCCCACTGCCTGGATGCCTCCCAAACAGATCAAGCCAACCAACTCTCTCACCTATTCAGAGGGCCTGATCCAGTTGGTGGCCCCTCAGCCATTTGTTCTTAGTTCATGTGTTTCCATTCGTTTGGAAATTTGTCCCTGTGCTTTATTCAACCTTGGTCTCAACAATTCTTGCTCATATAAACCCTCCTCTTTCTTGCCAATTGGACTCCTGGAGCCCCACTCGGGTCCTAGCTGTGGATCTCTTCATCTGATTACTTTTTAAATATGGTAAATACTATATCAATTATTATATTGAAATTACTATGGATATTCATTTGTCTGCAGAAATTCTAATTATCTTGTCATTATGCTTAAAGTTTAGAGAATGTATGCTTATTAAAAAATGTTCAAATATAAAGAAGTATTTAGATAAAATTACACTTTTAATATTGAATGTGTCATATTTAGGAGAATGTGCACTTTACAATTCTGGATTTTTTCTAATCCATATTCATGTTACATTGCAGTTTGTTTACTTTCATCAGTATTTGAAGCTTTCCTTATGTGGGTATTCCATTATATTGTTAGCCCTGTACATACATACTCTGTATTTTCGCTGTTTTTGTAAATAATATCGATTTTTTCCGAGTTTTTTTTTTTTATATTAGTATATGGAAGTGCAATTAACTTTTTGTGTTGCATTTATCATGTCACCTTGCTGAATTAAGTTCTACTATGTTTAGATAATCATTATATTTGTTAATGCATGATGAATACAGGATTAATTTTTGCTTTCCTTATTTAGAGTGGGTATATTTATGCTTCTGGAGGGTGAACATATGCAGGTATGCTAGTGTATGTAGAGGATACAGGTCAACTTCAGTGTCCTCAGGAGCTGCCCACTTTATTTCTTGAGACGGAGTCTTTCACTAGGACATGGGCTTCACCAGCTTGTCTGGAGTGACTGGTCTCGGAGCCTCTGGGATCTTCCCGTTTCTACCTCTTTACTTTGGTCTTTACAAGCACATACTACACAGTTGGCTTTTTATGGTGTGCTGCAGATCAAACTCAGGTCCTCATGCTTGTGTGGCAAACACTTGTCTCTAAGTAAGCTTCCTCCCCAGACATTTGATGAGCTTTTATATGAATGACTGTTGAGTCACCTTTAAAGTTACTTTCTATACCTTCAAGCCTCAGTTCTCGGCTTCTCTGGTGACAGTTTCCTGATATCATCCTTTGCAAGGAAAAAGTGGGTGACCTCTTCAGTCTCTCCAGCCACCTCATCAGCATCTTTCCCCTGTGGAACAGGAAGTCTCGTTCTCCTTTAGAGAGTGCTTATGTGTGGCTCGGACCACGTGCGTTGGCTTTACAGGCAGGGCCCTGTTCGGCAGGGCAGGTCTGAGTTGTTTGTAGCACCGGCTTTAAGCAAGCAGGATTTAAGCAAGCAGCTCACCAATAGTCCAGCCTGAGGTCAAGCAGACCTAGACCCAGGCTAAGAAGCCGACCTCCGCCTGCCGCCCCCTGCCCCGCTGGCCACCGCTGGCCGCCTGCCACCCTTGCGGGGAAAGCGGACCTGCCGCCAAGCCAAGCGGTTTTTAATGGATTCTTGTCATGTTGGGCGCCAGATGTAGATGTAACTAACCGTCTTATTAAATAAGAGACACAGAAACAATGTAAAAGAGAAAGCCGAGAGGTCAGAGCTCAGAGCTAAAATCTCACCCTTCCGCCTGCAGTGTCCAAGCTTCCCGAAAGAGGGCTACTTCCTGTCTGTACGCCTTTTTTATAGTATTATTGTTCTGCCTTCTCATTGGTTGTAAACCCAAACACGTGACTGCCTCGTCACTGTCTGAATGTACAGCCCCCTAGGTCTTAAAGGCATATGTCTCCAATGCTGGCTGTATCCCTGAACACACAGAGATCTATGGGATTAAAGGCGTGTGCCACCACCGCCACACTCTGTCTATGGCTCTAATAGCTCTGACCCCCAGGCAACTTTATTTATTAACATACAATCAAAATCACATTTCAGTACAATTAGAATACCACCACAACTTATGCCTGTGGCCTGGGAGTCAAGCTTTCTGACCCCCAACTCTGGTTCCCTTGGTGAGGCTTTGTTGGGGAATCCTATTTTCTGTTTGATTTTATAGAAAAGGTAGAGGTGGGTTGAGTGACAGTCATCAGTCATGGCCCTGACTTTAAAGCAGCCAATGCAGAAAACAAAAACTTTCATCTTTGTTCATTTAGTTTATGTGGACTATAAAGAGTGACCTTTGAAAACAAACTAGCTATGTACTATTATGATAAACTTTCACAGTGTGTAATTCATTTTACATTCTGGTATGTTTCCTGATACTTTAGAATATATCTACATATTATATTATGTTATTATATATAATAATTATAATATATTATATAATTTTGTATATTTGTATATGTAGACATATACACATACATGTATTAATATACTTATTAATATATGATTATATCAGATACAATTATGTGATAAATAAATATTAATATGTATATTATAAATATTATATATTGTATCCTCTGTGTTTGTATGTGTGTATGTGTCATAATGAGGGATGCTAGACTGTACTTTTATTTTCCTGATTTGATGATAGGCTCAAGTTGTCCAAAAAAATATGTACAGAGGCCTATAGAGGTGGTTCATTGTTTAAGAGCATTTGTTGCTCTTACAGAAACCCAGCTTCAGTTCTCAGTACCCACACCACAGCTTAAAACTGTCCATAATCCAGTTCCACAGGATTTGATGTCCTCTTCTGGCTTCCACAGGCATGATGCATGTGTGCACACAGTGCACAGACATACATGCAAGCAAAACATTCATACATATAAAATAAAATATAAATGAAATCTCAAATAAGTAGAAATACAGTATCTTGTATTTTATGGAAGATGTTGTTTAGCTTTGGTATATTTATCTCTTAAGTGAAGAATTTGATAACAAATTTTCTAGTCCTAGAGTGTTCTTTTCTGGGTAGAGTTAGAAGTATAAATTTTATAACTTTAATAAATGTATTACTATTAATATTATCCAGTTTCTTGAGTTATAATAGTTTGATAAAATACTCCAAATTTTTAAAACTAGCACTAGTATGTATCTAATGTTGATATTAGTAATGTGTCTTCTCTTATGATAATTGCAATGTGGATTTCTTATTTTTTCACTTGCTAGTATGGTCTGGCATTTCTCAAGTTTACAGATTTTTTTTTGCCAAATCTGATTATAGGCTAGCTAATATATATTACTATAATTTATGTTTTTTATTTTGCTTTTTAGAATTCATTATTTTATATTCTTTGACAATTTTATAGATGTAAATAATGTGTTTTGATCAAATTTAACCCCATTCCCTCTCCAATTTCCCACTCTATACCTACCACTTTCCTCTCCCAACATCATTTGTTCTATCTTCTTAATCTCTTAAATCCATTGATGTTACTTACTGCTTCTTGAATGTGCATAAGTGTGCATAAGTGTGGGATCATCTCTTAGGAGCCCCAGTCCCAAAGAGAACTGATTCTCCTTCACCCAAGAGCCATCAGTTCCTCAGTGAGAAGTCGGATTTCAGAAGTCCTTTCCCCATCTATTTTGGTTGACTGGTCTTATCTATTGCAGGTTTTGACCATGCAGTCACAGAAGTTGTGACCTGTGTGCAATGACTCTGTCATATCCAGCAAGTACTATTTGGCTTCAGTGTCTACTACCTCTGGCTCTGAGAATCCTTTTGCACCTTTTTCCTCCAATGATCTCTGAGACTGGAAGAGAAGGGATGTGATTTAAATGTCCCATTTACAGTTAATAAATCATACTTATTGGTTTATATAAAACTAACCAATCCTGCATCTCTGGAATGAGGTGGACTTGATTCTGCTGGATTGGATAATGTTTTAATTTTAAGTTTTTTTTTAAATTTCAAGTTTTACAAGATATGCTTTGGATCACATTCACCATCATAACTCTTCCAAGATCAACCAGCTTTCCCATATCTATCCAGTTTTGTGTACTTTTTATAAAAGTCTTCAAGGCAAATTTGTGCCACCCAGAATGTTCATAGTAGTGTGGTCTTCCACTGGAAGATGGCTGACTTAACAGGGGCTGCATACAGTCTTAGAGGTATTCCCATTAGCTAGCAATTGCCAAGTAATCCATACCTGGTGTATAATCTTTTTGGTATGTTATATTATTTTGTCTTTCCCTCTTCCCTTTTATTCTTCTGTTTTCAAAGTTTTTGTTATTTTTTAAAAAACTCTCACTAGGCATCCAAGACACAACTGGCCTTAGACTGACAGTGTAGCCTAGGAGGCTAGCCATGATACATTTGATAACTGATTGGGAAAATTTCTCCTTTAAATTTCGGCTAATACTAGAAATTTCCTCTAGCATTGCATATTTGGGTGCTTCATATTCTTTTTATATTAAAGATTTACTTTTTTAAAGTGTATGAATAATGTTGGTGTATTTATTGTAGCCATGGAGGCCAGAAGATGTCATTGAATATCTTGGAACTGAAGTTACATGTGGTTGCCAGCTGCCCTGTGGGTGCTGGAACTAAACCCAGGTCTTCTGCAAGAGCAGCCAGTGCCCTTAACTTTAGATCCATCTGTCTATATTCTGTCCTACACATTCTTATATGTTTCATTTTTGTACTATTCCAAGTAAGATTTAATGTTCAATAGCACTATTTGAGTTGCATAAATACATGCTTTGTTTGTAAATACTTGATATTTTCAAAATCTATTTATGATTTAGCTTTATATTATGTCCTACTGTAATTCCTAAAAGGAAATACTTTAAATAAGTTCTTTAAATTTTTAGATTGACTTTATGGCTCACAATATGATAATCCTTGTTTAACTTACCATATATGTTTTCATAGCACATATAGATTTTCTTAGGTTAGATAATGTCTGTATGTTTAGGAGAATCACTTTGACAGATTGTTGTCACTACTGATTTCTAGCAATTTGCTTTATTTATCACTTGGAAGAAACTGTCTCCAAACAAAAGATGTATCTATATACTTTTTAATTCTGTTGATTCTTTTCTTTTGTTTTTGAAGTTCTGGTTAAGATATGCATTCCTTAGAGACAGTTTTGTAGACAATGGTTCCTGAAACAAGTACAATGATAGACACACAACAGTACTTGAATCTTCTCATTCTTGATAGCCCAATTTTCATTCTCATATTCAAATATATTTCAGAATAAATTTCAACTCAGCAACAACAAAAACTTTCCTAATTTTTGTAATTTTGTTTTTTATTGAAAATAGATTTTTTCATATAATATATTGTTATTATGGCTTCCTCTCTCCCTACTGCTCAGAGTATGCCTAATCTCCTTGCATTTGGATCCACACCCTTTATGTCTATCCTTAGGAAAAAAAACAGACATCTAAGGAATGATAGTAAATAAAATAAAATAAGAAACAAAACCAATTAAATCAGAATAGAACAAAACAAGAAAAAGAACCAGAGAAAAAGTACTAGAAATGTATAGATTCATATTCATATGTATTGGCATACATAGGAATCCATAAAAAACAAGATGGGAAGTCATAATATATACTCAAAGGACCTATAAGTTTTTTTTAAAAAATGCCCTGACTTAACATCATGAGACAAAGAATGTCCAAAAATGCCATGGAGTTTAGTTTGTTTTGCACTGAGCATCTACTGTGGTGCATAGGGCTTATCCTTAAGAGTGGTTCGTATCCCCAATGAGACTCCCTTGAAGAAAACTAATTATTCATTTGCAAGTGGCTATCAATTGGAGATGGCTTCTGGCATGAGGGTGGGGACAAGTATGCAAGTTTCTATTAATCTCTAGGACCACATCTGGTACAGACCCATACTTGCCCGGTGCATGCTGCCACAGTCTCTGTGAGTCCTTATGTGTGCCAATCCTGTCATGTCTAGAAGGCCTTGTATTCTTTGGTCTCTTCCACATCCTTGAGGTCTTACAATCTTATCCCCCCCACCCTTCCACAGTTTCCAAAGCCCTGAGACAAGGGATTTGATGGACACACCCAATTTAGGGCAGAGTGTCTCTCACTCTCTCCATATTATTTGACTCTGTGCCTTATTTGTTCCCATGATCAGAGAGACTTCCTCCTGCAGCAGATGGAAACAATGTCATTAGGAGCCATTTTATGGTTACATTCCTTTAGCAGACCAGTAAATATTTGGCTTTCCCCTAGGTCCATGAGCTGTCTAGTCTTAGGTTTTAGGCCACCAAAGCAGCATTGAGCATGGGTCCCTTTTCATAACGTGAGCATTAAGTTAAATCAGATATTGGTTGGTTGCTCATTGAAGATTTTAGCTGCTCTTGTACCAGCCTACTTAGCAGGCAGGTCACTACTGGAGATAAAGGGTTTGTAACTGGGTTGGTGTTTACATTTCTCCTTTGTTAGTGCACAGACTATCTTTCAGTACTGTGGTAGTATTGTGTTCCTCAAAATATTGTGCACCCTAATAAACTTACCTGGGGTCAGAGAACAGAACAGCCACTAAATACAGAGGCTAGAAAATGGTGGCACTCACGCCTTTAATCCTAGCATTCCGAGACCGAAATCTGTCTGGATCTCTGTGAGTTCAAGGCCACATTGGAAACAGCCAGGCCTGGTGACACACACCTTTAATCCCAGAAAGTGAGCCTTTAATCCCAGGAAGTGAGGGCAGAAAGCAGAAAGGTATATAAGTCATGAAAACCAGGAACTAGCCTGGTTAAGCTTTCAGGCTTTCGAGAAGCAGTTCAACTGAGATCCATTCTGGATGAGGCTTCAGAGGCTTCCTGTCTAAGGAAACAGGATCAGCTGAGGAATTGGCAAGGTGAAGTAGCTGTGGCTTGTTCTGCTTCTCTGATCATTCAACGTTCACCCCAATACCTTGCTCCAGGTTTATTTCTATTAATAAAACCTGTTAAGATTCATGCTACACAGTACCATGAACACTAGTCTGTAGAGGTGAAGGCTCTACATAGGCACCAGCTGGACTTCACATTCAACGAGCTGTGTGGGTCTTTTCTTCAATATTAGGCCTTCAATTTCTGGAGAACCAGTGATAGTCTTGGTAATAAGCTGGGTTGTTTGTTGGTTCCCACTAGACTCCTTTGCCCAGTAACTCAATTAGATGTAAACTATTCCCAATACTTAAAGCATCATTTGATAAACAGATTTATGCAGTTGCAGCTCTGACTCCTCTGTTATTTGGCAATTTAATTTAGATCACCTCCATATATGTATATATTTTAGGAAGCTTCTACTGTACTAAGTTTATGACCCCTTAAATGGCCATTTGTTTTAGCTGTCCCTACCCATAGTCTGTCCCTTGCTCTCCTCTTTCCCCCTCCCTGTTTCAGCCCCCCTCCCCCCACACACTCGAGTCTGTCTGCAAATACTCTCTTTCCCCTTCCTAAGGAGATCCACCCAGCCATCCCTTACTCTCCATGTCAACTCTGTGGTTACACCTATTGCAGGTTGCTTACCAAAGTGTTTCATTTGCACATTTCTTATCTGTGTTCATTGACCTTATATGCAAATTTCCAAGATCACCCCCTTCTTTCCTGTAACTATGATGAATAGGATGTCTACTAAAATATGAATTCTATAATTATAGCCAGACCAAAACTGACCTCTGCAAATCATAATACACGGCTGGTTATCAGAAAACTGCCTGGGCTCCCAAGGCCTATGCTTCTGGATCCTTCCATGTGTTTGCTGATTATAATTTAACTACAGAGTCCCCTGTTTCATGTACTAAGTGTTTCAAATATCCTTAGACTGATTTTGACACAGAGAAGGAAACTGGAGCATGTGCAAATGTGCTGACATTTCCCACATGTATTTTCCTTTGGGCCTTAGATCACACTAGACTTTTAGAGATACTGAAAACCCTAACATGGCAGCTACACAAATTCATTGCACTTTGAGTCTCATTTCTGACAGAAAGGCTGCCTTCTCAAGCAGCCTGATCTTTCACATCTTGTCTTGGATGAAAACCATTTACGTTCCAGGCTGAGACCTACATTCTTTGGTTGGCATTTGAACCGTCTACTTAGGTTCTGATGAAAAGCCTGATTATACATTTTTATAGAAAAGGTTTAGCTGAAAACTAAACCAAGTCTGTCCTCACTTCCTCATATATATTTAAAGATGTCCAAATAATAATTGTGCTAATAGTTGAGCCAGTGCATAAACTGACTAAATATTAAACATGTAGAAAGCTACCAACCCACACTATATGAAAAATAATATTTTCCATTTCTATAAACCTTGCACATTTATGAACTTTTAAAATTTTCCAATGAGCATGAATTTTTCTAATATTTTAAAAAACATAACTTAAATAGAAAATTACATATTTGATAAATACTTTATTAAAGCATATGAAGATGTTGATAATGAATTTTTTCCCCTGAATCTTTAGCTTTAATACCCTAATTTATTTGAATTATTTTTCTGCCTACCACTCATTTCTACCTGATAATATTCCAAATCTCATGCTAATTTCCTTTACTTCCACCTTAACTTTGTATTTGACTCTGCTCTCATCTAACTTTCATAGGAAACAAACAAACAAATAACTTTTCAGTAATAGAATTACTTATTCTTAGGGTTGGATTGTTCTGCTGAAATATTCCCTAACATCTTACATTTTATCAGAATCAAAGTCGTATCATGGTTTCATTCTCCACTTACAGCAATGTGGTACCCTTTTTTATTCTTCACCATTTTTCTCTTTTTGAGTTAGCTTTTCACGATTTTTGTGGTGTGAGGTCTCCCTGTAACTGTTGATCTAGGAAATTATTTAGTGACCCTGGCTGGCCTTGAAATCATAGTTATCTTGTGCTTCAGAATTCTGAGTGTTAGGCTTTCCTCATCTATTTTTGCTGTTTTAATTCTATATCATCTACCTGTAAATCCTGTCAGTGCTGCAGATTCCATATTTCTAATCATTTTTGTCACCCTGAAGAAAGATTAAAAAACTATGTTAGTAGATGAATTATTACTAAATGATGTTTGTAGAAAGACACATAGCTTATTTATTCTACATGGCATCATCATTTTCCCATGTCTGCCTATCGTTAGTAATCCTGTAGACTGATTTTTAGTGTCATTTTAGAGTCCAAATGTGGAGAGAACTTTGTATGAGTTTATACTCATTGTTTATTCACGTTTCATAACCTTCTAGCTAGAGATAATTCTGTCACTATCCTTTTTTAATGACAATGAGCTCTTGAAACAATTTATACAAAAATCTATCATTCCCTTGAGTTTAATTGAATGAGTGATTTTTATATTTGCTGTGACAATGTTTAGAAAATTAACCAATAGACTCCTTGCTGTAGAACTGTGGAGTGTTTCAGGGTCACGGAGCTGACACTCTTGACACCTGCATGCGGATTCACAAGCGATTTTCCTATCCAATTCCTTTATTCCACTTACTCATCTGAATTGGAAGAGAAAGTGCAAACCAATGAATTGTTTTTCGTGCCGAAATTTGAGTGCCATGTGCTTGTAAATATGAATCTCAATAATTTTGACATGGTTTTTCACATACTGTTTCATGAGAAGAAGTGATGTGTTGCTTCAAATTTCATCTTATCTTTTAGATCACTTTCTTATTTTGGAGAATGTTACAGGCAATCCGAATAAGTAGTCTTGCTGGGTAGTCCACTCAGGAGGCAGAGCCAGGTAGATCTCTGAGAGTTCAAGGACAGCCGGCTCTACAGAGTGAGACCCAAGCACCAAAACTACAGAGAAACCCTGTCTCAAAAAAGCAAAAAAAAAAAAAAAAAAAAAAAAAAAAAAAAAAAAAAAAAAAGTAGTCTCTCTTATCTGGACTTAGGCATTGTTTATCCTAAGAACTTCAGATGTAGAAGTGAATGATTTAATTTTCAAGGAAAGTATATGGAAAATTATGCCAAAGGATACAATTTCCAAATTAAATTGTAAAAGAAATTGTAGTAGCTATGCCCTTATTCCTTTCCAAAGCAACATTACATTTGTATTTCATATTAGTTCTCTTTTTAAATTGAGTTCTCTTGATTCAAAGGCATTCCAATTGTGTTATTGTCAGAATGGAACATAATGCAGAAATTCATTTTCATTAAGCTCAACTTAGAAAGTGGCTTATGAAGCCTAGCAACAAGAAATAAAGAAAGCATTAACCAAAAGCTCTTCTGTCACTAAATTCTGTGTTCATTTCAGCCCATTCTGGAGAAACCAACAATCTTGCTTAATTCTTCTGAGTTAGAAACATTTGTCACTTAAAAGAATAATACAATGCTTAAAATAAACATGTGAAAGGAAGCATTTAAAATAATATATGTTACAAATTCATATTTAAACAAAAATATTTTCAATGTTCATCCATAATTCCCAAAACATATCTAAAAGAAATGTGTTCTCAACAGCTGCTCGAAAGGACACAGACTCTGCCTGCTTCGAATGGACCAAGAGGTGAGTTTTGTTCTCCTAGTTGATCACCCCAGCCTCTAGGCTTTAGGCCCAGGGATACAACCCATCCACCATACCTGCCCCCATTGCAGTCCCAGTTGCAGGTCAGCAGGTAGGACTCCTGCAGGTAGGCAAGGCTACAATTATTCCCCACCAGACCCTATAGCCAACAAGCCCCAACCCATCCACCAAACCCTCCCATCCTCTGAGATCACAGTTGCTCCCTGACACACACACTCTGCCAGCCCCAGGTGGACCAAAACTTGTAAGCCAGCAGGCTAGACGACCACTATACTCCGCCAGACCCTGTAATCTCCAAGCCCCACCCCATCCCCCAAACCCACCCATCCTCTGAGATGACAGCTGCTCCCTGAGACATAGACTCTGCCAGCTCTGAGTGGACAAAGAGCTCTGATTGGACCAAAAGCTCCCATTGGACCAAGAGCTCATACTGGACCAAGAATGGCAATTGAACCAAAAGAGGCTCCCTCAGACACAGACACTGTTTGCACCAATTGGAGGAAGAGATGTGTAGACACCAGTGCAAAAATATATTCAACAACATAAAGAGCAATTTGGTACCACCAGAACCTAGTGGTTCTACATCAGCAAGATCTGACAATCCCAGCACAGAAGAAGCAGAAGAAATCAACCTTAAAAATGACTTTATGAATATCATAGAGGCTTTTAAAGAGGAAATGAAAAATTCCCTTAAAGAAATTGAGGAAAAGACAAACAAAAAATTGGAACAAATCAACAAATCCCTTAAAAAGCCAATGAAAGCAAGAAAAAGCAATCAAACTGGTGAAGGAAATAGTTCAAGACTTGAAAACTGAGGCAATAAAGAAGACACAAATGGAAGGAATGCTGGAAATTGAAAATCTGAGTAAATGAACAAGAACTACAGATGCAAGCATAACCAACAGAATTTAAGAGATGGAAGAGAGAATCTCTGGTGTTGAAGACAGGATAGAGGAAATAAAAACATCAGTCAAAGAAAACATAAAAGCCAACAAAGTCAAAACACAAAACATCCAGGAAATCTGAGACTCCATGAAAAGACCAAACCTAAGAATAATGGGACTAGAAGGAGAAGAATACCAGCTCAAAGGCACAGAGAATATATTCAACAAGATCATAGAAGGAAACTTTCCCAACCTAAAGAAAGAAATGCCTATGAAGATACAAGAAGCTTACAGAACACCAAATAGACTGCACTCCCACAAAAAAAGGCCCCTTGCTACATAATAATCAAATGACTAAACATACAAAATAAAGAAAAAATATTAAGAGCTGCAAAGGGAAAAGGCCAAGTAACTTATAAAGGCAGATTCATCAGAATAACACCGGACTTCTCAGTGGAGACTCTGAAATCCAGAAGGTCCTGGGCAGACATTATACAGACACTAAGAGACCATGGATGCCAACACAGACTGTTATACCTAAGAAAACTCTCAAACACCATAGATGGAGTAAACAAAATATTCCATGATAAAACCAGATTTAAACAATACCAATCCACAAATCCAGCCCAACAGAAAGCACTAGAAAGAAAATTCCAACCTAAGGAAGTTAAACATACCCATGAAAACACAGCCAATAGATAATCCCACACCAACAAATGCCAAAGAAGGGAAACACACAACGATACCACCTAAAAATAACAGGAATTAACAGTCAGTGGTCATTAATATACCTTAATATTAATGGACTCAATTTGCCTATAAATAATCACAGGCTAACAGAATGGATATGAAAACAGGGTCCATCCCTCTGCTGCATACAAAAAACATAACTCAATTTCAAAGGCAGACACTACCTCAGAGTAGAAGGATGGGGGAAAATGTTCCAATCAAATGGATTCGAGAAGTAAGCTGGTGTAGCTATCCTAATATCTCACAAAATTTTCAAGCAAAAATCAATCAAAAGAGATCAGGAAGGACATTACATACTCATCACAGGAAAAATCCACCAAGTTGAAATTTTAATTCTGAAAATTAATGCCCCAAATGCAAAGGCACACACATTTATAAAAGAAAGTTTTCCTAAAGCTTAAATCACACATTAAACCCCACACACTCTTAGTGGGAGACTTCAACACCTCACTCTCACCAATGGACAGGTACACTAGACAGAAACTAAACAGAGAAATAAGGGAACTAACAGGTACAATGACACAAATGGACCTAATAGACATCTACAGAACAATCCACCCTAACAAAAGGATATACCTTCTCAGCACCCCATAGAACCTTCTCTAAAACCAACCACATACTTGGTCACAAAGAAAATCTCAACAGCTGTAAAGAAATTGGAATAACCTCCTGTACTTTATCAGATCATCATTCATTAAAGTTAGATCTCAACAACAAGAAAATTTACAGAAAGCCTACAATTTCATGCAATCTGAATAATGCCCAACTGAATCACCAATGGGCCAAGGAAGAAAGAAAGAAAGAAATTAAAGAATCCCTAGAATTCAATGAAAATGAATGTGCAAGATATCCAAACTTATGGGACACCATAAAAGCAGTGCTAAGAGGGAAATTCATAGCACTTAATGCCTACATAAAGAAGTTGGAGAAATCTCACACTCGTGACTTAACAGCACAACTGACAGCTCTAAAATGAAAGGAAGCAAACTCACCAAGGAGGAATAGATGCCAGAAAATGATCAAATTGAGGGCTGAAATCTATAGCAGGAATCTTAAAGAGCCTTATTAATAAAATCAAGCCTGGAGCCAAGTATAGGGGTGAACTGGAAGATCAGCGAACCAGAACAAGCCACAGCTACCTCACCTTGCCAGATCCTCAGCTGTTCTTGTTTCCTCAGACTGGAGGCCTCTGAGTCCTCATGCAGAATGGGTCTCAGCTGAATTGCTGCTCAAAAGCCTGAATGCTTAATCAGTCAAATGCTTAAACAGCCAAAATGCTTCTAGTTTCTAGTCCTTATGCATTATATACCTTTCTGCTTTCTACCACCACACCCTGCTTTCTGGGTTTAAAGGCGTGATGCCTGGCTGTATCCTTGAACACATGGATTTCTGCCTCTGGAATGCTAGGATTAAAGGCGTTTGCTACCACTGACTATACTTTCTATTTAATATTGTGGCTGTTCTGTCTCTGACCCCAGATAAGTATATTAGCATGCACAATATTTGGGGGAGTACAATACCACAGAACTCAATAAAATAGAAACAAAGAGAACAATACAAAGAATCAATGAAACAAATAGTTGGTTCTTGGAGAAAAGTAACAAGATAGATAAGCCCTTATCCAAACTAATCAAAAAGCAGAGAGAGAACATCCAAATAAACAAAATAAGAAATGAAAAGGGAGACATAACAACAGACAACAAGAAAATCCAGAGGATCATCAGGTCATACTACAAAAACCTGTACTCCATAAAATTGGAAAATCTAAAAGACATGAATAATTTTCTGGATAGTTACCACATACCCAAGTTAAACCAAGACCAGATAAACAATTAAAAAAGACCAATAGCCCCTAAGGAAATAGAAATAGTCATTAAAAGTCTCCCAACCCAAAAAAGCCCAGGACCAGATGGTTTCAGCACAGAATTTTACCAGATTTTCAAAGAAGAGCTAATACCAATACTCTTCAAATTGTTCCACATAATAGAAACAGAAGGAACATTACCAAACTCCTTTATGAGACTATAGTTAGCCTGATACCCAAACCACACAAAGATGCAACAAAGAAAGAGAATTACAGACCAATCTCCCTCATGAACATTGATGGAAAAATACTCAATAAAATATTGGCAAATTCCAAAAACACATCAAAAAATTATCCACCACGCCCAAGTAGGTTTTATCCCAGAGATGCAAGGATGGTTCAACATACAAAAATCTGTAAATGTAATACACCATATAAACAAATTGAAAAAAGAAAACACATGATTATCTCATTAGATACTGAAAAAGCCTTTGACAAAATTCAACAACCATTTATAATAAAGGCCTTGGAGAGATAATGGAACACACCTAAACATAGTAAAAGCAATTTACAGCAAGCCAACAGCCAACATAAAAATTAAATGGAGAGAAACTAAAAGCAATTCCACTAAAATTAGGAACCAAACAAAACCGTCACCTTGTCCCATATTTATTCAATATAGAACTTGAAGTTAGAGCAATAAGACAACAAAAGGAGAACAAGAGATACAAATTGTGAAGGAAGAAGTCAAAGTTTCCCTATTTGCAGATAGTATACATAAGTGACCCCAAAAATTCTACTAGGAACTCCTAAAGCTGATAAACTCTTCCAGTAATGTGGTAGTATGTTGGGATCAGAATGGCTCTGACCCCTCTAAGATTGCCCCCACCTCCCCTGTTCTGAGGGCACTGAGGTCAGGCTGTTTTGCTGATGTTTTATGTTTTGGTATATCTCGTGGTTTGGCAGCTGTGGCTTCCTGGGGCATGCTGACCATTCCTTGACCCTGGGTGCTTGGTAAACAATTTTGTTTGTTCCTCCTGAAAGGGTATATAAGATGGGGAAGAAAGAATAAAAGGGTCCTGATGCTTGCAACTTGACTGGTGTGTTCTGTGTTCATCCCGACTTTTCTAGCCAGGTTTCTATGCAGGCAAGGCAAGTGGAGGTCTCACCCAGACCTGGAAAGAGGGGTTTGAAGGACAGAGTCGCTCCTGGGCTAGTAAACGGAGTGAATTGGGGATACAAGTAATTAAGTTACATACCATGGGGAACACTACAAGTAAATCTCAGATGGCCACTGAGATCACTAAGGTTTTAAAACAGCAAGGAACAGAAATTAAGTGAAATACCACAGCCACATTTGTTACAATTGTTGCAGAAGTCAGTCCTTGTTTTTTAACTGGGGGGGGGGAGGAGATTGAATATCCCTGATTGGGAACAAGTGAAACAGGATTTATAAAGGGCCCTTCATGAGAGGGGCCCAGATAACTTACCTATAGCTACATTTTCCTTATGGAGATTAGTTAAAGTTGCCTTGCTAACAGAAAAGATTAAAGTACAAGAACAATTAGCTGAGGCTACTAGACTTTTTAATGAGGTTCAAGAGAAAGAAACTAAAAAATCTGTAAGCACTGTTGATGAGAAATCAGACGTGTTATGGGGCATGGAGACCTAGTTGTCAGAATCAGAAGGAGAGGACTCAGAAGAGGACAGATTAAAGCAAGAAATCAAGGAGTTAAAGAAAACATTAAGACAATTTCAAGTAAAACCAAAAGACAGTTCAGGGGGATACATAGCCCTATTTTTCTTCTATTTGTGCTAGTAATTGGACTACAGGCTGTCTGTCGGCTCGTATATCTATAGATAAAACTTTAATGATTCTATTCCATCTCATCCTGACTTTTGGGGAGTCTGTTAAAGTCAATTATTCTTCTGGGAAAAAAATTAGCATTTCCTCCTTTCCCTGTTTATTATACTGGGTCAGGGGTGCTTTATTAAAATTTTTCTGTTCAGAATTTGCAGCCTTAGCAGTTGCTGGCTTGATGAAGATAATGCGTTAGTTATGAAGAATTCCTGCTGCTATTCTGATGCTGATGGAAGCATCTTTCCAGTATCCTGTACAATTGTATAGAACAAAGAGAGGCTTTGGAATCACTGCTGCCATTGTTACTGCCACTGCTGTTTCTGCTGCTACTGCAAGAATTGCCCTTTCTCAAAATACCCAGCAAGCTGATGTGGTGAAAAGAGTCTCTAATGCTTTGGACATTCAAAGTCAGATAAATGGACATGTACATTCTGGACTGCCAACACTTAATCAACAGATGGTGCTGGTACAAGAACAATTTGATTTGTTATGGACTCAACAACATTTGACCTGCTCTCAGATGTACGTATCCATGTGTGTGACCCTGGGGAGGGTTGTTGATGCCTCTCATGAAGTTTGGAGGCTGAGTGGATATGTTTCAGGGTCCTTGGATATGATATTTGTGGATTTTGCTGTGCAGCTTTTTCATGCCATACAGGCCATTGATGATGCCGGAGTTGTTCCAATTTCAGATATTGGATGGTGGGGTTGGGTGACCCAGGTTGGAGGCTGGTTTCGAAAATGGTCAGGATAGCTTGCTGTGGCAATCCTAGGACGTCTTGGAGTTGGGGTATGCTTCTGGGTCCTCTGCCAACTTAAAACACGATTTACCACTCATGTGGGTGTCACCCGAAAGGCCCCGCTAGCTGTCTCAGTACACACTGAATCCACTCAAGTGTGGATTCAGATGCTTGATAAGCGGTAACCAGAGACAGGTAACTTTCTAGGATAGCATGGGCGCCTAAGACAGGAAGCATGGGGGGCACTTTCCTATGACGGGTAAGTTCATGCTACCAGTCGACATAAGACAGGTGCCGCTTAAATAAATAAAAAGGGAGGAGAAGTGGGATCAGAATGGCTCTGACCCCTCTAAGATTGCCCCCACATCCCCTGTTCTGAGTGCACTGAGGTCAGGCTGTTCTGCAGATGTTTTGCTGTTTGGTATATCTCGTGGTTTGGCAGCTGTGGATTCCTGGGGCATGCTGACCATTCCTTGACCCTGGGTGCTTGATAAACAATTTTGTTTGTTCCTCCTGAAAGGGTATATAAGATGGGGAAGAAAGAATAAAGGATCCCGATGCTTGCAAATTGATTAGTGTGTTCATCCCGACTTCCCTTGCCAGGTTTCGGGCTCAATTGCCGTGCAGGCATGGTAGCAGTATATAAGATTAACTCAAAAAAAAATCAGTACCTCTCCTTTATACAAATGATAAATGGGCCGAGAAAGAAATCAGAGAAATATCACCAATTATAAGAGCCACAAATAATATAAAATATCATGGGGAAACTCTAACTAAGCGAGTGAAAGACCTGGGACAAGAACTTTAAGTCTCTGAAGAAAGAAACTGAAGAAGATATCAGTAAATGGAAAGATCTCCAATGCTCATGGAGAGGTAGGATTAACATAGTAAAAATGGCAATCTTACCAATAGTGATCTAAAGATTCAATGTAATTCCAATCAAAATCCCAGCACAATTTTTCACAGACCTGGAAAGAACAACAGTCAACTTCATATGGAAAAACAAACAAAAAACCCAGGAGAGCTAAAACAATCCTGTACAATAAAGCAACCTCTGGAGGCATCACCATCCCTGACCCCAAGCTCTACTATAGAGCTGCGTAATAAAAAAAAAAAAAAAAAAAAAAAAAAAAAAAAAAAAAAGCTTAGTATTGGCATAAAAACCAACATGTGGACCAATGGAATCAAATTGAAGACCCTGACATTAATCCACACACCTATAAACACCTGATTTTTGACAAAGAAGCAAAAACTGTACAATGGAAAAAAGAAAACATCTTCAACAAACAATTCTGTCATAACTGGATGTCAACATGTAGAAGACTGCAAATATATCCATCTTTATTGTCATGCACAAAACTCAAGTCCAAGTGGATCAAAGATCTCAACATAAATCCAGTTACACTGAATCTGATAGAAGAGAAAGTAGGAAATAGTCTTGAACACATTGGCACCAGAGATCACTTCCTAAATATAACACCAGTAGCACAGACACTGAGAACAACAATTAATAAATGTGACATCCTGAAACTGAGAAGACTTTGTAGCGCAAAGGACATGGTCAATAAGACAAAACAACAGCTTACAGAATGGGAAAAGACCTTTACTAACCCCATGTCTGACAGAGGCTGATCTCCAAAATACATAAAAAAAAAAAACCTCAAGGAAGTAGACATCAAAATAATAAACAATCCATTTAAAAATGGGCTACAGATCTAAACAGAGAATTCTCAACAGAGGAATCTCAAATGGCTGAAAGAAACTTAAGGAATTGCTCAACATCCTTAGTCATCATGGAAATGCAAATCAAAACAACTCTGAGATACCATCTTACACCCTTCAGAATGGCTATGATCAAAAACAATGATGACAGCTTATGTTGGAGAGGATGTGGAACAAGCGGAACACTCCTCCACTCTTGGTGGGTATGCAAAGTTGTACAGCCACTTTGTAAATCAATATGTCAGTTTCTCAGAAAATTGGAAATCAATCTACCTCAACCAAATATACCACTCTTGAGCATATACCCAAGGAATGCTCAATCATACTGCAAGGATACATGCTCAACTATGTTCATAGCAGTATTATTTGTAATAGCCAAAACCTGGAAACAACCTAGATGTCCCTCAACAGAAGAGTGGATAAAGAAAGTGTGGCACATATGCACAATAGAGTACTACTCAGTGGTAAAAAAATGATGACATCATGAAATTTGCAGGCAAATGGATGGAACTAGGAAATATCAACATAAGTGAGTTAACACAGACTCAGAAGGAAAAACATGGTGTGTACTCACGCATAAATGGATACTGGATGTAGGATAAAGAATGGCCAGACTGCACCCCACAGCTCCTGAGAAGCTTGTTAGCAGTGAGAGCCCTAGGAGGATGCATGAATCACCCTGGGAAGGGGAAGTAGATTAGATTTACATGGGTGAACTGGGGAGGGGCAATGGAAGGTGGGAAATTAGGCATGAGAACCTAAGGAAACAGGATGGTCGAACTTGAACAGGAATGGGGTAGGAGAGCAAGAAAAGAGATACCATGGTAGAGGGAGACATGGAGGGAACAGGGAGAAATAGGATGCTAGGTAGGTTCCCAGGAATCCACGGGGATGACCCCACCTTAGCCTACTAGTTATAGTAGAGAGGGTGCCTGAACTGACCTACTCTGGTGTTCAGAATGGTGAATACCCTAGCTGTAATCATGGAGCCTCCATCCAGTGACTGATGGAGGCAGAGGCAGAGATCCATGGCCAGGCAGCAGGCAGAGCTCTAGGAGTCCAGCTGAAGACTAAGAGGAATTCTGTGAGCAAGGGGCATTTAGATCATGATGGGTAAAACCTACAGAGACAACCAAACCGAACTAGTTGGAACCAATGAAATATGGACCAATGGCTGTGGAGCCTGCATGGGAGTATACTAGGCCCTCTGCATAGGCGAGACAATTGTTTGGCTTGACCTGTTTGGGGGGCCTCTGACAATGGGATCAGAATCCACCCATGGTGCATGAGTGGGCTTTTTCTAGCCCATTGACTATAGTGGGACATCTTGTGCAGCCTTGGTTCAGGATGAGGGCCTTGGACCAGCCTCAACTGAATGTGCAGGACTTTACTGACTTCCCATGGAGTCCTTGCATTAGAGGAGGTGTGAGTTGGGGGTTGGGTTTGGGGGAATGCTGAGGGTGGGGCAGGAGGAGGGGGGAGAGGGGGCATCTGTGGTTGGTATCTAAAATGGACAAAAGATATCTTAAAAATAAAAAATGTGTTTTCTGTATAAACTGTACCTACTTTTGTTTAATGTTGTCATTGTACCCTAACCAATCATTTAATCATTCATCTGCTTGGAATATTCATCTAAAAATACTTGACAAAATTAAAATAATGATTGATTCTACAACTCATATGATTTCCACTTTATCTTTGAATAATTCTTGTTAGATATTATGAGATTATGTGATATTCAGTTTCAATGATGAATTCAAATGTTCCCCATTACCTACAGAGTTAAACTCCAAACTAGATTCAACCGTAGCCAAGCCCAAATCTGTCTGATATGAGCCTTGGTTACTTACCTGCAAAGTGACTAGAAGTGAGGTGGCTATACTTCATCTCCTACAGAGTGACTATCTCCTGGGTGTGAAAGAGTAACAACCTAGTTATTACCAGGTTGGTCAGTGTTTTGTTTAAAATATCTTTGTGAGAAGACGTTAGAGAGATGGCTGGGCAGATAACAGCATTTGCTTCTTTGTGGGAGGACATAGGTCTGTTTCTCAGCACCTGTATGGTGACATCCTCATCCATCAATTCAGTTCTGGGGAATCCAGCATTCTCTTCTAATCTCTGTGGGCACTGCACTCATATGGTGCACATATATACATGAAGGCAAAACTCATACAGATAAAATTTGAAAAAAAAACATTTTTAATCTCTAGGGAGAAAATAATAATAATAATAATAATAATAATAATAATAATAATAATATATAGGCATGATATGGTATAAGATTAACATATTGAAGTCATATTATAGATAAAGATACAACCTGTGGAGCACTGATGATTCCTCACTGACTGAGGGAGGTAGAAGATGTCCATGGAGAAAGATAAAAAACATCTAAGAATTCTCATGCAATATGCTAGTAACTGAGCTTTTGGTAAGTTAACTAATGATGTTTTATAGATGATAAGCCCTTGGCTTTGGATACTTTTAGCTCATATCATTGATTTAAAATTATTTATGGTTCATAAGCACAATCTCTATATAATATCTACTCCTACTTTCTCTAATGTGCAGTGATTTATGGGTACATAAAAATTGGAAATATTTAACAACTTCAATGTTGTATAAGATTAGATTAAATGCTAAAACTTCTCTTAATTAGTCCATCTATGACTCTATTTTATCAGTGTGTCTGAAGAGTAATAGAAGGACATAAAGACCCTTATGGGATATCTGAAATTTCCCTTTCTCTGTCAGCTTTCTCAAGAAAGTTTCTCCATTGAAGTTTGACATGAGGTAATATCTCTGGGTAAGAATTGATTATTTGATTAATTGTGTGAGCTACAACATTTCCATACAGATAGTCTTAGCTTGCTTTTTATTTCTATGATAAACAACATAACAATAATCAACATGTGAGGAAAGTTTATCTTATCTTACTCTTTATAGTACATTTTCAGTAGGAGCCAATGCAGAAACTCAAGCAGAACAGGAAACTGGAGGCAGGAACTGAGGCAGAGGCCATGGAGGAGTCTGTTTACTAGCTTCTCCTCAGGCTCAGGCTCAGCCTCATGTTCAGCTATTTTTCCTATACTTCACAGAACAACATAAGCCTGTGGTGGTATTCTAATTGTACTGAAATGTGATTTTGATTGTATGTTAATAAATAAAGTTGCCCGGGGGTCAGAGCTATTAGAGCCATAGACAGAGTGTAGCCGTGGTGGCACACGCCTTTAATCCCATAGATCTCTGTGTGTTCAGGGATACAGCCAGCATTGGAGACATATGCCTTTAAGACCTAGGGGGCTGTACATTCAGACAGTGACGAGGCAGTCACGTGTTTGGGTTTACAACCAATGAGAAGGCAGAACAATAATACTATAAAAAAGACGTACAGACAGGATATAGCTCTCTTTCGGGAAGCTGGGACAGCAGAAGGAAGGGTGAGATTTTAGCTCTGAGTTCTGACCTCTTGGCTTTCTCTTTTATATTGTTTCTGTGTTTCTTATTTAATAAGACGGTTGGTTACATCTACATAAGTCAGGGTAGCAAGGCACACCCTTGTCTAGGCCATCCCAGATCAATTAATCAAGGAAGTGACACACAGATTTACCTACAGGTCAATCTCATGGAGGCACTTTTTAAATTGAGGGTTTTTTCCCCATCTTCCATGATGAGTTTATTTTGTGTCAAGTTGGGAGAAAACTAACCAGCACACATATGCTTAGCAACATGTGGGTTTAGGTTATCTCATCTAAATATGGCATCAGTACAGCTTTCTGTAAGACATATGACCAAATTCATATTGGTTGGTCACATTTCACCTTTATGTTGTCAATTATACTTATAAAATACTTATTAAATGGTATTATGGAGAGATAACTGATATTTATTAAATTCATGTATGTAACATGGGTTTTGAATATATTGTTTTAAATTACTTGAAGTAGAAACTATTAGTTGCATTACAAAAGGGGATTAAATTATGTTCAGTTAACTCATTTACTTATTGAAGCTAAATTTAAAAGGGCTAGAAATATAAATCAGTCATATTTTATTTCAAGGTCTAGTTTGAAAAGGCAATCTTAAATAGATAATTCATTCTAATGGCAAAATAAATAAAAGTGAAGTCACTTTATTCTTAGAGTTAAGGTTCATGGCTTTTTCAGATTTATCAATGGGAAACATGCATCAATCATCCCTTTATGACCCAACCAACTGAAACTTGGCAAAAGACATCCAAAATGGCCAGTTCTCTGGCTTATTGCTATTAATTCAATATCCATAACATTGTAAAGAGGGTTTAATAAGTGTTAGGGACTGGTAGGACACCAAAATTCAAACATCAAATACCTTTAATGTGAATTGGATATACTTGAGCATTTTTCATTGCTGTTTCATCTTAGTAAAAGTACAAAAGAAGGATTTGTTTTCAATGGAAGACTACTTTTGCCAAAATGTGAAAATATAATAATTAAAATAATTAGAACTAATATTAGAGATGTGCAATACTTTAGTAGTTACATGAAACTTTCATATAATCCATCACATATATGAAAATACTTAGAATCAAGAGCTTGGGAGTTGTCTCAAACAATTAAGTTTCTTCTATGTAAGTTCCATATCTGACCCATGCTGTGGGATGGTCTGTATGTTGCTCTGATTGGTCAATAAATAAAACACTGATTGGCCAGTGGTCAGGCAGGAAGTATAGGCGGGACTAACAGAGAGGAGAATTTAGAGAACAGGAAAACAGAGGGAGACACTGCCAGCTGCCGCCATGACAAGCAGCATGTGAAGATGCTGGTAAGCCACGAGCCATGTAGCAAGGTATAGATTTATAGAAATGGGTTAATTTAAGATTTAAGAACAGTTAGCAAGAAGCCTGCCACGGCCATACAGTTTGTAAATAATATAAGTGTCTGTGTGTTTATTTTATAAGTGGGCTTGTCAGACTGCCAGGACTTGGCAAAACCAGAGAGAAAACTCTCCAGCTACAGACCCCACCCCCCCACACACACTTCAAATCAGGCCTTGTGGAACAGAACTATAATCCTAGAGCTTGTGTTGAGGTAGAACATGGTAGATCCCCTGAATTCCATTCTCAATGAGAGGCCCTGGCTCAAAATATAAGGTAGAAAAAGACAGTGGCAGACACCTGAAGTCCACCTCCGGCATCCACAGGTATAGGCACAAACAAGTGCATCAAAAAAAATCATCCTGAGTGAGGTAACCCAGACTCAGAAAGACAAACATGGTATGTACTCACTCATAGGAGGATACTAGATGAGGAACAAGGATGACTGGATTGCTACTCACATCACCAGGGAGGCTACCTGGAAAACAGGACCCCAAGAAAGACACGGGGATCACCCATGACAGAGAAATGGATGAGATCTACATAAACAGCTTGGACATGAGTTGGGGTAATGAAGGGTGAGGATCGAGGGAAAGAGAGCTTGGGGGAGCAGGAGATCCCATCTGGATCAAGAACAGAGAGGGAGAACAAGGAATAGGAGACCATGGTAAATGAAGACCACATGAGAATAGGAAGAAGCAAAGTACTAGAGAGGCCCACAGAAATCCACAAAGATACCCCACAATAGACTACTGGCAATGGTTGAGAGACAGCCGGAACTAACCTACTCTGGTGATAGGATAGCCAAACACCCTAATTGTTGTGCTAGAAACCCCATCCAATGACTGAGGGATCTGGATGCAGAGATCCACGGCTAGGCCCAGGGTGGAGCTCCGGGAGTCTAATTAGCAAGAGAGAGGAGGGTTTATATGAGCGAGAATTGTTGAAACCAAGGTTGGATAAAGCACAGGGACAAATAGCCAAATGAATGGAAACACATGAACTATGAACCAATGGCTGAGGGGCACCCAAGTGGATTAGGCCCTCTGAATGGGTGAGAAAGTTGATTGTCTTGATCTGTTTGGGAGGCATCCAGGCAGTGGGACCGGGTCCTGTGCTCATTGCATGAGTTGGCTGTTGGAAACCTGGGGCTTATGAAGGGTCGCTAGGCTCCGCCTAGGAGGAGGGAACTGGACCTGCCTGGACTGAGTCTACCAGGTTGATCTCAGTCCTTGGCGGAGGCTTTGCCCTGGAGGAGGTGGGAATGGGGGGTGGGCTGGAGGGAAGGGGAGGGAGGTGAGAGTGGGGAGAACAAGGGAATCCATGGCTGATATGTAGAACTGAATTGTATTGTAAAATAAAATTAAAAAAAAAAAAAAGATACAGGTAAATGTAAACCTGTCAGGGACAAGGACAGAATCTCTAGTTAGTGGAAAAATACAGACCCCCATAAGACAGGGAACTAGATCATCTTACAGTCAGGTTGCCTAGCAACAGGACATTGAGTCAGAGCCCTTGACCCTCTCACCCTGTAAACATCCTATACAAACATCCTGTTAGCTTGCCCCATCTTATGCAGATGACAGCTTCTTGCTCCCCCCACCCTGTGGAACTATATAAACCTTTCTGGAAGAGAAATAAAGTGACACCTTGATCAGAATCTAGATTTGGTGTATTTCCTTTGTATCTCCTGTCCCTACATTCCCTCCTTAGGGTGGTTGAGAACCCGTTGAAGCCCTGCAGGCCGGGCAACTGGTGCCCAACGTGGATGAAATCACCTCTTAAGGTTCGGACCGTCATCTCCCTGAGGAAGACCAAGGCCTTGGTGAATTTGTTGGATCCCCCTGAAATGGCCCTGTTCAGGACCCGATCCCAGAGGAGAGCGGAGACGACGCAGGTAAGAAAGTGACAAGCCATGGGACAGGCAACGTCGTCACAGGATTATTCATTTCTGGTCTAAATGAGCCCCTCAAGATACAAGAAACTAGGGTAAATAAAAAAGACCTTAAAGCCCTTTTTTTAATTAATGACATTCGTAGGGTCTATAAACATTTCCCTGACATGCAAGAGCTTATTAATATAAAAGAAAAAAATCTTCAAAGAAGCCTTTCACTCCCCCTCTACCTGCCCTAAGGAACCCCGCCCCCCCAGCACTTTATCGAGAGCCTTCAGTCTGTCCCTTGGCTCACGACCTGCACTCTATGGAAGAGGGGATGCTCACGACTTGGGAGGGCACCGACCCAGTCCTTATTTGGGGACGAAGTTCGGCCTGCATTCTTGACCAGATACACTCTGCTCCCGGATGGTTACCAGAATGCCTGGTTAGAGCTGTAGATATACCTGATCTGCCCAGGAGAGATAGCCCCTCTCCTGAGGAAACTTCTGTTTTAAATGCTGTCCCTCCTGCAAGCAATCCAGGCTGTGGTTCTCACCCAGAGCAAACCCCACCAGCCCTTTAGCTCTGTTATCTCTCTGCTCAGAGTTCCTGTGGGGGGACAGCGGGAACTTTACAGCAAACTGTGTTTGAGACCTTTCACACAGTATACAAGTCCCATAATCAATCACGTTCTGGGCGGAGCAGGGACACGGTGGGAATGGGGGGTGGGCTGGAGGGAATGGGAGGGGGTGAGAGTGGAGAGAACAAGGGAATCCATGGCTGATATGTAGAACTGAATTGTATTGTAAAATAAAATTAAAAAAAGATACAGGTAAATGTAAACCCACACCCAACACACACACACACACACACACACACACACACACACACACACATTCACATCAAAAAATATGAAAATAAAAATCAATTTTTATAGGCTCAGAAATAACGTGAACCTTGTCTTCAGTGGAAATAAGATTTTTCTTCATTTGGATATTAATTAATCCACTGTGCTTTTGGGACTCAAAATTAGGCCATGTGTAAATTATCAAGTATCCCATCATTGAGTTACATCCTCAACTGTAAATTAAACTTCGATTAATATATACTGTTCTTCAGTCAACATGTATTTTATAGGTGAAAAATATTAAATTATATACCTGAAATTTAAATGGGATCATGACTCATCAAAAGCATGAATATTAATAGAGAAAAGAAATAATTTCTCTTTTTAGGAAAAGTCTCAGCCCAAACAAATCTTTTGCAAAAATATGTGAGTGTCATTCATTTTTCCTGAAACTGTAGAGCTAAACTTAATTCTGGATTTTTGACTCTTCCATGTTCCTTAAAGTCTATTATGCTCATGTGGACTCTTTGTGCTTAATTATCTCAAACCTCTTATTTGTGGGTCTTATAAGCATGTGCTTATCTTTGTAGAGCCATAAGAAATATGGTGGGTATGTCATGGAGAAAGTGTGATAACAAGCTTCCCCCATGAAAGCCACATCAATAGCATATGAAATAAATACTAGCTGACCTAGCTACTCATTGGTGCAAGGTTTAGAATGAAAACTCATAATTTGCTCATGCATAAGTATTTTAGGTCATGCTATAGAGAAGAAGAATAACTGCAATTCTGTAAACTTCTTTTTTTTAAAAAAAATTCATGTTTAATTGGAAATGAAAATGCTACAAATGGAAAGAAAATTTGCATTGACAACCTATTATAAAATCTAATATTTACAGTAAAGGTGTTGATTTTACTTTGAAAATTGAAAGTGTTTTTAAAATCAAATTATGGTTGTATGGAAAAGAAAAGCTGCTTTAGGGCAGTCATAATCATAAATGTTTTCTCTGTGTGAGAAAACTCAGTACTGAGAGTAACCTAAGTATTCTAATTTTAAATATGTAAAATAAGGAGTGTACAGAAATACAAGTAATAACGGAAATGATTTTATTACATCATTTACCTCTAAGAAAGACTTGACTCAAATTGTTTATTAAAAGTCTGAGATTTCAATTTAATGAGGGAAGTTAACAGTTTTGTTAGTCAGCTTATGTTGTTTAATGGGGTGATTTACATAAACTAGTGGGATGGTTCAAATCTTAAGCATAGGTGATCGTATTTATGTAACCAAATACAGTTTTGAATAGCAGAGATGTGTGCGTTTCAATTCAGTAAAACCCTCAGTTCTCAAAGTGCGGTGCTGAGGAGTCTGTCTTCCTGCTGTCCAGAGATGTTGCATAAATAATGTCTTCTGCTCCATTCATTGCCTAGAGCAAAGGTCCAATTCCAAAGCATGAATAGAACTCTGATTCTCACATTTTATAATCATTTAAAAACACTAGTTACATCAACATGTAAATGTTTTCCTAGTTATTTTTCTGGAGGTATGAAAAAATAGATATGGATAGCTTAGTTTTTCTTTTCTGAGGAAAACAAACATTTGGAATGGTGGTGAATACCAGTAACTCCAGAACCTAAGCAGGAGGATGGCTACAAGTATAAGGGCAGGCTGTGCTACATAAAGAAACACTGTCTCAAAACACCATATTTTTTTAAAATGGTAAAAGAAAAGCAAAGTGCTTACAAAATAAATACCATTCCTCTATTTAATAAGTAAATATTTATTAGTTCTTCCATAGAGCTCACCTAATTCCTCACACTATTTCACTTAATAAGACTATATTTTTCCATTATTATCATCACAGTCTATAAATACTTTGGCAAAATACAAAACAAATATATCTAATTTCCAAAGAAATGATAAACATAAACATACTACCCAATAATGAATAATTTCTTAAAGTCTCTCTCCATATGTTTACTATTTTGTAAAGTGTCAAAGAAAGTTTGTAAATAGTAAGTAAACTATAACAAATTATTTTTAGCAAAATACATGATCTATCTAAAACAAATTGAAGTCTAGACTATTATTTTACTACATTACTTCTATTTTACTTTACTAATTATTGAAATTTTATTAACAGGCTGAGAAAATGGTTGGGCAGGTTAAGGGACTTGCTGACTGATAGCTGGACACAAAGAGTTCAATACTTATGATCCACACAGTGAAGGGCAGAAACCAACTTCTGTGGTTTTCCTATGACTGCACATGTAACTGTATCTTACATGTACACATGTAAAATAAATAAATAAATGTAATAAAATGGTATTAATAACCTGCATGTAAAAACCGTTTGGCATACATTGTATACAGGACAACCATATACATGTCTTGTTACCAACTATGACAATGCAATATTATAAAAATATCTCTGGCATTCAAAGAGACTTATTTTTTCTGGACCTCACACCAGAGTTAATAATACAGTTTGAGGTCACTACTGTGTTCTCCTCCTCTTTGTTTAACTTGCTTTGGGAGAAAAGTCTAACAACCAACATTAATTGTCTTGGATTTCCCGTGTAATCAACATTCACAACCTACGCTAATGTAGAAGTTTAATTTAAATCGTGTTATGTATATCTTTCATGTTGCTGACCATGTATGCTTCTGTCTGTGTTATGATAATCATTTAGGAAAACCAATATATTATATATTCAAAGCAATCTTATAAAATGAATATCCACCTTAAATATTAAAACCACCATTCAGATATTGTTCGATAAATTCTGTTTGTAACACTATGTGTTATATAGGTCAGTTGGGATCAGTTGGAGTCAATGACTTATTCCCTTGTAAACTGTTAAGATTTTGTAAATTATCTCTCATTCCTTCCCTCTGTGATTCTTTCTGTGCTGTCCAATAAAAGCAGGAACAAAACCCTTTGCTAGGAACACTCAGACATTCTCAGACACATTCAGACTTAAACAATGGATGGAAATGGAGAATGGAAGACACAGGGAGAGTGATATAGAGAATTCACATCTTGGTAGATTCTTGACAATAGCAGTGCTTTGAGGAACTTGTGACATTTTTCATAACTATTTATGTGACTTTCCCCCTCAAGGCAGAAGCAACATTGACTTAGTCATTTCTCTGAATGTTCTTGAATCCTTATTGTGTGCAGTGGTTAATATTTACTGTTAACTTGATTGACTGGAATTAGAATTCCTTAAGAGATGGAACACTTGGATGAATTTGCTCAAGTGCTTCCAAAGAGGTTCAGTTGTGGTTGGAAGACTTACCTTGAATGTAAGTGGCATTATATTATGTATGTGAATCCTGGATTGAACAAAAATAGTAAACAAAGGGGAAAAAAAGCCAGATGATCACCAACATTCATCAGTCTCTGCATCCTGATGGTGATATAATGTGCCCATTTGTTTTATACTACTTCTGTGATAACATAGAATCACTACTCTGAATAACTCTTCCTTCTCAAACAGTGAATGCAAAAAATCTTACTGTGCTTAAATTACTTTTGTTAAGAATTTCCCAACAGTGACTAAAAGATGAAAAGTTAACTAATAAAATTGACATGGTTCAGCTGCTGAAGTGTACAGAGGCCATTATAATTTTTGTTGGGAGCGAGCCATACTCCATCTAAAAGACACAGCAGAACTTGACAACAGGTTCTACATGATGTTGATTTTGCATACATGTAAAATGCATGAGTTATGGGATATTAGAGGAATGTACCTGACTGCTGAGATGAGGCAATATGTGTCAGGATTAGGTTCCATGCAAGGAACCATGAGAGGAGAACATGGAATTATTAGGGTAAAGCTTAATGTAGGAATGGAGACATAGGAAATGTCCAATAGAAAACTGCCAAGGAATCTACAGTCATGGAAGGAAACTTTCTCAAGAGAACAAGAGTAGGGGCTACATGATAGAACTAGATAGGCATGGGCCCTGAAAAACCAAGGGCCTAGAGGATCCTACAAAGTGTCCCAGATATTAAGCATAAATATGCATGATCTTGTGTTTTCTCTGTTGAGTTTATGTCTCAAATTGGTACAATCTCTCCTTTTTATTTCTTCTTTCTCTTTTTTGAATGAGGGTGTTTATTCTGCTTCATGGTATATTGGGAATATGTAACTTGTTTCTTGAATTTATAGACTCTCAGAATTGTTTTGAGTCCAGAGAGACATTGGGCTTTTAAACAGTGTTGCTAATGGTAAATCTATGGAAATCTTGGAGATGTACTTAATGTAATTTGTATTATGAAATAGCCATGAGCTGTTAGGAGTGCAAAACAGGGAATGCTACTGTTTTAAAATGACGTTTGTGTGTCAACTTGACAAGGCTTGTGCTTGTGAAGCTTAATATTGATGGACTACTATGTGTGACTTAAAATCACCTAGGATACACACCAATGGGCATGTCTGTGGGTATTATTTTAGCAAGGTTAGCTTGCTAAAGGAAAGGAGGAAAGGAGGAAAGGAACATTCTCAGTATGGACAGCAGTGTTCCATGAGTCAGGTTTTCCAGATGAATACAATGTAGAAAGCAGAACACTGTCATTTATCTCTAACTTTTATTTGCCCACAGTCACAAAAGACAAGGTATCTCCCACTCCGTCCACATTCCTGACCTTCTATGATAGAATGAACTCTCAAACCACAAAGTCAAAATAAATACTCACTTTCATAAGTTGTTACATTTCAAATTGATTATTATTCAGGTTCAATGATCAGCCCCTCGTATGATCTCTACAATGAAGAGAATCAAAGTTATTGACTATTAATTAACCATAACACCAACTGTAAAATAGCTCTCTTCCATGTTTAATGGTGAAAGTAGCAATACTTGTAAATATAGAGAGAATAACATTGCCAGTAAATGGTTGGTATGTGATTTTTCATTGTTTTCTACTTGTTTGGTTCCTTTTTAAACTAAATGTGTTTAAATGATTCATAAAGATGATTCTAAGGCCTGTACCATTGGTCCAACTTCTTTAAATTAAAGGCTAGAGGCATTTTAACCTGAATTCCAGGAAATGGTTTCAACTGAGTGTAATCGTTGGTATATAGATTAGAAAGGTAGAAGTAATGGGCAGGTGAATATTACCTATAGATTCCACATATGAGTAGAGAATCAGGGAAGGGAATCAATAGCCCACACAGATCATTTTATATTTTTTTCCATCAAAACATACCTTTTCTTGTTCACTCTTCTGTAATTTTTTTAGTTTTAATTTTTTTATTAAGAAAAAAAATTTATTCATTTTACATACCAAAGATCCCCCTCTTCCCTCCTCTTGCCCCTCCAGCCCCCCCAAACCATCCCCCATTCCCTCTTATAAGAAGATAAGGCCTCTACATTTAGTAGAGGCAGGTCCAAGACCCTCCCCTGCCTCAAGGCTGTGCAAGGTGTCCACCATAGGTAGTGGGTTCCAAAAGGCCTGCTCATGCACCAGGGATGGATTCTGATCTTACTGCCAGGGGGCCCCTTAAGCAGTTCATGCTACACAACTGTCTCACCATGTAGAGGGCCTAGTCCAGTCCCATGGAGGCTCCACAGCTGTTGGTCTAAAGTTCATGAGTTCCCACTAGTTTGGTTTGGTTGTCTCTGTAGGTTTCCCCATTGTGATCTTGATGCCCCTTGCTCATAGAATCCCTCTTCTCTTTCTTCGACTGGACTCTTGGAGCTTGGCATGGTGTTTGGCTATGGATCTCTGCATCTGCTTCCATCAGTTACTGGATAAAGGTTCTATGATGATAGGGTATTCACTGATCTGATTACTGGGGTAAGCTAATCCCTTAGTAAGCTAATTCCTCTCCACTATTGCTTGTAGTCTAAGCTGGGGTCATCCTTGTGGATTCCTGGGAACTTTCTCAGTACCCCTTTTCTCCCTATCCCCATGATGTCTCCCTCTTCATGGTACCTCTTTCATTACTGTTCCAGCTTGACCATCCTGTTCCCTTATATTCTCAGGTCCCATTCCCTACCCTCCATTGCCCACCCCTCATCCCCAGTTTACTCATGGAGATTTCATCTATTTCCCCTTCCCAGGGCAATCCATTCATCCCTCTTTGGGTCTCCTTATTAGCTAGTTTCTCTAGAGCTTAGGTTGTAATCTGGTTGTCACTATTCTTTTAAATTTAACATTACTGTTTTACCTAAAAGTTTGTTCTCTAAAGATCTGAATGAAAAACTTTCTCATGTCAATGTAACTCTGAATATCATTTTCACCTGAATGAGATTACTCTGAAATCTAGGTTTTTCCTGAATCTGAGACATAAGATAATTACAAATGTTACATGAGGTAAAAATATACTTATAGGTGCCCATGTTAGGAAATAAGGTTATACATAATTTGTCATTGTAATCATTGTCTGTCTACATACCACCATTCAAATTGGAGTTGAAGTCAAGTTCCTAAGATACTATGTTAATAACTATATAGACATGCTCAACTATGGAGATTACAGAATAAGTCTCCCCAATAACTGATACCAGGAATTATATGCCCTGGTCTAGTCATGTGATCTTCCTTTCCACTCCCAAATGACTTAATAAGGGAAGGTAATTGTCTTAATTAAGATTCCTATTGTTGTGAAGAGACACCATAACCATGACAATTCATAAAAACATTGAGGAGGTTTACTTACAGTTTCAGAAGTTCAGTCGATTGTCATCATGGTGAAGAGCATGGCAGCATGCAGGCAGACATGGTGCTGGAGAAAGAGCCAAGTGTCCTACATCTTGCAGGCAACAGGAAGTCAACTGACTATCTGGGCAATATTTTGCACATAAGAAACCTCAAAGCCCACCTCCACAGTGACTCACTTCCTCCAAGGCTATGCCCATTCTACCAAAGTCACACCTCCTAATAGTTCCACCCCCTATGAGCTTATGGGGGCCAATTACAGTCAAACTACCACAGTAATTATTGTCAAATGAACTGTCTATTCCTTAAAGATGAGAGAGTATCTCATCCATTGTTTGCACTCACATTACCATAAGCTCTCCATATTTGTTCATTAAATGAATAATTAATGCGTTGTTGAAGGAATTCTAATGCAGATTAAGAGTTTTATGCAATTGTCACATTCTATATCTAAGTAGATTATATTAATTTAGAAGAATGTTCTCTTAGTTTTCTTAATCATTATAAATTCACTTACTCATTTAATTGCTACAGAATGCTGGATATTGGATAGTATAATGTGAAAACACCCACACAGCTGTCTTTGAATCTGAAAAAAAAAATGTGTGTTTCTTGAACAGAAAATGTAAGATGTCAAAAAATGTCAAATACTAACACCTACTCATAAGGAGGCTGAAATGTTTTCTTCACTACCTTTGTGCTTGAATAAAAACTTCAGTTTGGGCATTGAAACTAGTACTTCTGTGTTTTATTAAAGGCAAATTTTGTTGTTGCTATCTTGAGAGAGGGTCTCACTAACTAAGTTGCTCAGGTTGTCCTTGAACTCACTATATAGCACTTCTTGACCCTAACTTGGTATATAGCCAAGCCCAGATAGAGCTAATCACCTCCCTTTCCCAACCTCCTAATTAATGGGGTTACGGGTATGTCCCACTAAGCTTATTTCAAGTTGAATATTTTAGTTTTTAACTAATATTGGACATTTTTGTTTAATTCATCTTAACTGCTGTCATGTTACATTAAATTCCTAAAATATTTTTCTGTCTGGAACTAATGTTCTCACCCTGCTCTCCTCCCAATATTATAGAAAACTGTGGTTTGTCATGTGTGGATAATAAAATCTGACAAGTCTACAAATTCCCACAGGTGCCTCGCCTCCATAGTTGCTTATTAAAGACATTCTCTACTTCAACACATAGGTTTTCAACATATAGGTTTTCTTACCAAGGCAAAAATAGTGGCAACTGTCACCAACTCCCATATACACCATGTACACACGATGTTATGAAATTATAGTACTAAAAGTTTAACCATATTACATATATACCTAGTGGCCTTATGCTATAACATTTCACCGCTCAATGTGATTTACTTTCTATTTCTGAAGGTTAGATATATGCACAAAATACATATTAAATGCATTTTTTAGGTTTTATATGTATCAGACCTTTGCAAGTTGTACCATGACAAATCCTGGAGTAAAAAAACAAGAACATGGATAGCCAAAGGAATCTTGTACAATAAAACCTCTGGAGGCATCACGATCCCTGACCTTAAGCACTACTATAGAGCTATAGTAATAAAAACAGCTTGGTACTGGCATAAAAACTGACATGTGGACCAATGGAATCAAATTGAACACCCTGACATTAATCCACACACCTATGAATATATGATTTTCCACAAAGAAGCCAAAATTAAACAATGGAAAAAAGAAGGCATCTTCATCAAATGGTGCTGGCATAACTGGATATCAACGTATAGAAGGCTGCAAATAGATCCATATCTGTCACCATGCACAAAACTTAAGTCCAAGTGGATCAAAGACCTCAACATAAATCCAGTTACTCTGAACCTGATAGAAGAGAAAGTAGGACGTAGTCTTGAACACATTGGCATAGGCGATCACTTCCTAAATATAACACCAGTAGCACAGACACTGAGAGAAACAAGCAATCAATGGACCTCTTGAAACTGAAAAGGTTTTGTAGAGGAAAGGATATGGTCAACAAGGCAAAGCGACAGCCTACAGAATAGGAAAAGGTCTTCACCTACCCCACATCTGACAGAGGACTGATAACCAAAATATATAAAGAACTCAAGAAATTAGAGATCAAAATGCCCAACAGTCCAATTAAGAAATGGGCTATTGAACTAAAGAGAGAATTTCAACAGAGGAAGCTCAAATGGCTAAAAGACATTTAAGGAATTGCTCAACATTCCTAATCATCGGGGAAATGTAAATCAAAACCACTCTGAGACACCACCTTACACCTGTCAGAATGGCTAAGATGAAAAACACTGAAGACACTTTATGCTGGAGAGGATGTGGAACTAGGGGAACTCTGCTTCACTGCTTGTGGAATGCAAGCTTGTACAACCACTTTGGAAATCAATATGGTGCTTTCTTAGAAAATTGTGAATCAATTACCCTCAAGACCCAGCCATACCCAAGAAATGCTCAATGATACCACAAGAGCACTTGCTCAGCTATGTTTATATCAGCATTGTTTGTAATAGCCAGAACCTGGAAACAACCTAGATGCCCTTCAACTGAAGAATGGATAAATAAAATGTGGTACATATACACAATGGGACACTACTCAGTAGAGAAAAACAATGACATCATGAGGTTTGCAGGCAAATGGATGGATCTAGAAAAAATCACCCTGAGTGAGGTAACCCAGACTCAGAAAGACAAACATGGTATGTACTCACTCATAGGAGGATACTAGATGTGGAACAAGGATGACTGGACTGCTACTCACATCACCAGGGAGACTACCTGGAAAACAGGACCCCAAGAAAGACACAGGGATCGCCCAGTGACAGAGAAATGGATGAGATCTACATGAACAACCTGGATGTGAGTGGGGGTAATGAAGGGCAAGGGTTGAGGGAACGAGAGCTTAGAGGAGCAGGAGATCCCAGCTGGATCAAAAACAGAGAAGGAGAACAAGGAATAGGAGACCATGATAAATGAAGACCACATGAGAATAGGAAGAAGCAAAGTGCTAGAGAGGTCCACAGAAATCCACAAAGATACCTCCACAATAGACTACTGGCAATGGTCGAGCAACAGCCCAAACTGACCTACTCTGGTGATGGGATGGCCAAACACCCTAATTGTCGTGATAGAAACCTCATCCAATGACTGAGGGAACTGGATGCAGAGATCTACGGCTAGGCCCCAGGTGGAGCTCCAGAAGTCCAATTGGCAAGAAAGAGGAGGGATTGTATGAGCAAGAGTTGTCGAGACCAAGATTCAAAAAAGCACAGGGACAAATAGTCAAACAAATGGAAACACATGAACTATGAACCAATAGCTGAGGAGCCCCCAAGTGGATCAGGCCTTCTGGATAAGTGAGACACTTGATTGGCTTGATCGGTTTGGAAGGCATCCAGGCAGTGGGACTGGGTTCTGTACTCAGTGCATGAGTTAGCTGTTTGAAACCTGGGGCTTATGCAGGGTCGCTTGGCTCAGCCTGGGAGGAGGGGACTAGACCTGCCTGGACTGAATCTACCAGGTTGAACTCAATCCCCAGGGGAGTCTTTGCCCTGGAGGATATGGGAATGGGGGTGGGCTGGGGGGAAGGCGGGGAGTGGGAGAGCGGGGAGAACAAGGAAATCTGTGGCTGATATGTAAAATTAAATTAAATTATAAAATAAAATAAAAATTTTTAAGAAATCAAGAAAATAAACAAAATGGCTTCTTTCTGATGTTTGTTTGTGCTGGCTACTTTCCTACTTTTAACAAATAAAAGTATAATTAAGTATATAAAATTATACTCTCAGCTTATTAAATATTGTTATTTCATATTATTACTGACATGAGATAATTACTAGACACATAATTAGCACACTTGAATATATATCATTGAAATAAAGAAATTAAGTTATACTTTGAATGCATACATATATACCATGTTATTTTCATTTTATATGCCATTCTTCAATATTATATAAAAGTGTCATAAGATATTTTGCTAGTCTGTATTGTATATCAAATTAATATATATTAATATATATATATATATATATAAAAGAATACATTGGAGAATGTGTTTAGTTTAAAAGCTCTTAAGTACTTGCTGCTACCATGTATTTGCCTTTGTGATGGGCAGGTTTCTGCAGTGGGCAACACTATTATACTGGCTCATTTCACATCCTTGTTGCAGCTGCCCTGATTCTAGTCATCCCCTGTTATCTACCAGACTATCTTCAGATACCACAATCTACAGATGCTCTTATATGTCTTATATGAAATGGGGCAGTATTTGTGTAATCTGCACACATACACATATTTATTTTGAATACTGTGTTAGACACTTATGGCATCTAATTCAATGGTAATGCTATGTAAAAATGTTCTTGTACTGAACTATGGAGGCAATAATAACAAGAAAGGATCCTGTCATATTCAACACAGCGATGATTTTTTAAAAAGTATTTTCATCTGTGCTTGGTTGAATCTGTAGAAGCAGAGCCCAGGGGTGTGGAAGGTCAGCTGTATTTATTTTCCCAATATTTCTGGCACAGTAAGCCTACACATAACAACTTGTTCCTGACAGCAAAATCCATCTTCTATATACACAGTGGATAATGCAAAGAAGAAATAAGGAAACCCACTATGAAGGAGGCAGCAGCCATTATACATCTGGGTAACAGGCAAGGACAGTACAACAAGCACCTCTCTCATGTCCTGTACCTACTATGTGGGCAACCATGACAGTCTCTGGAGTTTGAATAGACATAGCAGACATAACTGCAAGGAAAAGTTCCTGAGATACCATTTTTCTGAGAGTTTAGCTGTCTTACCTTTGGCCTACCCTGTTTCAGTGGATAGAGTCTGCCTTCATGCCAGTTTGGAAATACAACTTTATTTCCCCTCATTTACAGTTCAAGTGATTCCCACTTTAGCTCTTTACAGTAGTTAAATAGTTTTTGCTATTGTTGTTGTTCAATAAAGTCCATAATGCTTCTTTCATGTCCCATCATAAAACTGCACAAATGTATAAAAACATTTCTATGACATATGTCTCTCTAACTTCTCTACTATCTATAATCAAATTTTAAGTAAATAGTGAACAAAAAATCAATGACATCTTTAGATCATAATTTCTCCTGAAAACATTTGGTACAATATACTTTGAAACAATTTGCCTGTCTTTTGGTTCTGAAGAGATAATGTATCCTGTCATTTGTAAGTTAGAATATGAAATCAAAAAGGCAATTACAAAACCAACTGTCATTAATTTGAAGAAATAGAAAGAGTCTTTAAAAAATAAACCTGCTTTTAAGAATTTTTCTTGTATCTACCTTATTAAATCAATATCTTGGATTTCATGATAAGACTTTATGAACACCTTTTAAAGAGCTAATGTTAAAGATTCATGTGCAAAGAAACTATTAATAATACATTGTAAAATTATCAAACCAGCAAAAACAGTTAAAGAATTCTTTCAGCAATTAAAATTGTTTCAAAAATAAGGTACTGTTTAAATAGATGATAGAATATTACTTAACAATTCATCTGAGGACAGTTGAGATGGCTCAGTACATAAAAATATTTAATGATAAGCTTAATAATTTCTGAGTTGGATTCTGATATCCACACAGTGGAAAGAGAAAACCCTCTTCTAGACATTGTCTTTCACTTTCACATGCATGAAGGGGCATGTACATGTCTGCACTTACACACACATTGAACACACAAGCAACAATAATAAAGTATATAAAACTTTAAAAATCAGTTCCTTTAAAATAGCATCAGGAATATGGGAAAAGTGTAATTTAATGACAAGTTGAAAGAAACATGATTCACATTTCAACATGAAGTTATAAGGGAAATGGAAAACTACTGTAAGAGTTCTGTGAGGACAGCTACCTATTTCCATCTTTGTATTCTTGTTGGCCATAGGCTGCTTGTTGAAGAGAGTTTCTCTTTCCCTTTTTAGTCAGCTCTCTTTTCTTCCTCCTCCTCTGTGTCCTGGGAATTTGCCTTTTAATGATTATGTAAGGTTCTCTGGCCTCTCTCTTACAACTTGCTTGACCAATGGGAACCTAAGCAGTAGATCAAGTGAGCAGGAAGAGGGTAAGGTCACTGTCTGTGTGCCTGAGCTGCCTCCCTGTAGATTCATGTTGGAACACTGCCTTCCCCTCCTGAAGGCCAAAGCTCTTACTAGGTCAGTGACTCAGTGTGCTACCTTTTCGGCTTTGGTAATTGCTCTCTCTTCTTGCTGCTGCTTGAGCTTTAAAGTGAAACCAATTTCCAGCTATTGCTAGCTCTGCACTTTAGTGCCCTCCATTTGTTGTTTGCCCTGAACCCTTTTTATGGCTCTGTAAATAGTCTCTCAAATTACCAATCTGTGTGTTGTCTGATTATTGCCAAGACCCTGACTGATGTAACACCGTGGTTGCCTAAGCAAATGCCATATCATCATATGGATAAAAAATATCCCCAGTAATAAAGACTTAGACAATCCAACCCAATGAACTTCATATAGTGTTACTGTTCTTGCATTATCTTACCATTATTAAGAAAACAAGACTTTATTTTAAACTAAAGAATAATAGTATAATTGCAATGACATTTTAATACCAAAAGTCATGAGCTGTGACATAAATTTTTGTCTATACCATAAGAGATCAATAAGCCCCTGGTGTCAAATCAATCAAAGGGTTAAGAAGTTACTAGTTACTCATTATAAGAAATAACTGTGTTCTAGAATCAGTAGCATGAAGCGAACCAGAATTTATGAATCCATATTTCCTAATGATAAACTAAATATAGGGCAAGTGGCAGATGGCAGTTCCTACTTCTGTGTCCACACTCTTCATTCTCATATTCAGTCTTTTCACTGCTTGTTTGTAGGCATCTCACTTTAGAAACTGTTGAGAAGACATAGCAAAAATAGAGCAGCACTAACTGGGTGTAGAAATAGGCATTATGTTCCAGGAACCAGGCTGCACCTCTCAGCTACAGTGTGTGCTTTCAAGATAGATTGTGCTCGCATGCACCCTCTTATCTCTGCCAGATGATTTTATTAAAACTGTCACCCTCCTTAATGCAGCTGATATCTATCTACAAGAGTCATCTCAAATTAGGTAAAATTTTTCTAATAAATATTGTGGAAGTTTTGAAACTGAGAACAGCTAATGATAACAGGATGAAAAAAATTCTGGGGTCTCACAGGATAGCTTCCAGAACAAGTCACAGTGAGAAATGAAAATAATGACCTGAGAAGAACTGGCATATAGGAATCTCCAGAAATCTGAGCAGAGTGATTTTAAGATACTTTACCAAAGTATTCAACAGTCCTCAAATTCACCCAACACAAGCTCTGACCAGTGACATGACAATGGCAGACCTTGACATTTGAAGTCAAGCTACAATGCCTTCCACTGTGTGCATGGTGAAGGCAGAGTTCTCGGCTCTCCTGTGGATGGAGATTCCACAATCATTTTAAGGAGACATAATGGACAGACAGCAAAAGCAAAGGCTGTTTGTAAAAACGTTACAGAGAGCAAATGTCTCCTTAGAAATAAATATTTCCCAGCAGAGATACAGTCAATTTTAATGTATTTGAATTTTTTTGCCAATTTTTTCTACATGAGTGATTGAATTATATGTAAGTTATTTCACACAATTAGAAGAATAATTAATTTTACAGAACATGTCTAATATTTTTTATTTTAGCAACACATTCCAATGATTTTATGATGGCTTTAAAAATAGATTGAATATAAGTTGGAAAACATCTCTTCTTTGAGTGAACTTATAAAATGATACTTGATTTTTAATAAATCTTGAATACTAAGAATACGTATCAAAATCAACTGATATCACAAAACAGAACATATATTAATAAACACATGAGCATCTATTGTAAAGCATAAAATTATATGTTTAATCACCAAACTATTCAGTACCTTAACAACTCCACATGGTTAGAATTATGAAATTTAGTAATTACATTATCTGCTAAAGGAAGAAACATTATTTCCTTTTACACATAAAAACACTGAGGCACAGGGAGTTTAAATACATTATTAAGACTGTGGAGATAAAGCATTCTTTATCACACATCCCTAACTACCCCAGAGTGTCCTAATTTCTATTGAATAGGGTAACTAAGAAAATGTCTATTAGTTCACTTATGAAATGTTTAATTTGAAATGTAGAGTCGGCCAATACCTACCATCATTTATTTTACTCCAATTTCTATCTTCTTTGATTTGTATATTTTATTTAATTTACTTATAATTATCTGTAGTAGCTACACATTAGTACAGTAGAAATAGCATAGTCATGGTGGAGATATAAAAAGTACTAGCCATTATAAAGTATATTGATGACACATTCCTGAAGTTTTAATGATATAGGTGACAAGTTGTAAAGTACATTGAATATTGTATTGCATATATTGCATACATTGAGGCATAAGTAGTCACTCCTATTCAATATAAAAAGATTTGGCATCTCATCAAAGCCCAAATAGAGAGCTCAATGGTGGGGCAGACACTAAGAGAGGCAAGCTGAATATAGCACTGCCCAAACTTTCTTCCATATTCTTTCAATGAAAAAGTCTTCATAATTCCAGTTCAAATATAAAGGGAGATGGGGAAATTCAACGCTTACTGATGGCTGTTGAAAAAGTCATACCGTAAAAGCTGTGGATGAATGTAGTGAATGAATTATTTTAGTATTTCTACTCTCTATTATACTGCATCTGTAATGAATAGATATATGTTGTTAGTATTGTTTTTTGAGCCGTTTTGTTTGAAATATAATTATATTGTAATTAATAAAACTAAAATTTCCAGTGTTTAGACAAACAAGCCACATTTGAGGTGCTAATAACTAGTTTATTGAAATGAATTAAATAACTTTTCAATCTTAGCCAAGTCTGGAGAAGAGTTCTAGATAACAAAATGTGACAGTAAGTGATGTGTCACGTTCAACTGAGGAGAATGTTCCCTGTGAGGCTGCCTGCTGATTAAAGCATTTAATAAGCTAAACAAACCCAAAGTGCTCCACTAGCACGACCCCATACAAATCTAAAGAATTATGAACTTAATAAATGGATATTATTTGCCAAAACAGAGGGTTATTCCTTGTGCATTAAATTAACTGATTCACTTGACTGAACCCAATTTTAGTAGAGGCTGTTACCCATGTGCCTCAAGAATTTTTTAAAATGAATATTGGTGATAGTCTTCAGTCTAATATCTCTTAGGACATTAGCATCATTATTAATGTATTTATTTTCATTTTCAACATTAATTCAGCTGATCTATAATTTAGATTATACCAGTTTTATAGTGTTCATGAAGAAAGTGTTACTGTGAAACTTTCAACTATTGAACAATATCAATTTTTTTCTGGGGAGGTTTGTATAGTGAGCCAAACGCACACCTACCTTCAAATTTTGTCTAAGTCTGCTCTGCACTCCAAAGTCCTGTCACAAACATGTACTATTTGTGCTTTATTATTTTGTCTTCCATATAAAATGAAATTCAGATAACATGAAAAATAAAGCCCTTAAAATTAACCTGTGTTTAGCATACAGAAAAATTGTGGCTTTTATTTTGCTATATTTGTTTGTAGTGAATTTTTGGTATATTGTTCTCATGGACTCTGATCACACTTAATTGAAGTTTTATATCCTATTGTTATTCCAAAGAAATTAGGTTACAAAATTTAAACTATTATGTTAAAAGGGTTTTCTCAGTTTCCTTTCTGTATTTAACAAATCTATACATTTCCATGCTTTAAAAACTTTATGTGGTATACAAAAGATAGGAAGATGACTCAGTAGGTACAAGGCTTGCTCTGCAAGCCTGAAGACTGGACATCTATCCCCGGCACCTGCACAGAACTTGAGTAAGGCAGTACAGGTCTGTGGTGGTATTGTGTTCCCCAAAATATTGTGCACCCTAATAAATTTATTTGGGGTCAGAAAACAGAAAAGCCACTAGATACTTAGGATTGGCAGTGGTAGCACACGCCTTTAATCCTAGCATTCCAGAGGCAGAAATCCATCTGTTCAAGGATATACCCAAGCATGGTGGCACACACCTTTAATCCCAGGGAGTGATGGTAAAAGGCAGAAAGATATATAAGGCATGAGGACCAGGAACTAGAAGCATTTGGCTGGTTAAGCATTTGACTGTTTAAGCTTTTAGGTTTTGAGCAGTAAGTTGAGCTGAGAGCCATTCGGATATGAGGACACAGAGGCTTCCAGTCTGAGGAAACAAGGTCAGCTGAGAATTTCGTCAGGTGAGGTTAGCTGTGGCTTGTTCTGTCTCTCTGATCTTCCAGTGTTCACCACAATACTTGGCTCCGGGTTTGTTTTATTAATCAGACCTTTTGAGATTCTGCTACACAGGTCTCTAATGTCAACACAGGAGAAGTAGACACAGGAGGATCCTTGAGGTTTGCTGGCTAGCAATTGTAACTGACCTGTGAGCTTTACAAGAAAGATTTTGTCTTAAAAATTAAGGTTAATTGGGCTACACCAAATGTTGACATCTGGATATTAAAAACACAAATGCACATGCCTTATATATATACACGTATGAATGCACAGGAACACATACACACACAAGAAGAAAATGACGTCATGCTTCCAGAGTGACTAGTACTGAATGGAACACACCAAAATACTAAATTCCCTCAGTATTTATACTAATATTGAAGCAGAAAATATTAAATATCAAAGCAAATATTCTCTAGCTTTGAATAGCATCTTTGGTTTCTATTTCCCATGCCTTACTAGATATCTAGATTTAGTACACTTTAGCTTTAATTTAACTCTGGTTATCTCAAACATTTAAAAATTACTTTCCAGAATACTTGTCATTAAAAATTTGCCTTATACATACAACTATATCCATTTATCTCTTATATGAGTAATTTATTACCTATGTTTTTAATAGAGTAAAAATCTAGAACTTAACATTTATATTTCCTATTCATAAGTATTTTTTTATTTTGCACTTTTATTTTATTTATCCATTTAATTAATTTTTCTATTTTATTTTATTATTTAAAACAAAATTTTAAATTTAATATATCTTGGTCAAATTCTTCCCCTTTCAAAATACCTCCAGGGCCTTCCCCCTCCTCACACACCTTATCTTTAAGTTCTTTCTTAATAAAAAGACAAAATACAATACAACAACCCCGACCCCCAAAAAAAGAAAGAAAAGAAAGGAAAACACCGCCCCCCCTAAAAAAAACCTGTAACAAAATAAAAGTACACAAAAAACTTTGCAGTACATGTTGGTCAACTACTCTTGTTTATGAGGCCTGCCCTGGAGGGATTGATATACCCAGTGTCACTCCATTGGGAAAAACTTTTTTTTTCTCTTCTATTGGGTACAAATAATAGGTGAGTTATTAACTTTTACCTAGTAGCTGATTTTCAATCATTCATTCATTCATACAATCATTTTTGAAATCTACAAAATAAAATATATTAAGATAAAGCAAAAAATATGACAATCAAAGATGGACAAGACAGACCAAAAGAAAGATAGAGCCCAAAAGAAGACACAAAAATCTGACACCCACTCATTCACATGCTCAAGAGTCCTTTATAAACACTAAACTAGAAGCCATAATATACACAAAGGACTTGGTGCAGACCTGTGTAGGCCTTGTACTTGCTGCTTCAGCCCCTCTGTGAGTTCATACAATCTTTGCTCATGCTGATTTAGAGGGCCTTGTTTTCTTGATGTCCTCCATCACCTTTGGCTCTTACAATCTTTCAACCTCCTCTTCTTCTGGATTCCCTGCGTTCTGAGAGGAATGACTTGAAGATGACATCATAGATAGGCTGAGCATTCTAAGATCTCTCACTCCCTGTGTAATGTCAAAGCTGTGGATCCCTTATTTGCTCCCATCTGCTGCAGGAGGGAACTTTTTTGATGGTGGCTGCACAAGCATACGAATATAGCATGATGGCATTAGGAATTATTTTATCACTACTTATTTTGCCTGTTTATTTTTTTTTTGACCAATATTACTTGGTTTTACCCTAGGTCCTTGGAATATCTAGTCTTGAGTTCTTGGCCATCCAAGCAGTGTCAGGTGTGGGTCCATCTCATGGAGTAGGCTTTAAATCAAATCAGATATTGGTCGGTTACTCTCACAAGCTTTGTGCCACCATTGTCCTAGCACATCTTGAAGGCAGATATCATTGTAGACAAAGGGTTTGAGGTTGGCTTTGTGTTTATGCTTCTCTTTTGATAGTGTTCAGAGGCCCATCCTGTATCAGAGATACTGGAATGTAGAGGTGAATGCTCTAGGTAGGCATCAGCTTTGAATTCTCCATGTTCAATGATTTGTATAGGTGTTTTCGTCAGCAATGGGGCCTACTATTAGTGTGTGGATTTGTGTATCATGGTGATTATGGTCTCATAAAATGAATTGGGCATTGTTCTTTCTATTTTTTATGGACTAACTTGAGGAACATTGCCACTAACTCTTATTGGATAGTCAGGTAGAATTCTGGGCTAAAACCACCTGGTCCTTGGCTATTTTTGCTTGGGAAAGTTTTAATGACTATTTGTATTTCACTAAGAGTGATAAATCTGTTTAAATTGTGTATCCAATCTTGATTTAACTTTAGTAAGTAGTATATATGGAGAAAATTATCCATTTCTCTTACATTTTCCAATTTGATTGAGTATATATTTTAAACCATGGCCCTATTCCCTGTATTTCCTCAGTGTGAGTGTATATTGTTATGTCCCACTTTTCATTCCTTCCTTTCTCTCTTACCTCTATATACATGATTGAAATTGTTAATTTATTTTACTTATTCTATGAAAATTTCACATTTGTGTACTATGTATCCTGACTGAAATAAGGTCCAACTTCTCCTCCTTTTTTTGAATTCTACATTTAATTTTTTGCTTTTTATGGTAAAAAACTAATGAAATACATGTGTCCCCAAACAAATGTGTATTATTGTACATAAAAGATATTTAACTTCAATTTCATTACATTAAGTAATGAATAAGAAGACTCAATGTCATATTGCCTGGGTAAATCTTGGCTCCATTTTATAACCTTTCTTTTAAAGCTTTCTCAGGTTTTGGGGTAGAAATTCTTGCTACCATGTTGGACACCAAAATGCAGCTGGAAATTTTCCTGTTTCCTGCCCAGCCCTGAGGTCCCACAGCTGCTTATAAAATAATCATTCAGAGGTTTATATTAATTACCAACTGTATGGTCTATGACAAGCTTCTTGCTAGCTAGCTCTTTCATCTTAAATAAACCCATAACTATTAATCTATGTATCTCCACATGTTCTATGGCTTTACCTGCATCCCATTACATGTTGCTCCTTGGACAGTAGTTTGGATTCTTCTCCCTCTCTCCTTTTTCCTCTACCTCTCTTGGATTTTCCCACTTGCCTCTATCTTGCCCTGCCATAGGCCAATGCAGCTTTATTTATCAACCAATCAGAGAAACACATATTCACTGCATACAGAAAGACATCCCGCAGCAGGCATATATAGTTTAATTTAGTGCCAAGAATAACAAATTATAATAAGCATGAACAGTATTGCTACATTCATTCTACAAACATTACTTTCACTGGAAAATTTGTATCTTCTTTGTGTAACAACTGTTGTTTGCTTTATTGTTTCTTTCTTTTCCCTGTCTCCTTCTTCAGGATAATGCCTCTTATATGTATATTGTATAACATGCTTCTCCACTCTTATAAAATATGTAATATGTTTTTTTCCCTTTAGTTTAAAATAGACTGTTTTCTCATATAATAATCCTGATTACAGTTTCCCTTCCCTTTACTCCCTGAGTTCTTCTCTACCTCTCATCCTTCCCATACAGACCTACTCCTTTTCTGTCTTTCATTGGAAAGGAAAGGCTTTAAGAGATAACAGCAAACATAGAATAAAATAAGATAAAACAAAATTCATCATAACAAAGTTGGACAAGGTAAGCCAACAGGAGAAAGAGCCAAAGATAATGGATTGATTCGTAGATAGATATTGCTCAAATTTGGCTTTATTGTGGAATGTCTTATTTTCATGATTGAAAGTTTTGCTGAGTATAGTAGTTTGATCTGGTGGCTGGGATTTGTGGTCTTGTATTGTCTGTAGCATATCTGTCAAGGCCTGTGTGGTTGTTAGTCTCCATTGAGAAGTCAGGTGTAATAAGTCTGCCTTTATATGTTACTTTTTTTTTTCTCTTGTAGCTTTTAAACTTCTTTGTTGTTGCTCTGTATATTTAGTGTTTGGAAAATTATGTGCCAAGGGAACTTTTTTTCTGGCCCAATCTATTCGATGTTCTGTATGCTTCTTCAACTTTTGTAGACATCTCCTTCTTTAGGTTAGGGGAATTTTGCTCTGTGATTTTGTAGAAAATATTTTCCATGTGTTTGACCTGTGTTTCTTTCCTTTCCTCCATTCCTATTATTCTTGGATTTCATCTTTTCATTGTGTCCCAGATTTCCTGGATGTATTGTGCCAGGAGTTTTTTAGATTTAATATTTTCTTTGACTGATCCTTTTCTTCTTTCATGTTGCTAATGCCTGAGATTCTCTCTTCCATCACCTGCATTCTGATGGTGAAGGTTGCTTCTGTGGTTCCTGCTACAGTTCCTGAAGTTTTCATTTCTAGATTTCCCTCAGTTTGTTTCTTATTGAGTCTATTTCCACTACTAGTTTGTTAACGGTTATATTCATCTCTTCCCACTGCTGTGTTTTCTGGATTTCTTTAAGGGATTTATTAATTTCCTCTGTAAGGGCCTCTATATATTTATACAGGCTACTTTAAGGTCTTATTTTTGTTTCAGCTGTGTTGTGGTACTCATTGTCCTGCTCTGGTAGGGTTACTGGGCTCCAGTGGAGACATATTGTCCTGGATGTTATTGATTATGTTTTTATGCTTGTGTCTAGGCATCTGGGGTTTCGAGACTGTAATTCTAAATGCTGGTATTTGGTCTTGATTTGTTGGGTGGGTGTCTTGTTCCTTGGTTTCTGTTTCCTCTCTTGTTCATAGGAGAGTGTGGTGGCTGTGTTGCCTCTAGGAAAATCTTCTGGGGTCCTGATAAGTGTGGGCCCTAGGGGTTCCAGGTAATATATGTTTCTGGGTATTGGGACTTGGGACTTAGGAATGAAGATGAGCTTGGGGTGATGGAGAAGCTTCAGAAATGGGAGGAATGTGGGATGTTCCACTAGCATCTGCTCAGTTAGTCTCCTGGCAATGGGGACAATCAGTGAGGAAAGGCCATAGCAGAAGGGCTACTACAGAGAGGGGATGAGACTGGAATGTGGGCATGGAGAGGTGGGGGTGTTGGACTTAGAGGAATGGAGAAAGAGGTGAAGATATGAAGTTAGCTTACTTGCTTTCCTGGTCACTGTGGCCTGTGGGCTCCCAAGAAATGACTGTTTTGATCTGGGGCCTGCGGCCTGGAGCCTAGGGCCTGGGGCCTGGGGCCTGGGGCCTGGGAAAAAGCTATGAGTGGGAGAAGGAAGTTTGGAGGGAAAGATCTGTGTGATCTAGTGGAGATGGGTGCAGGAGGTAAAACGAGGCTGCAGCAGATGTTCTGCTTCAGGTCTGTGGATAAGACTGTTGAGGAGCAGAGGCAGAAGTGAAGATCTTCAATTAGCCTACCTGTTTGGCTTCTCAGATGGCCTGTGGGTTCCACTGGATTTCCCTGTGGATTAGAGAATGGGACAAAGCAACCAGTGGAGGGTAAGGATGTTAGGAGGGGAGAATCTGTGGAAATCACTAAAGATGAGGTGGTAGGTAGGCTGCCACAGCTGTTCTGATACAGACCTGGAGATGAGACTGGAAGATTAGGTTTAGAGGAGAGGAGTGAGGGGTGAAGGTCTACAATTAACTTACCTGCTTCCCTGGCCAGAGTGGCCAGTGGGTTCCCAGGGAGTGCAGGCTAGAGCTGGGGCATGGCATAGAGCAGGGTGGAGGTTGGAGGGGTTAGGAGAGAAAGGTTTGTTTTGTTTTGGTTTTGGTTTTTGAGACAGGGTTTCTCTGTGCAGTTTTGGTGCCTGTGCTGGATCTCTGTAGACCAGGCTGGCCTCAAACTCACAGAGATCTGCCTGGCTTTGCCTCCCAAGTACTAGGATTAAAGGAGTATGCCATCACTGTCCTATTAGGAGGGGAAGGTCTTTGGGATCCACTAGAGATGGGTGGATTCTGCTGCTAGTGTTCTGATATGGAGCTGGGGATATGACTGGGAATTGGACTTGGAGGATTGTAGGGAAAGGAAAAGATCTGCACTTAGTCTACCTGCTTTTATTTCTAATGTAGTTTTATTGACATAGTCTTGATTTTATATATGTAAAGAAAATCTATGAACCAAAAATAAAATGAAATATATGATATTTTTCTTTCTGAGACTGGATAAATGCACTTAATAATATCATCTCTAGTTGCAGCTATTTCCTTACAAATGACATAACTTTATTCTCCTTTAAGTTTGAAAAAAAAATTCCTTGAGTTTATATACACCTTTTTCTTATTCATTCCTGTGCTAATGACAACTTGGGTTGTAGCACTTAGCTATCAGGAACAATGCTGTATTAAACATTGATATTGATATGCAAGTGCCTCTGTAATGTGTTGACTTGGAGTCCTCAAGACAAATACTCATATGGTAGATCTATGTTTTGTATATCCATAAAAGCATGATTAGTTTACATCTACCGAATTCATCTGTAGATTGTACTGGCTCTTCTTTTCAAATGACCTAGAGTCTGACTACTTCTGCTACTTCTAACCCCCCTTTTTGTGACCCTATTTTTTTTAGTGTAAATTTTTCTGGGACACATTATAATTCTCTTCTTTCTTTCAACCACTCTGTAATATTATCACACTACATTGTTTTCTACCTCCCATGTTTCTCTATCAGAGTACCCTATAAAAATTTCAGTAAGAGAATAAAAGAATTCTGTGGGATGGTCTGTATGTCAAATTGCTCTGATTGGCCAATAAATAAAACACTGATTGGCCAGTGGCCAGGCAGGAAGTATAGGTGGGGCTAACAGAGAGGAGAATTGAGAGAACAGGAAGGTGGAGGGAGACACTACCAGCCACCGTCATGACAAGCAGCATGTGAAGATGCCGGTAAGCCAGGAGCCACGTGGCAAGGTATAGATTTATAAAAATGGATTAATTTAAGATGTAAGAACTAGATAGCTAGAAGCCTGAGCCATTAGGCCAAACAATTTAAACAATATAAGTCTCTGTGTTTACTTGGTTGGGTCTGAGCAGCTGTGGGACTGGCAGGTGACAGAGATTTGTCCTGACTGTGGGCCAGGCAGGAAATCTCTAGCTACAGAATTCCATGCTGTGGTATCATAGATTCATAACATAAAAATGGAACTCCACTTTATCTAGTAGCTTGTTAGTGAGTCCTAGTGGTTTCTATTTTCTCCATTGAAATAACATGCCCATGGAACCATTGTTACTATATCTTCAAATCTTTGCATTAAAAAGTCAAGCAGAATGTATTATTTATTTGTATGTTTGGTGCTGAGTAAGTTAGAAATGTAATAGTTCATTACATTTCTAACTTAACATTTCCTTTGGCTCCTCTAATTTTAGTGCAAATCCTCTCTGTAAAAGCTGTTTCTTCCTAGTGTAAGTTCTGTTCTATTCATATCTAGTGCACAGGTATAAGATCTGCTCTTAGTCAAGTCAATAAAGTTAACCTTACACATCTTTTGTAAAGTCACTCACATGCAAAAATGCATTTAAAATTCTAAGTTTCTGTGGTTTTGATATATATTTCATTGACTAATCCATCCACTTATTCACACATGTGTTCCCTAATGCAAATATTCATTGTATACCTATTAATATTTTATGATGAATGAGTTAAATTATTGATTGTTAAATGCTCAATGACTTATGTTTATTTTCTATGGAATATTTCAGCAATATATTAATCAGTACACTTAAAATTCATCTTTGGGAAACTGTAATTTTTAAATTGGTTTCTCTATAGACATCTAATCCCATGGATTTTGTCATCTTTCTATGTCCTCTTCCATGATCCCTGAATCTTGTGTGGAGAAATATGATGCAGATGCCCTGTTTAGAAATGAGAACACCTCACTTTTTTATTATCTACCTGTCATGTGGAAGTACAGGTGCACACATGAACTCATGAAAGTCTAGGAACATATACAAGCTTTGAACAAGATCAAGTCAATGATAATCCAAGCATTGCTAGCAAAAGGCTAATGAAATTGCTCTACTGTCTGTGGACCTGATAGCACTTGAGAGCTACTGAGGGAGAGAGAATCATTTTTCTTCTTGGCTGTTGGCCCCAAGAGGCTAGTGGTGCTCCAGTAATTGGTCCTTTACCTATGCTCATAAGGCAGCACTAAGTGGACTCAATAGCTATTAAATAAAAAGAGAGTGGAAGAGAGCACGTTAAGTATGAGGGTGAATTGAGAGGGGAAAAGAGGAAAAATTTTAAGGGAAGGAATGGGCTAGCTTAGATCCAAATACATATGCATAATCGAATGCCAAATAAAGTATTTTAAATTAATAAACTGTCAAAACCAACATAAATTCTTGTGGTTTTTGTTTCTTTATTTCTAAATGATCTGAGTTATCTTTTTAAATCAAATAACTATAAAGAAGTGGGTGATATGTGGAGTAGAGTCTGGAAATTTTAAGAATAATGTAGATCATAAGACCGTGAACTAATTGTTTATTTTTTTTCTACAGACAGTGGTGATGTAGTGTAACAGAAATCATCCTCCTTTATATACCCATGTGCACTGTCATACACACAACGAAATACACACAATGAGCACAGTTGCATACTAATGCCTTCTTAAAAGACAACAAAGGACACTAAGCTGTTTCTCTGTGAGAGAGGTCACTTAGCATTTATAAGGTCCTGTATTTACTTGTTAATAACACACCACACACACACACACACACACACACACACACACACACACACACGGGGGGGGGGGGTAATTGGGGCCATACAGACAGATTAAATGTTTTTATAGTAATCTCATGAAAACTAAAAGCCTAAGGAATGCTATTTATAAAATTTGAAGAAATTAAAGAACTAAATTGAGATTTTAAAAATATCACATGTGCCTAGGAATTCTAATGACCAGATTTCACTTTACAGTAGAATACAGATTCCTTATTGCCATACATAATATACATACATGATAGGATTGAGAACATTTCTGTCAATGAATGCTGACCAAAACAAATAGAAAAAAAACACAAAAGAAAACAAAAAAAGTAAAGAAAATGATTAATAGTTGTAGCAATTAATGTTTCCATGGGAAGTTGTCTGCATCTGAACATCTGAAATTCTAAGCTGCAATGTATTTATTTCTTCTTCTCGTTTAACTTAATAGCAATAATTTGGAGTCATGTCAGTGCTTCAGTTTTATTTCTTGTGGCTGTGAGTTGAATTACAGCATTTCTCCAGTGTGTGTATTGATTGTGAAATGTTGCCAGTGTGTTGACTTTTGTTTCTATGCAAAGAACATGCTAACCTTTCAGATTATTGATTCTTAGTGGAAAGAAGGAAAGAAAAATGTTTTCATTTAGTGGTAATCTGAAATTATAACATTTCTTTGACATTTGTTCTAATTTTAAAGATTATATTCAAGCCTCAGGCAAAATTATCAGTAAGATATATTAGATTTCCATGAATATATTTTCTTCAATATGTCTGTTCCCAATGTATTCACAAGACATTTTTATTTTTACCAGTTGCTATAGTAAATACATACTCTGAGTTCTTTTAATATCTATATTCTAAAGGCCATAGGATTCAATCAAACTAACATTTATTGAGCATGAAGTAAGTGACAGACACTCAGCCTAGAGATGAAAAATTTATTTTATCTAAATATAGTCCATGGCTTACAGAACTTAGTAATTATATATATATATATATATATATATATATATATATATATATATATGTGTGTGTGTGTGTGTGTGTGTGTGTGTGTGTGTGCGTGCGTATGTGTAGGTGTGTTTTACAATATGCACATATTTATTCATATATGCATATATATTCAAGTTTATGTGTTTATTCCTGAAAGACAGTTTGCAAAAATACTGCTTGAATTAAATAAATGCTGGTGAATTGAATAGATACAAGACAGAGAAAGAGATTAAGATTAGAATATTTCTAGGGAGCATTGCTATTATTATTATTGTTATTATTTTTGAATAGTAGAAAGCTTTAAAAATTTGGTTTTGGAGAAAAGGGGGAGTTTAAGGACAATCAACCTTCAATACTTGATTCTTACAGAAACCATAAATTGCAATCATGTCAGACAAAATTCCTATGATGTGGTCTCATAGCTAATTTTCTTTGGTGCATGTCTGTTTGTATTTCCATCTCAGCTATCAGCCTTGTCTCTTCCTTTGGGCCAGCTGCCTTACAGCATGGAAGCTTCAGCCTGGCCTCATTCACCTTCTCTCCATTTACCCTCAGGTCATCAGCCTCCCCTAGGACATGGCTCCATCTGTTATGGTTGTAAGAACACATTATCATGAGAAGGAATGTGATGTGATGTCAGGAAATACTAGGAGACTGACCAGTCAGTCTGTATTAGTTCCTGCACTGCTTCCTATCTAGGGCTCCTCTACCTAGATTATGTAATTATACAGCTTTTAATGATACTGTCTTTACTTTTGAGAATAAGAAACTTATATTCACATAAGTCAAGAGAGTTTTAAAACCCATAACCCTGGGATGTGTTGGGGGAATACTCTAACCTCAATGCTCTTTTTACCACTACTGCCATAAGTAGAAAATAGAGACAGAAGGAAGGCATATATACACGCTACAGCTTTACAATACTAGACAATGAGAGTGAGGAAGACAGGAATGTAGACCAGAGAACATGAAGAAAAAACAAAGTTTTAGTCTTGAACTCTGGCCACTTATTCACAATGTGTCATAGAAGAGACCTAGGGCATGGTTCAGCAAGTACGGTATTATAGATCTTTGTGTAAATGGCATGGGCCAATTCTGGAGCGGAATGCTTGTGAATAAAAACAGCATTCTCTTTGGCTTCCTCTTGTTCTCTCTTCCTCACTTGACCATAGTTGCCTTATTGAGAACTTCTAGTGGATATGTAAGAGAGTAGATATAAGACCATATAGTACAGCTTCTCAATGAAGGAATACTGGAGTGAATGGACAGATAAAAAACATTGCTTCATTTTGTTCTTGCTTTTCACATTTTATCTTAAGTGATGGAAGTGGGTTGTGCTGCCCAGAGAATGTCTGTTGTGATTGCTGTTGAGGTAAGGGGAAAACTAGAGATAGGGATAATATGAAATTAATAGAGTTTGAAGAGCTACGTGAGGCATCTTTAATAGAACTACCAAAATATAAGAAGTAGATACAGAAAAGGTCATCAGAGGCTCTACTACTCACAATTTTCCCAAAATGAATTATTTTAGAAATTGTTTAATATAGTTTGCAACATTTTAAAAGGATACACGTGAAAGGAGATGGATACCTAGAAGGCCAGCACAATGTTGGATATGGTAGGACAGACTGATTTGATTTAGAGAGCCAAAAGAGAAGAAAAAATTAGCATAGTTTGCATAGCAAAAGAACTAGAATTAAATTTAATTTTAGATGTGCTGAGAGAGCCTTAAATATGCTGGGAGGTAAAGACAAGAGACAGTTCTGAGGGACAATGCAGGCAGCACCTAGTGATTGATACACTTACTTGAACAGGAAGAGTAAGTTACAGCATTGGAGAATTACAAGTAATCCAAACTTACTAAAAACACACAGGCATACATAGGGATTGCATTCTAAAGATTGATGAGACCTTTAGGAGACAAATACAGATGTCTTTTTCCTTGTATGATGTTTTCACAAGTTTTCCATAATGAATCCAACATTTTTTTTGTTTTTTTTTTTTTTTTGGTTATTTTTTTTTTGAGACAGGGTTTTAATGAATCCAATTTTTAATGAATGGCTTAAAGAGAAAGCAGGCTGGTACTCAATATATAGATACCCAATGTTGCTTGGCATGACATAACAGAAATCTGGGAAATCTGTGCCAAAGACACTCTGCAGTATCTTCCCACATTTTCAAACTAATTTTCATTTTCATGGGTTCCTCAGTGTTAGTACATTTATGACTGGAGACATTAGCATAAGGTCTAAGTCAGGTGACTTCTGAAACATCTGGGCTTCTCCAGAGCACAAGACAGTAGAGTTTCTGAATTCCAGAGAAATGGCAGTAAGATCTAGGTTTTCCTAGGTACCTCGTGATTTTAAGAAATATAAAATTGGGATCCCAATGGTAAATGAAAGGAAAATGACTAAGGGTAATTAAACACAGCTCACTTTGCCAAGAAAGATATTCTGTGATTTGCTGAAAACCATAAGTCTGTGTTCTGAAGAGTGAAAGAATGTTGGGAAATTGTTAGCAATCTTCAAGGATCAGAAAACAAGGGTAGTGGCACTATACAGCAAAAAAAAAAAAAAAAATGATTTTCCTTCAATGGAAGAAGCTGACATATGAAACAGAGTTATCTCTTTCTCTACAACTTAGAAAACTATATTACTTCTGCAGAGAAATATAATCATAATTGAAGATATAATTGATAATTTACATAAATAAATACACTAAATGGCAGAGGAGATTTTGAAGGCATGAGGGCATTAACGAGGAGTTCTGGAGAAAAATATTGAACATAAAAAGATTAGAACTGGAGCCGGGCGTTGGTGGCGCACGCCTTTAATCCCAGCACTCGGGAGGCAGAGCCAGGTGGATCTCTGTGAGTTCAAGGCCAGCCTGGGCTACCAAGAGAGCTCCAGGAAAGGCGCAAAGCTACACAGAGAAACCCTGTCTCGAAAAAAACCAAAAAAAAAAAAAAAAAAAAAAAGATTAGAACTGGTGGTCAACTTAAGAGGAGAAGGAAGGCAGAAGGATTCCAAGTTTAAGGTTGACACCAGTGCCTGTGTGCATGTGTACATGCACGTGAACACACACACACACACACACACACACACACACACACACAGTCACACACGGAATGGGATGGAGGAGATATAAGTGAGATAAATGCAACGAATGAACAAGATGGAAGTATGATCAGTGTCACAATCAGACTCTTTACTTGGTACACTTAATATAAACTAATAAAAATGAATAATGTGTAGCTGGAAGTGTGTCCAGCCCAGGCTTGAAGTCCCATAGCTGCCTTTAAAATAATCACTCAGAGGCTTCTATTAATTACCAACTGTATGTCCTATGCAAGGCTTGTTGCTAGCTAGTTCTTTCATCTCAACCCATTTCTATTAATCTATGTATTGCCATGTGTTCCATGGCTTTACCTGCATCCTATAGCATGATGCTTCTTGGACTGCAGTTAGGCATCTCTTCCCACTCTCCTTTTTCCTCTCACTGTCTCTCTTGGATTTTCCCACCTGGCTCTATCCTGCCCTGCGATAGACCAATGCAGCTTTATCAATCAATCAGAGCAACACATATTCACAGCTTACAGAAAGACATCCCACAGCATTTCCCCTTTTCTGTCTAATCAAAAGGGAAGGTTTTAAGTTTAACATAGAAAAATTACTTATAACAAAACAGTTATCAAGCAAGAATTATAGTTATAATATCTAGTCTATTTATATTTGGCAAATTTAGAAAATATTTTACCATCTATTCTATTTGTGTGTCTAAAGGTTTATATCTAATTAATTATTTATCATAACTAAGAAAAGATATAATTATAATTATCTAGTCTTCAACTCCATCAAAGACCCCAAGAAGATACAATATCACCTGAGTAAACAAGAAGTGCATTGCAAGCAGCTTCCATAATTCTAGAAATGACAGAGACAGCTAGCTGCCTGGACAGTCACCCAAAGTTCTTCTACATCACTGGGGCATCCATCTTCAGCCTACAGGCCTAGAGTCTCTCAGTTGTTTTCCCCTGTGTCCTGTAGAATGTCTGGCAGTCTCCTCTGTGAAGCAGGAATCTCAAGGAACATTTTGCCTTGAATTGGTAAATCAGTGGTCATTTTCCAAGGGTTCCTGTATGTCCAGTTTATATCACACATTATCAAGTAGTCCAGGCAAGAGCAGGCTCTTGTCAAAATGGCCAGTTTTGTCAAGAAGAAGATAAATTCCAAATGGAGTGTCTTTGATGCCCATCTTCCTCTTTGAAGTAAATTGGTGCTGCCAGGAGCAGATGTGTCTCACTGTTCAGAAAAGCCTAAGTTTTAAAACATTTTATATGCCATATTCTGTAGGTCTTTGAAGTGTTTGAAGATTACCCACCTAATTGAAATGTATCTATGTATACCTAAAAACTTAAATAACATGACTACAAGTTTGATTATCATTGATGACTAATTATTAATTTGTATTTCTTAACTATACATTACAATTTTAAATGAGTTGCATAAGCATAATACCTTAAACAAGAGTAGAAATATATATAGTATAACAAAATTTATTTAAATTTGTATCAATAAACTAAAATCTACAGGAATGTAAAATATGTCAAACAGTTGTTTCTTTTTAAAAGTAAATTCAATAATCTACCCTATATCCTATCATATCTACATCCCCTTTTCTTCTTCTGTTTTTGTTGTTTTTGTTGTTGTTGTTTTTGAGACAGGGTTTCTCTGTGTAGCTTTGTGCCTTTCCTGGAACTCGCTTTGGAACCCAGGCTGGCCTCAAACTCACAAAGATCTGCCTGCTTCTGCCTCCCGAGTGCTGGGCTCCTTTTCTTCTTTAGAAAGAGATTGCATTTATAATCAACCCCCTTTAAACAAAAATAAACATTTATAAACAGTACTTTGGGATTTTGGGTGTAGCTTCTCATACTATTTCCTGCTGATTGGGTACACTGTCAATCTTATGGGGATCCTGAGAAAATTTGAGATAATGATCAAGTCCTGGGAAGACCTGCTGTAACCTTTGTTGATAGGTACCATCTGTTAATGTTTAGGAGTCTGGCTTGATCAAATTTGATCCATCTTAACCTGGGGCAAATCCATAGCCTCTTGCTTCCTATGAAAACAAAAGCAGCGCCTCCTTTCCAAAGTAATATATCCTTAGATTCAAATTTTGAAGTTAACATCCTTAAAAATATACATATTGGTTTAACTTAGTAGTCTTTATAATCAAATGTCTCTTTCCAGTTAAAAACCCCCATAATCCAGACTCTCTGTGTAATTTTTATCTTTACATGGCCAATGTATCCTTTATGTTATTTTATTTCTTTTAAGACTTTATTTTATTTTTGTGATTATATCTTTTTTCTCTTTCTCAAGCCTATGTACATATGTTTTTACATACAATGTAAAGCATTTAGAGTTTTATTTCATCTGAATCTGTATCACTATGAATCTATAATCATTCTCTGACCAGGAGAGATTTTGAACTGCTAAACTGCATGGCTAAACCAACATGGCAGTCCTGGCTGCAGACTCAGCCTTTTTCAGCTTCCCAACATGGTGGAGGTACCCAGGATAGTCACACTTACCCTGCCAACTCTGGGGTCCATGCTGTCATAAACATTTTTGTCTATATGAGTAAAGGCTAAATATGCCCTGCAGTGTGTTATGCACCTTGGAGAAAACTCTGTGTACCAAGACAGGAATTTCCCATGTTGTGTTCAATCCTGAATGCTGTGGCAACTCTATACCATTGTCCACATGAAAGACAGGATAGCTTTTGGAATAATCTCTGTAACATGTCATTTACCTATGTTCTGGACATCTCTGGATTTTAGTATGTGTCTCTTGTTTGATGTTGTGCTTGTTGGTTGTAGTTTCATTTGTTTAGGTCATCACTCTTTAATTCTCATGGACAATGCTTAATAATCATTCCTATTGTATATAGTTTTGTGTTAGGTTAAAACTTTCTTATTTTCCAGATGGTAGTAGCACACACCTTTTTCCCAGCACTCAGGAGGCTGAGCCAGGTGGGTCTCTGTGAGTTCGAGGCCAGCCTGGTCTACAGAGTGAGAGCCAGGACAGCCACCAAAACTACACAGAGAAACCCTGTCTTGAACAAAAAGGGGGAGATGTAGTGGGTAGCTGTTCTAGCTATGAACTTGAAGCACTGCCCCTGGTGAAGTAGTGGGTAACTTTTACTCCTGCCTATGACCCGGAGTGTGGCTGCTTGGGACCCTTAATACCTGAGATCCAGGTATGCGACTTTCTCTTAGCTTCCTCATGGTTCTGGACACTGGGACTGACCAGGCATATCTTGGAAGAAGATCAGTGTGGGACATAGCTCAGCTTTTCCAGGATCCTATAATATATACCTGTGTTATAGTAAGTTACCCCCTAATAAATTCCCTTGCTCATTAAATAGACTGTGGATTACTTACATTAATTTTTTAAATATTTACAAAAGTGCTGAAAGACAGAGGAGAGGGCAAGAAACTAATTCTAGCTACTAATACCAATAAGAAAAGAATTGACACCGTTACTAAAAAGCATGGATACTTAAAATAATGATGACATAAATTGACACTTCACACATCTGTGCAAATTATACACACAGCAAAATGTGTGAGTGCATCTTTGGAGATGGTATAGGTTTCAATCTTGTTAATTTTAGATATCAGGATACTGTGGAATCTTTTATCATGAAATAAAATTGAATAAAGTACATAAGATCTAAATGTGAATTTTTATAGGATTTTGTGAATCTATGACTTCTAAAAGAAAGAGTTTAAAAGCTATCAAGTTGCTTGCTCTAGAGTTCATTTTAAGGACATCATATATACAATATTAAATGACATCAAGTAATATAAAATCCTTCTGACAAAATTTTTAATAATTAAAGTGATAAATTTATTGCAATCAAAACTTACCAATCTGTTACAACACATGCTCTATGAAATGTAAATAATAGACACACAATTATTGGGAAAAAGACATTACAATTAACCCATCAATAAGAAAAGTATTCAATATCATTAGAACTAGAAGTTTATTGAATTGCTATGTATTACTCAGTAGAATTGGCAAAATTAATCAAAATCACAATACAAAATGATAGGGATACTAGAGAGTCGTTAGAATTCTCATATGATAGTTGTATCAATGTGAAGTGGAAAGTTTGGAGAATATTTTGTTAGTGCCATAAAAATGACACATTCATCTGCATCATGAACAAGAAATTCTCGTATTTATCTATAAAAGGAAACAAAAATTCAGCATGAAATGAAACTTTCTGAAAATATTTGTACATATATCAAATTTTGGTAGATTAAAACTGGAAATATTTGAAATGATTATCTACTGGAGAACATACGATAAACTGTGGTACAGCATACAACACAGTGCAATAAGGAGAGAAAATTATACTGCACTCAATGTGGGTGAGTTAAAAGTGAAGAGAAGGAAGTACTTATGGAATGTGGTGAGACTCATGATGGACAAAGAATTTGGGATAAAACATCATTAAGTGTCAAATTCTAGGACAGTTTCTAAAGAAGAGACAAAGTCACTTACTTAGACAAAGGTCAAAATAGCTATGAAGATATTAAAGAATATTAAAAATGAACAAATATTTCAATATTAAAACTATATAGAATAATAAAGAACAAAACTTTATTTACAAAACACAAACAAGCCAACAACAACAACACAGATGGATTATAATACATATGAAGATTCATCCTGGGATTAAGAAGGGAACAGTGATGAAAATCAGCAGTCAAAGTAAAGGTGAAGGCTGGTAAGAGCTTTCTGTGTAGCAGTATTGTTCATTATACATTTTTTGGTAGCCAAATAGACTTTGTTCAAGCTATTTTATTACATTGCTTATTATGGTATAAATTGTCACTTAATCTATAGTTCAATGTGGTGATAGATGAGTGCCAAAAGTATGTAGTGGTTCAATATCACATGCCACACTTCAGACCTGGATTTGAAATATAGACATTCGTTCTACGAAGTCCGCAGTGGCTCTGCTGCAGGGAGGGCAGCACACCATTGAACTTTCAGTGCATTGCTGCAGGTTTGAAAATGTGTTGAACCAGCACATGCAGTATAAACTAATAGCATGCGCTCAAACATGCTGCTAAGAAAGAGTTAGGATTGAAGTAAATGTGCTCTATCAGGAAGGAAAATCTAACAACCTAAGTCCTGCTGGATCCTGGACATTGTGAGCAATGGTAAGACTGGATTGATTATTGAAGTGAAATCAACACAAATTCATAAGTATTCTTCTATATTTTCCCATTACTGCAGCTGCTTGAGAAGTCTATCAACCATTTAGGACTGACCCTAAGTTAAAATGGTTGCTCATAGTTCAAATTCTATTAAAATATTGTATGTAACAAAGTTTAAAATAATCTTGAATTGGGGTTGTCAGTTGGCTAGAAATATGTATGGAACTTGGGAGTGTTCTCAGCAAACTGAGAAACAGGAGTCAGTTTATTAGATAGTTAAGAATGAAGCTGGCAGTTTGAGCTCTCCTGTCCCTTGCTGCCCCCTTGGTCAGACTTTGTGATATCCGGCAGCATTTCTTTTTCTTATTTTCCAGTGTACTAAATCCTGATTAAAAATAAAACTTAGGTCCAGTAAGATAGCTTAGCAGTAAAAGTGTGTGCTGTGAAACATGACCACTTCGGTTTGATTCTTGAAAGCCATGGCAGAAGGGGAGACCAGACTTGCAAGCCTTGCTCTCTGATGTACACATGATGAAGTACACTCTTTTGAACACATATGCCTGCACACACGCACACACACACACACACACACACACACACACACACACACACACACACAGAGAGAGAGAGAGAGAGAGAGAGAGAGAGAGAGAGAGAGAGTAAAAATAAAAACAACAATAATAAATTATTATTATTATTATTATTATTACACATTTTAGAAAGTTAAAAAATCTTTTCTCCTTATGTCAGCCAATTGAAATGAATTTAACATTTAAACATGTGTGACAGGCTCAGGACTTAATACACACTCTGCTTAATATTATTGCAGGTGTTTTACTAAGAATGATACTTCTAGTTTATTCATAGGGTGTTGTGATGGATGATTTTGATAAGATCATTACTTTTGAAAGTTATTTACCTTATTTAGCACCGTTAAGATTGAAGGACACAGGAATGTTTAAGTGACATGAGCTTCAGCTACTTGCTGGGTTGCACTGTCCTGTGCAGCTTCTTCCCCTCTGCATTCCTTTTTTTATTGTCTTGAGACTTTTTTATTATTAATTATTAATTTTTCCCAGCCAGGTTGCAATTTCCCCTTCCTCTCTCCTTTCCTCCCAGTTCTTCCCTCTCCTCACCCATTCCCTCCCCATCCATTGACTCCCCATCCACTCCTCCTTCTCTTCACGAAAGTGCAGGCTAAGGAGCTCTTGGCTTGTCAGGAATTATTGAGACATCAATATACCTGCATTAACCTTGTTTTGACTCTTTCAAATAAGGTAGATACTAATACTAAGTGCTCGGCAATTGAAATGACTTATTTTTTTTAATGCAGTTGTTTGCTTAAAAAAATGTAGGACAAGTAAGGGAAATCAATTTGCAAAGCTGAGAGCAGAATGTTAAAATATCACCTTCACATTGAGGCAAATTTTACAGGGGAGCCTTTGTTTATTGTGGCTGGAACTCTCTATATAATTGCATTGTATTTCCCATCTGTTATTTGTGTATGAATAAAAGATCGACTCTCACTGCTCAGCCCCTCTTCTATCCTAATAGACCTTGGGTTTGAGTTACAATGGTAGATTAAGTTTTAACTGCAGACAGAGAACTGCCTCTCTATTCAAAACTGGGCTTTATGCACTCACAGTTTCATGGTACAGCTTGCAGACTCCTTTCTGCTCCAAGTTCCATTTTTGTTTTTTTCTAGAATTCTCTAGGTGCTTGAATGCACTTGTTTGTATGAGGTATATTTGCTCAGTGAGGCATGTAATGCATTTATAAATTACATAGTCAAGGCTTTACATAGAAGAATCCTAAGCTTTATTTATATTGCTTTTAAAATCATACCTTGTCAAAAAATGAAATTAGAATTTAACTGTAAAAGAAAAAGGAATAGCACTAAAATTCAGTGAACATATTCAATTGTTTTTATTTTATTTTATTCTTTTTATAATTCATTGCTGACAATAGTACCTAGCCTTAAGTCTCACATTTTACGTTCTTTGGACCTTTGCGAAAAAAGTATACAACTTCGTGAATGTTCTAATTGGGTATAGAAGGTATACTAATACCTCACTAGGATTTAAATATTCATTTAGTACTTATAACAACCTAATAAAGTAATGGTAGAATTATCACTCTCATTTAATAAGCAAGGAAAGGGAATTTCAATGAGTTTAAGAAATTTGAGAAGACATACACCAGAGTTCACTCAGTTTTAAGAGCAAGGGGATAGATGAATTAAAAGGGTGATGATGATGATGTCCATCCATTTCTGAGAATTGCTGTGGGTCAGCCATAGTCCTTCTAATTTTACATTATCCAAGAGTGGGTTTCCCTTTTTTGTTAAGATCCCCAGAGAAATCAAGTGACCATACCATTGCAAACAGGCAGAATTTAATTTAATTTCATATTTAATTCTCATGCTTGATACTAAAAGAGAAGGCCTGTTTATGACTCTGGTATGATGATACCAATTGTGTATTATATGGACATGGCAGGGCAAGTAAACCCCCTTGTGGAAAGAAGGTGGGCATGGAAATAACAAGGCAGCATTTTAACATATGTTGAACTGTATTCTATTTCCAACACCCTTTGTCTTTTCTGGGTGTTGTTGTTTTGTTTTCTGATAATTCAGAGAATGGCCTTTTAGCATATCACTCTTCAGTGGGCAGAAAACCTTCTTCCTTCCTGCCAGTTATGGCTGGGTGAGGGAGGGGTGATTGAGCACACAGATTTTATGCTAAGCCAGTTTGACAAGTTATTAATGAATTTAACCAAAGATATTCTTGAATTTGAGTTCCAGAAAGCTTGCCATTTCTTATGGAAGATTACTGTGGTGGCAGGGAGTAAGACAAGCACTGAGGCGTAAATGATCTTTAATGCAAAGACCCACAATGATGTAGGAGAAGGTGCTGGGCTACAAAGCCTGCTGGTCCTGGGGATTACCAAGTGAATGAGGGGAGTGCCTCCCCTCAGTTTCCCTGTGTTGAAATGGGATAATGCAATATCAGTTTCCAAGGTAACTCTATATTCTAATACTGCATAAAATTGTAGAATGAAATGGAATGAAGTTCATTATTTTTAGAAGACACTGCTGAATATAAAGTTAAATAAAAAACTATGTAAATGGAGATATTTGTGAAATACTGTTAGCAAAATTTCTTCAGTTACTGCCCATATTTGCTGAGCAGCAAATGTGTGAACTGTTTTGCGGTAATCATAAGAAAATACCACCAAAAGAAGATAAATTTCAAGCCTTTAACTTCAGAGTATTTTTTTGTGATACAAATCATTTGACAGTCAACTGAAAAAAAATTCTGCATCAAACAATACATTGAAATAAACCACACATGGAGCAGAAGATTCTGGCTTGTACATCCTTTTGAGGATATGTTTAATATTAATTCTGACAGATATGGCTATTGTGACTTTATATTTTATTCTTACAGACATATACTAAATCTATGGTAATGTTTGTTTGGCAAAATAATAACAACAACAAAAACCTATGTTATACAATGTCTTCTTAGTCATGAATTTAAATATAATAGAAAATTCATATTGCATATATATGGTTTTGTTCCTCAGAAATGCTACATGAACACAGAAAACCACATCCAGCTGTTGAGGCTGTATAGGAAGACACATGTGCTCAGACCACATCCTCTGCCATGTACATTAGCTTTGGTACATTCTGTATATTATTCATGTTATGTTCTGCAATTCCTAACCTTTATGAAAGGTTTTATATATGTTTAAGCCATATATGACATATTTATCATAAATTATTATATACAATGTCTTCCAACATTCCAAAGATGTAATGCTCTTGGTCCATGATTATGGAGTAGCACATGAGAAAAAAATATTTCGAAAATGAGTAAATTGACAAATTGAAACAATGGATTCTTGTTTTGGAAGATGCAAGACAGCATTTGCGGTCTTCAACTACATAATAAAAATAATCCACATTGTAGAATATTAGAGAGAATTGCATGCAAACTTCAGCTGTTGCAAAGCCATAGGAACAAGGTCAAAAGTGATACAGAATAACAACAACAACAAAAAAAAAACCTTTTTTACCCAAAAAAGTAGAAGAACAAGTAGGAGAATTCTGGGAATGATCCTATGAACAATGGAAAGGAAAGCAATGGCTATAAGTGATGGCCTTAGACTGACAAAACTACCTTACAGTTTTGGATCCCTTTAGTCTAAAACTGATGGTTTAATGATTTCCAGTAGTAATTTACAATAGCCCACTTCTTTGGGGATCATGCTAACAGTACATAAAATGAATAAAATTAATAAGGAAAACATTTGTATCTGTTATACAGAGACCATATACATATATATATATATATATATATATATATATATATATATATCACTTAAAGTTAATTGCATAATATCAAGAAACTATGCATCCTTTCTATTGGATGCATCCAGAGTTGTAGAGCCATAGGGACGAAGTTCTTTGTATCCAAAGCCACTACTGGAGCTGCCTCAGCAGAAGCTTTCCTGCCAGCAGTTCCTGCCACAAATAAGTCAAGTATTTCTTGAAGGGAGACGTGATGACAAGGTCATTTCAAAGTGTGAAAATGGAAGGAGTGGCCATTTCTACCACAAATTCCCCATTTTCTTTATTAACGCTTCCAAGTTTAGAAAGAGCTGCTTGCAAAGACGGGTATCTGAAGACCAATACAAACGAATCAAATCTCATCATGATTTTCATGAAGGCATATGAACATTAAAAGTAAGCCTATTATTTAGTTATATCCGTAGTGTATAAAACAAGTGAAATTTACATTCATGTAAGGAAAAGCAACCATCACCCTTCATGGAAGGGAGATGTCAGCTCAGGTTATCTGAGAACATGTGGTGCCATTCTGCTCTGCTGTGGTTGTACTGGAATAGACTGCACAGTGCACAAGCTCCATTTGTACCATTTGTATTGGTAGTTACCACTGGAGTATTGGACATGTATCCCTTAGGGCACATGGATCCCCACTACCCAGTAAAAGAAACCAATATTATAGGGAAGATTTATATTACTTCTTTCTAGTTGAAGAAAATGAGGCATTTTTGCCAACATGATACTTTGATTATATAAGAGAGAAACAGGATAATTTTAATAGATATTAAACAGCATGATGAAATACGAAGATGAAACTCTTCACAAAATGTAGTGCTTTAATAAAAACCCTAAATATCCATGGCTTGGTTGATTTAGGCTTATATAATAAAATTTAAGGCTAGGGGAAACCGTATCTCTGTCTGTGATGTACTCAGCTGTCACCAGCCTCATACTCTATCGTCTTTATCAACATTTTGCCCTGGAGCCTGATGATCAAGAGACAGCATGCTAAGTTTCTATGCCCCCAAGAACAATTCTCTGCTCATTATTTCTGGCCCAAGTAGAATTTGGATGCATCTATCTAAGCAATCCCACTGTATGTGAAACTGGGTGTTTTTGATTAGATGTTACTGTGAAAAGGTTGTCTTATCAAGCTAATAGATGAACTGCTGAACAAGCTGACAGGCAGGGGCTGGAAATGTCTTTTGCCCATGGCTCAATTACAATCTGACCAATAGGAATGCAGGAAGGAAATCTAAAGGTGATTAATTGATTGCCATGTCACAGTGAGCTAGTTAACTCTCACCACCCTAAATGTAAGTTGACACTATAAATGAGAATAGGAGAGAAACAAAACAGTTAGGAGGAAAGCTATCAGACTATAGCAGAGAACAATCGAGAAACAAGTATGAGCTCAATTAAAGAGGCGGAGCACCTGCTTCACAAGTAATGCTGCTTCCTCCCTTGGCTTACCTACCTCTCTGGGGCTCAGGCCTCCTTCACTTTGCTTTGGATGACTGAGAAATTGTAACACACACACACACACACACGCACGCACGCATGCACGAAAACAATTTTCCAAAATTTAAGTATGGAATTGCTTGGAATTTATCAATAATTTCCTTCATATTTAATATAGCTGCCATGGTGAAGAAACGATGAGCTCTCAAGTAGTAAAGAGATTATATCTTATACACAGTCCCCAAAGAGGAGAAAGTAATGGGAGATGGAGCCAAGCATTGTTTTCTACACAGGATGTCCTTCAGACAAGCACATTTCTTTACTTAGAATGAAAGCTTGCTATCCACACAGCAGCCAGATGGATGTGAGTTGCATGCTGAGTAACCTAGTGTCAACACAAGGAGACAGGGAGTGGAAGCTGAAAGAAAGGAGGAGAAATGAGAAGGGGGCGGGCAGGACAAGGAATTCAAAACAAGACTAGAGCGCAGTCCAAGCCCGACACAGGAAATGGAAAAGACACCCATATTGAATGCTGAAGAGGCTGTCAAAAAGCTAGCAAAGGGGATAACAATGACCAAAGCAGAAAGTGGACCTGCACGCAGTGCAAGGACCTGGAGGAACGAAGCAAAAATGATGCAGCCTTTATGGAGCAGGCAGTACTGTACTTTTCTCTGTCCATGTATCAGCTCGAGATTCCAGAAGGAAGTAGAGCAATTAAAGGGAACTAAGCCACCCATGGTGAGATGGACACACTCTGATTCCACTTTCCCAGAACACAAGGTGCACACATTTCAAGCATAGTGTTTCCCAGGGGACTAGAGTTAAACCACTCTCTTAATCCACAGCAGGTGAAACACTAGGAATCCTGAGTTGGGGACTCAAAAAAAAAAGAGGTGCAGCATGAATGTCCTGTATTTCAGGCACAGATTTTGAATGGGAAAATAATCCTGTCTACCACTGATAATACAGATCTTTAATATATTAACCTAAATTTTAGTACACATATTCAAAATTATAGAATTTCCAATAACTCTACCACATATTGCTCTTTGCCTATAATTGAGAGAGAATAAAAAACTGAGTACAATATGTTCCTTATAAAATGTTGGTGACTCGCAGTTATTGTGACTAGTCTGATGCTATTCTGACTGTTCCCATTCAGCTAGCACAAGGCCAGGCTTCCAACAAAAGCCATTTGTAAACAACTGTTTTTGTTGAAGTGTGGTGATTAGTTTGTGTTATATGATTTTGTAGCAATTTATTATGTTTGAAATTATATTAAAGACTGAAGAATGGGGATGTATGTTTCTACCAAAAGGCATTACTCATATATTAATATTTGAATAAATATTTTTTTTTATTTCTTTCCAAGCTATTGCAGAAATTGAGGGTGAACCATTCTGCCTTTAGGTAAAGAAATTGTACTCTGGCTCTCAGAAACATTTTATTTTAATAAATGGGTATAATGAATACTGTAAAAATTAATTTGTGATGTTATTTTACAAGTGCTCATTATTGAAAATAAATACATAATGCATTTGCTGTAGGAACAAAGAAATCCTCACACAGAGACACATTAGTGATTGTTTTCACAGTATGTTGCATATGTAAGGTGTGTGTTTACCAGCAAAAAAATTACTGTAGCACATTTAATGATCTTCAAAATTGCTCTGTCAAGAATGAAGAGCAACTCTCATCTTATGTGAAGACTATTATTAAAATCAAATTTATAATAAACTTTTAATTAAAAACTGGTGCTTATAAAATGGAAAAGGTAAGTGCTTTTATTTGTTTCTTTTTTTTTTTTTTAACCACAATCTGATAACACGTGCTTGAGAATTTCCAAGGGAAGCCCTGAAGAGGGGAAAAAAATGTAGAGCATTAAAATTCACTTTAAAAAGATTCTACATGTATTATAGGCATGGAAAATATTTTAAAATATTTTAATTTCATAGAGAATATTAAGAAAATTGGATTTTTACAAGTAAAAGAAAAGCTGAGAAAATGTAAGAAACTTGTAAGCTTTTTAGAGGTGAAAGTTTTGAAAACATCAACTTTAGCACCAACTATTGACTAATTAATTCATCCTTAAGTAACAGAAATATTAATTTGATAGCTCAATTAGCAAGTGTATGTTATATACTTAATTATTGTGTAGGTTGATTAGCAAATGTATATTCTTTACTGCATTTAAACAAAATAGAAGCAAATATACCAATTACTTTGTGAGACAGCAGTTTGACATTTTCATTAACATTAGCTTCCAAATTCTCTCTCTATATATGTTTGGTTATTTAATAAATATGGAATTTAAATTAGTTATCCCATATTCTTTAAAACCAAAGTTAGAGGAACTTTGAAAAGGTTTTTTCATTCTGAAAAAAATGAAAGGCTTAGGTAGGTCACTCAGGGCAGAGTGCTTGTGTGGCATGCTAAGCCTAGTAGAGTAATAAACATACATTTAAAAGGCACACAATACCTTTTAGTCTACAAATTCAATTTTATGCAGAATCATTTTGGGGGTACTTAGCCACATACCTATACAGCCTTTTTAGGCATCAGAGTGGAGTCACTATTAAATGCATATTTCATTGAAATGGTCAATTCAGTTTCAATGAACTGTCATTATAACTGCTCATTAAGTGTAATGGAATTCTCTGAGACAGTTTTTCCTTGACCCTCCTGTGCCTTCAGCTGAAGGTAAATCACATTGTTACAATTATAATTCTATATGAGATGCCAGTGGGCACAAAATTGGTAGGAATTGCATGAGTTTATACTACGTCATTGCATTGACATGATTTTCACCATTGTGAGGACAGTACAGATGTGAGACCAAATACTGTTACTGTGAAGCATATTAAGTTTAACTTCTTTGTCATTATATACATGTGTGAGACACACACAAAATACACACATGCATGCTTGTATTTACCTCATAGAATTGTCCAGAACTCCATTTTCTATCTCTTTTACAGTCCATGAGCTTACGTTTAGAATCATTTACTTTATTAAATTCTCTAGTTTGCTTTTATAAACTCTCCAATTTGTGGAAGATCTTAATGTGTATCTGTATATATATAATGCAATTTAATGTTCTCCAAGTGACGAATGGATCAGACTGAAGTACAAAAATAGCTATACAAAAGGAAATGTTTAGAAGCAGATAACTTATAATGGTTTTGAAAACTATTAACTTATATGTTCATCACACTGCATTAAAGAAGCACGTGCAAATTTCTCAGAAAAATAAATCACCGCACAGCCTGAGTTGCAGTATATGCTTTCATCATTGATGGTTAGGGCTATATTTTTTTATTGTTGTTTTTAAAACTTAGTTTGTTTCAATGTTTTGGTCAACAACACATCACAAAACAGGGTCAATAAATTGTCAAGAATCAATAATTTGCTGGTTTCTTTTCCACATCTCAAGCAAAATGAGTTTTAAATTTATAAATAGACTTCATTAACAATAGTATTTATTGTCCATTATGGCATTATTGTATTATTAGAGAAACAATATTGCATCTATTTAAATCCTGGTAAAATATACTTCCCACAACCTTTGTTGTTCAATGATGCTCATGAGAACCTCATTACTCTAAAGGGATTATTTTTTGATAAAACAGAGATAAGAGGGTGCTGGAGACAGAGCCCTGTGGTTAAAAGCACTTCCTGCTTTTCTTCAGCACTGAGATCGGTTATTAGCACTCTATAGGGAGGCTCATACCCACTTTAACTCTTGCCCTGGGCAATCTGCTCTCTCTGGCCTCCAGAGAAACCTGCACTCATGCACATATACTTTCATATACACGTATGATTTATATATTTTTATACTTAATTTTTAAATTTTGTTTTTTATTCAAATATAACTATGTCGCTTTATCCTCTCCTTTTCCTTCTTCCAGCTCCTTCTAGGTACACTTTCTCCACCATCCTCCATACCCCACCCACTTTCAAGGAGATACCTTCAAAATCCTAATGATTATTATTTTACACACACACACACACACACACACACACACACACATACACACACACGTGTATGTACAAATATATTAATACAACCTACTGATATTTAAAATATTAAAATGATAAATTACATAGTTATTATACAAAAAATTGACAGTAGAGTTTTGAGGTATGGCTTTATAGTTAAAAAAAAAGTTGTTGCTGTTGCAGAGGATCAGGGTTCAGTGCCAAGCACCACCGTGGTGGCCAACAATCATAAGTAACTCCAGTTCCAGGGACTCTGTCACTGTCTTCTGATCTCCATGGGCATTGCACATGTGGTGAACAAACATACATGAAAGTAAAACATCCATGTGCATAAAATTAAAATGAATAAATCTTTTTAAAAACTGAAAGTAATCAGAAAGATCTAGTGATTTTTTTACATACTAGGTTTGACTGTTAAACCTAGGGCCTATGAATGTTTAACAAGGTAGCTCTTCATTGCATATCACTAAAATAAATAGGAATAGACAGTTTCTGAAATGAAAAGTCATTTTGTTGACAATGTGCAGGGATAGAGTGGGATTCTGATCAAGGATTAACCCTTCGGTTAGTATTATTAACTACTTCCTCCATTCTATTTTCATTCTGTCATATAAAATGCAAGTTTTGTCATAGGGCTTTGTCTCAGAAGACAGAGCAGAACTAATGACATGGTTCGGATGGGTTCTTACAGTTAGCTTTCCCACCAATACATCTCTGTATTTCTTTTCAATTACTTAATCAATTTGGAGGCATGCCACTGTACATGTGGAGAGTACATCTTGCAGGAGGATTTCTTCTGATTTTACATAGTAGGTTCCAATGATCAAACTCAGAAAATCAGATTTGGAAGCAAATGAGAAGTCCCCATGGCTCTTGTTTGTGATTTTCTATCTTTCTTTGTTTTTCTTTTTTAAGGACCTCAGGCTGTTTTAAAACTATGCTCTTGCCTCAGCCTCTGTGCTAGGAATAAAGTCAGGAGACACTGGACTGTTATAATAGTACATTCGAAATACAACTACAAGTAGTTTTCAACTGTAACCCATGGGTGTTGGTTTAATCACACTGCTCTTCTTTAACCAAGCATAGAAAAGCATTCATTGCTCCACTGAGGGTTGTATACTTTGAGGTGTGATGATGATTTCAAGCCAGAGATTGTTCATTATGAAAGGACACAAATGAGGGATACAACCAGAGGTAATATTCTTAAATATGTCTCCAATAGTATTATGCAGGATGAGGTTATTTTGATCTCTGTGTGTATGCATGTGTCTGAATATTTCTTACGTCTGGTGGAGGGTAGAAGAGGATGTCAAATACCCTTCATTTGTAGTTCCAGGAGATTATGTTCCCAACATGAGTGTTGAGAACCAGCTCAGGTCCTCTGGAAAATCAACAAGCACTCAACCACTGAGCCAGCTCTCCAGCAACCTTTTATGTTTTGGAAGTAGTCCATTTACCTAAATTCACTACAGTAAATTTAACCTGTGACTGCAGGATCTTCAAAAATATCTACTAATCATAGGAGACTGATATGTAAAATGCTGATAGAACATTGATAGCAATTTTTAGAAAATCGCCCTGTAAACATTTTCTTATAAGTAACTCTATACAAACATAGTTTCATCTGGTATTTTACATAAACAAGGAAGAAAATTGAGGGCCTGGAAAAATGACTCAGTGGTTAAGAGGACTTACTACTCTTGGAGAAGACCTGGGTTCAGTTGCCAACTCCCAGGTGGTGGCTCATAACCTTTTCTAACTCCAGGTCCAGGTCTCTAACACCCTCTTTTGCCTTGCTTGGGCACTGCACACATGTAGTGTACATAAATGCAATCAGGCATGTACACACACACACACACACACACACACACACACACACACACACACAAAATAAGTATTTTTTAAACATTTCAAAAAGAATAGTGAAGTGTATTGTCTGAGATAACTCACTCAAAAATCTTCCTGTAATTACAGCCACAAAAAAAAATAGAAATTGAGTTAAATGGCTATTTACTCAATGTTTTGACTAACATTTATTGTTTTTATGATAGTATCCATAGCATCACCTCAAAACCCAACACTTGCCAGACATTATTCTTTCCAAGCTAATAGATTTATCCTGGCTGTCTACATATCTGGTCATACTTGACTTTTTGCCTATGCTACTCTGCTGTGCCTGGGTAGTGTTAATCCTTCAGATAGACCTGGTCAAGAATCACCTGGTCAAGCCTCCAGACATATCCATGAGGTCTTATTTAACCTCTGGTAATGCTTGTGAGGGATTGTGTTAATTGGGTTAATTATTGTGAGAAACACACACTAAAAATACCATTTCCTGTGTTTGTATCCTGTGAACTGTTAGCCAAATAATTCTTCTCTCTTTTAGGTTGCTTGATCAGGTTATTCCATCACAGCAATAAAAGAAAGAAACTCTGATATCAACCAAGTATCTCAGAGTGAAAGAACCATTAACTTTCGGTCACACCAGTATATGTGCCTAAACTATAACTTTAGGAAGTAGTTCATGGCCTTAGTTCAATATCTATGTCAGTATTTGAAAATAATTGTAGAGCACAAATACCAGAACCCTGCTTTTCATTTTCATGAGAACTTCCAGGATCAGTATGTTTCCAAATTTCTTATATATGATTATTCTTTGCCATTGCTAATACATTATTTTTGTTTTCAAAACTCTATAGTTATACTTGTCCTTACCACTTCAAACATCCCTCAGTTGAACAATAGAAAATAATTATAAACTAAAGCTCAGGTAAATTTGTGACAATTATGAAGCCATGGATTACATCTTTATGTAATGTTTTAATAAAAACATGATATTTGTATTTGAGACTTCTCATTGGGATGAAAGTTATCAGATTCAGCAATACCAGCAAGATAATGACAATATAAAGAGAGAAATTGCTATAGATTTGTCTCCTTTCTGCTGAGCAATAATTCAGCCATCTAGCCTTAGCTAGTCTTTATCTAAATATGTATAAATTTCATGTAGACATCTCCATGAGGTATTAATGCATAGTGTATAATATTTGGAATGAAAACTAGCCAAAATCTTCATTTGGTGCTGTTTTTCTTTACTAATTTCTTAGTTGTAGTGCTCTACCAAGAGAAAACACGAACTTTGTTCTCCACTATTTCACATTCTATATACTTATAACCCATTGACTTGTGCTTGTTAAGCAATTTTTTTTTATTTTAGTCTTTACCTTCTTTGCAATTCAGTTTACTAAATATCAAAGTTTAAGTATAGCTGTACTTATTGTTGTATCCTTTCTTCATCCTTCAGCACTATACATGCATGATATACAAATGGTCATTTAACTCTAATTTTTTAATTCATTTTTCTTTTTCATTAATTTTTAGTTAACTTAGAATTAATCCTGTAAAGAGTTCTTGTTTAAGCCATTTCTCATGTAGGCAACTTATGATGAATTTCACTTTAAGAGTTTGGATAAAAGACCTATTAATCACTGACTGATGGCTGCTACTAAATGGTAGTGATTCCTTGGCAAATCCTGCTGATTGACATGAGGGCAAAGAGGTGATATAGTCAAAGAAAGGCCTTGGTCAAAGTCACAAGTGCTTGATGTTAGAAGCAAGTGAGTCATGTTGCAAAGGAAGGTTACAATCCAAGGGCAATGAAAAATATATAGAGACTGAATAGAACCTTGGGAGTGGAAGAACCACAGCAGGTTTCAACGACACTGGCTCTAAAAAAGGAAAGTTTCTCCAATTTACAAATAAAATAGCAACAATTTAATTTGTTTCCATAAAACCTCTTTTCTTCGTCCATTTAAAAGCTGGCACTTCAGCAAATTTCTTCCTCAATTTTAATTGAAAAGGAGTATTTCCTGTTTATACCATATTATGTCTTCATTTTTAATTTGTTGTTGACTTGAGTGCATGGAACAATATCTGAAATGTATAATTCACGTATGGTTGTCCATTTAAATGTGGTCTTTTTGTGAAGCGCCAAGTAGTCCTATGGGTTTAGCATAACTAGCATATAGCAAACATTGTGTGTCAAGTCCATACCAAGATCTGTAGTTCTTTGAACATAATTTTGGGTAAATATAGTAAAACAACAGTATTTATTCCAAATTTAGTAATATCTATAGAGATGGCTTACTTTGTAATATTTTAATATATTCTTCTATTTGGAACACTTTGTTACAGACAAAACAATTTAATCCTTTGAACTCTCTTTATTTCAGATAAATAACCTAGAAATGGAGCCCTAAAATGAGATTTTTTATTTTGAATCATTTTATCTCCATAGAAGTATATAATAATAGATTTAAATATAAAATATACTACATGAAAATATCTGACCTAACCATCTCTTAGGTTAACTTTTTCTTAGGAAGCTGGAAAAACTTCCTTTAGTTGTATCAACAACAAATAAAAGTTGTAGTTGGAAGTTTTACTGTGTCCAAGCCAGCTGGCAGTTGGGACAAATCTCTCTCATACACATACCCCAAGTAAACACACAGAGGCTTATATTAATTATAACTGCTTGGCCATTAGCTCAGGCTGATTATTGACTAGCTCTTACTCTTATATTAACTCATAATTCTTATTTATGTTTAGCCATGTGCCTTGATATCTTTTCTCAGTTCTGCCTTCACATCTCTATATGTGGCTGGCATCTCCTGACTCAGCTGTCCTCTTCCCAGAATTCCTTTAGTCTGCTTGCCCCCACCTATACTTCCTGCCTGGCTACTGGCCAATCAGTATTTCATTTATCAACCAATCAGAGCAGCACATACTCACAACATACAGAACATCCCATGGCAAAACATAATGATTTCAACAAACTACAACTTTGCAAACCAATGAATTAATGGATTATGCTTACTTAAAGGAGTGTGAGTGACCCTTAAACGAATGCATCACCACCAAACGAGGCTCCAGTCTTTAATCTGTTAGTATTTCTGCTTTGAACCTGTAACAAGAAAGCACAAACAACAAAGCATTTTATATCCAGGCCAATAAGCAACAGAGAGAAGGTGTGTGCTTGCAGTGGGGACATCCTACATACCTCTTTTACAAGCATGCTCTTAAGGACCTAAAGATCACACAACAGACCTTAACTTTTACTTTACAACAATTCCAAACAGCACTTCCCTGGATTTCAAGGCTTTATCACTTGTGTCTATGAAGGATATTCTTGTTCCAAACTATAAATCCAGGTATGATGACACACATCTTCACCCTAGTATTCAGTAAAGTGAAAAGGATGGATTGCTATGAGTTGGAGGGTAACCTAGGTTTGCAGTCCTACATCAGGCTAGGAAATAAAATAAAATGCTAAGACGATTTCTCAAAGCACACAACAAATCAAGATTCACACTATTGCAATGGGTAAGTATTTATATGCACAAAATATCCATCTAAAGTATTTTCCTGATAATTATTATGCTATCAGAATATAAATTATAAAATGATTTTCAGTGAATGAACTTATCAAAATTTGCTGAGGTACAAGTTACACATAGGCCCTTTATTCTATGTTAAGCATTGAAAATTCACTATTAAACATAAACAAAAATATTTGATATGTTGGTATTTTATAGTTGGCCAAATTTTTTGAGAAATTAAAGTGTAAGCATGTAAAAACATTTAATCAAGAATCTATAAATATAATATAAAAAATAAATTGGGAAACTTAATTGGCTTTATAGCTAGGAAATGTGATGGGATAAGTGGTTAAGTAATAGCAAACTTTGAATGCATTTTTTCTTATCCTTTAGAGGTCACGTCTGTGCATGTTTATGTAACCATATGGTCTTGACTTTAAGGGACAATATCATCAAAGGTTATCTGTTTTGCCTAGGTGACTTAAGGATCCAGTGGTCAGGCCTCTCCATGTTATAGCTTCGTGAAGATGTTTAACATAACTGAAAGATGCATGACTTTTTGTGAATTATATTCTACAAAATGAATTAAATATTTTTAATCTTGAAGGGCTACCAAATACATTTCAGAATCTCATTGTCATTGAATTTTAACATATATAGACATATGCCAAAGTTTGTTTTCAGAACATGAAACAAAGAAGCCAAAATGAAGAAACAAACTAACAAGTAAAGTGGTTGATTTTTAATTAATCAGTGAACCAAATGGGAGTCCATCAGTATTGGGAAGTAAACAAAGGGGAAAGAGGAACACACAAGCACAGATAGGGGAAGGGAGGAAAGGAGGGAGGGAGAGAGAGAGAGGAAAACAATGCTTTCCCGTGGATGAATTTATAAATGAAGGAAATAGTTGCAATCATCTTTCTTTCTTTTTTTTTTTAATAATCAACCCTACTCCCAATTTTCTGTGAGGAAATTATTAAAGTCCTGCAATATCTGTTAATGTACAGAGTTTATATTCACATAGCCTCTAGACTTATTTCCTGCTTAGAAGGAAACAATTGAGTAAAGCAAGGAAAATGAAGGGTGACACTGGAAAGTCATTTCATGTATAAAAAAATTGATATGGATTATCAAATGAAACTTTCTTGTTTCTTTTTTTTTTTTTTTTTTTTTTTTTTGGTTTTTCGAGACAGGGTTTCTCTGTGTAGCTTTGCGCCTTTCCTGGAACTCACTTGGTAGCTCAGGCTGGCCTCGAACTCAAGAGATCCGCCTGGCTCTGCCTCCCGAGTGCTGGGATTAAAGGCGTGCGCCACCACCGCCGGTCTTTCTTGTTTCTTTTCTACAGTGATAAAACACCATGATCAAGACAACTTATGGAAGAGTTTATTTGAGACTTAAAGCTTCACAGGGGTAGGGTAATGACCATCATGGGGAACAGGGCAGCAGTTAGGCAGATGTGGTGCTGGATTTGTAGCTGACTAATCATACCTTGAGAAATAAGCAAGGGGCAAAGAGAGCTGACTAGAAATAGCATGGGCTTTGGGATCGCATAGCCTGTGAATGGTGGCACAGCCTCTCCAACGCGCCCACCTCTTTATTCTCACCCAACTGTCCCATCCACCGAGGACCAAGTATTCATACATGCGTGCCTTAGGGGCGAGTCTAACCACTTCCAAAACCACAATGATGTTGGAGTAGCAGTTTACTATAAAATTTTCTTTGCCTCTCTTTTTTGCCTATTTGGAAATTTTAATCTGATGAGAATCACATGAAGATAATAAAACATAAGGCTGATTCCTATTTTAGTTATAAGAGGAAATTTGTGTTCCAGATTGCTTTCACAATTTCCCAATAATTGCCTGTCAAATATTCAAAACAGTTATGGCTTCGAACAATAGCTGAAGCACAAAAGTGGGAAAATAGATGAGAACCTAGTTGACGACCAAAGCTGTGATTTGAAGGGACATTTTTTTTCCTTTCAGTTATTTAAACAACAGTGTTTTCTGTTTCAAGAAGCAGAGAAAGTAAACTATCATGATCCTGTACAAGTGTGTTGGGCTATTGTTCATATCTTACAAAAGCTCCAAGGTGTATGGGGAACACTACAGGAAGTGAGGTGGAGGTAGTTCATTTCAGACTGAGTCTGCTTGGAGAAGAGAAAAAAAAGGTGAACTAAGCTACATGCAGTGAGGAGGAAACAAAGGACTAGAAAAGTTTACACACACACACACACACACACACACACACACACACACACACACACGTATTTTTACCATTTTGTCCAGTGAGTAAATATATTTGAGTTGAAAAATTTGAAGTGAATGTTATAGGTTAAGACCCACCCTATTTATATGGAAATATATGCCCAGTGAACTGTAAAAGTATCATTGAAATAGAGCTATATAGGTGTGGCATATAGAAGCTATATAGATATAGTACGAATACCTATTTAAAATCACTCAGAGTGCTAACAAAAAATTAGAGTGTGTCACCAAGACTGTTGTTGCTGACCTGAAGGAAAATTGAAGGAGGAACTTAATTCAGCTGATTTCTCACATCTACAGTTTCATTTCGATGAATCCCATGTAAGAATGTCTCTAAATTATTCTCCTTCAACTGTGAAAATTGGTATCTTAGAGGGCAGATCATTTTTAGTATAAGGATAAGTATGGAATGTACTCCTCTCTCAAAACAATCTGTTCACCCACAATTTAAGTTAAAATAACTTGACAATAGCTGTCTAAACCATACATTACTCTTGTGGAAAACATAATAGAAATATGCACTGGTCTTCATATATGAAATCAAATTAAAACTCTGTCAGTTACTGCAGTGTAAGCACTTAGGCAATTGAGATGTTCTCTGAATATATCTTTATTTTATAATTAAAAACCAATGCATGGAAGTACATTATATTTACCTCGAATCATGTCACCAATATAAATGCTTTTCCTTTTTTTGTAGACAAGGTCTTGTATCTCAAATGTAAGTTTTAATTATTATGTTTTGCTTGTTGTTTGTCTAGACAGAGTTTCTCTACATAGCCCTGGCTGTTTTGGAACTCACTTTGTAGACCGGGCTGGCATTGAACTCAGAACTCAGAGGTCCATCTACCTCTGCTTCCTGAGTGCTGGGATTAAGGGTGTGCTTGCACAGCTGAATTTTAATTCTTAATTACAGAAATTTTTTAAGGTGCACTTAAGAAACAAAGTCTAGCCAAGTCAGTCCTATAAGAAGCATGTGTTTTGATATGCCTGGATTGAGCTTGAAGCTGTGTGCACTGCGTTTATGTGAATCAAGCATATATAATGTATTTCTGAGGTTCAGTAGTCAAGGCACAAAGGACACAATTGGACATAATTTGTTGTTCCTTTCCTTGCCCAAAATGGAAAATTATTTTATTTAAATGTTTAGTTCTTCAAAAGAAGAGAAGAGACAGTGTTCCCTGACTAAATACAAATTTACTAGAGTGACCCAAGCCATAAAACAAAGGCACTGAACAATCCCGTCGACACGGTGTCTCATAATTGAAGAGGCAAACATGCAGTGGATTGGCTTTAACTCCAGCATTCCTTTAGATAGCACTGTGACCTACAGTTCAGGAAAATTGATTCAAGCTTCCCATTGAAAAGGTGCCAAATTTGTGGATTCCTTGAATAATTTTATCCATTTACCATACCACTTTTAGACTCCCAATTATTAAACTTTCACAGACAAGAGGAAAAGCAAGAAATAGCAAGACTCCCCACCAGCTGTGCTGAGCTATTTAGGCTTACACAGCTTGAATATCAAATTATCCACAAGGTGAAACAGTGTAATAAACATGAAAAGTATCTTCTCTCTGAGACTCAAGTACTCAGAGCTCATCATGGCATTCTGACATTGAGTCCCCCGATGAGTGGTCAGATTACACAGTGGTGCACACAGCACATGTGGACAGCTGCTCACACTAGCTAGCGAAAGCTCCTGGACTTCACAAATCTTTAACTTCCCCTTGATGTTACTTCAGAAGTTTGGGAAGATGTTTCGAATCTCAATACTCATGAGGGTATGATATTATTTAATTAAAGGTGCCATAAATTCTATGAATAAATTTAAAGAATAGTTATTTTGACAATTGTCTGACATTAAGTGTGCTACATAGAGATCTGCAGAATAGAATGAGTGAAAATATTACATAAAAATGTTTGAGTTCCAGCAAGGGAAACATTTGGCCAAAGGGAAGGAAGCAGGGCTATAGTTATTAAAGGACACAGTGACAGTCATTATGTGACGAAATGGGTAGAAACCAGAGCTCAGTTAGAAAGGAGAGGAGAAAGCAGAAAGCGGGGGATGGGGTGTAAACCAATGAGGAGAATGCTCTAGCTTGTAACTGTTTTTCTAAAGCTGTTTTTCATGAGACTAAGGTTATAATTCCCCAGGAGAAAAACTAAGCAACAAAGATGCCATTCTTACCCCATCATATCAAGGATCCAAGAGAAGATCACCATTTCTCATTGCTGTTATTAACCTTAATAGTCTGAACAGAGTGGTGGCTGTTCCCACTTTTCCATACCATGTTACTTTTTTTTTTTTTCATTTTCGAGACAGGATTTCTCTGTATAGTTTTGTGCCTTTCCTGGGACTCACTCTGTAGCCCAGGTTGGCCCCAAACTCACAGACATCAGCCTTCCTCTGACTCCTGAGTACTGGGATTAAAGGCATGCACCACCACTGCCTAGCCTACCATGTTATTTTTTTTAAGCTTTTAAAAGAAGCATTTATTTGTAGTATGTGCATTACAGGAAACACAACACAAGAAGTCAAGAGCAGCTCTCCAGTCACAAGCAGCTCCTCAGCTTGACGTGTCCTTCTAGACGCTGCAAGTGTACACACATTTAGGGAACTGAGATTATACAGTATGTACCATGCTTTCCCCCACATTGCGAATATTCACCAACTAAAAACCCCACGCTACAGGAGTATTTTGATAACCAAGAATACACCACCACGCTATTTCAATCTGTCAGACAAAACTGTAATCCTGTCTTCCTTGGCAACAAAAATTTCATAGAAGACAAAAATGGCAGCAGGCCTCTAGATAGAAGTACTGGCGAAGTTACAATTAAAATTCTGCATTCCTCAGGAAGTTACTTTACATAACCCACATTCAAGGAGCTGTTGTTGGCTTTAGGATTTGGGTATTTCCACCATTATAAAGGAAGACTATTTGGCAATGAATGTCATATCTTTTCTATATCTAGAAATTAAGTTATCATGAGCATATTTATTTTTAGAACTGGATTCCTGCATTTTAGACATAAAGTTTCAAATTATAACTGTTATACAGATCTTTAACAAGCAATATATATATATAGAATTTATTGGTTGCTGAACCAATAAAGATATGGATTTTAATATGCTTTTCATATTATCAGTTATGTCTCCAAATAATAAGATGCTATGTTTTCATATTGAAAATATGCTCTGAAAAATTTTATATACAACAATCCTTCCATCTCAAAATAGCAATGTAAAAGAAGGAATTTTCTCACTAGTTTTAGGTGAGAAAATGAGGTTATGATTTTAAACACATTAAAATTTACCCATCAAAGTAATGAGACACAATAGTGGTTAATAAACCATGAGGTTCAAATCTATATCCTCATCTTCTCCAGAGCTCAGATAGAACTATAGAATGAGCTATTTTTAGGTTCAGAAAGTAAAGTTCAGTTTACAGCTGTACACAAGTATGAAGCAAGTTTTTAATTGGTTTTAAATTTTAACTGTCATGTCATAATCTCTCTTAAACATGATGATGTTAGTTTTACATTCAGGTAAAAATAATTAAATATAATGAAAAGTAGCAAAATTACTAAAAGTTTCAAACATCTCTGATTGTCAGCTCTTAAAAATGATACTTGGTCCATTGCCAAAATCACACTGAAGAATTTCTGACGCTAAAGCTTATAGTCATATAACAGTTTTAAATAATGATGATATACAATTATAAAATTAGTTATAAAGGAAGTCTAGGAAATATTAGATGTTGACTGAAAAGTATACAGCTTCCCAATTTAAAAGTTCTAATGATCAAATACAATTAAACTTTGAATAATGAAATATTGCAAATATATTCTCTTTTCAAGTACATTTTGATTATTATACAATATGATATAGGTTCAAATAGTCAAGGTTCTTGACAGCCTTTAAAATATAAATTTCTGATGTCAATATGTTATATATTTAATATCAAAGACAATAACTATTAATTATATATTAATAATAATTCATAAATTAAGAAAGTAGACTTCTTTACCCTCTAAAAGATTCTGTGTCAGCCTAATCAATTCCTACAGTTACAATTTTCAGAATAGACATTTTTCATATAATCCCCAACAAGATATGCAAGAATGAAACTTGTGTGAAATCCACAAAAAGGAATAGAAAGAAGGAGCCAGTAGTGGCAGGTATTACAGAGTGAGAACTTTTGTTGTCCTCTGCTGAAGTCCAGCAGAGCTTCCTGAAGACTGAGTCTTCTCATTAAGAACATATACCACACCCTAGCACCTAGCTTAGGAGGATGTGTGCTTGCATGCAGGAACATCTCTGAATATCCCTAGAAGCATCTCTCCTTTTGAGCACACTAACTTGATGCCCTATTTTCAAGTTCTAAGTAATCAATTTGTCTGGCCTGACATCTCTTATGCTTTATTTTCTTTCGGGTATAGGGAGGGGCCGGGAAGAAAAGGATTTATTTGGCTTACATTTTCTGAATCACAGTGCATTGAGGAAAGCTGAGGTAGGAATTCAAACTGAGCAGCAATCTGGAGGCAAAAAGATACAGAGGCCATGGAGAAGTGTGGCTTACTGGTTTTCTGGTTATTACTTGCTCAGCCTGCTTTCTTATACAACCAAGGACCACCAGCCCACTGTGGTACCACCAACAATGGGATGGGCCCTCAACCACAAATTGCTATAAAAAAATGCCTTACAGACTTGACTGCAGGCCAATCTCATGAAGGCATTTTCTCAATTGAGGTTTTCTCCTCTCAGATAACTCTAGCTTGTGTCAAGTTGACATAAAATCAAGCAATCCAGAATCCTTAGCTTACTTAGTATAAAATACAAAGCTGAAGTTCAGAGGTGCTGTGATTTGAGACAAAACATAGTAAGAGAGAGAGAGAGCTCCAGATAGATTCCAGGACAACCATCTTCCATTTTGCCTGTAAGCCAGTGGTTCTCAACCTGTGGGTTGAGACCCTTCTGGGTGGCATACAGATATTTAAAATTACTATTTATAACAGTACAAAAATTACAGTAATTAAGTAGCAATGAAATAATTTCATGGTTGGGGGTCACCACACAAAGAGGAACTGTATTAAAAGATGTCTTGGAATGTCTTATTCACTCAGTCTATGATGATTGAAAGTTTTGCTGGGTCTAGGCTGGCATCCATGGTCTCTTAGTGTCTGCATTACATCTGTTCAGGTCCTTCTGGCTTTCAAAGTCTCCATTAAGAAATCGGGTGTTATTGTGATGGATTTGCCTTTATAGGTCACTTGGCCTTTTTCCTTTGCTGCTCTTAATATTCTTTCTTTATTCTATACATTTAGTTGTTTAATTATTATGTGGCGAGGGGACTTTTTTGGGGGATCTAGTCTGTTTGGTGTTCTATAGGCTTCTTGTATCTTCATGGGTATTTCCTTCTTTAATTTGGGAAAGTTTTCTTCTATGATCTTGTTGAATATATTTTCTGTGCCTTTGAGTTGGTATTCTCCTTCCTCTATCCCTATTATTTTTAGGTTTGGTCTTTTCATGGTGTCGCAGATTTCTTGGACATTTTGTGTTATGACTTTTTTGGCTTTAGTATTTTCTTTGACTGATGAATCCATTTCCTCTGTTGTATCCTCTACACCAAAGATCCTCTCTTCCATCTCTTGTATTCTGTTGGTTATGCTTGCATCTGTGTTTCCTGTTCCTTTTCTCAGATTTTCTATTTCCAGCATTCCCTCTGTTTGTGTCTTCTTCATTGTTTCTATTTCCCTTTTCAGATCTTGAACTGTTTCCCTCACCTGTTTAATTACTTTTTCATGGTTTTCTTTAAGGGATTTATTGCTTTCTTCCAATTTATTTGCCTTTTCCTCTATTTCTTTCAATTTTTTGTTTGTCTTTTTCTCATTTTCTTTATTGATTTCTTCCACTTTTTTGTTTATCTTTTCCTCCATTTCATTTTTCATTTTTTTTTCTTGAAAGGCCTCTAGCATCTTCATGATGCTATTCTTAAGGTAGCTTTCATCTGCTTCTACTACCTTGTGATGTTCAGGTCTTGCTATTTGGGGAGGGCTAGGTTCTGGTGATGTTGTATTACTCTTTTTGTTGTTGTATGGACTTCTGCCTTGACATCTGCCCATCTCCTCCTCTAATGGGTGTAAGAGGTGTCTGTGTCTGAGCAAGTTGCTATTGGTCCACTCTGTGCTTGTTGTGTCTGTGTCTCAGGGGGCCCTTCTGGGTCTAATCTTAGCTCTTGGTCTAATTGGAGCAGGCAGATTCTGTGTCTCAGGGAGCTGCTCTAGGGTCAACACAAGCTAGTTGATCCTGTGAGTCGCAGATGCTTTCTTGGTCTTCTCAGGACTCTTGGTCCAGTCAGAGCTGATTGATTCTGTGTTTCAGGAAGCCTCTCTTGGTCCAATGAGAGGTGGTAGATTCTACTTCTCAGAAAGCCACTTTTGGTCTAATGAGGGCTGGCAGACTCCCTGTCTGCTGAGGTTACTCTTGGTCCAATGATAGCCCTCTGTCCAATGAGAGCTCTCTCTTTCTAGGCCAGATGAGAGTTCTCTAGGTCCGAATAGCTCTGGGGGTTGGTTTCTAAGCCTCAGGAAGTGGCTGGGATCTCAGGCAGATGGGAATAGGGGCAGGGCATGTAGATTGCAGTGTCTGCTGCTGAGGGTCCTTGGTGAACAGGGAGAGAACAGGCTTGAGAGAGGAGGGATTGTATGAGCAAGAGATATTGAGACCATGATTGGAAAAAGCACAGAGACAAATAGCCAAACTAGTGGACATGCATGAAGTCTGAACCAATGGCTGAGGAGCCCCCATGGAACTGAAACAGACCATCTGGATAAGTGAGACAGTTGATTAGCTTGTACTGTTTGCAAGGCCCCCAGGCAGTGGAGCCAGGACCTGTCCTTGGGCTGGCTTTTTGGAGCCTGGGGCCTATGCTGGGGTACTTTGCTTGGCCTTGGTGTAGGGAGAAGAGGACTGGAACTGCAGCTGAGTCTACCAGGCTGGGCTGACTCCCCAAGGGAGACATTGCCTTGGAAGAAGTGGGAATGGGGGGTGAATTGGGGGGGAGGGCTGGGGTGGAAGGAGGGAGGATGGGAATCTGTGGCTGATATGTGAAATTAAGTTAATTATAAAATAAAATATATATAAAATAAGATAAAAGTTGTCAGCATTAGGAAAGTTGAGAACTATTGCTAAGCTGTAGATTTGCTACTATAATTTGGAATGTTCTGAAAACACAGGGGAACTCTGTATCCCAAGGTTAAAATTTTGAAAAGTTCAGTAACACAGCTGAGTTTTGGGATTTATCACATTTTTTTTTTTTTTTCGAGACAGGGTTTCTCTGTGTAGCTTTGCGCCTTTCCTGGAACTCACTTGGTAGCCCAGGCTGGCCTCGAACTCACAGAGATCCGCCTGGCTCTGCCTCCCAAGTGCTGGGATTAAAGGCGTGTGCCACCACTGCCCGGCGATTTATCACATTTTTGCTGACTCTACAAATGTAGCTTTGGTGTGTGTGTGTGTGTGTGTGTGTGTGTGTGTGTGTGTGTGTGTGTGTTGTTTATGTGTTCTGTGTATGTGTCTATCTGTTTATCTATGTATCTGTGTCTATGTATATTTCTCTCTGTGTGTCTCTGTATGTGTCTGTGTGTCAGTCTGTGTGTACCTCTGTGTGAGTCTGAGTATGTGTGTCTTTGTGACTCCATGCATTTCAAGCTCTCAGAAATGATTTTATTACAGGAATAGACACAATGAAATTGTTTAAGCTCCAACTTTCCCTTTCCCAACATTGATGCAGGAATATTAGTTAATGACTTAGCTAATCCTTCAATTACTTTAAAAATTATTCTAAATGCTTAAGCTCTAATTCCTAAAATATTTATATTAGCTCCATTACACTTAAAATGAATCTATCTGCCCAACAGAACTTTGATTTGTGAATACAATTTCTTCAAAAGTAACAAAAGAGCCCTAAGCACTTATGAGCACATATTTTATCATAATCTGTGGAGTATATCTAAAACAATATTTAAAGAGGTTTAATGGCCTTGATTATGTCAATTGAAGCATCAAATCAAAATATGAGAAAATAATACATTTTCAGAAGAAATAAATCAAAGGTGTTAGCAAATGTCCTAAGACTAATTTTATAAATGGAAACACAACCCAGGAGATTACTGCACAATAATTCCTCATAATAATTTCCATTTGTTTCAGAAGTAAAACAGTGTTTCATTAACAGCAGACCTGTTAACAGATTCCAGAATAATAGGCTGCTGGATAAAATTCTATCAGATGCAGAAGTCTTGTCTATAACAAAACATATTTGACCACAAGAAAAATACTTTCAATGTATTAACTTCTAACAATGGAAAAATGATCATTTCATCAATGAAAGTGTATGTGATTGAGGCATCAAAACTCAGAGAGCAATGCAGAAATGGTGACACGAAGATCTCATACCTCATGTCTATTTTACTGAAAGGTTAAGTCTGACTTTTTAGAAAATTAAGTTCATGAGTAAAAGGGCCAGCAAGATTTTTGCCAAACGAGATTAATAAAGCTTTTGAACATTGTGACCATTAGCATGCCATCAAATGTTAGTGTGTGTGTGTGTGTATGTGTGTGTGTGTGTGTGTGTGTGTGTGTTTATACACATTGAGATAGGCTTAGGAAATTCTTTAGAACTTAACTCTGCTTCTATATAATGACTCACTTTGTCTATTATTGTAATGTAAGTGTACTTCTTGATTAAATATTTCAAAAAATGTATCCATAAATTTTTTGGAAATGAATTGTATCTAATTTTAAGATTATAACTGTACTCCAAGCCAGCCAACAAAAGAAACACTATTTTGTCACTTATGTGTTACTTAGTTTTAAACATAAAAATATATAATGCTATTATTTTGACTAATGAAAAACAACTTAGATGCAAAACTATTACTGTGTGCTCATTAATATTTAAGAAAATCTGTTTTCTGTTTCTGACTATGGCTCTGTCTCTCACCTGACATTCTAATCTGCCATTTTAATTTGTATTTCAGATTCAATTCCTTTATTTTTTTATGCACTGTGGTGCAACTATCACTATGGATTCTACATAACTGCAATTCTGTGATCATGCTGGAACAAAATACTTGGAAAGAAAAACAACAACAAAAAGAAATTAGTAAAAGCAGAACATGCCTTAGTTTCTGAATGTTAAAACATGCAAAATTGTGTGAAAGATGACATAAATACTGTTGCTGGAGAGCTTCTCTCCAGGTTCCACTAAGCCCCGCAGTCCCACAATCCACGTATAAAATAATCACTCAGACATTTATATTACTTATAAACTGTATGGTCGTGGCAGGCTTCTTGCTAACTGTTCTTATATCTTAAATTAACCCATTTTTATAAATCTATACCTTGCCACATGGCTGGTGGCTTACTGGCGTCTTTACATGCTGCTTGTCCTGGCGGTGGCTGCAGTGTCTCTCCCTCTTCTTCCTGTTTCCCCAATTCTACTCTCTCCTTGTCCCGCCTATACTTCCTGTCTGGTCACTGGCCATCAATGTTTTATTTATATAGAATGATATCCACAGCAAATACCAACATTATTTGGGTCATCTATATGTAAAATGTATTTATTAATTATCATCATTCTGTTAACTTGGAGGCAATTCTGACACATTAAAATAAAAATATACATTAATTTAAAAAACTGATTGTTTACTTTTTTTTTTTTTTTTTTTTTTTTTTTTTTTTTTTTTTTGGTTTTTCGAGACAGGGTTTCTCTGTGTAGCTTTGCGCCTTTCCTGGGACTCACTTGGTAGCCCAGGCTGGCCTCGAACTCACAGAGATCCGCCTGCCTCTGCCTCCCAAGTGCTGGGATTAAAGGCGTGCGCCACCACCGCCCGGCGATTGTTTACTTTTAAATCAAGACATGAAAATGGATTTTTTCCTTCTCAACTTGTAAAGATCTCTTTAAACAGAGACTAGTTATGTTCCAAGTGCTGGGTTGACTCTGTCATTTTAGAAAAGTATCATTTATTCTGTTGAAGGAGTATTGGGTGTTCCTAATGTGCTTTACCAAATATTAATAATTCATCTGCTAGTTTGATGACACTTACAGAGAAGTGAACCTTGACAGTAGCTTGATTCACTGGATAACAGCTGTTGACACAGGAAATAATTTACAGGCTTGATTCTCATATGATCATTTTCAAATGAACTCATTCACTTGTGGGAAAGCAGTAGAAGTAATCATTTTAAATGAATTTGTAATTCATCCAGATATTTCTGATTGGATGGAAACATAAAAATGATCACTTGATTTTCAAATGAATATATCACTTTTCAGTGTCTATCAAGATGATGTTTGATGCTTAAATAATTTGTTTTCTGCATGTCTTACTATAGCAATTTTGTGTTGTTTATAAATGCAAACTGTCAAATACTCAGCTCTCAGAAAAACTAGTGGACATATGCCAATCAATTTCTTCTAACACTGAATAGACTGAAACGAGGCTTACTTACTCATTTAGATTTCACACAGTTAGTAACGTGATGTTTTGGGACACAGTTTTAAAAATCCTTAAAGATATTTGATAAAACCTGTGTCTTCTGAAGTTGTTATATCTAACAGGCTTCTAAACTAATATTTAATTAGGATGAGAGTAATATTATCAAGCCTATCTAATTTTACCTTTAATATATTTAGGCCACAGTGGCAACATGAGGAACTGGCAAAAGCGTGCATTACAGGCATATGCACAATGTGAATACAGCTTATCTTACTTGATATTAAAAACTGTTCAGGATAAGGAAAAATGTTGACTTTCCTGGAGAAAATAGCATTACAGCTCAGTTCACATATATTTTATGTGACTTAGTAATGTCCCTTGGTTACAAAAAGTGTCAGTCCTAAGGGCAGACTAGATTTTGCCCTCTCACTGAACTTTGTGAATTGGATCTTACAACAGCCATAATGGTAACATTAACTACCTTTCCTAAGAGAAAGAGGAGACAAATCATATATACGATGTAGAAATTAAGGCTCTACTTAGCTCCACAAGTGGCATAATATAAAATAAAGGCAAGTACTTCACTGTTCAGAGTCACCTCGAGTCATTTTCTCCTTTGTAAGCATAATGGAATAAAGGATGCTGCAATAATCTTACACATTAATGAATTCTCAAGGCCAGATGCTACCAAAAAATAAGATCTAATGAAACTTTGCTGTAACAATATCTAGACAACTGGTCAATATGTGGCTTCTATATTAAACCACAATTTTATACATTCATAAAAAAACCAGAGATGGAGTTTATTTCTATCACTTTTCACATTTCTTTTCTTTTCTTTTTTATTATTCTCTCATACATACCTTACAAAACAGCTTCCCCTCCCTCCACTCCTCTCTATAGCCAGAAGTTTTTCTGTGTCCCTCCTGGTCTGCAGCCACTGAAATCCAAGTAAACACACAGAGGCTTATATTAATTAAAACAGCTCAGTCATTAGCTCAGGCTTACTACTGACTAGCTCTTACACTTAAACTCAGCCAATTTCTGTTAATCTATATGTTGCCATGTATTCCATGGCTTTGCCTGAGTGCCATTACATGATGCTCCCTGGATGGCAGCTGGCATCTCCTGACTCAGCCTTTCTCTTTCCAGAACACTGCTTGTATGCTTATCCTGCCTGTTCTTCCTGCCTGGCTACTGACCAATCAACATTTCTTTAAACCACTGTACAAAAACATCCCACAGAATTTCCCCTTTTCTGTTTAATTAAAAAGGATGGTTTTAACTTTAATATAGTAAAATTATATATAACAAAAGTTAACAAGCAAGAATTATAGTTATAATATCTAGTCTATTTGTATTTGACTCAAATTCGATTCAAAGAAAATATTCTATTTATCTTATACTTGTGAGTCTAAGGTTTCATATCTAACTTATCTTTTACTATAACTAAGGAAAAATATATCTATTTAGCTATTTCAAAGACCCCAGAAGGATATAATATTACCTAAGTAAAAAGGAAGTACATTGTAAGCAACTTCAAAAAAAGTCTAGAATGACAGAGACAGCTGGCTGCCTGGACAATCATCCAAAGTTCCTCTGTAACTTTGGGCCATCCATCTTCAGTCATATAGGCCTAGAGTCTCAGTCATTTTTTTCTCTGTGTCCTATAGAATTTCTGGCAGCTTCTTCTATGAAGCAGGAACCTCAAGGACCATCACACCTTGCAAAGTTTAGTTGTCACCTTTCTATGGGTCCTGCATGTCCAGTTGATGCAACATTTTGTTAAGCAGTCCAGTCAAGAGCAGTTTCTTGCCCAAATGGCTATTTTTGCCAAGAAGAAGATAAACTCCATATGAAGTGTCTTTGACACCCATCTTCCTCTCTGAAGTAAATCAGTGCTGCCAGGAGCAGACATGTCTCATTGTCCAGGAAAGTCTAAGTTTTTAAAACATTTTAAATTCCATATTCTGTAGGTCTTTGAAGTAGTTGATGATTACTTGATTAATTGAAATATATCTATGTATATCTAGAAAATGTAACTAACATGACTATAAATTTGATTATCATGGATGACTAATTATTAATCTATTTCTTAATTATACATTACAATTTTAATTGTTGCATAAACATAATACCTTAAACAAGAGTATAAATATACAGTATAACAAAATTAACTTTAAAATTGCATCTATAAAACTAAAATCTATACCAATGTAAAACATTTTAAGCAATTTGCTCTTTAAAAGTAAGTTCAACAATCCATCCTTTTGTCCTATCATATCTATATCCTATATTTCCATATCATATCCCACTTTCTTCTTTTAGAAAGATACTGTGACAAATAACAATTTATAACAAACAACCTAAACAAAGACAAACATCTATAGTCCATTTTTTGGGGTGTGTGGGCATACTGTTCTAGGCTATTTCCTGCTGATAGAAGGCACTGGTAATCTTATGGGGAGCCTGAGAAAATTTGAGATAATGGTCAAGTCCTGACTATAATAGTCTGTGAGGCTGCATTGTCTGAGCCAGTTGCCTTGAAATCATTCTGGATGTTGGAACATCTGGGCCATGGTGTCATCAGAGAGGTTTCAGGGATTCTTGGCTGGTCAAACCTGATCCATCTTAACCTGGAACAAATCCATAGCCTCTTGCTTTCTGTAGAAACAAAATCAGAACTTTCTTTCCAAAGAAATATATCCTTACATCCAAATTTGGAAGTCAAGATACCTTTAATATATATATACTGGTTCAACCCAGCAGCCTTTACAATCAATATCTTCCTGCATTTAAAAATCCCAAAGACAACACAATGTAGATTCCCTGTGTAATATCCATCTTTACGTGGCTTTTTTATTATTATTATTTTCACTGTCTCTTTAAAAGACTTTATTTTTTAAAACTTTCTGTTTCTTTATATAACTGTCTATATTCCCTTTCCTCTTTCTTCCAAGCCTACGTATATTTTTATACACACTATAAACCATCTAAACCCTTATTCCATCTGAATCTGCCTTATTGTGAATCTATTGCTTTAAACTGCAGCATTACTATGACTGAAATGACAGCTTTGGCTGCTGGCTCCACCCATCTCAGCTTTCCAACATGGTAGAACTACAGTTACTGCCAGCTTTGGGGGAATGATGCTTATTGCTGACTCTATGAAGCAGTGGGTCTATGCTTCAATCCAGTGGCATATAGCCCCCAAACCTTTCCTTTCTTTCACTTTCTTTGTCTGTATTAGAAAAAGCTATATCCACCACACACCACTGAAGGAGGCTTAGAGATGCCTCTATGTACTGAGGCAGGAATCCACACCCACACTGCTTAGCTCATGGTGGCTGGCTGCCAGCTCCATCTTGCAGGCAGTTGTAGGCAGACAAATCTGCACTGCTGCTGGCATAAGACTGGAAGAGTAGGATGTCCAGTGTGGCTCCGTTTCTGTGCATTTAGAATCTTTAAACTTTCTTAGGTCTATATGGCTCAGTGCCTGATGGTGAGTACTAATTGTAGTTGGAAGTTTTTCTATGGTGATATTCTATTTGTGCTGAAATGTGATTTATTTGTATGTTAATAAATAATTTTGCCTGGGGATCAGAGCTAAAAGCAAGCCATTTAGCAGAAGTCCAGTGGTGGTGGCACGTGCCCATAATCTGATCACACAACAGGCAGAGTCTCTGTGTGACACAGCCAAGCATGGTGACCGAACCTTTAATCCCAGTACCAACCAGAGAGACCTGGAGATCTGTATAGACAGGCAATGAGAAGGAAATCATGTGGTTGTGTTTAGAGCCAAAGAGAAGACAGAACAGAAAGGCAATACAAAGACAGTCACATAGGAAGAAGGTCGCTTTCTCTGGGGAAGAGATGGCAGCAAGTGGTAAGCTAAAAGCTATTCACCAGTGCTCTGATCTCTTGGGCTTTTAACTCTGTATTTGGCTCTGTGTTTTATTTAATAAGACTGTTTAGAATTTTGTCTACATTTTCCTGTGTCCTGCCTAGTCTGCAGCCACTCAGACCCAAGTACACACAGAGGCTTATATGAATTAAAATTGCTTGGTCATTAGCTCAGGCTTACTACTGATTAGCTCTTACACTTAAACTCAGCCCATTTCTGTTCATCTATATGTCACCACATGTTCTATGGTTTTACCTGTATGCCATTACATGCTGCTCCCTGGACTGCAGACTGGCATCTCCTGATTTAGCCTTCCTCTTCCCAGAATTCTCCTCATCTGCTTGCTCCACTTACATTTCCTACCTGGCTACTGGCCAATCAGTGTTTTATTAAACCAGTGTACAAGGGCATTATCCCATAGCACCTCTCAGTTCCTCTCCCAGATCCCTTATTTCATAAATCCACTATTCCTATGTTTCCTTTCAAAAAAAGAGAGAAAAAGAAAGAGAAGAGAGGGTAGCACCCCCCCCCCAGAAATATTGACTTAACATGGCATAACAAGTTACAAACTAGGCACAATCCTTCATCTAAAGGCTAGACTAGGCAACCCAGTGGGAGGAAAAGGATCCCAAGGGCACTTAAAGCGTCAGAGACAGCCCACACTACAATTATTAGGAGTCCCACAAGAACACCCATCTACACAACCCTAACCCTAATCACTGTAGTGTGGGGTGCCTCCATGAGCCCTGCTTAGTTGATTCTATGGTCCTTGTTCTGTTGTCCTCAACCCCTCTGGCTTCTTCACTGCTTCCCTCCACCCTCTTCTGCAGGGGTTCCTTGGCTCCTCCTAGTGTTTGGCTATGGGTCTCTGTGTCTGTTCCCATTGGCTGCTGGATGATACCCCTCTGATGACAATTGGGCTAGGCACTGACTATGAGTATTGCAGAATATCATTAGGAATGATTTCATTGATTTTTTTTTCTTTTTTTGCTGCTAGTGTTTGGCTTTATCCTGAGTCTCTATTCTGTCAAGCCTCTGGTTCCTGGCTATCAAGGAGTGTAGGCATTAAGTTGGACCAACCATTGGTTGGCCACTCCCACAAGTCCTGAACCTCCATTACCCAGCACATCTTTCAGGCAGGACAGATTGTAGGTTGAAGGTTTGTGGTTGGGTTATTGTTCCAGTCCCACTGGATGAAGCCTTGCCTAATTACAGAAAATGACTTCTTCAGGTTCTGTATCCCCCATTAATAGGAGTCTTTACTAAGGTCAGTATTGTAGATTCCAGGGAGTTTCCATTGCACTAGGTTTCCACATTTCTTGATGCATATCAGAACAAAAACACTGTTTTAAGAGAAAGAACTAAATGAACTCTGACACATAGGAATTTGAATAAAACTGCAGTGGCTTAAAGTATGTCCTGAAGATGTGTGGTGATATTTTATTTGTGCTTTAATAAATAAAACTTGCCTGGAGATAAGAGGAAACATCAAGCCATTTTACATAAACAAAGAAGTCCAGCAATGGTAGCACACACCCTTAATCCTATCACTTGGCAGGCAGGATCTCTGTGTGTTCAAGGCCACACTGGAAACAGGACCAGGGGTAATGGCACATGCCTTAAATTCCAAAACAACTTAATCATAGAGGTCTGGAGGTTTGTACAGACAGACAGGAAGTAACAGAGCTGTGTAGGAAGAGGGAGTGATGTAGCTGAATGGAGAGAGCAAATTAGATCAGCAAGGCATATAGACATGGGCAGACAGGAAGTAACTCGCATTTGGAAGCTGCAGAGTTGGTGAGATAAGGTTGGCTGGTGGCTTTCCCTATTTCTCTAATCTAAGGCTTTCACCTCTATATTTAGCTCTGTGTATTTTTATTTAATAAGACCAGGTAGAAATTCATCTACAAAGATGCCATTTTTATTTATTTATTTATTTATTTATTTATTTATTTATTTATTCATTCATTCATTCATTCATTCATTTATTTTTTCTTGAGACAAGGCTCCACTCATTCTGGCTAGTCTACAACCTCTTATGTAGACCAGGCTGTCCTGAAATCCATATAGAACATCATGCCTCTGCCTCTTGTGAGCTGGGATTAAAGGTGTGCATAACGACCTGGCATAGGTGAAAACATTTTATGAAAGACATTGCATTCTTGCGGCCTTTTAAATAAAAACACATATTTAAACTTTGATTTTTCTATATTATTTTATTATACAAAAATAAATTAGTCCATGAATTTCTATATATCTGTTACTAAGATTAAAAATTGCCCATACCTAAACTAGTCGATTGGCTCAGCCATTCAAGGCTAGGCTCCCGAACAAAGAAAAAATTGCCAATAGTTTTATTATGACTACTCTGTGTGTTGGTCTCCATTAATGATGGCCGGAGCATTTAAAAATCTTCATATCCCAACTCATTTCCCCCAAATTTGGTCATTAATATTTACCACTAAAATCTATGGTGATTTTTTTCTTATACAATTGTAACTACTTATGGAATCAACCACATATTTTATCAGTTACATCACATCTAGCACATATTCCTTTGCTCTTAGGAAATGTCCCTTCAGCACTGTTTTAAAATATTAGTCCAGAAATATTGTTCTATGGCAGTCATTGTAATGCACAGATATTGTATAATGGTGTTTAACTTTTCTCTCTCTTTTTAAGACTTCTCATTGAATGAACTCAAATTGAGCTCCTGGTACAATTAGTAATATGTGGATATGTTGAATTTCTAGAAATATTTTTACACTCGAATTGTTTCTCTAGCTCCCATTTCTAGGCCAGTAAGGTGATTTCCTCTATGAACATATGGATGAATAGTCATCCACCAATTTTCACAAGACTCTGACAAGCTGTATCACGGACTCATTAGAAGCATTCTGTGTCTGATTATCTCTGTCTCTGCATGGGAAGATAATTTAGTGAGTCAGATAGTAACTGCCTCAGCAGTCCATTGTGAGGCTAAGCACTGAATGAATTTTAAAGATTCTGCTCACTAACTATCTTTATCAGAATGAAGAATTTTTATGTAAGTGGCTATTTTGAAATCTCACAAAATAATATTCCAAAAACATGGAATTTATAACTAGTACAAGATTTTTTTCTATTTTTACTGTTTTCAAATAACACATAAAATCTTAAAATGTGTACAAATGGAAGGCAAAGTATTTAATTGTAGTATACATTGTATGATGTTGAAATTAAATCTATTTCCTCAAACATTTATGATTCCTTAAAGGAGAATACCTTCAAAATGTCCCATTCTGTTTTTTCATATTACATAATATACCGTGGTTATTATAGTCATCACACTGCATTAGCAAGCCGAAATGCTTCTCTTTTTCTTTCTCAAAGATTTACTTATTTCATTTTATGTGTATGAATGTTTGCATGTGTGTATGTGTATGCCCACAGAATCCAGAAGAGGATGTTGATTCCCTAAAACTGGAGTTACAAATAGTTGGAAACTGTCATTCAATTCTAGGTATTAGGAAACAAACCCAGGCTCTCTGCAAAAACAAGTGCTCTGAATCACTAAGTCATCTCTCCATCTGAAAGGATTTAACTCTTCTTAGTATCCATTGATCTAGCTTCCCCTAATCCATTTATCCCATATTTTCCCAAACTCTAGTAAATACAACTTTACTCTCGGGTGCTATGAAGTCATGTTTTAAGAACTCACATGTGAATTCCAGCAGCACTACTTTTGCTGTGCCTGGTGTATTTAGTTAATGTGGCAAATGGAAGGATTTCACTCTTTTAATGGCTAGATAGTACTTCATTTTGCATATGTACATTTTTGTTATACATTCATCAGTTGTTGCATACTTCAGCTGTTTCCTTTATTAGCTATTATGAATATCACTACAATAATTATGGAAGTCCAGAAGTCTTTGGAACAGTAATACCATTTGCTATGAATATCAACCCAATAATAGTAGTTTCATTTTGAACTTTTTGAGAAACATTCAGAATGAATTCCTTAATGGTTCTACTAGCTTACATTCCCACCTGCAGTGTGCAAGTGTTACCTTTTTCTCTGAATTTTCATCCATAATTGCTATGTTCAGTCCTTTGGTAACATCTATCCTTATTGGTTGATACATTTCATTGTGGTTTTGTTTTTCATATATCTGATAATTAATGAAAATGAACATTTCCATACTCCTATTCACCAGTTGTATTTCTTCTTTGGAGAAATGTCTGTTGAGCCTATTGGTTCTTTTTAAATGAAGTCATTTATGTTTGTAATATTGAGTACCTGATACATTTTTGTATATTATAGATGTTAATTTCATATTTCATGTGAAATCTGGAAATATTTTTCTCCTTCTTTGTATTGTCTCTTCAAACTGATTACTTTCCCCTTTGCTGTGTAGAATTGTGTAGTTTGAAGTAATACTGTTTATGTATGTTTTGCTACAACTGCTTTGGATTATTCAAATTATACTTGACCATTCCAATTTTCTAAAGAATTTTCACTGTAGTGTCTTCTAATTTCATAGTTTTATATTTTATATTTAAATATTTTATCCACTTTTAAATTTATCTTTGTAAATAGTGCAAGGAAAATGCTTCTGCCTATGAACACACAATTTATCCAACAGCATTCATTGAAAGCATTGGTCTTTGTTCATAATGATTTACAGGGTGATTAATTGTATTATTCTTGTGAGATAATATGGCAGAAAAAACTGAGCATTTGTCCTATTTTTATGTGAGGAAGAAACTATCCTTTTGAATATCAGTTATTTGAGATATACAGTTTTACTTCTAGGTTCTCTCACTATTGGGACTATTTAAATCTGTGTCATATATGTTATAATAATTTTCAACTCTGAATACAGTTCTTTTACATGTTTGGCCAAATACATACTCACTGCTATCTCACATATACCAGTCAGAATAAATTAGTTTTTCTATGCCATTTTAACAATGAAATAAACACAGTTCTGTATATTTGACCCTAATGAAGTCTATCCTGACATTCTTCATTTGACATGATTTTCCCTTATCAAGAAATCTTTAATTAGTAATAAATATTGGTATGTTATTTTCTTTTGGTATTCTATACAAAATAATTTATCAGCAAAATTGCCAGAGATAAATGGGCATTCATCTGATTGCCCTTTGTGACCTTTGAACAGTTTGCATGTCAATACACATTGAAAATCAAAAACATTTATTTATTCTTAAGATATACTTTTATTGATCCAAGTACAATATTTTTGCATTCCAAGAATTGAAATTACAACAAACAAGACTCTCACTATCTCCTAGGCATTTGTAATGAATGTATTTCTCTGACAAATAAAAAGGACATGTGTCTATGTAAGCATGTGTGTGTGTGTGTGTGTGTGTGTGTATGGGTGTGTGTGTGTGTAAATATATATTTTTCAGGAATTTAATTTTGAGACAGTATCTCACTGTTTAGGCCAGGCTGGTTTTTATTCATGATCCTTCTGCTTTAGTCTGTGCATGAAGGAATTACAGGACTGTATCAAGAGATCTGGTCAAGGTTATTAAATTTTAGTATGAAAGGTAGAAAATTGTAGTAGGAAATTCCTCTACCATCACACCCAACAGAGAAGCTTTTTGTACATTTTGGAGGTATTGGCAGTTACCTGATGAAGCTGGTGCCTTAGCTAAATATGCATTTCACTAACAAGCTGAGGGAGTTAGTGGTGGTTTTGCCGAAAATTTGGAAGTAAAACTGCTCAGTAACAAGAAATAAAGAATCTCTTTAGTCTAGAATTATGAATTTTAAAAAGTGTGGCATGATGCAGGATAATGATTTACAGCATGATTAGTTGTTTTATTCTTGTGAGATAATATGGCAGAACAAAAAATTGAGTATTTGTTCTATTTTTATGTGAGGAAGTAACTATAAATTGTATGAGGAATTCCTAAAAAATAGGATGTATAAATTATCTTAGTAGGCAAACACTCATATTGTCTAATTATATCTAATATTCTAATTACATGAGAAGTATTTTTTCATTGTTTCAAAATATACCTTTTGATAAATATCTAGTATGAGTTATTAAAGTATTAGCTATGTGGTGAGTTGACAATAAATCACAAACGCTATTAATTTTGCTTGAAGTGTATATGAAAGGTTTATAAAGCTCAAAGTAAAACTTGATTTTGCTACAGTAAATTATTAAAATTTAATATATTATAAAATTTCCTTGTTTTCCACCATATAGAGATCTTGGTTACCAAATTTTCTAGGTTTTTTCAATGCTTAAATAATGATCTTAGTGTCAAAATTTCTTCTAAATATTTATCTTTCACCCCAGATCAGTATAACTTTCTTCAACCACCAACAAACTTCTTATCATTGTAGACTGCAAATAGCACAAAATCTCATGACTAGAAAAGGTACAGAAGTCTCTTTAGTTCTCAGGTACAAATGGAACAACTCTGTCAACCACTTCTGAAAATGCTGGAGAATTTTAAGGAAAAGGGGGTAGAATGATATTAAGAGCCAGAATCAGGAAGGGCACTCTGAAATAGTGCTTTCTGGATATGACAAGCCCATTGTATTCACAAAGTCACAATAGCTGCTCCTGTTTGCATAAGACCTGCACAAGATCAAGAGAGGTAACATTACAGCATGGGGATCCAGAATAAGCAACCCTAGCTAACAGCTATTGGCAGCTGATGACTACTGATGGAGGGTGTCAGTTTCTTTTGTATGTCGCCTCTACTAGGTTGTCGTACTCTAGTAGCACTATATCCAAATGCCTAATTAGACTCAGTGTGTCACAAAACAGAATAATATGAAATTGGGAAGGAGATATGGCAGAAAGGCTAGAAGTTGAAGGTTGATGGGATCAAAATACAAATACATAGATATAGATATAGACAGATTTAGAGACATAGATAAAGGTAAATGCAATTAAATAAAAATACTGGAAAGACCTGATGCCTAACAGTAAATGGACAACACAAAACAAACTCAATGGCATTATTAGTTTATCTTTTTGTTCTTGTTTTCTTTTCTTTTTGGTTTGTTTGTTTTGGTTTTTGTTCCCCATAATGCTTTAGACAGGCATTTCTTTCTTTTTTAAAACAACAACAACAACAAACAAACAAAACAAAAATCTTTATAGATCTCTTGCTTATATAATATGCTGTCTGGTTTTGTATTTATAAGGAATTTTTGTATGTGTGAATATGTGCATTTCCATCTACATATTTTCCTTGTGCTTTCTTTTCAGCTTCTTTTTTCCTGTTCATTTCTTTGCTTTTTACCATTCCTTTTTTGTTATCTTTTTTATCTTACTATTTTTTAGATGCTTTGTTGTATAGTATTTTGTTTGCGTTCTGACAAATGAAGCTTGCCTGTAGATCAGAGGGTGAAACTATCCACTAGTTAACCACAGAGGTCAGGCAGTTGTAGCTATCGCTTTCCTGGTCCTGCCTGGCCCATGGTCAGGACAAATCTTTCTCACCCACCAGTCCCACAGCTGCTCAGACCCAACCAAGTAAACACAAAGAGACTTATATTTCTTATAAACTCCATGGCCGTGACAGGCTGCTTGCTAACTGTTCTTATATCTTAAATCAACCCATTTCTATTAATCTGTAAGTTGCCACGTGGCTCGTGGCTTACCAGTACCTTACCAGTACCTTACCTCTCTCTTTTCATGGTGGCGGCTGGCAGCATCTCCGTGCCTAAGCCTTCTACTTCCCAAAATTCTCCTCTCTCCTTGTCCTGCCTATACTTCCTACCTGGCTATTGGCCAATCAGTGTTTTATTTATTAACCAATCAGAGCAACACATTTAACATACAGAACATCCCACAGAAGGCAGTAGTGGCTCATGCCTTTGATCCCAGAACCTAGGAGGCTCATGACTTTAATCCCAGCATTGGGAGGTAGAGACAGAACCTTGGTCGCCCAAGTCTCTAGTGGCTGCTACACTGCTTTTCTGATCTCCAAGGAAGCTTTATTTGTCAGTTCACAAATAAATTATCATACAACAATGCTTGTTTATTTTCTAATGAGATAAAGCAATAAAGATTTGGGGAGGTGGGTAGGTAGGTAGGGTCTGAGAGGACTTGGAGAACAGGAAACTGTATTCAGAATATATCAAATGAAAAAATCTATCTTCATAAAAAATAGAAAAAATTGTCTTTATTATTTCAGATTTTAAATATTGAAGTATTAGTCACTCTTGTATGTCTACTGTCTGTATCCTCAAAATTCTCTTCTGCTGTTGGGTTGGTTTTAGTTGGGGATGATCACACACCCAAACTGCCCTGTTAAAAGACTCATGGCTCTGCCTTCAGTCTTTGCATGTCCTCTTCCAGGCAGTAAAGACACTGGGATTTCACTTGGGAAAATACCCCGTCATATTTGTCCACATACTGTAGGAGTCATCTGTGAGTTTTAATTACTCCAGTTCTTTGTCCTAACATAGCTAGTAAAAATAACTTGCTTGTGAAGTTATGGTAAAATTTAAAATAGCAAAACAAACTATGGGAAGTGTGTTGGATAGAGTAAAATTTCAATGGAAACTTATTATTAATCATAAAGATCATCAATTCAATTTTAAATGTATGTCTCTAATGTTCTGGAAGTAGAACATTGTTTAATTCTCAACATTTCTTCAAGATAAAGAATGTGGAATGCATTGTTACTTAAAAATGATTAATAATTTTCTAGTAATGATTCCTATATAGGAATGAATATCTACCCTATTCTTTTAGAGAGCAAATGGTGTATTTTATTTCACATGGAAAAATGTAACCCATTAGTGCTGGCTGTATGAAGTGATGTGAAGAAGCATAATGAGGAGATGCTCATAGTCCAGAATAAAATGAGGGCAGAGCTAGAAAGTGTGTCTTATAAAATGACTTACAAATAGGCATTTGTAGCTATATGTGAGGCCAGGAAAAAATTGATTGATCCATGGATACTGTAGAATGCTGTGTCTGCAGCAGGTAGGTCCTCTTTTGTTTATGCCGTTACAAATTTTAGATATAAGTGCTTTGTTCCACAACTAGCAAGTGAATAAGTACCAGAGAAAGTATAGAACTACTTTTGTAACTTTATTGTTGACTTTATTTTCTATGTCATTTATTAATTTGGCATTTTTCTTTGATTCTTTGTATATTTAGTATTTATGTTTTTTATTTGTGGGTATATATTCATATCTATATGCATGTCTGTACTTACAAACATGTGGGCCTTAATATCATTTAGAAGGAATCAGGACTTACATAAATGAATAAAAATTTAATAAAATTGTTAGGAATTTCTGGATAAGCATTTTTTTGAGTACCTATTATCTTTTAGTTACTTTCAAAATTGCTGAATGCCCTGCAGTGAACAAATGTGGCAAAAATAATTAGTAAAATGTTAGCAGCAATTAAGAGTAGGTATTAGAAGCCATAAAATGGGGTATACAGAAATACCTCTAAGTGGGCTCATTTTAATTTTCATAACAATGGGTGCCAACTGGATGAAAATAGCTTATGACTGTGTTAATATCTCTCCAGAAGGAAGTCATCAGGAAAGAAACACTTGCTCTCTTCAAAGTCCATTTTAATCAACAGAGATGTGTCAAATTCTTTCTCAATAGATAGAAATTTAAAGCTCCTTTAAGAAAATAGCCCTCTTACATGGAGTTTTCATTGCTATGCCAAAACGCCATGATCAAAACACAAGTTGAAGAGAGAAGAGTTCATTTGTCTTACACTTACATATAGCTGTTTATCATAGAAGGAAGTAGGAGAGGAACCTGGAGGAAGTAGCTGATGCTGAAGCAATGGAAAGGTGCTACTTACAGTCTTGCTCCCTACAGGTTTTTCAGCCTGCTTTCTTACAGAACCCAGGATCACCCAGGGATGGCATCACCCACCATGACCTGGGGCCTCTCTCGTCAATTACTGACTAAGAAAATGATAATTACTAATTATGGAGGAATTTCCTCATGAGGCTCCCTCCTTTCAGATAACTCCAGCTTGTGTAAAATTGACATAAGATTGGCCAGTGCAATAGTTTGTCAATGGAACTTTTATAATCATGAATCTCTGGAACTTTCTCTTGATTTTTTTTTTTACCTATAGCACTTTAAGCACCCTTTTTAATACAAAGCTCTGTATTAGGGATGAAGTTATTGTATGATACTGTGTGTAACAAATCCATTTCTGTAGAACATACTTGGTGCTCTGAGGAAAGTTGCTACACATTATAAAGTTAGCTAAGGAAAAGAAAGACTATTCAACTTGTCAGTTTCTGCCTTTTCCATAAATCTATCTAACGCTTCATAAAATGTTATAACTGGGTCATTTTTTCATCTTAAATTTTATGATATTTGAATATTGTTTTGTATTTTCTTAAAATGTATAAATAGCACAGGGCCTTGTTAAGTACTTTTCACCTATTTTTTTCTAATATTAACACCTTATGTAATCATGGTACACTGTCACAGATAAGGAAGCAGCATTGTTTGTTATAATTTGCTGGACTATAGACTCCTTTCTGACTTTCACTAATGCTGTTCACTTACCTTACGTTCACTCTAGTATGCTGCAATACACTTAGACTTGAGATAGTTGGTACGAGCAAAGTCGGAATCTGCCTGTTTGGAAATTATGTCATAACTAGCTCTCACAAAGTTACATAACAGATGTGTTTTGAACACATAGGTTAACTAAATTAAAACCTACTTTCTTCATGTGAAAAGACTTTAACACTGTACATAATAGTGTTCTTTTCACAAACTATCAATGTTTATCTTCTTGAAGAGATTCCTGACTCATGTAGTAAGCCAGGAGAGGGTCACAAGTAGTAGAATGATGATGATTTTGGGCAATTAATGTATATTAAATTCCGAATAAGATGGACTAAGAAGATAATTTTTTAATCAGAAATGAGTCAAAAGGGAAAGCTTTGTAGCCCACCCCATAGAGATGCTTATTGTGAACTTCTGTTTCATGTAAAACAGAAGTTCACTGACAAAGGCAGAAGAAAATAAAACATAGTGGCTGAGTGAAGTAAAGAAATACAAGGAAGGACATGAGTGTTCTTAGGTGTGGTTGAGAAGAAAGCTTATGGAGATAAAAGGGAGAGTGCAGGCAGAGGCAGAGGCATCTGGGAGAGTCCACAGTGGACGTGGCTAAACTGATGTAGGGCCCTGTGGGGAGAAGAAAGGAAAGAAAGAGAGGGGCCAAGTGAAGCAGCCAAGAGGCCAAAAGTACAAAAGGGGGGTAAGCAAAATGCTTGGACTATATAGGGAAGAGCCTCTGGGGGAAGGGCAGCCCAGGCCCTGGGCTGGAGAGTTCAGGGTAGAGGGTGGGGTATGCCAGCAATCTCCTGTAACAGGTAGGGACCGAGGGATGCTGGGAGAACACCAAGATCAGATCCACTTTGATAAGTTAAAGGGACACTCAGTCATTTGTCCAGGCTTTGAAACTTAAGATCCGGATTCCCCCAGATTGAAGAGCAGCTAGTTTTACATAAACCGGGTCCCCTGAGTTGAATGAGAAATCCTCTCTCAAAAAACAATGTATAGTAACAGAGGAAGGCTATTGACTTTGGCCTCTGGCCTCCATGCATTGGCAAGCACTGTATCACACACATGTGTACACACATATGTACTACACACTAATGCTGAAAAAAAAATGAAAAAGCAAACAAAGAAAGACAGAAAGATGATATGAAGTAATACTTTAAAATGTTGCTTAAAATTCTAGAATTCCCTTAGCACTTCTCTCAAACTCAAAACAATACTCATCATAATGGGCTCCGATTTTCTCTGGCCTTCATTTTGTAAATGACAGTGATACTTAGGTCAGAACTTATTAACTACTCCAAGCTTTATGGTTATTATGTTGTAAATGAGGCTGATTTCATTTTTTATTATTCTTTCTTATATTTTAAGGTCTCTGTTGCAAATTAGGGATCAGTATGATACAACGCCTTTCTAATGGAGGTGAATCACCTCATATTACCAGTTAACCTAGAGTCATCACCTGTGATCTGGAGCGCCACTGGCTGGTGGTAATAACTGCATGCGTCCTGGGCTTGCAGACACTTCATGGGACAACCGGAGGTGCAACAATGTGGCCAAAGAAGGGAGTTGCACCATAGAAAGGACGACATTGTAGCTGATGTAGAAAAAAAAATCCCTCTTTGGATCAAGATGAACATTTCGATGGTAGGGGTCACACAGCAAATGGATGAAACTTTGTCCTCATTATCACCAGTATCACTATTTTGTTAAACATTTATTTAAATACATGCAGGTACAAGTTATAATTAGGAATATGTACTGAACATTTTCACTCCACGTGATAATATAAACTGGCTTTCCTTACAAGTGGTAGTTATTATTTCAACATAGCTAATGATAATACAGAAACTACTTTCTTTGCTTTGGCTATTCGTTTTTATTCCCTTTTTATTTTACTTGATGCTGATGAAAACCTTTACTTCACGAGAATCACCCAAAGTGGAACAGATACATGAAATTTCATTATACTAGAATATATTCCTGTGCCATTTTCCTAGTGATCAATGTAAGTGTTCTTCTTTATTACAAAGGTTCTTTATCTTAACATGTTTACCAAAGAGACTTTATTGTGATAAATGCATTGTACATTGAGAAAGACAATGTTCTTTGGAATAACCAGGGAAACTTGTCATTCATAAACGCAGTGGTAGTGAGAATCACTGTCTAAAATTCCTACAAAGGAAGGGAATTAGTTAGTGTAATATTTGACACGGTTCTTTTAGAAAGAAGTGAAACACAACAGTGTAAAAACTAATAAATATCCATCTATTCCAAGCATTCACTTACATCTATTATTTGGTTATTAAAAAGCATTGCCTTTAGACTATGTGAGGTATGTATTTTATTTGTTTTTCTTATATACTCTTGCATAATATGAATTATCATTATAATCAGTTATTATCTTTATAAAAAACATACATAAAAATCATTCTTTTTACCAGTAAGTGGAGAAATTATGATCCTCTATTGGAGGTGATTTCTAGATACAGAAAACTGCATCATGGTGTTCCTAAAAATATATTTTTTACAAGCAATATTGAAGAACTCATTTTCCTTGAAAATACTAACAGCTGAAAAAGAAATTTCTTCTTTGCATGAGTTGATATGATGTTTTAATTCATTAAACCTATACCCAGAAGGTTCCCGTCATCACCATACTAAACAATGTAGTCCTGAGGAATACTAAAATAAACCCCCTTGTCCAACAATGGGATGGAGTAGGTTATGATAAAGTTATATAAAGTATTATAATCCATAGCCACAATAAGAAAAATGAAGAATATACTGCCCACTTTTTATTAGTGGGTTATTGTGTACAAAAATTAAGTGAATATTATATTAGTCCATTAAACTGCATTCACATATACATATTTACTCCAGATATAGTATGTATTTACTCACAGAGTTTTGAATTAAACTAGATATGATTAAGTTCATTAAGGATAATCGTTTATTTTCAAATTATAAATATAAAGGCAGAGTTTGGCTGTAGCTTATTAACAAACATGAAGAGTTCAGCAAATATATAGGGTCTAGTCAACATGCACAAAAGCCTTTGTAGAGTTTACCTACATCTTGAATCTGTTTCCATAGCTGGGAGGCAGTTTTGCTCTATGCTGCTTTCACTTCATTAATTTTTTTTTTACCATCTATAAACAAAACAGTGTTGTGATGTATTCAGGCAAGGACTCCAACTCCAGGCTATTTCTCTACTTCCTATAACAGTATCCAAAACAGAGTCAGCACTAAGTAGATGTATGGTGATTACACAGTCAGGAAAGCAACCAGGCATGTTAGGAGAAGATTAGCAGGAAACGTGGCTGCTGATGGATCTAGCCCAGAAACACAACTTACTCATGCAAACTTTTACACAAGTATACCATCCATTGGGAACTACTCTGAATGAAGAGAGAAAAAAAAATGTTCACAATAGTGTAATCTACAATTCTAGTTTATCTATCATGTTATATTCAAAATTGAAATTGTTATTTACATATGAAACATTTTTAATTGAGCTAACAGAAAGCACAATACATGATCAATGATCTCTTCTTGCAAAGATAATGCATCATCTGTTAAATGTGTGAATAAGTTATTCTTGCAATATCCTGAGAAAAGGTTGCTACTCATCACAGACCAGAGTCAGGTACCAGCTTAGTCATGCTTTGTGTTTAAGTAAAAATCTACTTCTGAGGACTAGATATTGTTGCAACTGTTCCTAAGATGAAAATATGCCTCCACAGTCACATGTTCATCTGAAAGCATGTTTACAAAACAAAATCATAAAATCATCAATTGTCACCAACTTAATTGCTTAGTAAACTCATCAGAAATTATGCTAATGATTTTTTATTATTTAATTTTCAAGTATTAACAATTCTATAATACTGTTCAATTCAGCATATATATGAGTTTTGAGGTGATCCAGTATGTACCAAAGGGACTAAAATGAGTAACAGGGAAAATAAATGTGGCCACTTTCAAACTCTTCTCTTGCCAACTGCTAACAACAACTTCATTGGTAATGTGACTAAAAATATTATAGCTGTTGTGTATTCAAATAGTTTAGACTGCATGGATTTTCTTGGACAAAAATAAGTTTAATATATGTTAAGTTTATTTATTTTTTAATTTTTTTTTATTGGAAAAGCATTCTTTTTAAATATATCCAAATTATGGTTTCTCCTGCCTCATGTCCTTTCAGGACATCCCCAAATCACCACTCATCCAACTCTTGGCCTACTTTCTGTCTTTCTTTAGAAAATAAACAGGTAAATAAACAAACAGACTAGAGTAGAATAAAATAAACAAATAGAGAAAAAGAAAATAAAGAAAGAAAAATAGAAATTGGGGCAAGGAGGGGAAGCAGAAAGGAGAGTTTGTATTTGTCTCTTCTAAGCCCAGGAAGAACTCATTAGGCCACCTATATAATAGGGATAATATAGCAGAGACTGACTAGACAAAGAAGGGCGATTTCTGAAGTAGTCAAACTTGTTTCTTCACTATTTCCTTATAGATCTATTCAGACAATGCAGAATGTAAGGTATTTAAGCAGTTGGCAGTTTCCACCAGTCGGTGTTGTTTTAACTGGGGCTCTAACTTATTTATGACACTATCTTAAATTATTTGTATCATTTTTGTCCCTGCAGTCGACTCATATTATTTCAAGCTAGTCTCTGAAATCCTTAATGCTTGTGTTCAAAATAATCATTTTTTCATTTCCCAGTTGCAGACAAGGAGGTTGTGCCATTTCTTAAGGTCCACCAGTATTACATTTCTCCAGGATATTTGTAACTGCTAAGGATATTGAAAGGAGCAATGCTTACAGACTTTGTTAACATTCCACACTTAAGAAAATATATTCAATGATGAGACATTCCAATTTCTTCAGCTTTACTTCAAGATAATACTCTAAAGAGAACTTCACAAATTTTCTAAATTGAATTTAAAAAGATCTCCACTTAAAGTTTAATCCATGACTTGATTGAATAAACGTTTATTGAATACCAAGTTTTGCAGAAGATGTTTGGTCTTGGTTTAGCAACAAAGGAAATTACTCCAGTTTCTGCCCTTAAGGAAGAGAAATAGCAGAATATCAATGATAGGGATGCAGCCAAAGTTTGGAAATCTTGCATAATTTTGATTTGTGTTTCATGTCATTGAAATTTAGATGTTTTGTATCATTTCTCCCACACTGCTTGTGCTTGATATCATGTCATGAGCTTTAATAATGTGGACTAAATGTTATATTGAATTTAAAATTATTTATGCCATAAATATCTTGTTTTGTCTGTAGCTGCTACTTTTATTCTTGGAATGATATTTACTTGTGTTATTGAAAAGTGGAAATTACACTGTTTACGGATTTTCATTTGTGATAATAAGTTCAGGTATGACCATATATATGTACATGCCTATGAATACAAATCAAAGAATAAGTATAATGGTGTATGTACAATATATTTACATATTTGCATATTATTGTATCATGTAACATTCTTTTAGTGAAAGTTCTTCAGTATCATATTTCTCAAAGGATTTTAGTAACTGCTAAAGATATTAAAAGTTAATATAATTGTTGAGTGACACTGACTCCTAAATCTTTTTATTTTATTTTTCTGATAAGTTATAGTGCAAATTTTCCGGAGAATCATTAGTTGTTATATATGCATGTATTAACATCCATAGATATACATATACATACAAATATAAGCACATGCATGAATGTTTGGAACATTCTTACCATTACATAGAGAAAACACATGGTATGCTAATGTACAACATTGTTGATGCACCTACAGTAAGAACTCATATCCTGACTAATTTCAATCTATCAACCTGATATTGACTGGCTTACAAAATTTCTTATTGTCTCACTAATGAATTCACATAAGTTATTTCTGTTTATTGCCACATATGTGTTATCATTAGGATACCCATTTATGTGCTGTATGGAAAATTAACTCAAATATGAAGTAAACAAACTTATAGAAAGTTTGTTTGATTTCTAGTTCTTAATTTTGGTGTGATCCAAGAGATTCATGACTGATTATGATCTCTAATTGTTCCATCCAGTGACAGGGTATGGTTGCATAGAGGATAAAGGGCCCTGAGTTAGTGCTTAATAAACCAATATAATATGGATATGATATAATTTTAAAGTCTACAATGAAGCAAAGCTTATAGGAAAATTTCAAATGGTAAATTAATAGTTATTGTTAGTATAATAACAGCCAAAATAAAATATTTTTTCAGTTTACTTATTTTTAGTTAAAATTTTACTCTACATTGTGTTTTCTAAGAGTCAAATGAAGGTCCCAATTGAGACATGCTTGTTAATAATAAAAAGTCTACTGTATGCATCCTTATCACTAAAGAAAAGTCAGTCATGAAATATTCATGAAATATACATGAAATATACATGTAATATAAATATACATGAAATATACATGAAATATACATGTAAGACATTTTAAAAATAGCAGTAATGGAATCTCCTTTTATCAAAAGAGAAAAAAGCAGGCCAAGTAGACCAGAGTTGGTTTAAATAAAAATTGCATTTAAGAAAAAGAAGAAAACTATATCTTATGGGAAAAGATCACCAAATTATATTTTATCCTTAGACTCCATTTCCATAAATATAAACTTCAAAAAAAAAATGCAAACTGAAAGAAGCAAGCACATTCTACAAAAAATAATTGTATCATTATCTATCCAAGCTGCACTTTCGTGTTTATAAATGCATGGGTAACAAGATCAAGGTGAGGAGGTTACTACAGATGCAGAGCCATTTTTGTTCCAAGCTATAAACTTTGGGGGTTACTTTTAGTAGAATCAGAGGTTACCAGTTGAAAACATTTTCCATCATGTGGAAGGAAATCAACCTTATATTGTGTGCTAGTCTGGGAAGAGGATGGTTTGGACATGGCAGGCCAGCACACTTTTCTCAGGTCTATTGTAGAGTTCCTCTGCAGAGTAACACTCTTGGATCTCTCCTGTCAGCAGGAGGCATGTCTCTGCAGTGGGACCATAAAACTTTTGTTCATTATTCCCATGGACTTATTAAGCTTTATTAAAATTACCTTTGAGATGGTTTGTATTTTACAATAAGCAAAATTCCTGGAGGGAGAAAAATCCCATATCAGGAGCCGAGATAGCAGCATCTCTGAGGCAGGAACATAGTAGATAGGTCAGTGGAAAGTTGTAAAATCCTGCTCTCCTCCCTCTTGCATTTCTTGGCAACAATCATTACCCTTTATATAACAGCTTTGTGTAGACACTAATGCTCATTTCTATGGAAAAATGTCAAGACTTCATAAATCCATGTGGGGATGAGGAATTGGTTCAACAGATACAGACTTTGAGCTCTCCTTGTGTATATCATTCCTAGACCCATGTATTAAATCCTAAGGCTTTTGACTACTGTCATAGCAAACTCCATATGGTACAAAGGCAAACTGTATCCTTTAGACTTTTCTCTAGTAGTATAATATTTATAGCTGTGCAATTAATAAAGAACAAGAGTTTGTTCCATACAGTTCTGGAGGTTGGGAAGACTAAAGTCTACACTATGGTATCTGCTGAGGACTAATTTCTCTTCCTGACAGAGTAGTTTGTAACTATGTTCTCTGGAAGGGAGGCACATCTTGCCTCCATATGATGGATTAAAAAAAAGATAATGAAGCAAATGTTAACTTCTTTAAAAGGATTTTAATTAATCCAGGATGGAGGGGCACTTCTGCAAAATATCCCCTCTGTGGAAAACTTCTGAGTACTGTCATATTGGACATGAATTTTAATGCATGAACATAATTTGAGGGGATACAGTCCATCATGTTGGGATAAGCATGGAGGTTGAAACATCAGGTGGCTGGTTTTATTGCATCCACAGACAAGAGGCTGGTGTAAAAGAATCATGGTGATACATTGATTTTCCCCCAGCTGCTCATTTTAATGCATGATGGGTCCCTGGCCCAAAGGGTGGTGCCATCTTCCTTCCGGGTGGGTCTTGTCTCCTCAGTTTAACTTCTCTGAAAAATGTTCCCACAGACACAACTAGAATAGTATCTCCTAGATGATTCCAAATCCAGTTAAGTTCAAAGTGAAGAGTATCCATCAATGTTATCAGCAATAATTCACTGGTGCTAGCATACTTTTGAGAGACAATGATTAGCATTCCTTAGTTCACTATATGAGCCAGAAATCTTTTTATACTCCATTATTAAGCACTTGAATGACATTTAGTTTTTAAGAAGCTACTATGACTAAAGCTAGCATGGGCTTAATAATGCACTAATCCTAGCTCTACATACAAGTGTTGAAGATCCAGCATGTTGTAACAAGTATCTTGTCAGTTCCCATTGATATATTTTTTAAATGCATGGATTACCATCTAACTTACATTAGCTAAAGACATATCAACCATGTACATGGTAGCAAGAGCTGAAGACATAGTCAGGGTGAGGTTAAAGAGGATCACCTGTCTGGGGAACCTCTTTACTCTTGCAACACTGTAGTTATAGATGCTCCAGTGAGTTGTTACAATCAAGTGAAATAGAGTCTAGTGAAAATCAGGATGGCTTTGTTGCTTATCTGTTGTCTATGATTACCTCTTGATGTAGTCTGAGGACTACTAGTGTTGAGAATTGTATACTTTCAAAGTCTCTGGACTGCAATTTGAGTGAAAAATGGCAGTTGACAAGAATAAAGTATCAAATATCAAAATTTAATGTAAATGTGAGCCATCATTTCCTTCAATATTTTAAATCCTGAGAGTCTACACTCCTGTCAATCCCAGAGGTCATGAGTATTGCTGCCCTACAACTGCAAACTGTAGAGGAACCTGTCCAAACATTAAAAGACCATGAACGCTGAATTATAAAAGCCATGGCTAATCTTCTTGGTGCATATTTATCCAGTTACACTCTAGAGAATGTCCCAGGAGATAAGTCTTTCATCCTGACATTACAAATGTTTCCTAAGGCAATGGAAAATTGTCTCTGTCCTTGAAAGTACTTGCTTTTCTTGCAGAGGACAGATTCGATTCCCAGCACTCACATAGTGGCACAAAACCATCTGTGACTCCAATATCAGGAGTTCATATATCTTCTGATCTCTGCTGGCACCTGGTGCACACATTGTATGGTAAACATACATACATGCAGGTGAAGCATCCATGTACATAAATTAAAATAAATAAATTCTGACGGTGGCTACTACAGGCTGGGTACAGTGTTGAAATGTCATACTAAAGTCTGTCTGGTGTCAGTGAGAATAGAGACAGGGAGTTCATTTGGATGGACCCAATCTTCAGAAAAAGAGACCCAAAGAATTTATTTCAACCAGAAAGTATAATACTAAGCAAATAACCATTAAACTCCAGAAATAATCCAAGTTGATTGTTGACTGCTATGAATGGTTAATTCCACCTCTCCAGAACTGCACTATTATCTATGTCTCGGTTTAAGACTTTGAGCTTCAGATACGTTCACCAGTATGTGCATCACAATCTAAAATGGAGAAGAAAAAGCCCATTCCTTTACAATTTCCTATTTACACAATTCTCCCCATTGTTAGATGATTTATGGAAATCTGATGGGAAATGAAAACCAAAGCCTGTGTGCAGTTTTGGAGTTACTCAGTATTGTGACATGTCCTTCATAGAGCTTTATTATCAAAATGAAAGAAATGGCTATGGTATACTGAGTACCTATTTCTCATATTAATTCAAATGTGTTATTAATTGTATTGTCTATTCCAAGTTTCTATTTTCACTAAATAGAAATATAAAGTGGCACTTACTTGATACCGTCAAGTACTATTGGTGAGGATAATTAGAGATATTTTTGCTAAGGTTAAAAATTGCAGTGTTCTAGATGACCTCGTCCTTATTTAGCTAAGCACAAAGCACACATGAAATGTGAAGTAGACACAAATTATTTTGGTTTACACACACAAAAACAAACAAACAAATGTATTCATACATACTCATATATCCATGTATATATCTGAATCTGTGTGCTCCATGAATAAAACACCTTAAAACTTTTCATATCAGACAATGAACATAACTCATTTTGATCAAGGAAAACGTACATTGGTTTTTTTAAAGGCTTATTCTCACTCAAATTTTCCTGTGATTTCTTATTGCATGACTAGAAATATTTGGAGTTTAGATATAAATGAAGCTCTTATTATATGAGGGTTTGTTTAATCTTATTGGGCAATTAAGTCCCCCCAGAATTTGATTTCTTTCTTTTATACTCTTTGTCTATGTAACATTGAGTTTAGGAATCAAAATGTCTAGGTTCAAATTTTGATCTCTATTATACTGTTGACCCTTAAAGAGTTATTTTACCTCTATGGGCTTCTGTGACTGAATAATGGGAATGATGAAATTTCATATTCATGCTGCTGGTAATATAGCCAGAACTTGCAATATACTCAAGGTAGTGCTATAAAATGGCCATTCCAAAAGTTACAGCTTTTTTTTTCTGGTACCTACTGATTACATAAAGATAAAAATGAAATAACTCATAGTCTCCAGAAAGAGAGGTTCATGGTTTACTGGTGATGAAGTTATGCTGTATGTATGCACCAATCTGCAGATGGATAGGAGAAAAGGAGGAAAGTCTCAGTCAATAATGAGATATTGACCACAGCTCTGCAGGAAGAATTCCTGCAGGAAACCATAATGAATGAAAGGATGCGTGCTCTAAACAGCAAGAAATAGAAGGCATTCCTATTTCTTCTTCTTGGCTTTAGAAGATCAAGGAATTTATTGTTAACTCCTTGTTTTAGGGAATCCATTTGCATTTTGAAGATAAATCATCACCACAATGTATATGGTTAACCTAGTTTATATAGTGCTAGTTGGAAATGACTTTTCCTTATGTCCCAAATAGGCATTGGTGTATTTAACCTTTTAGGTTCATATATACACAGTAGAGATTTCCTAATTTTTCCACATATCAGAATTGAATTCATTATTCTCAGCATGTTTGTGTTAAATATCCTCTGTTAACAAAGAAAATGCTTGTTAACTTTGGCAAGCCAAACAACATTTCACAATGAGATATTTGAAAAAAGTCAACTATGTCTCTATCATCATCACCACTTGTGGTGATACATATTGTTTATCCTAATAAAATTTGCCTGAAGGTCAGAGACAAAGAACAAGCCACTGCCACATCTCACCTCACCACCTCCTCAGTCTGAAAAGGCCTCAGCTGATAGACCTGTAGCTGAATGAGCTTCCTCAGCCGAAAAAGCCTCTGGCTGAAAGGGGTGCTCCTGTGGAAAAGCTTTTAGTTTCTGTCTCCTCACATCTTATATACTTTTTCTCTGCACAGCCATCACTTCCTGGGATTAAAGGCATGTGTGCTTCCCAGTGCTGGGATTAAAGGCATGTGTGCTTCCCAGTACTGGGGTTAAAGCTGTGTGCCACCACTGCTTGGCTCTGTTTTCTCTCCTAGACTGAGTCAATCTCATGTAGTCCAGGGTGGCTTTGAACTCACAGAGATCCAGATGGATCTCTGCCTTCTGAGTGTTAGAATTAAAGGTGTGTACCACTACTGCCTGGCCTCTATGTTTAATCTAGTGGCTTCTTCTGTTCTCTGATCTGCAGGTAAATTTTATTAGTGTACACAATATATCACTACAATGACTATTCTGATGAAGATAGTATTTTCTTGTGATCATTCATAGTTTTTCTGTGATTATAAAGTCACAGACAAATATATGCATAGAAAATACTCATACAATAGGTTGTCTTTTGTTCCTTTTGCCAAACTGAAATTGTACTACACATAGTTTGTTATTTAAACTTAACAGTACACCCCTGTGTTTCCAGTGTAATGAATATTTAGACTAGAAAAATCTATGCTTTGAATTAACTGATTTTCTGTTTAGTTTTTGTCTGTACTATCAAGGTTTCTGAATGGCAAGTAAAGAAAGAAAAAATATTAGTAAAGCCAACTGATAACATTTCAAACATGAGAAAAACAATATTTGACTATAATCATTCTGTTTGGATACAGTGAAATAGTTTTAAGTTCTTTCTAGTTTTTTAGGAGTCTGTGTATTCAAACTACACCTCATACACTTAAGTCTGAAAAACTATAAGTAAGAAATGTAAGAAAAAAGTTATAATTTCTGAATTTTTCCAGATTCTCCACTCAGTATTATTAAAGAGCTAATGATTATCTTCAGTGTTATGTAACTTTTTAACAGAGTTCATACCTATTCAATTATGTCATTTGACCCACTTTATCAGAATATGTCTGATAGTTACAAGACAATATCATCAATATGTCAAATTGAAAAGGTATTTAAATGTACCATTGTATTATTTTTATCAGTGAATGTTGATAATATATATTACAATTTGGCTATAAAATATAAAAATTTTTCATATAGGGATAGAAATATGCAGATGTCCTTTGTCCACCATTCTTTGAGCTTCTAAATTAAGATGACATAGAAATAAAGATTATCAAATCCATACGTCAGATGGCATATTACATATTAAAATTTTCCAATGACATCGAAGATTCAGGTTAGTGTAAAATACCGGAAAATTGAATAGCTTTGGAATCCTCTTGTTACTTGTAATACTTTTATTTTTGCATTAATATGTGCTTATTGATGTTTTACATTTTATTAATTTTATTTATTGTGTATATGAAAGCTAACATGTTTCAAGTCATCTGTGGAGGCTGGAAACAATTTATGGCATCTCCTTTTACTATGTAGGTTCTGGGTGTGATTTTCAAGTTTGGCAGCAAGCAACTTTATCAAAAGATATATTTCTTTACTTTGCATATTCATTTTTTTAGTTACCATGCAACATAAAGAATTTTAATGAATTTTATTATGAAAAATTTATTTACATAAGTCATAGAAGTTGTTAATATTCATCCCCATCTCTGCACAAATTCTTCCTTCTATTTACTTCTTCCCAACAAATGGTCTTCCTTTCTGCTCTCATGTCACTTGAGTTCTACTACCCTCCCTGTTCTTTTCATTTCTTCTCATGGTATCTTTTCTACTTTCATAACACACACACACACACACACACACACACACACACACACATGTTTTAAATCTAGATTCTACAAGTGAGAAAAAATAAGCAGCATTTACCTTACTGATTTGGCTTATTTCATTTTCCATCTGCTTTCTTGCAAATATCACTAGTTCATTTATTTTAATAACTGAAAAAATTACGTGGTATTAATACATCACATTTTAGTCATCACTGCATCCTGGCTATTGTACTTTTCTATTTACTATACATGAAATAGAAGATATATTTTGTTCTTCATTTAAGATGAAGATATTAAGTATACTTGCAAGCATATCACTATACAAAAAAGGAACTGTCACTCCTTTGAGACATCTAAACTTCATAGAAGAATTATTACATAGCATTTAGAGTTTATATTACTTTGAGTATCCAAATATTCTAAATTCACATATACTGAGTATATGTATCTGGGGGTAGGTCTTAAATAGACAGATGAGTAGATACATAGGTATGTGTATCAACGTGTATAGAAGTCTGGGTTTCAAACAAACACCCACTAGTTAGGTAAGTCTACAGCTGAGGATACTCCCATTGAAGCACTTCAGTACAAATTCTAGGTTTTTTGTCATTAGTATGTTTATCAAAAAGTTTGCCCTCCACCTAATTCTTTTCTCTGGAAAACATCCCCAGAAGGCATTTGAGCCTGAACCTCAAGGTTTCTCTGTGTAGTTTTGGTGCCTGTCCTTGATCTTGCTCTGTATCCCAGGTTGGCCTTGAACTCACAGAAATGCCCCTGGCTCTGCCTCCTGAGTGCTGGGATTAAAGGCATGTGCAACCACTGCCTGGCTCTAATCAGGATTCTTTAGTAATATTTCCAATAGCATAAAACATCTGCAAGTACTCCATTAAAAAAAAAAAACTGTGTTCATAGGAAACAATAAAAGACTGAGATACATTACTCTAGTTTCAGAAGGTTGTACTGTTTCGCCTTTAACATCCAAATGACTGTGGTCCTGAGTTTTGGATTATGACTTCTTTCTTTCTTTAAATAAATTCCTTAAGGATGTTTAGGCCACAGACAATATAAACTTCTGAGGCCTGTACTATGGCTAAAGAGACCATTGTTGGTGTATAAAGACCCCTTGTATCTAACATGAACACAAAGCAGCCTCAACCAACAAACTCCCATGCCAGATTCCCCAGACTTTCCATTCTGGAGTGAGAGTACTACTCTCTCATTCTCAAAGCCATAGGTTCTCCTTGGATTGTATCCAAATGGACAAGTTTATCTCAGCAATTTAGCATATGAACCTCATGGGTAAAAGACAAATAGAATTATTTTCAACAACAATGAAATGAGAGAGAGAGACTTACAGAAGGAAGATTTGGTAACATTCTTTTGCAATCAAATAGTAACATGAATGTTGCTTTTAATACATTTAAATAAAATGTTAGCTAATAGAGTCATAAAATAATTTTAAAAGAATTTTGTTTATACAGTAAAAACAGACATACTGAAAAATAGAATAGAACATAGAACCCATAAACAGTCTAATGCATTCGTGGTCAATTAATTTTTGACAAAATTGCCAGATATAGTCAAAGCAGAGAAAGGTATCTGTCCAACTAATAGTGTTGGACATAATTAATTATTAATGGGTAAGTGCAAGCAGAAGAACAAAATTAAATCTGAGTCTCAGCTGGTATACAAAAATAACTAAAAAATTTCAAAGAATAATATTAATACTTAAAGATGTCAAACTATAATTCAGGACAAAAGCTCTAGGGAACTGGTGTGAGCAGAACTTTTTTTTTTTTAATATTATAGACACTTGTTAGAGAAGGTATAGTGAAAAGTGAAGTCTTGTACACTGTTGTGATTACTTAAAATATCATGAACAATCCTTAAGAATTAAGTGTTTAAATGGGCTCAAAATTAAAGACAACAAAAGCAAAAAATGAACAAATGTCTCTACTATAAACAAAATGGATTCTATATAGCCAAGTTACACATCAGGAAAGTGTAGACTCTCTACAAAAAGGGAAAACCTTTGTAGGATAAACACTTGATAGGGGTTAATACTCAAAATATGTAGTTCAAACCCAAGAAAAATAACTTTAAGTATGTAAAGGATCTAAATGAATATTTCTCAAGAAATTCATAAAATTAGCCAAAGAGTATATGTTTAACATGACAACCATCAATGGAATGCAAATTAAAACCACAGCCAAATTGGCCTGAAACTTGTGATCCTCCTGCCTCTGCCTCCTTCAGCAAATGCTAGAAACATCACCCTTTACAATAGCCACAAATAACATAAAATATCTTGGGGTAACTCTAACCAAACAAGTAAAAGACCTGTAAGATAAGAACGTTAAGTAATTGAAGAAAAAAATTAAAGAATATATCAGAAAATGGAAGGATCCCCCATGCTCTTAGAAAGGTAGAATGAACATAGTAAAAATGGCAATCTTACCAAAACGAATCAATCTGCAAATTCAGTATAATCCCCATCAAATTCTCAACACAATTCTTTATAGACCATGAAAGAACAATACTCAACTTCCTATGGAAAAACAAAAAACCCAGAATAATCAAAACAATTCTTCTGGAGGCATCACCATCCCTGACTTCAAGCTTTCCTATGGAGCTATACTAATAAAAAGAGCTTGTGGTATTGGCATAAAAACAGACACCTGGAACAATGGAATTGAATTGAAGACCCTGACATTAATTCCCACACTTATGAACACCTAATTATTGACAAAGAAGCGAAATTTGTACAATAGAAAAGAGAAAGCATTTAAAACAAATGGTTCTGACTTAACTGGAGGTTCACATGTAGAAGATTGCAAATTTATACAATGAAGTATTACTCACCTGTAAAAAAAATAAAATTATATCATGAAATTTGTGGGCAAAATGGATGGAACTAGAAAAAAAATTCAACCTGAGTGAGATAATCCAGACCCAGAAAGACAAATATGGTATATACTCACCTTTAATCCCAGCACTCAGGAGGCAGAGGCAGAGGCAGACGGATCTCTGTGAGGTCGAGGCCAGCCTGGGCTACCAAGTGAGTCCCAGGAAAGGCGCAAAGCTACACAGAGAAACTCTGTCTCAAAAATAAAAATAAAAAATAAAAAAAGAGATTGCAAATAGATCTATATCCATTGCCATGCACAAAATAAAGTCCAAATGGATGAAAGACCTTAACACAAATCCAGTTACACTGACATAATAGAACAGAAAGTGAGAAGTAGCCTTGAATGCTTTGGCACAGAAGACCACTACCTAATTTTAACACCAGTAGCACAGACACTGAATGCAATAATTAATAAAAGGGAATGCCTGATACTGAGAAGCTTCTATAAGGTGAAGGACACAGTAAATAAGACAAAACAACAGACTACAGAATGGGAAAAGATTTTTACCAACCCCACATCTGAAAGAGGGCTGATCTCCAAAATATATAAAGAACTCAAGAAACTAGACATCAAAATAACAAAGAATACAGTTAAAAGATGGAATACAGATATAAACAGAATTCTCAACAGAAGAATCTCAAATGGCTGAAAGGAATTGCTTAACATCCTTAGTCATCAAGGAAACATAAATCAAAATGTTTCCTAGATACCATCTTACACCTGCCAGAATGGCTAAGATGAAAAACACTGATGACAGCTTATGTTGAAGAAAATGTGGAGCAAGGGGAACACTCCTCCACTATCGGTGGGAATGCAAACTTGTACAGCCACTTGGAAAATCAGTATGGTAGTTTCTCAGAAGATTGGCAATCACCCTACCTCAAGACCCAGCAATACCATGCTTGGGCATATATACTCAAAGGATTCTCAACAATATCACAAGGGCACTTGCTCAACTATTTTCATACCAATGTTTTTCATAATAGCCAGAATCTGGAAAAAACCAAGATGCCACTCAACCAAATACTGGATAAAGAAAATATGGTAAATTTATACAATGAAGTATTACTCACCTGTAAAAAAAAATAAGATTATATCATGAAATTTGTGGGCAAAATGGATGGAACTAGAAAAAAATTCAACCTGAGTGAGATAATCCAGACCCAGAAAGACAAATATGGTATATACTCACCCATAAGTGGATATTAGACACATAGTAAGGGATAAACAGCCTACAATCCACAAACCCAGAGAAGCTAAGTAAAAAGGAGAACCCTAAGAGGAACATACATGGATCTTCCAAGGGAAAGGAAGCAGTTAAGATCTCCTGGGAAAACTGGGGTCGGGGAGGAGAGGAGGAAGAGAGGGGATGGGAGATGAGAATATGAGGCAACAGGATGGTCCAGTTGTAGGAGGGATGGAGAGGGAGAGCAGTGAAAGAGAAATCTTGATAGAGGGAGCTATTATGGGGTTAGGGAGAAATCTGATGCTAGGGTTTCCCCCATGAAACCACAAGGATGACCCCAGCTAAGAGTCCTAGCAATAGTGGAAAGGGTGCCTGAACTAGCCTTCCTCTGTAATAAGATTGGTGACTACCCTAATTGTCATCATAGAACCTATATCCAGTAACTGATGGAAGCAGATGCAGAAACCCAAATCCAAGAACTATGCCAAGCTCCTGGAATTCAGTTGAAGAGAGGGAGCAGGGATTATAGGAGCAATTGGGGTCAAGGATATGATGGGGAAAACCACAGAGACAGGTGACCCCAGCTAGTGGGAACTTACAGACTCTGGACTGACAGCTGGGGAACCTGCATAGGACTGAACTAGGCCCTCTGAATGTGAGTGACAGTTGTGTGACTCTATCTGTTTGTGGGCACCTGGCAGTGGGACCAGGACTTATCCAGGATATATGAACTGTCTTTTTGGAGCCCATTTCCTGTGGTGGGATACCTCACTCAGCCTTGATGGCTTGATCCTACCTCAACTTGATATGCCAGCCTGTGTTAGTTGCCCAATGGAGGCCTCACCTCCTACGAGGAGTGTATGAGGGTATGGTGGAGAGTGAGGTCATGGGAAGCCAGAGAAGGAGAGAGAGGGGGAACTGTGGTTTGTATGTAAAATGAAAAAAAAATTAAATTAAAAAATTAAAGAAACAGCGAGGCATTAGTTCACAACTGTTGCAATGGTGATCACAGGGAAAGGCAATAGACTTGTTGGAAAGGATGTAAAGGAAAGTGATTAGTTGCACACTATAGTGTGGATTAGTATAGTGATTAAGTGATTATAGAAATTACTATGAATGTCCCTCAAAAAAATGGTACTATATGATCTAGTAATCCCACAGTTACTATGAGTACTAATTAGTAATCATCCAAAAGAAATCAAAATCAACATGCCAAAAAGTAGCTGTATTTCCATGGTCATGGAAGCATTGTTTAAAAATCAAACCAAGTGGCCATTTGATAAACTGGTAAAGATAATTCTGGTTAAATAATATTCACAATGAAATCCTGTTTGTCCAGAAAGTATAGGAGACCATGCTATTTGTCATAGCATCATGAACCCTAAGGACATGTATTAAGTAAAATAATCAAGTCATAGAAAGACAAATACATCATATATGTGGAAACTCAGGATTTTGAATATCTTTAACAATTAAAATGAAACAAAGAGAAAATGTTTAAAAGCTGTTAAATCACATGAACAGGCTGAGACACTGAACAAGCAGCCTTTGTTTTGCACGTGGATTAATTCCTGATGAAGTTTTTCTTTTTTCATTTAATTTAATGAACCCTTTATGATTTGACTGTGAAGTTTCCCCCACAGATGTGATGGTGGTGCTCTTTCAGCATGTTAAAGAAGATTACATGGTGGACATTTGGCCTCTGAGAGGCAGCATCAAGTGTGATATCTGTGCCCAGGTTGTTATCCAATCTGGCTGTTTCTTGATATACTCAGAAGTCTATAAGCTCTACAATCATAGTCCCACAATGCTCCCATCATTGTACCTTCCCATTGAGTTTCTTTAGTAATGTGTTTTATTACAGTGATGAGTTAGTTAACTGATATACTCATACACAATAAAATCCATTGAATCAATATTTTTAAGGGGAAAGTTTATTTGGACTTATAGGGGGGATTACTGTTCATCAAGACAGGGGTGTCTTGACAACATTATATATAGAGTGGGGATGCTGGTCCCATTATATTGGCAATCCAAAAACAGGATAGATAATGGATGCGACTAGAGAATAAAATTTCAAGGATTGCTTCTTTTTTAGATTCCACTTCTGAAAGACTCTACAGCCTTCCAAAATAGTGTGCTAAGCTGAGGACCATGTTCAAACAAAAATATTTTGAAGGCAATTCACATACAAACCACAATGCTTACCAGGGCTTACATCTTTGAAAACCCTACTTACTATTCCTGCCTAGAAGGCAAATTCCTAGGTAGAGAATCTTTTCCATTTTCAGCATGCCAGCTTCCATCCCAAGAACACTTCCACCTAGGATGCCTGTACTCTCAACTACTAACTATTAAATTTACTATATCTAGGCACTAAGCCTTCCCAGAATTATCCCCCCTCTCCTTAAGCTCCCCTCTCCAGCAATAAGGTGAGAAAACTAGAAACTATTTATTCCTCCGTTTAACACTAGCCATGATCTCAGGACATGACTCTGCCCGTTCCTTGAAAGACCTTACTCTACAGTCTACAGAGCCATAGTGAATGTTCGTTTCTTTGATTAATGTCCTTCCTTTATTGAATAATGTTTCCGTTACTCAAGTCGACTTTTGGGGTTGTTCCCTTCATTGGAAGTTAATCTTATTTTATTGATTCTAGCTTCTTGGTTTAACCCTATATCTCTATGTTATGCCTGAAAATGCCCTCAAATCAAAACTCCTTTCTTCTCCCTGGAGCTATCTTTTAAAACTAGTTCATATATCATCTCCCCAGTGTGGCCTTACAAGGCACAGCAAATAACTCCTTCCTTTGAGAGCATGTGGCTTGTTTATTTATTTTTTTATTTTTTTTTATTTATTTTATTTTTTTTGGTTTTTCAAGACAGGGTTTCTCTGCGTAGCTTTGCGCCTTTCCTGGGACTCACTTGGTAGCCCAGGATGGCCTCGAACTCACAGAGATCTGCCTGGCTCTGCCTCCCGAGTGCTGGGATTAAAGGCGTGCGCCACCACCGCCCAGCATGGCTTGTTTATTATAGAACTTAAAACTCCAAGTCATTGGCAGGCTTCCTTATTACTTAAACACAAGCACTTTTTTGAAAATAATTTCTCTTGATTTTGGAAATCATTATCTCTACCAAGAGGCTGGTTTACAGCAAACACTCAACTAGAACTCACTGAGTATTGCTTGCTTGTATAGACCTATGGGATGGAGCTAGAGCTAAACTCTAAAGGCAGCTCCACTAGACTGATTTACTTCAAGACTAGAAGAGCTACAACTACCATTGGATCTGCACTCTTACTCCTATCACCAAAGATCACAGTTCCATGCTGAGCCAGATGGCAGGTAAAGGACAAATATATTGATGAAGAGGGAAAAAGTAGAAGGTAAAGAGGCATGTAAGGAAAAATAGACTATTGAGGAAAGGGAGGTTAAGAATGGGAGAGAGAAAAGTGAACAGAGGGAAGAAGAACATAGTGGCAAAGTTGGGTTCAGTATTTGCCCCAGGTCAGTGCTTACCAGATGACATTCCTGAGTTCTGCAAGTCTATGTCACAAAGTCATGGAGATGAAGTTGGAATCTTTAAGAGGCTGATGATGTGTGTCAGTATTAATTTGATTTAATGCCCATCCCACCCAAACAGAAATTCAAAATCAATTATATACCTAAGTCACATATCCAAGGCTCACAGAAAAACACAGATTCCATTCCTGGAATCCTCCTATGTGTTGCAGGCCATTCATCAGTGAATCAACATCCAAAAGCATAATTCCTCAAACAACAAAATAGTCCATCAATCGCTGTGGTGAAACTTAGCTCTTCCTTTCCCAAACCTAACCACATGCCTTGTCACTCTCCTCAGATACCCTTGAAGTCTCCTGTGGCCACCGTGGAAACTCACCTGATGTTCTTGTGGTGTTATACTAGACACTCACCGGTATTGTCACAGCATAAGTGAAGAGGATAGATTACCATCCACATCTGACAAGGCCTATTTTAACACACTGAGCTACCTGAATACATTCACAGGACAACTAACTATAGGCCTGACTATCATAAGACATGGGACCAGTCCATCTTCTAGTCAAGGAAGAAAAACAAAGAAGAAGCTAGCATATAGATAACTTTTGATGCCCATCCTAGCCTAACTTCGAACTCATTGTTTCTCATTTTTAAAACAATTACTTTTAAATATGGAAAGTTATATACATTTATACAGTGCATATTGCTCATATCTGTGCATCACTTCCCTATCTTCTATCTTTCCCAGTTGCCTCCAATTGCATCCTCTCCCTGTATTCAAATGATTAAAAAATATTTTTAGTTTAACCGTCTCTGAGTTCAATTAGTCAATTGGTGCAACCAATATGCACACAGGTGTGTGAATATCCTACCACCAGCAATCTACGGACTCATTAAAATCTTCATTAAATTTCAAAAGCAATTCTTCACACAAATTTACAAAAAAAAAAAATTCAATATGGAAAAACAAAAGACCTAGGATGGCCAAAACAATCTTTAACATAAAGCAGACTAAAACACTGTTAGAGCTATTATCATCTCATTTTTCAAGTTATAATACAGAGATATAGTAATGAAAACATCATGGTCCTAGCATAAAGGAAAACAGACACATTTATCACTGGAATAGAATTGAGGACCCAAACATACGTACATTTTGAAATTTCACAAAAACACCAAAACCACACACAGGAGAAAAAACAGCATTTTTAACCAATTTTGCTGGCTAAACTGGGCAATTTTTTGCTGAAAATGAAAAGAGAGCTTTACCTCCCACCCTAAATAAAACTCAACTCCAAATGGATCAAGGACTTTATCATAATCTGACAGAGGATAAAGTAGGAAATATAACAATTACAGGTACAGGAGACGACTGAATAATTCTCCTGTAGCACAAGAACTAAGACTAAATGCAAACTCATGAAATTATAAATGCTTATATAGCAAAGGCTGTAGTATGAATCTTAAAAGTTCTTATTAATAAAATCAAACCCAAGGCCAGTTATTGGGGTCAATGCTGGTAGATCAGAGAGACAGAACAAGCCACAGCTATCTCACCTCGTCGGATCCTCAGCCTGTCTTGTCTCCTCAGACTGGATGCCTCTGAGTCCTCATCCGGAATGGGTCTCAGCTGAATTACTGCTCAAAAGCCTGAATGCTTAACCAGCCACATGCTTAACCAGCCAAATGCTTAACCAGCCAAAATCTTCTAGTGTCTGGTTCTCACGCCTTATATATCTTTCTGCTTTCTACCACCACTCCCTGGGATTAAAGGCTGGCTTTCTGGGATTAAAGGTGTGTGTCACCATGCTTGGCTATTTCCAATGTGGCCTTGAACTCACAGAGATCCAGAGGGATTTCTATCTCTGGAATGCTAGGATTAAAGGTGTGAGTGCCACCATTTTCCTGCCTTTGTATCTAGTGGCTGTCTGTTCTCTGACCCCAGATAAATTTATTAGAGTACACAATATTTTGGGGAACACAATACCACCACATTTCCTCTCTTTTTGTCTAAAATTAAAGAAAGCTTATAACTAATACAAGAAAAACTATCCAATAAGTATATACAATATATACAGCCAAAAATTACATTAATGATGTCTCGTCCATTAACATTTGACAGATTCAGATAAAAACTCCATTATATATATTAACAATGTCCAGTTCAGTAACATCTGATAAACTCAGACCAAAAAATTTTCATTACTTATCGTATTTAAAACAAGTAGTTCCTTTTTAAAAGTAGATTCCATAATCTCCCTTTTTATCTTATCATATCCATATTTGCTTTTTTTCTTTTCATAATACATTCAGTAGTCTACCTTTTGTCATTTTTATATCTTCCCCTCTTTCTTCAGTGTAGATTCAGTGATCTACCTATTTATCCTATTATTTCTTTATCTTTTTTCTCAGAGTAGATTCGATGATCTATCTCATATCTATATTCTATATTCTCTCATATCTCTCATATCTCACATCTATATTCTCTTTTTATTTTGCTTTCTAGGGGTGAAGATATCTTTAGGGAACCTTGAAAAGAAAATTTGGGGGTTAATCATCAAGTCCTGTATCGTTTGTCCAGTCTCTGCATAATAGGAAAGTTCAGGGCTTGTTTCAAGTCCTTGTTCGAGTAGTCTGTTAGGCTGTATCATCTCAGCTAGTCCTCTTGAAATTGTCCTGACCAGTTTGTAGTCCAAAGTCGATTTTTCCATGGTGTTAATCGTATTAATGGCTTTATCATAGTCCATGTGGAATCATCGCTGTAGGATCCTGTCATCTTTTTGAAGATTTCAAAGTCACTGTTAGGCATGGTCATGGTTTCCTGCAGATTTTTTTTTTTTTTGCCTCCTCTGTGGTTTGTAGCAATCATAGTCTGATAATTGTCTCTCTCTCGGAACCATGAACATTCTTCCCTAGTACAGGAAATCTTCACAGCAATTTCTCCCCACCATTTTTCTTGCCAAACTTTTCCAAACTGACCTTTGCCGATGCTTTCTTGTAACATGATGGTCCTGGAGATTCTTCTTTGAACCAGCAGCAGTAAACCCTTCGTCCCAGGTAGCAGCATCACCGCAGTCACCAACACGATGAGAAGAAGCTGGCAACGTGGAGCAGTAGCCACTGCTTCCATGGTCCCACCACTGTTTTTGGATCAGTCCGGGCCAAAGCTTCTCCCAAGCCTCCTAGGCCGGCCTCAAACTCAGGATCCTACTGCCTCTGTCTCCTTCAGCAAATCCTACTGGTGTGTGCCACTACAACCGGCTGAGTGTAGCTTGGGCCTGAGCTGGGGCTCACAAGGCCACAGGCAAACAGCTTTTTCATGAATTCGTAACACGAACGTTGGGCGCCAGATGTAGCAGGAATCTTAAAAGTTCTTATTAATAAAATCAAACCTGAGGCGAGTTTTTGGGGTCCATGCTGGTAGATCAGAGAGACAGAACAAGCCACAGCTATCTCACCTTGTTAACTTCTCAGCTGGTCTTGTTTCCTCAGACTGGAAGCTTCTGTGTCCTCATTCCAATGGCTCTCAGCTGAACTGCTGCTCAAAAGCCTGAATGCTTAACCAGGCCAAATGCTTAACCAGCCAAATCTTCTAGTTTCTGGTCCTCACACCTTATATATCTTTCTGCTTTCTACCACCACTCCCTGGGATTAAAGGCTGGCTTTCTGGGATTAAAGGCATATGTCACCATGCTTGGCTATTTCCAATGTGGCCTTGAACTCACAGAGATCCAGAGGGATTTCTGTCTCTGGAATTCTAGGATTAAAGGCGTGTGCTATCACTGCCTAACTAGTGGTTTGTCTGTTCTCTGACCCCAGGTAAGTTTATTAAGGTACACGATATTTTGGGGAACACAATACCACCACAAAAGGCAGCTGTCAATAAAGTGAAGGGCAGTCTACAGGATAGGGGAAATTTTTTTTCCAGCTATACACCTTGACAGTATACTTCTTTATGAAGAATTAAAAAAATACATATGAAGAAAACATCAAACCCAGTTAAGACACAGGCTATGTAATTGAATAGAAAGTTCTCAAAGCACAAAATGCAAACAGCTTCCTCCCCTTCTCCTGTGGCCTTCATTTACCATGGAACGGGAGGAAGCAGAGAGCTAGGGAGGCCCACGGAGATCCACAAAGATACCCCCGCAAAAGACTGCTGGCAGTGGTCGAGAGACGGCAGGAACTGACCTACTCTGGTGATGGGATGGCCAAACACCCTGATAGTTGTGCCATAAACCCCATCCAAGGACTGAGGAATCTGGATGCAGAAATCCATGGCTGGGCCCCTTGTGGAGCACTGGGAGTCTAATTAGTGAGAAAGAGGAGGGTTTATATGAGCGAGAATTGTTGAAGCCAAGGTTGGATAAAGCGCAGGGACAAATAACCAAATGAATGGAAGCACAGGATCTATGAACCAAAGGCTGAGGGGCCCCCAACTGGATCAGGCCCTCTGAATGGGTGAGACAGTCATTTGGCTTGATCTGTTTGGGAGGCAGCTGTGCGGTGGTGCCGGGTCCTGGGCTCATTGCATGAGTTGGCTGTTTGAATCCTGGGACTTATGCAGCGACGCTTGGCTCGGTCTGGGAGGGGGGGACTGGACCTGCCTGGACTGAGTCTATCAGGTTGATCCCGGTCCTCGGGGGAGACCTTGATCCAGAGGAGGTGGGAATGGGGGGGTGGGCTGGGGGGAGGGGGAGGGGGCGAGAGGGGGAGAACAGGGGAATCTGTGGCTATTATGTGGAACTGAATTGTGTTGTAAAATAAAAAAAATGCAAACAGCTATCAAACACTTTGAAAAGTGTTCAACAGATTTAACTGTCAGAGAAATGCACATTAACACCACTTTAACATTCTACCTCTGACCAGTTGAAGTCACCATCATCAAGAAATGAGATGACCACCAATTCTGACATGAATGTAGGGAAAAGGGAAATTACAGAGCTAGATAGAACAAGGATTTCCTTTTTAACCATTGTTTCAACTCAGTTGTAAGCAGTACTTATAGATTTTCACAGAGGATCAAGGGAAAAACTACCATACAGAACTTGGCATACTTGCATGTTCTTTCTTAAAGAACCTAATGTCCTTCACAAAATTCACACATTATAAATACTCTATTTTCCCAAAATGTCTAACAGAGTAAGTGGTTTGCTTTTAGTGATTTCCAAACATTATTTTTTCCAAATTCAAAAAATTTTCAGCTTATTTCCTGGAAAAAGTAAAAAATAAAAATGTTAGAGTATTTGAATGTCTATACAAATGGATTTATATCATTCTGATATTGTACTAAAATATTCTAATTTGAGACATAAGAAATATATGACAGCACCTTCCAAGTTCACACAAGTTCAGTTACCAAAATAATCACTGATAACAAAAAGAAATTTTAATTGTTAAAATTTAATTCTTTAATTTGTTAATTTTTAATGGAGATATTTTATTCTCACAAAGAACTAAACCACTTAATTAATGATTCTAAAGAAATGTAATCACACTACAAATAGCATTTTATTTTATTATCACACAAGCTTTGATTCAAGCTGGTGATTCGGAGGTGAAAATTCTACCTGTTATGTTACTGCTTGCAACAATATTTCTAGTTTGTTTTCCATCTTTATGTTTAACAAGAAGTGTCATAGACTATTATATGTTTATCCTTAAAAGCTATGTTCTACTGCTACTGTATGCTTCCTATGTTCATATAAGTGAAATATGGCAGATGGTATAATATTAGGGTTTCTATTGCAAATGCTCTTTCGTTTGTCCATCTTAGAAAGGTTCACTTGGTACTCCATGAAGCAAGCCCTTCTGCCTGCCAGCTTACCTTGAAGATCTAGAAATAATGAACACTTCAGGCGCTGACCTCCAGCAATGTTCTTTCTGATTTGTTCCCTTTCACAGCACACTCAGGTTCTGCCCCATTACTTACCATGCATCAGTTCTTCTCATGAGTTTCTCACAAAATGGAGAGGTGGGGAGAGAGGAACAAATAGAACAGATGATGGATTTTCAAGTCATAGAAAAATTGCTTTGAAATTTAAAATCCATAACAACTCTGTATGAGAAGCAGACACCATAGTTTCCTCCTGCCCTCTGTGATTCAAGTATGCATCTGTTGCTTTGTTACCTAGTGTGATCTTGACTAGTATGAAACCTTGTGGTCTGCGTGAGTGCATTGTTTTAATTTAAATATTTGCACCTGTTTCTGGTCTGCTCCTACTGGAAAGTCTATTGTGCTATATAAATAGATAACATAATACTAACTTTGACAATTACTAAATTCAGTAGATCTTTGTTCTTTTGTTCCTTAACAATGCTTTTAAAGCTTCAAAATAGGAAAGTAACCACTTCCCAGCATATACTTACTATGTTGTAGGACCTAAAATATCGTCTTGCTTGCTTCCTCTCTCCTCTGTTTCTGTTACACATGTATCCTGCTTTCCAAATTGTCTGTTCCTATAATTCATGATTATCTTCAAGAACTGGAGTGGATTGAAGACAGTAAAATCAGGCGATTCAATTCCTCTGTAGCATTAATGAGAAAGAAATTTTCATTAATGAGAAAAACACAGTCATGTGTATCTGAGATTTCTTCAGGGATTTCTCTCTCAGTTAGTCATAGTAAATCTTTTACCTGCTCTAATTCTTTACAACTTATACTTATTTTTGAGAATCTCATATATGCACACAATGACATATTATATTTACCCCCAAATTCCAAACCTAACTCCTTTTATTTGACTTCCAACATGTCCCCATTCCAACTTCGTGTCCTTCTTGTCATGTTTGATAAGCCACCAAACTCAATTAGAGCCTCCCAGATCTGCATAGGAGTGGGACCATTCACTGGAGTGTGGGAGAATTCCCAGTGGCCACATCCTCAAATAGGAATTCTAGTTTTGCTGAAAAGTGGCCCTTCCTTTTCCTGAAGAGCAAAATTACATGGCTGTTTTAGTGCCTAAAACCAAGTAATATGTAGCTCATGTAAAGCAATGTTTTAATCTTAGGAAGTAAATCCTGCAAAAAATATTATCATGACATTTGTCTATTTGGGGACCTTTTAATAATGGACATGAACAATTTTTTGAGCATTGTTTTTCTTTTTTTTAAATCCCCTAACCTACTCTGCTAGAAATAAATCTGTCCAAACAATTACAAAACTGAGTGTGATAAATTAATTGAAACCATATTCCCAGGGGGGTTAAAATGAGATCCAAACTCTGTGCTTTACAGAAAAGATAAGTCTGAAAGGTAATAAGAGCAATCAATCTTTAAAATGGTGAAAAATGAGGAATTAGAGGTCAATCTGTCAAGAAACTTCTGTTAGAAGGAAGCTGTGGTTATGGCCTTATTTCTGAGAAAAGAAAAATCCAATACTATAAATTCTTCCTGGTTATTTTTTTACTCCATGCAACCATTCCCAAAGCATTCAAAGATGTGCAAGCATAACGGTGCTGATAAAAAAAACAAAAACTGGGGAAATAGAATGGAAAGATACAAGATAGTTCAAGTCCCACAGCACAACACTGAAGACAATGAAGGACAAATTCATAATATGCTTATTATCCAAGCATAATAACTAGAGAAGTGAGTAGAAAAAAACCACTAAAGATAAAGAATAATTCTTTGTTGTTGTTTTGCTAGAAAGGGTTTCTCTATGTCGCCTTGGCTTCCCTAGAACTTGCTTAGTAAACCAGGCTGGCCTCAGCCTCATAGAGATCTGTCTGCCTCTGCCTTACAAGTACCAGGATTAAAGGTCTATGTGCATCATCACCACCTGGTTAAGAATACTTCTAAAGGAAAGATAGAAAAAGTTAATTTGAATAATGTACTCAAATACATATTTTATAAAATGGGCTGTGTACATATAGTGAAATAATTTCTACAATTTATGTTGATTTTGACTATATATGATTAAGAAAGAGGAAACTTGCTATCATTTTTTGGCTATCATATATAGCTGAGAAATAGGTGGAATTATCAAAAATGATGATATCAGACAGCATCAATATTTGTATATGAAGGCACTATTTATCATGCTGTTGGAAACACATTATTTCCCATCTCAGGCACATTATCACTCTCTGAGACACACAGGTAGGTGTTATTATGGTACTTAGTGAATTTTAAAGTCAGAAAATAACGTCTACAAACTAACATGTCCCAGATATTACGGTGCAAAAAGTATAGGATAAATTGACCTATTTAAACATATGTACCCTTGCTGACTAGCTTATATAGCTCAACCAAAGAAGGTATTTCCTCTACTCTTCAATCAGAGCTGTTGTGTTTCTTTCTCTTCAGTTTTGAAATAAACCACTAGTCTCTGGTATATTTAACCACCCTATTTTCATCAAATAGTCCATAATTAGAAGTGATTGTACATTTTGCAAGCAAAGTAAAAAAAAAAAAATCTTGATACGTGTTTTGTAATTACTAAGTCACGAAGTAAAGTGGAGTCCCTGTTATCTCTGTAAACAATTGAGAGTTTACATTGTCCACATACCAGTGAGGATGATTTCCTAAGAATTTTACAACATTCGTTAATCTGTTCTCTGTATGAATTATTGTCACTTTTGGTCTATGACAAAACATGTTTCCCATAAGTTGCTCTTTGATTGTTGCTTGAAATATGTAGCAATCTCCCATCTCTTAAAATCTTGATTTCTTAGAGTAAACATGTTCCTTTATTTTTAATATCTTCAGTCTGAGCTTTCACCACATTACTGTTGTACAGGATACTTGCTTCAGTAAAGGGCCGACTACAGTTTGGTGGGAGAGCCAAACTTCTTCCTCTATGCCAGGGGCAAAATGCTTTCTCCCATGAGACCTGTCATCTGACCTTCAACAAGTTGATAATGCCCTTTGCAGAACTTCCCTTGGAAATAAATTCTATGTATATTGTGTCAATAAATTAAATTTACCTTTTCATTTTTTATCTTTTCTACAAAACTATCTTTAATGAAGGACCATATCTTCATTCTATCAATAATCACTTTGTGATATTCTGTAATACTATAGACACTTGGATGCTTGTAAAAGGGAGAATGTCAGGTAAGCAGGATATAGTAATATTTATGTCCCTTGAGAAGTATTTTGTATACACACTGTTAGAAATTCATGTTAGGATTAGCATGAATGAGACAAATGAAATGGGGAACTTATTCTAAAACTTGTTAATAGGTGAAATTTCCATCCTGAATACTTTTTTGAAATGAAAATTAATAATGTTAAAAATAATAACTTTTTTTTACACTAGAATGGAGTTTTGATTATGAGAGCATGGCAACATTTGTTGTTGATTAGTACTCAAGACCCATTCTAGAATATGGAATTTTGTTCCAGGGAATCTCTAGTTATAAAGAGAAAAACAACCTTCAGAAGGAATTTCTTCCTCTTTCCCCAACTTTCATGATTTTGGGGTAAAATAGACAACTGATGCAGAAACTTGATAAAATATAGGGGTTGACACAATTAATAACTGCACTAGTTAACACTTTATATTCAATCTTTTCCAACTATTTTGAGTAATCGAATTAAAGATACATTGGGCATTCCTCTGCATTCCCTGAAACAACAATAACAAAACTAGAATATAACAACTATTTTCCAAGAGTCAGGCAGTCTATCCCATTCTTCCTTTCTGGACACTAAGAAACAATAATATAAGGTGCAAGAATTTTAGAAATCACATGTCCTGACAATGTTCAATAGCTCCCAAGTCAATATTCTACAAATAAAATTTGAGATTTAGTCTAATTTAAAATTCTGCCTTATTTCTCAGTATTTCACTTAAATATGCAACTATAGAAATATCTCCTAATGACAAATCAAGGAAATGTTTAAAATACATGTTATTTATTTAAAAACTATACATTATATACATAAAATTTAAATTACTCAAATTATTTTAATGTTTTTGGAAATAAGTCACTATTATTAATTATAGAAAATAATTTAAAAATGTATGACTTAAGATACCACATATTTTGATTTTCAAGTTTATTACAGAGGACCTGGTATTCATTCCAAATTATTATATATTTCTACCTGATTATAATACTTTTCTCTTTGTTAAAAAAAATTACACATTTTGATCATGGTTTTTTCCTCTCCTACTCATTCCAATGCCTCTCTGATCAACTGGACCTTCAAATTTTGTCCTTTCTATAAAGCAATCATAATTCCAGAGAGCTGATAGAAAACTATAACTTTTTGTACTTTGATGTACATATTTTGTTAAACCAGAAAATAGATTATTGTGCCTCATTTTGCAAAAAGTAATGAAATAAGGCAAAGGTTCAAGGGCACAGCAAGGGAACAATATAGGACAAAATGTGACAAATGTTTGTGTTAGTTAAAATATGAGATATTAAGGTGGTAACTGGCACTTAGGTAAGCTGGGAAACTAACTGCAAAACTCTACAGTATGGAAATGGAATGGAACATTCTGGGTAGCCCCAGAAAGACCCAGATAGATAAGAACATTCTCAAAATCACACCAAAGAAGAATTCTCAATAACTAATGCTTCAGACTGCCTCTGTGCCTCTAGCTGTGGTCCCTATAGCTACAACATTAGCTTTCAGATGCCAAACTGATTTGTCTGACTGTGCAACAAGCACATTTCTTAACATTTCCTTTGTATATATAAAATTGGAAAAGATAATAGTATCAAATTACAGGATTACAATTTAGATAAATGAATTAATGTTAACACCCTGGACAGACATTCACCACATGTATGCATTTTAAGTATTGTTATTATAACTGGACTCATAGCTGTATAAAACAACCAGATCCCCCTCCTTGGAAGTCTAAAATAATTATACTCAATGAAGAAAACTGAATCATGTAATCTCTAATGTAATAAAAATTTAAAGTTTCTATTATTCTTTGAATAAATATTCTAAATGAAAACATTGCCTTTTGTAGAACTGGAAATGCACAATAGAATGGGCTAGATTGTGGAACTATATTAGTTATTAGCATAGAGAGTTCAGGAATCATCTACTATTGTGAATTGGGTAGATCTAAAAGTTTATATTGTTGACATTCTCTACATAAAGATATGGGGGAAAATGAATGAACACAATTGATGTTCTGCCCCTAAATTGTTCCTTATTAAATACTGGTTATATTACTGTATATTGTAAAGTAAGCTGGAGGTAATAGCTATGCATCAATTTATCTTTACATTGCCAACACAGTAATAACTGGTATTTTCTTTTTCTCTAAATCTTAAAGTGATAGACCAATAACTCTTGCAGTTGGGGAAAAGATATTTTACATGGATGCCAGTGTGAAGCTAAATCAACTTACTGAGAAAAAACAAACAGAAATGAATTGCTACAAAACCAATTTCCCCAAAGAAAACCTATCAAGTCACTTTGTCATTGAGCTAACTCAAAATGCCAATGAAGCTGACCACTGCCGAAAGTCAAGCTAGCTCTTTTTATAATTTTTTTTATCTGTATCACTCACTGGAAATTTGCAAGATGATATTTGATCCAATACACTTTCTTAATTATGGAAGAAAATGCTCTTTGATTTTTAAACATCTCATTTACAAATTTCACTATCTGAAAATTGAAATTTTGATTCAAAACTTTTTGAAGGACTTTAAAAGCTGTTTAGTGAGCTTCCTATATATATATATATATATATATATATATATATATATATATATATATATATACACACACACACACACACACACACACACACACACACACACACACAGATGACTCAAGTTAAAAGTGGAATGCTTCATATATAGTTATCTTTACAGCATGCCATTTTTGTTTTGTTCATACTGATGAAGGACCACAGCATTATATCAGAGATTTTATTAGTCATTTGACAAAAGAAAACAGAAAATCAGAGCATAAACATCTGATTTTCTTCCCATAGGAGATGCAAGAGTTTCAAGTTGGAAAACATATTAGCTTCTAGACAATCTTTGGAAACCAGTCCCCTTCCCTCAAAATTTTGAAGATAATACGAAAGACAAATTTGTTCAGGAATTATTTACCAGGGAAAACATTGCATTATTAAATTACATCTAGAGGTCTCAATCCATGTGATAATAATATGATATATTATATATAATTTACTTGTACTTTAATGAATCATCCCAGTGGGAACTTGTGCATTTTAATTGGTCATACTATATTGTGTGGTACAAATGACAGTGTATGATATATAATCTGAAAAAAGTTATGTTTTTAAAGCTATAATTGTTTAAATAATAAAATTTGAAAATAAAATTGATTAACATTAATTATAACTAGGGTTCTGGTCAATAAATGTGACATTATTATTAATATTAATGTATTTTTATATTTTCTTTACAACTCAAGATGATCATTTATATGACCATGATTCATTTTCACTGTTATTTATTTTTTCTTTGGTCCTAATGCTGACAAATCAAGATGATTTGTACTAGCTAACATCATTCAGCACATTAAAATAAAACCCATTCTTTATTCATAACATTAAAAAAGAAGACAAACAATATATGAGAAAAGCTGCTTAGACCCACAAACATGTCTATAAACTGTACAAAGAAAACTGTCTTTGACTTTAGTGGTTATATTCATAGTACATGAATTAGCATAGTCAAAGACTGTGTTATTATTTTGAGGATTGGGACAAATTGGAGATATCCTTACACACACACACACACACACACACACACACACACACACACACACACATGATTTATTTATTTGTTTGTTTATTAGAAAAACAGCTATTTGCATATATAGCCGGAATGTGTATACTGGCTTGTAGGTTGGGACCCAGCCTTTTCTGTTCTTTCAGTGCCCACATAAATTATCTGTCTTCATTTGCATTTCACAGGACAGTAGTGATCTAGTTTCACACAAAAGCACATTAGAAAGCCATGTTTCAGCCACTGCTGTGAGAGCTGATGGAGACATGTTTATTTTCAAGGAAAATAATTTATCAGTAACAGCATGATGTGCTATGAGCTGTGTAAGGCCACGGACATTATAAGGTTCACAGTTTGTCTCTTGGCTTCCTCAAATTTATTTTCTCATTTTATTAACATATTCTAAGCTATAATTTTCAAAATGAAGCAACTCTTTCTTTTTTATGTGCTCTTGTATCTCTATTCCATGGCAGCCTAACTTTAATTCTTCTATTATTCATTCAAAATATAATGTATATCTATAAAAACCAGGTATGTTGCCCAAAGCAGTGAATTAGATCCATAAGTCTCTTCCCATTGCTTTTTAGAGTACATAAAGGATGCTTTTTAAAACAGATGACTATATTTTCTCATTGTAACAGTACAAAACTGTATGACTCTGGAATTTTTGTATATACTGTATCATCGATGATTGATTTCTTGTAGATAAGGAAACTGGCCAAAACCAGCAACAAACCCATTATGAATCGGAGCTGAATGATAACACATGTGAGTAACATCCATTCTAATGTTTTTTTGGATAGCGATAAATGAATATTACTTATTCCATTCCATTACCTGAAGATTATGCATGTATTTGAACTGAAAATGTTTAATGCAGGTTCTTTTATTAATAATCATTCAAATTTCAGGAAGATGAGTTTTCCCCTATAGAAGTTGTTAAAAATTGGAAAAGAAGCATCATTGGATCATGAGACAGCCACATGTTGGTTTCAAGATATCTTACTGTACTTGTGACATGCAGAAAATCCCAAAATTTCAACAATATTTATAAAATATATGTTGGAACAGGGGATAATAAAAGTCCTATTAAACTTTTCATAACTATAGCAACACTAAATGGTAAGAGTAACTGTAATAAAGATGATCTACTCTCCATTATAATATATTAGAATGAGTTATTTCATATGAGGTAATTTTCTAAATAGTTTGTTCTCTTAATCAAATATTAATATGTTAATTATTGAGCTTCCATTTTTCTTTTTATTCCTTGTAGTCATTATTTTAAAGGTATATTATTAAATACTACTTTAATAAATCTCAGTATTTTTTGTTTTTAGGGTTGATGGCTAATAATTTTTCAGACAATTCTACATATTAAGCTATTACTTATAAAACAATGTTTGCTAGTAACATCAGTTTCTTTATAGTTTCTTCTTATTTACGTAAGGATTATATAAAATGTTTAATAATAATTGTGGCACCCAACATGGGGCATGAACCCACAAGCCTAAGATAAAGATTCTCTCATGAATGTCACACAGGTAAAGCCACAGAAGACGTGGTAACATATATATTAACAGAAATGGGCTGAGTTTAAGTGTAAGAACTAGTCAGTGGTAGGCCTGAGCTAATGGCCAAGCAGTTTTAATTAATATAAGCTTCTGAGTGATTGTTTTATCAGTGGGGCTTGGCGGGACCCAGAGAAACTTTCAGCTACATTGATAAGATTTTCTTTGGAAGAAAACTCAAGATGGATATTTATGCAACTATTTATGGAAATCATTAGAATTAATTTTCAACATTAAAGAATATCCAGTATTTTAACTTACTAGAATCTTTATCGGGAATTATAAAACCATTCAGAAAATATCTTGTTGACTCTATGGATGCATTCATGCAGACCAGATCTTGGAGCACTGCATGTAGCAATTTATTTACCTTTTCAAACTTTAAAGAATATAAAACAAAGTCATGAGAGATCAAAAACAATGGAACTGTGTCACTATTGAAAAGATGTTATGTGAGTGGCCTTTTGTTTAGCTATATTAATCTTATAAAAGTTATCCGTTGCCATGAAGATATTTTATTGTTACTTTACATTCATTATGTTATTACTTGTAAATTTAGTGTGAAATTATGAATTGTATCTCATTTGGTGCTTGATTACATCTTATAAAATGAACAGAGATTATGAAATACGATAGGAATCTGAATGGAATCCACTGTGTTAACATGATGAAACTGCTTTCATAATATAACAGTTTGGTATTGTCATGAATCATAATGTAAATATCTATGTTTTGTGATAGTCTTTGGTGACCTGTGTGAAAGGGTCATTCAGTTCTTAAAAAGTTAAATGAGTTCACAGGTTGAGAACTGCTCTCTTAGATGTAAAGCATATAGAAATACATTATATATATAATGCAAACTGAGAAAAGATGATTGTAATATGAATTGCTAAATGGTCTTATTAATAAAAAAAGCCCAGATCCAGAAATTGGGGTGAAAGCTGAAAGATCAGAGAGGCAGAGAACAAGCCACTAGTTGTTGCTCCTAAGAAATCCTCTGCAGAAAGAGAGAACTACTCCCTGTATACTCACGCCTTATATACCTTTCTGTGCCCTGTCATCTTACTTCCTCTCTCTGTCTAGCTACATCACTTCCTCTTTCTGCCCAGCTCTATCACTTCCTGTCTATCTGTACACACCTCTAGATCTTTATGGTTAATCATTGCTGGGATTAAAGGTATGTACCACCATGCCTGGCTCTGTTCCCAGTGTGACCTTGAATTCAGAGATAGCCGGAAAATCTTTGCCTCCCAAATGCTAGGATTAAAGACATATGCTACCACTGCCAGACCTCTATGTTTAATACAATGGCTGGCTTTTTCCTTTGATCCCCAGGCAAGCTTTACTTGTAAGAGCACAAAATAAAAGAAATCACCACAGATGATGTCTATTTATACCTGTGACTAATCATGGTGTAATTGAGTTGAATATGAATTTTAAGTGCTTTTATATATGCATCTACAGTGTTCATCTGTTCTCCTTCCTATCATCTATCTATCTATCATCTATATCTATATCTCTCTCTATATATGTTTGCATATATAATATTCTTCCAGTTTAATAATTATGGCATCAATATGAAAAATTAATCAATCCCATATATTTGATAGGAATATGAGGGCACTGTGGTAGTATTGTGTTCCCCAAAATATTGTGTACTCTAATAAATTTATCTGGGGTCAGAGAACAGACAGCCACTAAATACAAAGGCTAGAAAATGGTGGCACTCACACCTTTAATCCTAGCATTCCAGAGATAGAAATCCCTCTGGATCTCTGTGAGTTCAAGGCCACATTGGAAATAGCCAAGCATGGTGACACACACCTTTAATCCCAGAAAGCCAGCCTTTAATCCCAGGGAGTGGTGGTAGAAAGCAGAAAGAAATATAAGGCGTAAGGACCAGAAACTAGCAGCATTTGGCTGGTTAAGTATTTGGCTGGTTAAGCTTTCAGGCTTTGGAGCAACACAGTTCAGCTGAGATTCATTCTGGATGAGGACTCAGAGGCTCTCAGTCTGAGGAAACAGGACCAGCTGAGGAACTGGTGAGGTGAGATAGCTGTGGCTTGTTCTGTCTCTCTGACCTACCAGCATGGACCCCAATAACTCGCCTCAGGTTTGATCTTATTAATAAGAACTTTTAAGATCCCTGCTACAGGGCACTATAACCTCAAAATACATCATCAAAAAGGATATTCATAAAAAAATAAACAATAATCTGAATTTAATTTCTTCAAAGGGAGTTATTTAACTGATAACGGAAATATGAGAGTAAAAGGAACTTTCTTCCTGACCTCACACCATTAGAATATCAAAGCACACTATTTTACTATTTCATAGCCTCTGCCATTTGTTCATGATTCCTAACTCTAGCTTTTACTGACCATAAAACTACATAATCTTTTTTTAAATATAGCCATACATACATATTCTTGAAACGAGTTCTTTCCTTTTATTATTTACATATTCTACATGATTTTTCTTGTCTCAGAAATATTATCAGAACAACAGGGGACTAGAATATTTGTTCCTGCTCAGCATCAAGGTGGTAATATACTATATATGTTATCTGAATGTTTTATATTAATTATTCATACATAATATAGTAATACTATGTATATATGGCCTAAGAAAATAATTTGACATAATTATCTGTTTCTTAGCTGAGTTTTTCATTTCAAACTATTGGGTATCAGTCATATTAACAAAACACACAAAAAAGTTTAATTTTCCAAAGTAGAAAATATATGTATCATGATAATATGTATATGTACATAATAGTTATATCTATGATATGTCAATTATTATGATATATCACATTTAGTGTTCACTTGATTTTAATTCCCAAAACACACACACACACACACACACACACACACACACACACACGCACACACGCACACACGCACACACATACAAACAAACATTGTATGTGTGTGGGAGGGAGGTATGCATATCATGTGTGTGCCTGATGTCTACAGAATTCAGAAGAGTTAGTCCTGTCCCTTGAAACTGGAGGTAAAAATGGCTGTGAGCCAACATAGAGGTTCTAGTAACTGAAGCCTGGGTTCTTTGCAAGATTAATAAGTGCTCTTAACTGCCAAGTTATTTCTCCAGCCTCAAATTCATCAACTATGTTAAGTAGATCTTTATTTTGTGAATTAAAAAAAAACATATTCAACTTCTATCTAGCCAATGTAGCCAGTTTTTTCTTTATTTGCATAGTGGTTTGTAATTTAAAATTCTCAGACCATTACTTATACTTACTCATCATAATAGAGGGAGTGTTCTCATTTCACAGTAGATTGCTGTACCACCAGACCTTTGAGAAACAGTGAGGTGACAACAGAAAACCAGTCTAACACACTTGTCCTTCCACTTGTGCTCCTCCTTCACCTCCTCTCTCCCTCCCAGCCTCGCTCCCTCTCATTCATCCCTCTCTCTTTTGCTCACCCTCTCTCCCTCCCTCCCTCCCTTCCTCCCTCCCTCCCCCCTCTCTCTCTCATACACACACACACACACACACACACACACACTCACACAATTTTTCACCCACCTAGTTTCTTACGAGGTCTCACTTTGTATATCAGTTAGACCTTAAAGTCATGAAGTCATGGCCGTCTCCCCTATGTGTGCACAGACCCCCCTGGCTTTAACATTCCTCTTTAATGACCAGTGTTGTGTATTTTTCGTGGATACAACAGTAATGATGAAGATTACACAATGCGTATCCATATAGGAAGAGTCCCTGTAATTTCAGAATCTTAAGTATATTACTATAATTTTTACATTTTTCTCTGAGGTAAATAGAAAGATCACCTATCATAAGAAAACATAGAGCAAAATAGTCTAACTTTCATGTTCATTAAGGCATATCATAAAAATATTTTTATATACAATGAAGAATTAAATTAGAACAAGTGACCTAGATACTTAAAGTCCTGATTTATTTACCCAGAGACACTGCTTGGGCCAAAATCTTTCCAATTTGCATTTTGAGTGTGATATTGTACGAACAGTCTCTTATTCCCTGGACTTGCTGCTCATTCTCTAATTGAACTGTGCTGAGCTGCATCACTTCAGGAAACACATTCTGACACAAGTGCCTCCATATGTGACTAGTTGGAGAAACATTCTGATTATTTAAGGGGATCATTCAGGTTCAATGAGATCACAGGGAAAGCCTAATCCAATGCATCTGGACAATAGATCACAGTCACCAAAAAAGACAAATCATGTGAAGTTATTAGAAAGGTTATCTACAGATAAGGAGAAGATCCAGTCTTCTGAAGAAATAATCCTTCATGAAATGTTGATCTTGAAGTCAATCATGTAGCATCTTGAGAAAGTTCATCTTGCTTGTTACTCAGTATAATGCTGTGTTAAGGTTACCAACCAACTTATGTGTAGTGTTGTTCATATAAAGCTACATATGTAGTTTTGTTCATTTTTCTAAGTAGACATGTGGTCAAATTGCTTTCCAGTATTAATGTTTGTGTCCATAGGTTATGGCTGTTGTCAGCCTTGACAAGAAAAGCTTGTTTTGTGCCATGTGCAGTATGCATACAGAGATTTATGACTTACTGAAATGCAGAAAATGAGGATTGCTGAGTGCTGGTTCCAATGAGACAGTGATATTATTCCCACCAAGTCTCAGAGAACACTTACAGAAGTGAAGGCTGAAAGAATGTTGGTTCTGGATCAGGGCAAAAGTTCTGTGAGACATTGTCTTTGGTAGTACTTCTTTTTGCACTCATGCACTCACAGCATCTGTGATAACTTGTAAAAGACACGGAAAATATTGGCCTGTCTACATGCTATCATGCACAGAGGATAGACATGTGAATCCTTACCCTTCCCTGGGGAGATATTGGTAGTTAATGTTTGCTTGGGGGAATGGATCATTTTTTTTTCAGCACATGAAAAATGTCTGTGATCTGGTAAATAACTTCCCATCCATATTCCTGCAAACCACTCTACTTAATCTAAGAAGCTCTCTCACACACAAAGATATTCAAGTGGAAGGGGAGCATGTTGGGAAGAAGAATGTATTCAATGTGTCTTGAATGGGGATAAGAGGGAGTAATGAGAGAAGAATATGATCAAAACATTATTTATACGTAAGAATGAAGTATGCAAAGACTTTGAGGACCTTGTAGACTCCAAAGATATAGATGAACTGACAAAACACTGGCAAGAAAGGCATATTAGGTGACCACACACACGAAAAAAATGCTGAAGGTATCACTATCCCAGATTTTTTTTTGTTATATTAGAGTGTTGTAGTATCTAAAAACAGCATAGTACAGGATTTACAAAGAGACAACTTGATTGACTGAATAGAATTAAGGATGCATAAACAAGCTGACATTCCTATGACCACATGATTTCTGACTAAGAAGTCAATACACATTGAAGAAAAGACAGCCTCGTCAACAGATGGTGCTCATCAACTGGATGGTTACAAGTAGAATAAAGCTGGAACCTCTTCCCTCACACTGCACACCTCACCTTCAAATGGCTCAAGAATCTCAGCAGAACACCAGATGTCCTGAAGATATTAGAGGAGAAAGGAGAGCACAGGATGGGTAATACTTGGGTTTATCACTCAAACTACATTTATTGAAATAAATTTCTACATATAGAATGCTCAACACAATTGATACTTTTTGAAGTTTATATGAGTGAATTTTTCTTTTTGTAGATATATTTATTTTGGTTTTAAAAGTTACTAAGAATTTTTCTTTGGAAAGACATTTTTAAAATAAAAAAAATGTTCATTTTTGTTAAAAATAGAATATTAGTATAAGCCTATACCAAAAGTGGTGTATTCTTTTCCACACTGAAACTTAAGTTCTTGATTTTTCTATTAAGATTATAGCAGTAGCAAGGGTAATTCCAACTAAATAAAAAAGTTTGTTTTATTCAATGATCACACTGAAATGGATATATTAAAAGCTATTCATCTTAAAAATGCTGTTCAGAACATGGAAGGAATAGGATGGAGAAGAAAAATAGCAGCTTCAGCACTGTGGTTCTTAAATTGAAATCTCTGTCTACAAATGCTCAGATGGAAATAGCTATATTTCCTGACACTACAAAGCTTAGTTGGGGCTTCTCCCTTCGTGTTCCAACACTGCCAGTGCTCACCCTGAAGAGCATCCTGTTCAATTGCTCCTTGTAAGTGCACCTATAAATCAGCATTATGAGAAATGTCCTTAGCGTGAACAGGAAAGCACTGCTTGTGAATGGAAAACAGCCATGCAGGCTATGCTGTTTATCTGACCTCTAACCTTTCCTGTAAAGGCTGCACAGAAAAAGTATTGTCTTTATTCAGTTCCTTAAGTGCAAAAATATTGATTTGCTTTGATGATTTGTTTCAAAGACCAACAAAGCCCTCAGATATATTTATGTTTCCTATCCACCTTACTTGATGTTTGCTGAGAGCTTAGAGTTTTTATTAAAATTTAGGGAAGTCTGATCCTTCAGCTTTTCAATAATTGAAAATTTGGAGGTTTACTGTAAACACATTACATCAAAGTCTAGAAAGTCCTTTGTTAAAAAAGAATCAATTTTATTGAAATTGAATTCTGCAAACAAAATGCAAGAGCAATCGACCAGTTTAATGGGGTTGTCAGTAGCTTTCAGCTTTACCCAAGATGCCCTGCTGTCTGGAATTTCAAAGGGACTTATTAAAGTCAAGAATGTTAGGAAATTATGATGTTATGCTCTGTTATCTGCTTGATCACATCAGAATAGGAAAGTCACATTTGATCTGTGCCCATCTCTGCTTACAGTACTCTTTTAAAATAGTCAATGACAGTTAATAAACAATACAAGGCAAAAAAATTACTGTTTCATAACTGGATTCACTTGACACTCAGAAAAGCAACAATTCCATCAGTTCCTGAGCTATTCAGCCTAACTAGTTCAGAACACATCGAATATATGGCTTAATACGTATAACTTCATTTTTTAAATAAATAACTCATTAATAGTGTTATATATTGTAGCCTAATGGTAATAAATATCCAGAAAATTTAACTAATGACTTTAATATTTTGTTAAACATACTCTTCTGATATATCTCAATGTTAGATCCAAGAGTTATAGATCAGACAGAGTGAAATCAAAATTGGTCAGTAGGGTAAAGATAGAGACAGTTGTAATTTAGTTCAGTTGCGTGGGACTTCAAAGATTCACTACTAACTTACTGGTTATATTATATTACATACAATTCAATGTAAGTGGTGATAAATTTACTAATAAAAACTGAAACATTTCAAGAAGCCTAATTATGAACTAAATAATTTAAAATAAAATCCAGATATAAACAAATCAGTAATTCCAATTAAAGTAGAATCCCTGAAAGGTATATTAAAGGCAAGCTATTATAGTGGTCAAGTGAAGATTAATCCCAGTGATACCCAGAACTCATGGTATCTAAATATGCCTTGAGATTGGTTAACCCTGAGCTCTGAGGGGAGGGACTCAATGGAGACCTCCAATTTTAAACTGTCTGTCTGTCTGTCTGTCTGTCTGACTCTCTCTCTCTTTCTCTCTCTGCACAATGTTTGGCTATTAGTATCTACACCTACTCCCATCTGGTGCCACAGAAAGCCTATTTGATGATGACTGGATAGGCACTGATCTATGTGCATATTATCATTAGAATTCATCTCACTGATTTTTTTTTTCTGTTTTGACCAGTCGTGTTTGGTTCTACTCAAGGTTTCTGGGCTATCAAGTCTCTGGTTTCTGGCCATCCAGGCAGTGTATGTCAATGGCTCCCTTTCATGGCATAAGTTGAACCAAGCATTGGTTGGCCACCCACAAGTTCTATGTCACTATTGCTCCAGTACATCTTGCAGGCAGGATGGCTTGAAGGTCAAGGGTTTGTGGCTGGATTAGTGTCCAAGTTTTTCATTCATGAGCCTGCAGAGTACCTTCCCAGCTGAAAGTGACTAGAATATATGGGTGAAGTCTCCATGCAAGCACCAACTCGACTTCTATGTTCAATGAATTATGTGGATATTACCGTTAGCAATAGGATACTTCTGTTTGTTTTTGAGAGCGACTTTCTGTCTTAGTATGAGCCTGGGTTGTTTAAATATCTGCATGAGACCCCCTCAGCCAACAACTCAACTGAATGCAACCAAGTCCCACCACTGGAAGCCTTGCCTAGCTACAGAAGATGGCCAGTTCTGACTCCATATCCTCTATTACAACCCTGGGAAGGAAAGATTGTAAGAGTCAAAAGAGACGGAGGACACCAGGAGAACATGGCCCACCAAATCAACTAAGCAGGGCTCATATGGGCTCACAGAGACTGAAGTAGCAAGCAAGGGGCCTGCATGGGTCTGCACCAGATACTCTGCATATGTATTTCTGCTGTTAGCTTCGTGGTTTTGCAGGACTCCTAACAGTGGGAGTGCACATGTCTCTGACTCTTTTCCCTGCTCTTGGGACCATTTTTCTCCTGTTGGATTGTCTTGTCCAGCCTCAATATCAGGCCTTTGGCCTTGTCTTATTGTATCTTGTTTTGTTGAGTTTGGCTGTTGTCTCTTGAATGCTTGCTTTTTTTGAAGGGAAACTGAGTGGGTATGGATTAGGAGGACATGGAGCTGGGAAGAGGAGAGGGAGCAGAAACTGTGGTCAGGATATATTGTATGAGAGGAGACTATTTTGGATTAAAAAAAAAGGAAGAAAGAAATTGGTTAGCCTGAGGTGCAAAGGAGTTAAAATTACTTATACACATTTCATTAGCTAGTAAGTAAAACAGTTATTAGAGTGGAGGCTAAATGCAATTCAAATAATTTCTCCATCCTCAGTCATGGCAGGATACTCAGTCAAATAAATTTTAGGAGACTGATGAAAGTATTGTGGTGGAAGAAAAGTAACAGTGCACTCTAGTCATAAAGAATAAAGACTGACAGCCCAAAGTCAAAATTTGGGTGCGGTTAGAATGCCACACATAGTTCTAGACATGCTTGTTAAAATACTTTTCATAAGATTGAGGATGAAGCTCAGTTCATAGAATGTCTGCCTGGCATACATGCTGTGTAATCAATAGATAGCAATGCAAAAGCTTGACATGGTGTGCATGCCTACTACTATTCTAGAAGCTTTAGGGATGGAAGCAGAAGGCAGAGAAGTTCTATGTTATTGTCAGTTACATGACTAGCTCAAGGCCACCCTAGTATACTTGAGAACATGTCTCAAATAAAGTGATGTCTCTCTTGCAAATTTAGTTACTTTCTATTGCTGTGACTAAACACTATGACCAAAGAAATCTGTGGAAGAAAGAATATGCTTGGCTTTATGGCTCAACAGGTACATGAGTTTATTATGGTGGGGAGAGATGAAGCAAGTGGTGGGTCATGTTTCCCAGAGCAGAAAACAGAGAGCTCACATCTTGAGTGACAAGGACAGAAGATAGGATGAAAAAGAATGAGTGTAAGGTTTTTAATCACAGAGACATTTCCGGGTAGCAAACTTCCTCCAGTAATGTAACTTTATCTAATCCTCCCCAAACAGCAATATCATTGAGCAACCAAGTGTTTAAATGCCTGAGACATAGGGGGAGGTTCATTTCTCATTCAAACTATCACAATGTGTGTTGATTACTCAGTAAAAAAAATATACCTGAGAAAATTAAATTATAAGGAGAAAATATTTATTTCAGAATATATCCTGAAATTGGGAAGTTTGATGGCACTGGTTTTGGTGAGTTTCGAGGGAAACTATCACTCCAGGAACAAAACAATGTACATCAGAAGTCAGAGAGCAAAAAGAGAGTGAGAAGACCTAGAGATCCATGGTATCTTCAAAGGTCTACCTTCCAGTGAGTTAAACTGCTCTTAATGCCAGACCCTACTTCTCAAAGGTGTTACCACTTCTCAATATCAACACTCTGGGTACCAAGCAAAAAGACTTCCCACCCTCCTACTAGGTCCCACCTTTCAACGTTCCACCATATCCCAGAAGCATCAGCTTGAGGACGAATCTGTTAATCATAGATTAAAGTACATGAAAAAGAAAAGTTCCCTAAATAGAATTTTTTACAGCCCTAGTATAAAAATATAATTTGGTAAAATAATTCATATGCCTGAGTTGTTATGGTTATCGTTAATTATATAAGGTTTTACAATGTACAGAGGCTGCTTATCTCAGTGTGCATTTCATTTCTAAGGCAAAATGTTTGATCTTCTTAAGGCAGAATGGCTTATTTGGAGTCAGAGAATGAGAGGATTTGATAGTTTGGGGCCAGTGGGGAAGCAGCACACCATGGTGAGACTGTATGGCAGAGGAAGCTGCTCAGCTCCTGGTAATAAAGAAGTAAGAGACAAGAAGAGGTTAGGATCTCAACAACCTGTTCCAGGGCATTACCCCAATAAGCTAATGCAAAAGTCTTACCACTTCTCCAAACGGTAAAGCTTAGAGTCCAATTCTTCATTCCATGGATTTGTTGGCATGTTCAGAATCCTTTCCACTATGGACACTCCATAGCACTGATTTTGCAATTAAGAATTTTAATTTGAAGTAATAGTACTTACAAATGGCACAGGCTTCTTCTTGAACATTATTCATTCTATTTTTTGAAGTCATAAACGAACAAATGAACAAAACTTATTACTCATTTACTCTATTAAATATTTCCTGGCCTATCACATGAAACAAAGATAATTTGATAATACTCAAATTTTCATGAATGTTTGCATGTGATGTGTGCATTAATCATGGCATATCTTTTTCCTGTAATGAACTTCATGAGACATATTGTAATATTTAACTGCAATAAATAGTTTTTCACATGTTATAATGATCATGTCACCACAACTAAGCTTTTCTTGGATATGGAAGATTTCAAAGAAAAGAATGACAGCTAATCAGTACGAATAGTTAAGATAGGTTTTTCCTTTGAGATTTTTAACTCCAGAGAAATTAAATATTTTAGCTTTCTTCATGACCTCTGAAAACATTGAAACTCCCTTGTAGGTATGATAATTACTTATTATAAACTATTCTGAACTAGAATTCTAAATTATTTCATGTCGTAGTAGTGAACTATATTTACTAACACAGTTTATAAACCAAAGTTTTATTGGATATTTATTCAATAATTCAATTTTACATGAATTTTAAAAATATTCAAATTAAGAAATTTTTAAATATTTTATATTGTTCTTATTTTCCTATATCCACATCAGATGTTCATATAACAAGGAAGGAAACTATTGATATATACAAAAAGTGATAGGATTATTTTATTTTCTATTCATCTATGATGCATTGGGAAGCAGAACCTCTATTCTATACTTTTGGAGTTTACTTCTCTCTATTATTTATTCATCACTAGTCTGCATTTTCTCATCTCTCTGAGAACCCCTGTGTACAGAAGAGTCAAGTTGTTACACTGGAAAGAAATTGTGACTTCATATTGATTTGCAGGCGTGAACTACCACAGCAGGCTTGTCGGTATTCTTTAAAGCGTTTCTCTTCTCAGCAACATTTTTCTATAAAATAGAGTTCATATATTTTCTTGATTAGATGATGACCTGTATTTCTACCACATAAAATTAGCATTTGAATCAAGTTCAACTTTAATGGGTAAATAATGTAATATTAAATTTTCCTCTTGGCTACCCAGCAGAACTAGAGGATAAGATCATAATACAGAAGACACCATACACTTTGGTTGTAAGATATGTAGAAAGCAGACATACAGAGAGGTAGCAACTTCCCTGGTGCTGGCTAGTGTTTAAACTACCCCAACAGGAGAAAAAGATGGCTGGGGTTGGGAGAGAAAGCATCATTGGTTTAGTCCAACTGTGAATCTTACGAGCAAGAAATCAAACCAACTGAACTAGATACGCACACTTGCACAGTAAAGGTTTGACAGTTGAGTGGGCAACCAACTCTGATCTGGATGTGAGGATTGCTCCCAGAAAAGAGGGAAGGAGAGACCCATGCCTAGTACTATAAGCCTAGATAGACATCCACAACTAGGGAGACTGTAGGCTAAGGAATTTCCAAAACAGATTTTTAACAAAATCCACACAGCACTAAACTGCCTTCTAAATATCTGTGTTTATACCCATAGACAAATGTTACTCTCAGCCTTGATCAGAGAATTCCCCCAACACAAAAAAAGCAAAACAAAACAAAAACAAAAACCAAACCAAAACAGCAACAAACAAACAAAACCTGGTGAATGTGGAGACTCATAACTCATAATATTCAGAGAATAAGCAACTTGGGAGGGCACAGCCCTAAAGACATGAATCTCACCCACTCCAAGGGTCAAAGAATATTGTGGAAGGAGGAATAAGAAAGTGAGAGACAGGAGATAGAGAAAAGACTATAAAACACCCTTCTCCAGACTATCAGTTATTGTCATTATTAACCTACATGTTAATTGCCATAATTACCTATTTGTCATAATTAACCTACTGGCAGGGACTCGCATAGACTGGTCTAATTCATAAGTCAAGGAAGTGGTAGTGGTTTATTGGGTCCTGCAGTTTAGTTCTGAACTATTGCTATTGACAGACTTTAGGGGAGGGAGAACTTGTGTGTTTCCTGTGCATCCACTGTTGAGCCCACCAGGCTTCAATAAAAAGCTCCAAACTCATGCTCACACAGACAGCCCTGGTTAATCTTAATGCATTAGAAAACACAACAAATAGTCATGAATGTGAGAAAGGATTTATGGAGAGGAATGGGATTAACTTGAATAGTAGAAAGATAGGGAGTGGGTGTCATCACTATGCACTGTGTGCATACGTGGAATTGCCTAAAAATCGATTTTAACTAATAATAACTAGGGAAAAAACCTTCACCATTGATATGTGTAATTTTTGTTTGTTTGTTTGTTTTTGTACTTGAGTTACTGAGTGACAGTTGCAGACACAGTATTTTATTGAATATAATTAGGGCTCATGATCAGGTTGTGGTCTGTGATCTCATATGTCCCTTACAGCTCTGACTGGTTCCGAGATCTCTAGCTAATAAGTACATAATTTGTCTGGTTCATGGGAGACAGAGAACCTTTTCCCCTAACTGACACTGCCAGGGTGTGATGCTAGCAAAAGACAGCTAAGCAAAAGCAGAGAGAAATGCTAAGAAAGTGTCCATGGGCTTTGAGCACATTTGATTTACTTCATCCATTTTCTACAGGTTAAGTCTGTTAAAGGTATAAATGAGTAACTAGCTTGTTTGTACCATGGCATGTATATTATAACTGCATACTGGATTACTACAAAGAAGTTAACCACTTGCCATCCAGAACCCATTTTAGGTAATAGAAGTAGTACTCAATCAATGGATCTGAGAGAAAATAAAAATAACTCAAGAGCTGCTTCCACCTACACACAATTCCAGTGACAATTATGGAAATGTGAAGATTATTTAAATGTTCAAAGTAAGCTTACAGTTTAGACTGATAGAAATATTGGGAAAATGCCATCACAACTGGTTTTATTATGACTAGTGCTGCTGGAGATGCTGCAGCCTAGAATCACAGACATATCACTGTTCACTATAGGACTGCGTTAGTCTAACCATGGCTGCTGTGGTGCTCTTATGGTTATCACCTCTCAGCTGCTGTTGTGACTACTCTGAGCTGCCATATCAGGTTCTAAAATAACTAGATCATGATTTGCTCAGTGGTTTCTTGTACATATCAGCACCAATCCTGCAGTTTAGCAACACATCCAAGGGACCCAGTGTCCAGGGCTCCTCTCTGACACCTGTAACAAAGCATTGCCCTAAGGCACCCGTGAACTTCAGCAACTGACTTTTATAGTTCAACTGGGCTCATGCTGGTCTAAATTTGGAGGGCTGGAATTGCTGGAAACTGGCAGAGTGAACATCATTTGTTCAGTTGCTTTTCCTGCCTTCAGAGATGAGCTGATAGACTGACCTACACTGAAGCTTGCATTTGCTATGGCACATGCAAGGCCATAAGACATAATGTTATCATTTAATAATCCAACACTTCTCCATTGAACTTCCCAAAACTGCATCCTTGCATAGAATTATATCAAGATATTATAATAATAGCTTAAGAAACTGTTTGATTAATGTGTAATGTGAATGGCAATCTTTTATTTATTTATTTTTATTTTACAATACTATTCAGTTCTACATAACAGCCATAGATTCCCTTGTTCTTCCCCTTCCTGCCTCCCTCCCCTTACCCCCAGCTTACCCTCCATTCCCACCTCCTCCAGAGCACAGTCTCCCCCGAGGACTGGGATCGACCTGATAGACTCAGTCCGGGCAGGTCCAGTCCCCTCCTCCCAGATTGAGCCAAGCATCCCTGCATAAGTCCCAGGTTTCAAACAGCCAACTCATGCAATGAGCCCATGATCTGGTACCACTGCCTAGATGCCTCCCAAACAGATCAAGTCAATCAACTGTCTCACCTATTCAGAGGGCCTGATCCATTTGGGGGCCCCTCAGTCTTTGGTTCATAGTTCATGTGTTTCCATTCGTTTGGCTATTTGTCCCTGTGTTTTATCCAACCTTGGTTTCAACAATTCTCCCTCATATAAACCCTCCCCTTTCTCACTAATTAGACTCCTGGCATTCCACCCGGGGCCTAGCCATGGATCTCTGCATCCAGATTCCTCAGTCCTTGGATGGAGTTTCTGGCACAACTATTAGGGTGTTTGGCCATCCTATCACCAGAGTAGGTCAGTCCCGGCTGTCTCTCAGCCATTGCCAGCAGTCTTTTGTGGGGGTATCTTTGTGGATTTCTGTGGGCCTCTTTAGCACTTTGTTTCTTCCTTTTCTCATATGGTCTTCATTTACCATGCACTCCTATTCCTTGTTCTCCCTCTCTGTTCTTGATCCAGCTTGGATCTCCCGCTCTCTTTCCCTCGATCCTCGCCCTTCATTGCTCCCACTCATGTCCAGGTTGTTCATGTAGATCTCAGCCATTTCTCCATCATTGGGTGATCCTCGTGTCTTTCTTGGGGTCCTGTTTTCCAGGTGGCCTCCCTGTTGATGTGAGTAGCAGTCCAGTCATCCTTGTTTCACATCTAGTATTCTCCTATGAGTGAGTACATACCATATTTGTCTTACTGAGTCTGGGTTACCTCACTCAGGATGATTTTTTCTAGATCCATCCATTTGCCTGCAAACTTCATGATGTCATTGTTTTTCTCTGCTGAGTAGTATTCCATTGTGTATATGTTCCACAATTTTTTATCCATTCTTCAGTTTAAGGGCATCTAGATTGTTTCCAGGTTTTGGCTATTACAAACAATGCTGATATAAACATAGCTGAGCAAGTGCTCTTGTGGTATGATTGAGCATTTCTTGGGTATATACCCAAGAATGGTATAGTTGGATCGTGGGGAAGATTGATTCCCAATTTCCTAAGAAAGTGCCATATTGATTTCTAAAGTGGTTGTACAAGCTTGCATTCCCACCAGCAGTGGAGGAGAGTTCCCCTAGTTCCACATCCTCTCCAGCATAAAGTGTCTTCAGTGTTTTTGATTTTAGCCATTCTGACAGGCTTAAGGTGGTATCTCAGAGTTGTTTTGATTTGTATTTCACTGATATAGGGATGTTGAGCAATTCCTTAAATGTCTTTCAGCCATTTGAGTTTACTCTGTTTAGAATTCTCTGTTTAGTTCTATAGCCCATTTCTTAATTGGACTGTTGGTCGTTTTGATGTCTAATTTCTTAGTTCCTTATATATTCTGGATATCAGTCCTCTGTCAGATGTGGGGTTGGTGAAGACCTTTTCCCATTCTGTAGGCTGTCGCTTTGCCTTGTTGACCGTATCCTTTGCTCTACAAAACTTCTCAGTTTCAAGAGGTCCCATTGATTGATTGTCTCAGTGTCTGTGCTACTGGTATTATATTTAGGAAGTGATCTCCTATGCCAATGCATTCAAGACTACTTCCTACTTTCTCTTCTAGCAGGTTCAGAGTAGCTGGATTTATGTTGAGGTCCTTGATCCATTTGGACTTAAGTTTTGTGCACGGTGACAGATATGGATCTATTTGCAGCTTGCTACACATTGATATCCAGTTATGCCAGCACCATTTATTGAAGATGCTTTCTTTTTGCTATTGCACACTTTTGGCTTCTTTGTCAAAAATTATATGTTCATAGGTGTGTGGGTTAATGTCAGGGTCTTCAATTCGATTCCATTGGTCCGCATGTCGGTTTTTATGCCAATACCAAGCTGTTTTTATTACTGTAGCTCTATAGTAGAGCTTGAAGTCAGGGATTGTGATGTGAATGGCAATCTTTTTACTTGGGATAGTTTAATTTTCATCTGTGGCCATGCAATATTCCTATTTCCAGACCCTAGTTTCTGAATTATCTTTTTCAATGAAAGAACACCTAGACCAAAGGAAGCCTTTACCATGCTTTCTCTTTTTGGCTACTAACCCACTCCCAAATCATGACACAGTGACTTATTTCTAGTTTTCAATGCTTGGCCTTGCATAGGCTCATTTCCAGCTAGTACTTTTAACTTAAATTAACCAGTTTCTCTTTGTCTACCTTCTGCCTCAGGGCTTTTGACTTTTCTTTCCTTGTCTATATCTTCCTTCCACTGCTTCTACTCTCTGCTGGCTTCTGCCCCAGCTGTCTCCCTCATTCTCTCCTTCTTCTCCTCTTGCTCCTCTCCTCTCTCAAGCCTAGATTTCTCCTCCTATTTATTCTCTCTTTTTGCCAGTTCCACCTATCCTTTCTCCTGCCTAACCATTGGCCATTCAGCTCTTTATGGAACCAATCAGGTAGGCAAGATGAAATAGATGCAACACATCTTTATATAATTAAATACACATCCTTACATCATTAAACAAATGCAGCATAAACAAATGTAACACATCTTTACATAGTTAAGTATTCCACATAAAAAAAGCAGGACTTATGTCTCATAGATCTGATGTTGTTAGGGACAAATGGGTAAACTATGTGATATGACTGCTTGGAGTCGATTGTCTCAGTATTAGATCTTTGCTTTTGATGAACAGCAGTTTGCTTCTGTCCCTATCTGATTGGCTCTGTGTACACATTGTCACCCACAACCACTTCACATGACCACTTGACATGACAGTTGCATCTTATCTTAATAGACCAGTGTAAGTATGTACACTGGCTGACTAGAGTAAGGCCTGAGCAGAAGGCAGCTGGAACTGCAAACAGCTCAGGCTACTAACCTGTGATTCATTACAAGAAGATGGGGAAGCAGTTTTTACTGAAAACTAAGTGAAAAACAAACAAACAAACAAACAAAACAAAACAAAACCCTTCTCCATAAAGAGGATGGTGTTGTTTTTTAGTAAGAAGAGTGGGATGTTGTTCTTTTGTTGTTGATGTTATTGTTCTGGTTTTGTTCCTGGTTTTAAATGAAATAGAATTATATTACTTTCTCCTTCTTTTCCTCCCTACAGCCCCTCACAGGTACCCTCAATCCCCATTTATTCTACCCACTTTCAAGTCAATAGCTTCTTTTACTTTTATTATTATTTAGGTATATGTTTGCATGCACGTGTCTATATGTGAGTGTGTGTGCATGTGTGTGTGAGTGAGAGAGAGACAGAGAGAGAGACACACATACAGAGAGAGAGAGAGAGAGAGAGAGAGAGAGAGAGAGAGAGAGAGAGAGAGAGAGAGAGAAATTGACAGGGAACTAGATGTAAAATAGAAATAACCATTGTTAAAAATGTATTTTTATGTAAGAATACATAAGTCATATTTTTTTTAAAAAAATGCAAAAATACTCCTTGAACTTTTTATAATTTGTGTCTGATTTTCAGGAGCCGTAGCTGGTACACAGGATGTGCAATGCCAGGTTTTAAATGTGCATTGAAATTCAGATATTTATTTCTGTTGGAAAGAATTACTGATATTGAAAAAACTGAAATTGTGGTGGAGTAATCCCATTAGGGTTTGGAGGAACTACTAATATGTTGTTCTGCCTTTCATTTGAACAACATGGTTACACATTTCCAATGTTTCCAAATTGTGTATATATGTATTTTTCATGTGATTTTTCTTTGTTTCCTTTTTAATTTGAGTTTGAAAATTTTTTATTTTGTTTTTTTTTGTTTGTTTATTTGACTGTTCTCTAAAAAAGAGAGAGTAAAAGGGGACATGAAGCTGTGTGGGAAGGTGAAGAAGATCTGGGAGTAGTTGGGGGAGAGGAGTCTATGATTATCATGTAGTATATGAAAATTAATTTTCTTTCTCTTTCTAAATATATATACATACATGTATATACATATATTATAATTCTATTTGATGTAAGATACTAAATTGCTATGGTACAAAGGCTCATGTGATGAGTGAAAAATTTCTTTGTCCCCCAAATAAATCATTTTTTTACTATTATGAATCTAATGAAATTTTCTAGTTTTGATTAAACAACTCTACTATCAGTACAAGTTTCTTAGCAGACATCTGATCTTTACAGCAAAAAAAAAAATAGTTTCTTCTAATGTCTACATTGCTTACTTTAGATGCACACTAGCTAATATAAAAATAGAATGGGTCTTCCAAACATGTCTATTCTCTTTTGCCATTTCCTCCCTTTTGAAAATTATGAGATTTAATAGTTTCATTGTTACTATAATCTTGATTTAATCATCAGTTCATCCAATTAAGAACTTTATTAATATAGATGTATGTAAATGAACACCTTAAGAACTGAAGCCAGCCCCAGGTAAACACCATTAAATTGGTGGCAACCAGTTGCAATAAAAGCTTCCAAATCACGATGAAATAAGATCAAAAGATGCTTAAGAACCATTATGTAGGGAAGCTAATATTTGGTCTCACTAACAAGTCTCAGCAACTTTAAATAAATATACAAACCCACACACATGTATAGATATTTCCATGTAAGTATATATAAGTACACACAGATGTACATCTAACACACCTTAAAATACCTGAACAGACAAACAAATGCAGACCACACACATAGAGAATTATACATACATTCACGCTTACACAGGACATAAATCCATGTATGCATAGATTTATGAACATACTTACACATATACATTATATCCCATATACACTGAGTGTCACATATCCACACATGAACACCAATGAACATATGTACACAGGCACACATAGCATATGTACACACATGTACATATCAAACACCCTCTCAGTATCTTTATCTTCTCCCACATCTGAGAGCGGGCTAATATTCAAAATATATAAAGAACTCAAGCAATTAGACATTAAAAAATCAAATATAATCCAATCAAAATGGGATCCAGATTTAAACAGAATTCTCAACAGAGGAATGTCAAGTGGCAGAACAATACTTAAAGAAAAGTTCAAGCCATCAAGGAAATATAGATCAAAACTACTTAGAAATTTTATCTTACATCCATCAGAATGGTTGCGATGAGTTACACAAGTATCAGCTCATGCTGGAGAGGATGTAGAGCAAGAGGAACATTTCTCCATTGCTGATGGATATGCAAACTTATACAGCCACTTTGAAAATCAATATGGCAGTTCCTCAGAAAATTGGGAATCACCTTGAACACCCAGCTATACCACTCTTGGGTATATACCCAAAGGATGCTCCATTCTACCAAAAGGACACTTGCTCAACTCTGTTCATAGCAGCTGAATTTGTAATAGCCTAAAATTGGAAACAATCTAGATGCCTCTCAATTGAAGAATGAATAAAGAAAATGTGCTACACAACAAAAAGGAGTATTACTCAGCTGTTAAATACAATGCTATCTTGAAATTTACTGGCAAATAGAACTAGTAAAGCTCATTCTGAATTAGGTAACCCAGAACCAAAAAACAAAAGTTATATGTACTCACTTGCAAGTGAACATTAGCTGTTAAGTAAAGAATAATCATGCTAAAATTCATAGATCCAGAGAGATTGGGCTTGGGGGGGGCGTTAAATGATTCACCATTGGAAGGTGGTGGGTGAGGAAAGGAACAGGAGAGATCAGGTGAGGGTGGTAGAGAGACAGAAGGAGACAGTACTGAGAGAGATGACTGGAACTGGGGTCATTTATGGAGTGGTGTAGAAACCTAGTGCAGTAGAAACTCCCTGGAATCTACAAAGGTGACCCTGGTGTTGTCTCCTAGTAATGGGAGATACAGAGCCCAAACTGGCCATCTTCTATAACCAGGCAAGGCTCCTAACAGTAGGACTGGGACACCAACCCAGCCACAAAATCTTCCATCTGCAATCTATCCCACCTGCAAGGTGTGCTGGGGCAAGGCTGGCATAGAACTTGCATGAATAGTCAACCCATGACTTATCCAATTCCTCCTACCAGGTTGCAATGTCCATCTGTGACATGAAAGTTGTGTCCAGTCTTACTGTATCTTGTTAGGCCATGTTCAGTGGATCTCCCTGGCCTGATTTAAAGGAGAGAGAGAGAGAGAGAGAGAGAGAGAGAGAGAGAGAGAGAGAGAGAGAGAGAGAGAGAGAAATAGAGGATAGAGGCAATGGAAGTCTTCCTGTGTGCCGTTTTGCCTATGTGCAACACGATCCCAGTCTCCAAAGAAGTGGGTCAACACTCAAAGATTAAGTTTAAGTATTGTGTAACATGTATATGAGACCTTAGTCATCACATCATTTAATTTCTGTATCTACAAAACTCTAGCTATTAGTCAAATACAAGAAAGAAGAAAAATATCTGAAGTAAGGAAAAATTTCTAGAAATTTAGTCATTATTATAATATCACAGTAACAGAAAGAAAACTAAAGAGGCTTTTATAATTCAGCATGTTCCCAACAGAGCTGGTGAAAAGCATTAATTAAAAGTATGATATGTTTTCCAGTGAGAAAGTCAATTATGATTTAAAAAAATAATATTATACATCAGCCTTTAAAATTTGATAAGATTTTAGAAAGTATAAAAAGAGTAAAGTTTTTCCAAATAAGAAAATCAATTTTAAAAGGTTTTCTTTTATGAGTTAAAAGGAAGGTTATTATAGAAAAAGAATGAATTACAAGATGGTGAGTTATGGTTGATAATTTTCATTTGAAGAGTGATGCAAATCTCAGCCCATTTAATAACTAAATATGGTTGATTAAGTAAAGTATTTAATCTCTTGTAATTTCCCATTGCCAATCTTTAAAATATATTCAATAACTTTGCTCTCATATTAGCCTTGTGAGTATTATGCATGAACATATGGAACCTGGAATTGCAGCAGGCAGATGCTAGTATTATAAGGAGTTCAATCTCTGAAATAAATATACAGTCTTTATTAGGTATAATAATGCTAAGTCAGTGCAGATATTTTTGCATTAGGTTTGTGAATCAAAGACATAAATATATTTACCTAATTCAACAGGTTTAGACTGTTAGTAATTAATATTCACATTTGTTTTTTTTTTTTCTTTTTCTTTTTTCAAGATAGGGTTTCTCTGTGTAGCTTTGGCACCTTTCCTGGAACTCACTCTGTAGCTAGGCTATTCTCAAACTCACAGAGATCTGCCTACCTATGCCTCCTGAGTACTGGGATTAAAGGTGTACACCACCATTGCTGGGCTCACATAGATTTTTTTTAAATTTATTTTCCCTATTATTGAAAATGTACTATGTGTTTCCTTCCTTCCTTCCTCCCTCCCTCCCTCCCTCCCTCCCTCCCTCCCTCCCTCCCTTCCTTCCTTTCTTTCTTTTTTTGCTTACAAACTGTATGGCCATGGCAGGCTTCTTGCTAACTGTTCTTATATCTTAAATCAGCCTATTTTTATTAATCTATAAATTGACATGCAGCTCGTGGCTTACTAGTACCTTACATGTTGGTACTCATGGTGGTAGCTGGCCGCGACTCTCTGACTCAGCCTTCCTGTTCCCAAAATTTTCTTCTCTCCCTGTCCCACCAATACTTCCTGCCTGGCTACTGGCCAATCAGTGTTTTATTTATTAACCAATCAAAGCACACATTTAACATACAGAACATCCCACAGCATAATGTAGACTTTCCGGACAGTGTTTTATTTCATTTTACTCATATCCTAGCAACACATGATGTCAAAAAACAAATAGTTGCAAATATGAACATTAGAATTTTTTACTATAATGTAATCCAAAATTTAGTAACAGTTTATAGATATGTTGATAAGGTTCATTTTATTTTTCATCATCATATCCTTTTAATTCTACATTCTTTCATTATTTTTAGAGATAAAACTATTGATGTCCACATTGTATGTCATACTATTGATTTTGGACTCATGATAATTTTAATAGTACACTGTGGCTGGCATTTTGCATGAGTCACATTCAACGCAATCATTTTTCATGCAGGGTATAATAGGCTTAATTTTCTATAGAATGCTTTGCTTTCCTCTATTATTAATTGGAATCACAAGCACATTTCATCATGTTATTTGAAAACTGTGACAATCTGTACGGTGTACAGTTCATAAGACACAGATGCACTTTTAAATGTGGAATGACCACATAGTGTACTAAGAATTCCTGTAAAAATTGATGTAGATAAAAATAATCTTATTCTAAGTACATTATCACTATTCATTTGTAAAATAATTCTGCATATATATTTATATGTTTTGATTCCAGGGAAATGCATTCTTTTATATATATATTTGCACATGGGGAAATGTGGAGTTGAAATAGAAACAAAATCTGTGTAGCACATGGTAGAAAAATCAGGACGATTACTATACTATTTAGCCTATTCTGGAGAGCACTCTGGGTCAAAATTATACTGCAGAGCTTCATGATGTTAAGAAAAAGAGGACAAATCCTTGCACACTATGCTCTCCATGACTGTCTGTGAGCTTTGAGTAGGATAGGATAGTGCTATGGAAGCAAGATCCCTGCTATAGAATGGTGATTATTGAGGGGGACCATTGGGAAAAGCCATGAACCGCTACCAAAGCCCAGTTGAGTGATTTGTACCAAATAGGTGTATTTTCTCTCTCTCCTCATTCTCTCCCTCCTTCCCTTTCCTTTCTCACTCTCCCTCCCTGCTTTGACTCTCCTCTTTCTTCTCCCTCTATCTTTGAAAAAAAGAATGTGTTTAATGTTTGTCTATGCATATAGAAGTTACAAATAATTTACAAAAGGACAATCTAAGTATACTTTGTAGCTATGTTTTAACTAAGCTATTTGTCACCATAATCCTATCATTTGGCACATTTTGTAAGGTACATTCTTACAAGGAAATCCAATAATGGAGAGTAATATTTATAAGATATGCAAACATCTTGTATTCCATATTGAAGTTATGAATTTATAAAATACTCTGATTCTGCACACAGTTGTTGTTGTTGTCATTGTTTTACTCTTTTTGGAGGCCCTGCCACCCAGCTCCCAAATAAATCACACATGGAGGCTTATTCTTAATTATGAATGCCAGGCCTTAGCTTGGCTTGTTTCTTGCCAGCTTTTCTTAAGTTTAAATTATCTTTCTGTCTTTTGCTTCTGGGCTTTTACCTTTTTCTATTTTTGTGTACCTTTCTTTGTTTCTTACTCCATGGCTTGTTCTGTAGCTGTGTATCTGGGTGGCTGGCCCCTGATGTCCTCCTCCTTCCTCTCTCATTTCTTCTCCTTTTCTCCTCCCAGATTTCTCCATCTGTTTATCCTCTTTGCCTGCCAGCCCCACCTATTTCTCTCTTCTGCCTCACTATTGCCCATTCAGCTCTTTATTAGACCATCAGGTGTTTTAGACAGGCATAGTAACACAGCTTCACCGCATTAAACAAATGAAACATAAAGAAAAGTAACACTAAAATAATATTCCCCAACACACAGTAGTGAAAATTATCCCACTGGCAGAAGAGAAAATACGCTACAGCAAAGGCACCAAGATTATCAGGTATTCTCACATATTTTCACAAAAGCCTACACTTTTATAAACTTCTAGACAGATTCTTTGAGAATGCCTTGCTTATCTTTCTATTTGAAGCTCACACTTACTCAAATATATATCAAGATTACAATAAACATTTTCTCCAATGCAATAAATTGTAAGATGACATTCATATTAACATTCATATTGTTAAATTCATCCCAGAACACTGAATAAAGAAACTCATATACTATTAAATTATGTTCTCCTCAGAAGAACACATATTATAGACAGCAAAGAATTAGGTCAGGTGTGTTAATTTTTTTCATAAAGTACAAATGTGTATGGAATTGTAAAAAAAAACTATTTTCCTTAAGAATAAATAATTTATCATTGGAAATACAAATATCATGGAATTAACACTGAAAATCACTGTAACTCTTAGATATGCAAGGCAGAATTAATAGAAATTCATGCTCTAAATGCCACATTGACTTAGAGAGAAATCTGGGGTACATCTCATTATGCTTTTTTATTTTTATAGTATGAGTAACAATATTTCCCTTTCCCATTGCCCCCTCAACTCTGCCATATTCTGTTCCCCATTCTCCTTCAATTTAGTTGCCTCTTTCTTTGTTAATTTTTATTGTATAGCATGGACAACCCAATTGTTGTCTACTCCTTATCAACGAAACTTCACTTTGCAACATATAGACACTACTATTGTAAGTCACAACTAATCAAAATGTGGAGTAGTGGGAACTAGTTCAAATGGATACATGGGCAAAACACTCCCACAACTAAGGCTTAGGATACATTGGGGAAAGGGCAGAGAGAGTGTAAGAGCCAGAGGATCAGAGAGTTTGCTGTGAGATGTGTCTCTTAGAAACATCAGAAGCTACATTAACAAATCTCACCAACACAAGTGTATAATCATGAACTGAACAGTAAGGACACCACTGAACATGCCAAAGAAGACAAGAAAATGCCATGAGGCCTCAACTATAGACAATAAACTATGGGCAACTAAGAAACACTGGGAATGGGAGGGGTGACCTTCATCAGGGAAGAATGCTACAGTAGGTTTTTCAGATTGCTTCTAAAAAACAAATAAAAGTACTTCTCTGAACACTACTTCCCCTAGGTGTGAAGTGTTCACTCAAACTGTAGAGAAGCATGTGACATGGAACATTATGCCTATATCTTTAGTAAACTGGTCCTTTACAGTGAGTCAGGAAAAAATGAAACACAATCAAAAAACAAAATAAAACAAAAAAACAAACAAAACAAAACAACAACAAAAACAACAAAAAATGAGAAAACCCAGTCTTATATACATTATTTTGTGAAAACATTACAATTATTGTCCTTTCTTTTGTGTGTAGTTAGGGATAGAACCCTCATGGATACCAAATTGTTCAGATGCAAATATCTATTATAAAGATGTGTAGCCTTTGCATGAAACATACACATACTCTCACACTCTTTTAATATTTTTAGTATACTTTTCATTCCTAATAGTAGTTTTAAACAGAAGGATGTATAATGTACTGTTTACTGGATAATTATATAAAATGAATATATGTTCAGTGTAGATGGAGATGTTTCCAAAAATGTTTTCTACCTGTGATTGGCTTAATGCACAGATGTAAAGCCAGCAGATAAAGATGGATACCTCTGAACTTCTGTCTTATTTTAGGGTTTTGTATTGATGTTATTCTTAGCTCTTTCCATAGGAGAATATTAGCTTAATATTCTCATAAATGGTACATAATGAATTGTGGAGAGAACACAGGAGACAATTAGAAAAAACTGGTTTTTTGGAGTGGTGAAGGACACTAGAGGAGTTAATGTGGAAAAGGAAGTGGTAGAAATGATGGAAAATTCAGTAGACATGTATAAAACATTTAAGAAACATAAAATTTAGATAATATTTTTAACAATGAAAAATATACCACGTCACCTATGAGATGAAAATGAATTTTTTTATTTTCATGAGATAATATTGTGTTTAATTTACATCATATATGTGACATTTTGAAAGTTTTGAAGTTTTATGTTTCACTAAACACTTCAGTAATAAAATTTAAATTATATTAATTGAAGGAAGCCTGTATAAATTAGTCTTTCCTCATATATATGCTTTCTCTTTACAGACAGCATATAAAATTATGTTGAAGCTTACAGATTCAATTTTAATATATTCATCTTTGCAGATATGTAAGTTGACATGAAAATCTTTATTTAAAAAATGACAGTGCTGTTACAAAGAGAAGTTTCCCTAATGACGGGTGAGGGCTATACCTGTAACTATGTACAGGGTCATATATTTAGGATGTAGTTTTGGATTGTGCTGGCTTTGTAAGAAGTGGAGGTTTTAAGTTCTTTTCTAAGATACATGACTTTACTAGTACCAGGTAGTTGACTGGTTTCCAATACCAGACACACTTTCCCTCTTTTTGAGTAGATCTTAAGCCCAATTAGGGAGCTATTGGTTACCTCCAAGCTGTGCATGCCACCACTATATCCTGAGGGTTGTTATTCCATGCTGTCATTAATGTGGTTTATAGGGATCACAGCTGGGTGGAAATATTGGTTGTTTTTCTCTTGTGGAACCTTGCAGGAATCCTTCTGATACAATGAAAGCAATTCCTCAAGGAGTGTCTTCCAAGAAGCTCATGGGTCCTCCAGGTTTGTGTGTCTCAAGTGTATAGTGTCTTCAGCAATAGGGACTTACTGTTTTAGGAATATCAGAAGTTACACCTATGAAGTCTTGTCAGCATGGCAGCAAAATATGACCTGAACAAGGAGGACACCAATTGGAATGCTAATGTGGAGTGAGGAAGAGTGAGTTCACAAGATCTCAACCCCACACAAAGAACTACAAGCAACTAAGAAGCGCTGAAAGCAGGATTAATAGTCTTCCCCAGAGAAGAGCACAACAATTGGTTATCCAGTACATAAGTGTCATCCCAGAAAACATATACTGATTGGTTGTAGGTATGTATTTAGCCATATCTCTCTCCCAACTCTTTCTCTGCTCTTTCTCTCTTCTCTCTCTCAAGAATAGTTATGTATGTAACAACAAATTAAAGATAAAAGAGGCCACAGATTTTTAAAAATGAGCAAGGGGGTTACATGGGAGTGTTTGAAGGAAGAAAAATGAAGAAGAAATTATGCAACTACAGTAGAATCTCAAAAAATTAAAAATCAAAGTGATATTTGATGTTCAGAACAAAATTCTACAATTGAATCAAAAGTCATTTTGACGCTAAATTTATAGCAAAAGTTCACCCAATTGTTTTCATTCACATTCTCACCCCTTACTTTGTAGAACATTGATTAACTCATTTCAGACACATTCAGTGAACAGTTTTTCTTTCTAAATATTATTATATAACAGAATGGCAAAATTTGAATATGATATCTCCTTCCCTACAAGGTGGTTAAAATCTAAGTTGTTCAAGATATTTTAAAATTACAAATATATCAGCTGGGCGTTGGTGGCGCACGCCTTTAATCCCAGCACTCGGGAGGCAGAGCCAGGCGGATCTCTGTGAGTTCGAGGCCAGCCTGGGCTACCAAGTGAGCTCCAGGAAAGGCGCAAAGCTACACAGAGAAACCCTGTCTCGAAAAAACCAAAAAAAAAAAAAAAAAAAAAAAAAAAAAAAAATTACAAATATATCATTTGTTTGTTCTTTCACCCATTTACTTGTTAATTAAACAGATATTTATTGACATTAAACTCTATATTAGGCCCTGATTCTGTTTTTATTATTTTATGTGAAACAGATATTGTATTTTCATGGACTTTCAAGTCTACACAAAATGTGAAAGGTAAATCTCAGTCATGTGTCCATGGATTAAATAATATGCATATAAAATTGCATATGATATATTTCAGATAAAATACATATACAATACACATACTCACACAGAAATGCTAAGAAAAATAATTTATCAAATTAGAGTCTTGCCACACAAAATGGGATTTCTATTATTAATTATACTTATAAAAATTCACAAGTGCTTCAGTAATCATAAAAATATGGTATTACTTCTCCTCAATGAACTGTTTTTCTCTTAAATCAAATCCAGACAGCACACATTTTTAAGAAAATATTGTTTGTCTCATTTTGTGAGGTGGACATACAAACATTAGAACCCTGGAGACCGGCTCTGCATGATGTATGAAAATGAAGGACTTCAGTGAGTCATGGTGACCCCAGGTTTCATTGTCTGTGAGAAGCCTCCCTGGAGTCAGTTTGTCTGCCAAAATTGACTTTTGGTCTTTGGCAAGTATGGACCATTCTAAGCATCAGTATCAAATAAACAGTGAATAAAAGTTAACTTTTATTTGCTGGCACGCTATGCTATGCCTGCAACTAGTATTCAGCTTAATCTTTATTTTACGATTTATTTCATGTATATAAGTGCTTCCCTGCATGTATCCCTATGCATCACTTGCATGTCTGGTGCCCACAGAGGCCATATGATGACATCAGATCTCCTAGAACTAGAGGTATAGAAGGCTATGAGCTAACATGTTTGTTTTCATTCTATATGCCCTACTTCCTCCATGTCTGGCTGGCTGGTGCTGCCTGGCTGGCTGGCCCTGGATGTCTCCTATTCTTTCTCACTCATTATCTTCTCTCTCTTTCTCTCTTCCCACCAGCACCACCTATTCCTCTACTATCTAGCTATTGGTCATTCAGCTTTTTATTAGACCAATCTGGGGCCTTAGGCAGGCAAAGCAATACATTTTTGTATCATTAAACAAATGCAGCATAAGCATAAGATGGATTGAATGTATAGGGCCAGAAGGACAGCGACAAAAATTAAAACTATATGTGGCTAATATAGCCATGAATTTATGGGAATGTGATTTGTTACAGCAATGGAATACCCAAATTAACATTCCTCCAAATTCAGAAACAAACCAAAAACAAACATGTGTTTCTGAGAAAAAATATTAGAAGGTATTATGAAGAATAGTCACTGACCATTCAGATTGTTCTAGAACAGGCCACAAGAGCTGCTGATCTTTCAAACACAGTAGCAGCCCTCCCTTTAAAATGGTTAATAGACAAGCCTGTATGGGTTCAGCAATGGCCTTTAACAACAGAGAAATCACAGACCTTAGACCAGCAGGTACAGGAGCAGTTACATGCTCAGCATATTGAAGAATCAGCCATCCCTTGGAATTCTATATTTGTTATTAAAAATAAATCTGGTAAGTGGAGAATGATAACAGATCTAACAGCTGTTAACAAGGTAATTCAGCCAAATGGCTCTCTATAATCTGGAATTCCTTTACCTTCTCTGTTACCTAAAGGATGACCTCTTATACTTATCTATTTAAAAGACTGCTTTTTCTTAATACCCTTACAAGAAAAAGACAGAGAAAAATTTGCCTTCACAGTGCCTACTTATAATTATCAACCTGTTAAGAGACATGTTCCCCTTCACTGTTGATTTATGCAGACATTTTTCTATAGGCTAATGCATAATCTAAAATGATTTTAGCCCCCCCTTCTGAAAGTACAACCAGCATATTCTTTCATCAGCTTGATACAGTCAAAATTCTTATACTAATAGTGAAATGTTTCACTAAAGAATGAAAAAAAAAACAAAACACAAGGCAAAATATCGATGAACAGAAACAGGTTCAATTAAGAACTAGTTATTAGAACTAGTGGGACAAACATAAGATAAGGGTGAACATTCATAACTAACAATAAGTCTCCAATCATGATTTGGGAGTTGAATGGTGGCCCTCCAAAAAACCCTGCTACAATTAAAAGATTCTATTACTTTTCTCACTTTGACTTCAAGTTATTTAATTATGAAACCAAATACTTCAAAAACCTTTCACATACAGATTAAATTGTCTAGAAAACTATTACCAAACTAGAGTGCCCTATTCATATGAGAAAGCATGTACATTATTTCAATTTGAATCTTCTTTTTTATATTTGCATACAAGTTTTGTATAGATTCTTTTTTTTTATTTAAATGACAACAAGCCGTGACTGCTCCTGGAAGCACCAATATACTTCAGAGAAGTCGATGGGCACTGAAGATAACTCCATATGGAGTTTACTTTTTCTGGCAAAAGTTAGCCACTGGGCAAGAAAGTGCCCTTGCCTTGACTGCTGACAGTATGCTGTCCAAAATGGACAAGCAGGACACAAAAGAAAGGACTGCCAAACCTTGCTAAGACAAGTAGAAAGGCCCTTCAGAAAATCCTGCATCACAGAAAAGTTTGTCAGATATTCTAGGCCTGTAGACCAAAAATGGATGCCCAACATTGCAGAAGAAGCTTGAGTGACTGTCCAGGCAGCCAGCTGTTTCTGTCATTTCTCACATTTTTTTGAATTCACTTGTTTGCACTTTCTGCTTACTTACATAATATTATTTCCTTCTTTTGTCTCTAATAGAGTTGAAGACTAGATAGTAATAGTTATAGTTTTCCTTGTTAACAAATTCAGAAAAGAAACTCGCTAAATATCTGTAAAATGTATAAGTTTGGAAGACATCAAAAGGTAGTTTGGGGTTAGTAATAGAAGTTAGGATAGAATATGAATTTGGACTCACCAAAATAGGATACATAATGGAGTATTTTCTCTGAATCTGTCAAGAGTTAATGGACTAGACAGTAATACTTTTACTATACAGTAATTTACTATACAGTAATTCTTGACTGTATATTTCAACAGCACCAACACACAGAGTACATACCAACACACACACACACACACACACACACACACACACACACAAATAGTGCTACAGGCCACAGGAATATAAGAACTCAGCTGGTTATGGCAAAGCTATATATATATATATCACATATATATTGTATATAGTTTATTACTTATTGTATATAGTTTTTCTCATATTAGTTATAACCTCCTTTCATTATTTTAGACAGAAAAGAAGAAATATGATGATGATACATTGTGTATCAAATAAGGCTTGCTTGAAGACCAGAGGACAGAGTCAGCCACTAGATTAAATATAGAGGCCAAGCAGTGGTGGCACACACTTTTTATCCTAGCACTCATGAGGTATAGATGTATAGATCTGTCTGGATCTCTGTGAGTTCAAAGTCACCCTGGACTACACAAGATTGATTCAGTCTAGAAGAGAAGAAGAGCCAGGCAGTGGTGGCACACACCCTTAATCCCAATACTTGGGAGTCACATGCCTTTAATCCCAGCACTTGATATCTCATGTCTTTGTTACCAGTATTTGGGAAGCACACAGGCCATTAATCCCAGCACTGGGAAGGAAGGAAAATGGCTAGGTGAAGAAAGGCATATAAAATGTGAGGAGATAATAACTAGAGCTTTTCAGCTGAGGACTCAGAGGCTTTCAGTCAGAGGATTCGTGGAGAAAGGATCTTGCCTTTCATTTGGCCTAAGGATTTGGTAGTAGTGAGAAGCTTCTCTAGTGGTTTATTCCTTTGTCTCTCTGATCTTTCAGCATTTACCCCTATATCTGGCCCCAGGTTTTTATTATTTATTATTAAGAACATTTAGGATTCATACAACAAAATGTAACACACCTTTACATAGTTAAAGTAATATTCCACAACATTTAATTAATTTTGACAATAGAAATATATTATAAAACAATACCTGGGCCGGGCGGTGGTGGCACATGCCTTTAATCCCAGCACTCAGGAGGCAAAGCCAGGTGGATCTCTGTGAGTTTGAGGCTAGCCTGGTCTACAGAGCAAGATCCAGGACAGGCACTAAAACTATGCAGAGAAACTCTGTCTCGAAAAACCAAAAAAAAAACAAAACAAAACAAAAAAAACCCTGAAAAAAATATGAGACATTTTTGAAACATAACAATAGCTTTGCTGTATAAGACAGTATACTCCAATAGAGTATTACTTGTGATATTACAGTTTGCTCTTGGCATTGAATACTTTGATGGTTGTGAGTGATGTATAATGAAGCATCTAATATTATAATATTACCAGAAAGCCTCTGCTTTTCTAAAGATATCTTGGGACTAAAAAAGATGGCTCAAGGTTTAAAAGCACTGGTTATTCTTGCAAAGGACTGGAGTTCCTTCCAAGCATCCATATCAGGAGGCTGACAGGTACTTGTAGGTCCATTTCCAGGGTACCTGACATCCTCTTCTTCCTTTCAACAGCACCAACACTCAGAGTACATACCAACATACACACACACATACACACACACACACACACACACACACACACACACGCACATAAATAGTGCTGCAGGCCACATGAATATGTTATAAGATCTCAGATTGTTATGGCAAAGCCACTACCTGAAGGGATCAAGGAATTCCTCCAGAGGAAGCCAAATCCCAGGGAGTATTTGGTGTTACTTGGCTTGTTATATATTGCTGTCTTCTGTTATGAATATCATGTGTGCCTTCATAGCTTTCCCAATTGATTTTTTCCTTAAGAATTGCTAGCAGTGTGGACTGATTCCACTTTGGGCATATACATTCCAGGTATTTGGAGAACAGCCTCAGGAAAGGCTTCCTTCCCCCAGCCCATCTGTTTCTCCCTTTTTAGCACTGGAATCAGATATCTCACATAGCCACATTCAAGGACTAACAGGAATAACATTCCAAACCACCACATAATAAGTCTCCTGAAATTAAGGTAAATTCCACATGGAGACACTGCCTAGGTCAGGTGGACCTTAAGCAATAGCTTTGCATAGTTTAACTTGGACCCTCCTTTTCTTACAGCCTTACTAACTTTCTAGAACTCTAACTACTTACCTAACCTCTTCTAGGAATATTTAGATAACCTTCTGCGCTGACAGCTATGCACAGCCAGGACCCCAGTTCAAGCCACTCTGTAATTATCATCATTGGCAGCATCCAGCCGGGTCCATCCCCAGATGGAGGAAAGTACCTTACCAGAGATACCTCTGTACTCTCTAAGAACAGACTTGAGCATCCAGGCTACCTGTTTGAGAAAGCCTGGCAAATGTGCCAATTAAGCTTAACTTCCTCCTTTCCAAAATCTTACCTCTAATTCCAGATCTCCCTTTAACTATCACCAGAGGCATCTAGCTATACATTGGTTGCCTAGCGACCTAGCACACTTTCCCCCCGCCCTGCAGAAAACTGGCAGATAGCTTGGACAGATAAGGGTCAAAGGGATAATAAGGCAGTTTCATTTTCAGAGAAGGAGGACAGAACTTAGAGGTATGAGGAGACGGAGAGGAAGAGAAGAATAAAGAACTTGAGGATGGAGAACTGAGAGGAATAAGAAAGGTTTTGACCAGAGAGAATGTGTGGACGAGATGGAAGATAAGGAAGAGCCCAATGGGGGAGTACTAGCTGGGTAAGAACGAGATGAGAAGAACCTAGATGAGGCAGAATTAAGATGAAAGAATTAAGATAGAACTTAGAGGGGACAGTAGGTAAAGGTAGAGAGAAATGAGGCAATAAAGGAGCTAGGCATGAGAACAGAACTGTATAGATAGGATTTTATCCCAGAGAAATAAAAACAAGTGGACTAAAGAAGTTGGTGTGCTGAGATTCTATTTCCCAAAAATAGTCCTGGCCATTCGTACTTTTCTCTCCTGAGCCCCTGGGAAGTATAATATAAAGTCTGGTCCTTCTAATATTATATAAGAAAATAGAAATTAGAAATAATATTTTAGAAATAACCCTTGATCTGTTAATAAAATACATTTCTCCACTCCCTGGGAATGAAAATACATAAAGCAATATAATCTTAATGAAAATATGAAGAACTTTACCTGGAAAGCACCAAATGGATCAGACATTTCTGATTTCAAAATCATTTTAACATATTCTAAACAGAAAATAGATGACATATTGGAAAATTTTATCAAAATTCTATTTCAAGGCAGGACACCGATTAGTAGCAGGTATTCTCCATGACACCCAATCTAATCACACCCAGTGAAGTGCATGTTTCTGCTGGGTCAGCATTAAGAATCCAATAAAACAGAAACATTTGTAATTGTGTGTTTGTGCATGTGTGTGTGACAAAATGGCCTAAATAACTACCTAGAAAATTCTGAACTTTTCTGAATAGATTTATATTGGTGAGCACAAGATAATGACGTTTATGATGTTGTTATTTGCTCATTACCAACAATGGAGAGTTGGAAATTAAAAAAACAATCAGAAAGGAAACTGTAGATTGTAAACATGCCTAGAAAAAAAACACTAAAATTTATGTGTTTTAAAAATAAAATATTACACATGAAAATAAACATAAATAAAGGATTTATTGTCTCAATTAATTAGTAGAATTAGCACATATAACTTCCAAACTCACCTCTATATACACTGTAGGTCTAATTCATAGTGCAAATAACTCTTAAATATTAATAAAAATAAGAACCATAATAATAAATGAAAATTTAGTAATTAGAGCCTTGTAAAATTCAAGGAAGCCACATAACTTTTATCTATACTTATAGGTCAAATATGGGTTTATATGTCAAAAACATATGATGTCAAGTATAGTCTACGAAATTAAGTTGATATGTGATGCATAAACCTAATTAATCATATCAATAAAAACCAAGAGTCAGATAACGGGGTAAAAATCTGAAGGATCCTCCACCAATGACTTCCTAACTCTCCCATTCCTCCATCCAAAGGGGGCCAACAGCCTGTTTCTGCCCTGCCTTATCAGTTCTTGTCTCCTCTCTGTACAGATCTCCAGACCTCTATGGTTAACTAGGGAGCAGGTCCACCCTCTGACTCCAAGCAAGCCTTATTTGTCAGAACACAAACAAAACATCACACAGCACATATGAACTTCAGCAGAGAATGGGATAATATGGAATGAAGAACTCTAAATTCTTCTAATAATGATAATATGGAAGCTTTTTGTAAGATTTCAACAGTAAACAAAATTAATTGAACAATGTATAACATATGAAATTATGTACATATTTTTCTGTATTAAAATTTAGAACTTCTTTTCATCAAAACAGAATCATGAGGCAGGAAAGTGAGGGAAAATAATCCTAATATATGATGTGGTGAGCCTGTGTTTTTGCTTACTTCATGCAGATTTGTACATGTAGATCTTTTGTTCTAGCACAAGTATAAATTGTTTTTTCTCTTAAACATATCCTACTTTGGATGGGTAATTATATCACATATATCTCCCAAACACTGTTGTTCACAATGTGTTAAAGAATTTGGAAAAACTAAAGCTTTAAGGACAGTGAAAAAGTCTAGAATAAAAAAATAAATCTTAAAAATCTTACAATGTTAAAAACTAAATGACCCCCTGTAAAGTGGTGCCATCTTGGTTTGGGAAAGGCCCTGTTTGAGTGACAGTGTGCTTGCTGAGCATATGCAAGGCCCGTTGGCTGACACTCAGCATGATCGGAAAATGCACACAAACCCTATAGCAGTGGTGGGCAAAGGTTAGTTTCCCAATGGAAGGAAAACCTCAGAAGCTGGAAATTCACTCAATTCATTAGTTAGCTAGCATTTCATAACTACAACTTGAAAAAATTAACACTATGATTTCATCAGAGTGGCGAATTATAGGAAGACTGATACTCATTGAAGAAGGGTTGAAAGTATAAATGTACAAAGAAATCTTACACAAATTTGATAGAAACAGGTTGGAGCAAGTTTTTTTGAAAAATTATTTTATTTTCTGTTTTGTAACAATAGAAAGTTTTTCAAATAAAATGGAAATGAAAATATTAAAGATGTAATACAGATATATCTTGATACAAATTTAAATAAAATATACTTAGTTTATCCTAGAGCCAGTTTTATTATGAATGTCTACTATGGGACTTTAACAGAAATATATAGCACATACATAATATGGAAATGAATTTGCAATTTGTGTCACCTACAGTTGTGAGACAACTTTACATATTAAGTAAAAAGCACATTTATCAATATTTGATTAACAATAAATATGTTGTATGTACTTAACTGTGCACTAAGCATTATTTATTTTTAATCAGGAATCCCGTGCACTTGAGTAGCTAGGCGCTGCTTTCTTTCTTTCATTCTTTCCCCGATTTCTTGTTTTGCTAATCGTTGACTTCAAGGAAGATGTGGGAGATGGCAGATGTCACTGTGTGGTAGCCCCTCTGTATCTTATCACCTCCTGTGGTTTCAATCTGGGCTGCTGTGCAAATACTTGGTCCTTTTTAATATGTCTGACATTTGAAACAGGCATGGCCCCATGAGAGGTTTCAGGTCTTTTGTAGAATACCCTCAAAGTGCAACAGGATTCCAGGCTTTTTCTCTCTTTTTATATCCTGGATGCTCTGAGCCTACTGTCATTCTATCTTACATGTCTCAATTCCATTTGTCTAACTTATAGTGGCTAAAATTGACAATTTTGTCAATGATGCATTTACTCTTCTGAAATTACTAGCCAGAATTAACCTTCCATATTATCAAATAGATTATCTCAGATATTTTAATATAATGATTAAAAGTTTGTGTAACCCAGCATCCAGAATTTTCATAGTCAGAAATGTTTAATAATTAAAATAATTATGAATCACCAGAACATATAGAAGTAAAAATAATCAGAACAAAAGTTAGGTAAAATGCATAAACTATATAGTTAAGACTACCTATGTGAGTTGGTATAAATATTTTCTCATTCTGCAGGCTGACACTTTGTCCAAATGATGGTTTCTTTTGCCTTGCAGAAGATATTTCAGTTTCAACAGGTCCCATTTATTAGCTGTTAATCTTGGTGTCTGTGTTAATGGTGCTCTATTGAAAGTCTTCTCTTATGCCAATGAGTTGAAGGCTATTCCTCACTTTCTCTTCAATCAGGTTCAGTGGTTTTATGTTGTTTTATGTTGAAATTTTGGAACTACTTGGAATTCAATTTTGTGTAGAGTAATAAGTGTAGATTTCTTCTACATGAAGCCATCAATTTAACAATTCCACAGCTGATATAGGACTACAATCTAAAATATATAAAGAACGTAAGAAACTAGATATCAACAAACCAAATAATCCAATTAAAAATGGGGTGCAGATCTAAGCAGAAAGTTCACAATAGATGAAACACAAATGGCTGAAAAATAAAGAATACTTAGTCATCAGGGAATGGTAATTTAACACTAATTTGAGATTCCATCTTATGCCTATCAGTATGGCTAATGCCAATAACACAAATGAAAGCTTATGATGGAGAAGATGTATAATTAGGGAAACATTAATCCATTGCTGGTGGGGGTGCAAAGATTTTGGAAATCCTTGTGGTTGTTTCTCTAGATGATGGTATTCAATCTTTTTCAAGATCAAGCTATACCGCTCTTAGGCATATACCAAAAAAAACTGTTTCATCCTATGAGAAAGACACTTGCTCAAATATGTTCACTGATGTTCTATTCATAATAGCTAGAACCTGAAAAAATAGATGTCCCTCAACAGAAGAATGGATAAAGAAAACATAATACATTTATACAGTGAAGTATTACCCAGCTACTAAAAATAAGACATTAGACAAATGCAGGGAACTAGAAAAAAAATCATCCTGAATGAGGGAACCCAGAAAGGGAGTTATGGTATGTATCACTTAAAGGTGCATAATAGCTGCAAAATAAATCAAAACCAAGCTGTTATTCATAGATCCAGATTGCTTAGCCACACAGGAAGGAACTAGTGGGGACACATGATTTATAGAGCAGATTTCAGGTGTGGACTGGAGAAACAAGAGGATCAGATGGAGATGGGGAAGGGATATGGTTCAGGTAGAAAACACAAGGAGAGACAGCTAGAATCTAGGGGCATGTGAGGGATAATATGGAAACCTAATGCAATAGACACTCCCTAAAATATGCCGCTGCTATCCTAATGAAGTCTCCAAATAATGTAGATCCAAATGGATATCTCTTGTCATCCAACAAAGCTTCCAGTACCAGAACTGGGTTATATCCAATTGAGTTGTTGGCCAAAGGCGTCCAATGAGAATCTGCAAACAACGCAAGATGTTGCCACAAAAATAGATTGATCTCCACGAACTCACAGCAAGCCCCCATTGCTAAAGATAACACCAATACAACTCATCATTGAACATAGAAAGCACAAGCTGGTGCCGCCACAGAATCTTTATCCTTTTGTTCTGGTATCTTTGGTATGGGAAGGTATCTGCAGGCTAACAAACATCAACCTAGCCATAAAACCTTTTATCTGCAATGCTGTTCTGCCTGTAAAATATGCTACCTCAATGGTAGCACAAAGCCTGTGGCAGTAAGTAACCAACCTATATCTGATTTGACTTAAAACCCAATCCAGGAGATGCAACCCCATACCTAATACTGCCTGTGTGACAAAGAAACAGAAACTAGATTGCCCAGAGACCTAGGGTAAAACCAAATACCACTGGTTTTGAAAAAAATAGTGATAAAATGAGTCCTGGTGATATTCCGGTATACTCCTAGATCAGTGCATTATTCAGTCATCATCGGAGAAACTTCCTCCTGAAGCAAATGGGAACAAATACAGAGACCTACAGCAAAATATTGTGCAGAGAGAAAGAGAACTTGGAACAAGCAGGTCTAAGTGGAATATTTCCAACAAATCCCTCTTGTTAGATCTCAGTGTAAGAGCAAGAGGGAATGGAGGACACTAGGAGAACAAGGCCTCTAAACAAGCTGAGTAAAGCTCATATAAACTCACAGAGACTAAAGCAGCATGCACTGGGACCACAGAGGTCTCCAGCAGGTCCTTTGCAAACATAATACATCCTTCATTTTAATGTTTTTAAGGGACTTCTGAGTTGGAAAAATGGGTCTCAGGCTCTCCTGCCTTCTCTTGGAACTCTTTTCCTTGTGTTGGTTTGCCTTGTCAACTTCCATGAGATGGTTTTTGTTTTGTCTTATTATATTTTATTTCATTGTGTTTTGCTCTAAGAAAGCTGTTCTTTTCTAATGAGAGTTAGAAATAGAGTGGATCCAGATGGGAGGGGAGTTGGGGAGGAACTAGGAGGAGTAGAGGGAGTGGGGGCTGTAAACAGGATACAATGTATGAGAAAATTATATATTTTTAATAAAAAGGGAGAAACTACTCATAAATCACCTGGTCCACTTGAACTTTGATTTATATTCAGCATTCTGTTATGATAGAATACATTGTGACTACTTTTCAGAATACCCATAGCAGAATGATTTCACAATATATAATTTTGAATCTGTTTTGACTTTGTATACTCAACTCAAATTTGGAAGCCACACTATTTTGTAAAATATATACTAATATTTAATTTTAAATGTGTTTTAATATAATAATGTATCATGTTTAAAACACAGTTATAATATAAATTTAAAAATTGGTTACTGTTATTTATGATTTCTCTGAATATAGTGTGGTTTATTCAGTTAGCACTGAGCTTCTTCGAATTGGTTTGAATTTTCCTGAAGACTAATGTGCTTCTGGCATTTTATAAAAACCTTGGTGCAAAAAATTAAAAGAACTTCCACCGGAGGTGCCAAAACTAGTTTAGATTCTCTAAATTTTTTAGATTGATTGGAAGTCTAACATTGTGGTTTCTCAGCTTTTTCCTGGTGGTTGCTTTGGCTTTTGTGCTGGAACATTGATATAAAAGTGGGATCTATTGATCTTAGTCACAAAGATCATGTTCTTCTTTGATCTTGAATCCTTATGCTCTGCCTCCTGTGGTACATCCCTGGTGACAGTATTTTAACATCTTTATCAGATTTGCAAGACACTAACCCTTGAAGGTAAACTCTCATTAGTAGATGCCAATCTGCTGTTGTCATGTGCAAGAGTACAGTTTACAGCTATGCAATGTAGGAGTGATCCTCAGGAGCCTCAACAAAGTGCATATGAGCGCCCCACTTTGCTGAGAGAGAACTGAGGAAGAGTCAGAGTGAGGGTAAACTAGAGAGCTTGTGGGTTAACCATAAGGACCAACCAACAAATGATGGTGGAACAAGGACACCTAGGCATGGAGTGGTGCCTGTGTATTGTGGTTCGCAGCTTATGCAGTTACACTATTTAAAAGTGTAATTTGTAATTAATTGTGAAAGAGTATGCAAAGTGTGCTGTTCTATTTATTTTCTTATTCTATTGAGCATATACATGAATTAAATAATTTGGTTTATGAGGCTATTGTGGCAGCTTACATAGGAAAGAGAGATGTGGATATAAAGAAAAAGTCAAACCTAAGTATAAATGATCAAAGCTTTGTTGCTATACAGGAGTCTTGAAAAGAATCAATGGTGTGTTTGATCCACAGAATGATGCAGCAGACATTTTTATAATCTTCCATGTGATTTTCAGGACATATGTACAATTTCTGTGTGTATCCATCTCCAGTCATTTGTTCAAGTTATTGACTCACTTGTCAGCAAGAGAAATAAAAGAGGCTAGGGTGGGAGGTGAGGGGCTTCTGCCCTCCGCCATGCTTCTGTAACATTTCCTCTTTTTTCCTTCCTTGCTATTAACAACACACTTTTATCTGAAATGAAATTGGAAGTCTAACAACAGTAAAAGGGCATAAATATTAATTATTCAGAAGTATTACACATTTAGTCACCAGAAAAGAAAAATAAGTCTTACTCTATGAAAATAAAAATGCGAATTTGTGCAGAAAGGCTCATAATTTAATCCCTAATTTATTTGTAAAATAGCAACATCACAGAAATTATGCTATACACATGCATGAAATGCTGTATTTAACGAAAACTAGGACTCATTTATGCATTGGCACCAGTACAAAAGACATTGGTATCACCTTATTCAACAGATTTGTACCTATTCAAAGGAGTTTACTGCCATTTCCCTACTTAGATACATGGTTTCTTTTTGTGGCTGCATTCACAGTACAACAATAAAATTCTGAAAAGATAACAAATTACATATATATATATATATGTATATATATATATATATAGAGAGAGAGAGGTAACATATATATATATATAGAGAGAATATATATATATACACACACACATATATATTTCTTTTCTCCCTTTCCAGCAATGTAGCCCTAGTGGAAATTGGTTTAGCCTCAGGAAACACTGTGAAATTAAAAAGATAGAAACCTGAGAACCTATGCTGTCCTTTGAGTGGGTATTGCTCCCTCAAACATGCCGTTGAAAGCAGCCCTCCCAAGTTTTGATGGCTCCAGGTATGAGGAGGGAGCCATTCAGATCTTTACTAAATTTCCTTTTGGAAAGCACTTTAAGTTGTGAAGCAGCTGACTCTCAGATGAAGGATCTACCTTTGAGTACAGGGGACGGTGATTCCATTTCATAACCTTAGACCAGGTGTGTATTTACTAATTTAAACAATCATTCTGTGCTTTTCACCATGCTACACACTTTAAACTTCCTCTCACACTCAGGCCTTCAAAAAGCATATTGGTTAATCACATCTTCAAACAGAAGTTGAAAATTATGCCTTCCTAGGGGTCTTTTTAAGATTTCTTCTTGTTTTATTGTATTTTGTAATGCTTATATTTGAAACAAGAGCTTTGCAATATTTGCAATGGCACATTTGCCCCAGAACACATGCAAGTATTTAAACTGGATAGATATTTCTTACACCTAAAGAACACATTTTTTTCAGTTATGTTATTTTACTTCATAAATCAAATTGTTTCACAAAATGGGTTTCCAATAAAGAAACCAGATGTTCCTTATCGAGTTTGAAGTCCTACTTCTACTACTTTATAGTACAAATGTCTTTGCTTGATAAAATGAAAGAATAGCTTACTGCATTGAACTAGCACAATGTAATAAGAAGGGCTCACACAGGATCATAGTTCTGGGCTATTCCATTGGAAGGAGTATGATTTATTCAAATCCTGATGTAATTGTTTCAAAAACTAAATTAAAATGAAATCATCTATTATCATATAAAAGGATTAAGTCCTAAATTGGATTTCTGAGTTTAAGATGTAAAAAAGGTAAGCTAACCTCCAAAATGGCTTAAGTGAAACTTTATCTTGTGGAGTGGAACAATAGCTTTAAGAGACATATAGAATGAGCCCCGGGAGGAAAGAATCATTTCAAGAGGTATAATAATACAGCTGAGAGTTTTATTCTGCTCTCAGACCTTCTTTAACTACAGTACAAGGCAAAATCCTTCAATACAATTCCCTTTTGAAAAATGGTGATCCTTTTAGGTTAACTAAAGTGTTCCAGAATCAAATGAAAACAGTAAATTAACCTCTTATGCTTTTCATTTATAAAGGTAATATGAGACAACATTTTATTTAGAAAACATGCATGTTTCCACCTAATCAGGTAATGTAGACACAAATTTATTCTATAGGTCACTTCCACAGATATTTGATTGGGAAGCATTCATTATGTCCCTGGGCAAAATTGAAAGCTGGTTAGGAACAACCCAGTCCCTAAATGATGGCACACCTTCTGTATATTTAAATGGTAGGAGAATAAATTCTTTCCCTCATCCATACCCCAAGACAATACTTGTTATAATCTGAAACAGATCATTAGATATGGTGATGGAGTCTAGAAGAGAGAGTTGGGTGCTATAAAGTTCCCTCACAAGGTACAACAGAGAAATAATTTCTTTCAAGTTTTATATAATTTAGCAATTGTGGATTATAATTCTAATTGTTTTTGCTTTTTAATTTTTTCATGTAAAACATTTTGATCATAATATTTCTCTTACTCAAAGTTCTCCCAGACACTCCCCTTAGGCACTTGAATTCCTTCTCATTCAAAAACAATAACAACAACAAAACAAACATTTATAAAAGCAAACACAGTGCTGGATGTTGGTGGCACATGCCTTTAAATCCCAGCACTCAGGAGGCAGAGGTGTTGGAATCTCTGTGAATTTGAGGCCAGCCTGGTCTACAGAGTGAGTTCCAAGATGACTAGGGCTACACAAAGAAATCTTGTCCTAAAAAAAAAAAAAACAAAAAACAAAAAAAAATCCCAAAGACAACAACCACAAAACCCCACAGGTGGAGGAGTTCTTATTTCATTTGTTTGTCAACTATTCCTGAGCATGAGGTCTACCCTGAAATATGTTTGATATACCTTTTGTCATGCTTTGAATATTATTTCCCCCCTTTCATGAGCTATCTTTTGCAAACAGCTTCTTGGATAGATATGGGACATTTCCTTTCTCCTTGTAGGGATTTTACCTGGCTTGGGTCTGTATAGTTTTGTGCATGCTGTCACAGTCTTTGTGAGTTCATGTATGAGTCAGCCCTGTTCTATCTGAAAAAAATGCCATTTTCTTGCAGTCATATAAAACCTCTGGATATTGCAGTCTTTCTGCCTCTTCTCCATTGAGCTCCAAGCCTTGAGAGAAGGGATGTGATAAAGATGTCCATTTAGAGTTGAGCGATACAAATCCATGACATTGTCCAGTTATGGATCTTTGTATTAATTACCATTTGCAGATCAGTGCATAGTTTACCACTTATCAGAGAAGCTTCTTGCAGTGAATTTTACTTTTGATGCAGGCTTCGAAAACACACTGCATACACAAATATCACACACACAAACACACACACACACACACACACACACACACACACACACACACACACACACACTACCACAAAGCACAGAGTGTTTGTACAAGGCACAATATTTTCTTTTTAAAAGGTTTATTTTATTTTTATTGTGTGTATGCATGTGATCTGTTTTGAGGTATGTGCACATATGTGTAGTGGCCCACAGATGTCAAAGAGGATGTCAGATTGCCAGAGAAGTTCCAGGTGATGTATGCTGCATAAAACAGATACTGGGAACTGAATTCCAGTCCTTTGCAACAGCAAGCAGAACTCTTCACTACAGAGTCATTCTACCTAATTAGAAAAATTACTGGGCACTTCTCCTGTATGAATGTTTGCATTTGAAAAAGTGAACATTAATTTTGTAATTTATGCTTCTGTCTATTTTATGATTAAGGAGGAATGAATATGAATTAATTAAAATGCAGTTCCAAACTTAAATATCTGATATATGCTGTATGTCCTCAACATATCTTTGTTCAAGAATCAATCAATCATGCTTTCATGTGTTCAGTCTCCCCATCTGTCTCCCTGCTTTCTGTCATAAATATATAATTATAACATATATTTAATTAACACACATCTATGATACATAAGATCTAAGAAATTTTTATTTTAAAAAGAATTTCATATGATTCTGATATAGTTCATTCAATTGAAGAGCTATAAGGAAATTAAGTGAAATCCTTTGGAAACTAACAGGTTCACTTGCATATTAAACAATAATGTATAAGTTTCTTTCTGAGTATTTGCTACAATAATTGAATGTAAATAAGAAGCATGAGCTACAGCTTGAAATGGACAAATGAATCATGTTAAAATTAATATCCTGACTATCACTCAATATTTATGCAAATATTTTACCTCAAGCATTTCAAAATTTAACCATATATTTAATATATAGTGATGCACCTCAAAACAAGTTTGATTAAATACACAAGTGAGTGAATAGTTGATACAATCAGAATATACATAGATTCTTATTTCCTTTCATTGAAACAAAGTGCAATCTGATCATAATAGGATGGATTACTGGTAAACCCACATAATCAAAGTATTAATTAGCAAGTAAAATAATAAAAACTGAAAATGTACCTGGACTTTAGCAAGGGTTTTAACTGTTGCCCTGTTCTGTAGATAATCTCAAATTATTTGATAACATTTTGGCTTGAAATATTGGCTTACCAAAACCCAGAAATGAGCACATTACTCAATACCAATCTAATACACAAAATACATGAATCTCCAAAGAGCCAGATTAAATGTAGGAAAAAAACTAAACATAAAATTAAAATTAAGAGCAAAAATGAAATCCTCAAAATGTACTAGAATTAGATTCCCTGTGTTTTTCTTCCATTTTTGTAGTTCCATAGTCATTCTGGCTAAGATAGATCTTTCAATATAATGTATCATCTTTTAATATATAATTAATATCAACCAATGAAAGTATCTTTCTTAAATAAATCATTCAGACTGTCTGATTCAAATTCAAGTAAAGGGCCATAAGAGATGGCTCAGTGGAAAAAGCATCTCCTCTGAAAATGTGAGGACCAGAGTTATGATACCAAAAATCCATGTGAAAACCAGGCATACTTAGAAGACATCCTATAACCACAGCACTCAGGAAACAAAGATGGAGGGTGAGGCTGGGACAAGGTGACTAAAGTACACTAGTCAAAATATGTGAGGCCCTAAATTTTAGGAGATCTCCAAGATTAAAAAAATAAGACAGGAAAGTGATTGAGGGAGATACCCAGTAGAAAATCTCCACATGCACACACTCAAATGTATAACTCTTACACACACACACACACACACACACACACACACACACACACATGTCTACGTATTTTTGTGAAAATCCATGCCCACCACAAATCCATGCATACACAACATCACATACAAAGGGTATTCTAGGAATATGAGATTTTAGTAAGACAGTAAGATGCTGTCAGTAATAAATGACTACTGATTGTGTATTTTGATCCATAGGTGTAGCTCACTAGCTACAAATAGTACAGTATGCTCTCTTATCTTCATATGCCACTTTAAAAATATTTGAAAGTTTCATACATGTATACAGTATATCTCGAAGATATCTAGCCCTTAGTCTCCATTCTAACTTCTCTCTGAGACCTAGTCACATCTCCCTCCCAACTTCATGACTTCCCTTTTCATTAGTGCATTAATTTAACCCACTGTGTCCAATTAGTGCTTCCATCTGCCCAAGTGTGTGGGGTCATCCCCTGGAGTAAAAGGAATTTACTAGTAACCATAAACCCATAAAAAGTGTCTTTCATGTCCAAACAATCATCAACTGTCAATAGCTACTCAAATAGTGAGTCTTACCCCTTCATATGGGAAATTTTAAGTGACTTGATCTTGTTCAGGTCTTGTGGATGCAGCTACAGTTGCTGTTAATTCACATGTGCGTTAGCCATGCTATGTCCAAAGACAGCATATTGTAGTTCTCTTCCCTATCCTCTTCTTATACTCTTTCTGACCTTTATTTAAGGATCTTCCTTGAGACCTGGAGATAGGGCTGATATAAGCATCTCATGTAAAACTGAAAATTTGAGTGCTAAATTGAATGAGTAGACTTTTCTACTTATAAGATAATAATTAGGGATGGTGGTTTCTCTCAATCAGTAAAAAGATTGTCTTGTATGTCTTGCAAACACAAAGATTTGAAATTGAATCATTATAAAATATATTTTAAAAATAACAGGTAATAAAAAATACAATATACTTGTAATCCAAGAGATATAGACACAGGTGGATCCCTAGAACTTGCTGGCTAGCTAGACTTTCTGGTGATGGACCAGCCTGACTCCATTTTAAGATTAGAAGCTATGCTGTCACAGAGTCAAAATAAGTTTGTTTCTATTTACTGCAAAACTCAGGTTGACTGGGCTTTTACCTATTCCTGGAATTTGACATCCCCCACACCTTATGACATTTGACCATGTCCTAAACTCTGCCCTGATAAGATATTCTGCCAAGAGATCTTGAGACATTCTGCCATGATGATGTGTCAAACCATCTCATCTGCTGTCTGCTTCTGTAATACACTACCAAATTCCTCTAGAAATCCCCAGTCAGCACCTTTTCCTCCTATATTGGGCTTCCAAAAAGTTCATCCACACTGTTCTCTCAAATGCCACCTTGGAAAGTTAGTCCTATGCTTGGTAAAATAAAGCTTGTTTAATTGGCTTTCATTTGAATAATGAGCTTTGCCCTCACTCGGTGGCATTACAACTACTTGGAGAGTTACAGGTCAGGGAGAGACTCGTTCTCAAATAACACATGAAAGAGTCTGAAAAATGACATCCAAGATTGTCTTCTAGCCTCTCCATGCATGTGCTCACCTATAGAAAGACACATACATTCACAAACAAAACTTTGATGAAATCTAAAGCCGTTTTTTGCAACCAATTCAAAACACACACACACACTATACATTAGCAGGCTGTTTTAAAATAGAAGAGGGAATGTCAGCATTTACTCAGCTCTATGCATCGGGCTCAGACACATTCCTGGGAAAGCCCCTCAGTGTTATTTAGAGTCTCTTTCTTCTTTCCTTGTGCATTGATGACATAAATAACATCCTGTCAATTTCTGATTACAGGAATTGAAATTTCTCTCCTTTTCCCTTCCTCATTAGAACACTCTACTTGAACATCACAAACCACAATGTAACTAGTACAATGTCAGAGACTCCACATTGAACAAAACTGCAGAGACCATCACTTGGTTCCTTTCCACATATTACCACACATGAATAGACTCCCCTGACATGCGACATATAAGAATTTACACACACACACACACACACACACACACACACACACACACACACACACCAAACAAACAAGCAAGCAAGCAAACAAACAAACAAAAATGAGCAAAGAAATATAAGTTTACACATCTTGGAGAGGAACAATTTCTTATCCAGAGAAACAGAATTTTCCCTTGCTGAAATTAAAACATGCAAAGGTGTGGGATATAAAAAGGGGTTGTTCTAAGTTTTCAGACCTTGTTCCCAGAGCTGGATCCCTTAGAACAGAAGTTTTCTCTGACTGTCTTTCCCTATTATTCACCATCTGTCCAATATGACTCATTTTTGTGTAACACATTCAATATATAACATTTCATTAATTACTCATTATTTTCTTTACTTCACAGAATGTAATTTTATGAAAATTGAGATTGCACTTGGTGGGTGTATTTATTCTTTTGCCATTAGTCTTTATGTAATTTCAGATAGACTTAGGATCACTTTTAAATGAGTAAATTACCATCTCAACCTTAACAAATACCATCAGGAAACATTAATGCATTTAGATAAATACTGAGAAATTAAGGAAAGGAGACTCTCTTTAATACTCACTAAATAATCAAATTAAATGAGAATAAAAATGTAATTCCATTGTTTCCTTTTAATAAATTGATCTGCTCAGATAATATATGGAGACAATAGTGAGGCTAAATGGTTTCAATGTTACTGTAGATCATATTCTAATCATAACAGCATGTTTCTGTCAACCACAGTATGATGCAAGATATTCTAATATTTTTTTTCTTTTTAAGGGAAAATAACATTCTATTATTTTCTTTCCTAAAAAGCAATTATATTTACTATTTTGCTAGTATATGCTTCAAGGAACTAAAGGATTAAGAAAATGAGTATTAGAATAAAAAGTAACACAGAAATAATTGTGATCTATACTTCCTTTGAGTACCATACTAAATTTATATCAAAAGAAATACTGCTATGATTAGGTGCTTCAAAGTTATAATAACACTTTGTAATATTAAAGAAAAAATAGCTTCGAAATAAAGTCTAACCACACAAAATCTTACTATCAGTACATCCATCCTAACTATATACAGTATACTTTCTTGTACTTAACAAATATCTATTTTAAGAACATTTCTCATATTTACTAGTGTAAAATAAAACAATAAGAACATTCAAAAAAGAAAAGAAGACAAAGACCTGATATATATATATTAGCTAAAATAAATTCAAATCTATAAATTAATCAAAATTAACTCATATAATACTCCTATAGAGAATTCTAACTATAAATAGAAATAACCGGTTTCCATTCAAATTCCCTTATGATAAACGTGCATGAATGTGGCATCATAAGATTCTCTTTTGTCTCATAGCTTTATTTGTAGTGTATGAGTAACAACAACATGCACCGTATTGTATAGGGATGAAGGTTAAATGGGGTAAGAGTTTAATTTCCTGACATGTGGGTTATATTAAGAAAGTTTGAACAATATCATTATTGTTAGGATCATTAATACACTTAAATTTTCAACATTATTTCATAATTAGTAATCAGATATCTAATAATTTAAAAGTTAAGTAAGAAAAAAACCCCAAAACCCAAAGAGATTTCTTCATGGTTTTAGAATAATACCTTAAGCTGCCTGCCAACATTTGTTTTAGTGCTTTTCAGAATAAAAACTCAACTTTCAAGTTTCTGTCTACTCAATCCTGGATTTATTATTACCCACAAGATGTAGTATATGTTTTATGAAAACAATAATACTAAATATTATTAATTTTAATGCTTAATACTAAAATATTAAAATAAATTTTATAGCTATTGACTTAGAAAGTTTTTAGGGATAATTATATGCATATAATATAATAATTGTATATAAATTAAAATTATAAATGTTTACAGTGTAATTGCTTCCTTTCTCTAGGTGTTTTATAAATTTTTACAGGAAGAATTTTAGAAGATTAATTCTTCAAGTGTTCTTATTTTCAGCTAATTTTTGTAAGTTCTCTTGGTGGAAGTCTATTTGCGTCTGTCAACAGAGATTATATACTGTTCCTTCCTAGCCACATCTTTACCACTGGCTTACTGATTTCAATTATTAGTCTGATTATTATGTGTGACATCTCACCATGAACATTTTATTAATTTAGTATATACTAAATGTGAACACACACACACACACACACACACACACACACACACACATATATATATATATATATATATATATATTACAATTTTCTTTTCCTTTTTATGCAAACATTCATGAGATATATGCTAGGATGAATGGTGATATTATTTCTGTTAAATTCCCATTTCTAGCTACAAATTTTTATTAATCTGTTAAAATGTTTTAAATCTGATATGTCCTCCACAAATGTGTTTATTACCAGAGCTTTTGTTTAGAAGGCAGTGGAGGCTTTGGTAAAGATTAACTAGTAATAGTAAGGGATTAAGAGAAGACTCACAGGTTTCCATGGCCTTTTTGATCTGCTTACAATGCTTCTTGATCCATCAGCAGGTGAATGAACATCCAATGAACTATTTCCATCTCCACAGACAGAATAGGGCATAAATGTGAGCATGAGGTAGAAAATCACTAACACTTCAGTCAAATTTGAAATCCTATCTGAAATTATAATATGTCATATCAATTTAATTTTTCTTTAATGGCCATTTCCTTGAATGGTGCTAAAACTAAGTCTTTGGTTTCTAGAAATTCTTACTAATTTCTAAGTGATAATGCTAATAAAAACCCTAGTAATGATATCTGATGTGTTCTGCTACTCATTGGGTCCAACTCTATTATTACATATGTAATTTAAACAAGAAGGTGTATTGAATGAGTAATCTTAAGAGTGCACAGATTCTAAATCGGGATTTTTCTACAGTATATGGCTTGAAAATCATAAACACGAACAATTGACTCAATAGTACATCATTGTAATTTATATTTCCTATTTGTCATCATGCTTACTTCTCTATTTCCCTTTATTATATGATTTATTAAATTTACATTGACTCAAAATTCAGACCTAAGCTTTGAGAAACAAAGGAACACAATCATGAGATACACTTCTTGAAAACAATGACCATGTTGATGTGAACCAACAGAATGGTGTACTCACTCATCATTTGTACTAACCCAGATTTTGGCACACTGTTCTTTCCTGTAAGCAACATGTCTCCTATGCTCCTCATTATCAGATGCAGAATACAATTTTCTTAGTAAATGAAAAATTTGCCAAATCAACCTAATTGTGTCTATTTGGTGAGTATCTTAGTTTGTTTCCTACCACTATGATAAAACACCATGACCAAAAGCAACTTGAGGAAGAAAGAGTTCATTTGGCTTACTTCTTCATTCACAGTCCAACCTGAAGGGAAATTGGCAAAGAAACTCAAGGCAGAAACCTGCAGTCAGGAACTAAACCAGAGGCTATAGAGAATGCTACTTCCTAGTGGCTCTCCATGGCTTGCTCAGCCCACTTTCTGTTAAGATCCAGGGAATAAGTGCCCAGCAGTGGTATTGTATTGTGTGTCCTGGGCCCTCCCATTGCACTCATCAACTCAATAAATCTGTCTTTGAATGTACTTTTTAGCCTCCATGTTTCAAAATGAAGTATTGACATGCACCACTTTATATTATCCATCTCATATTCACTTTTTCTCTGAAGAGATCATGGCATTCAATGGCTTACGATATCCCTTGTGAAGGCAGGATTCTGTGGGTTACTTCTAAGTACTGATATTGCTGCTAACGTCATGATTTACAATCATGAGCCTCTTAGCATCACCAGTATGATGTCCAGAAGAATTTGTAGATTGCATATATCACTCACCCCATTTAGTCATCTTTCAGTCACAATTGCTTTACTATTCATTGAATCAGCTAAGAAGTCTTGAGTCTTTTCTTTTATCTATTGTTCATCCAATCTCAGCAAGTTTCCTGCAATAGAACTGCTTGTACCTGTAACTCTTTTCCCATTCCTAACTGCTAATAGTCATAATCTATAGTATAGATTACCACCATATTAGCCTCCCGACTAATCTCCTAGAAGGTGTTACTGATTCCTGCCTCATCATACATAGAACATATCCATGCTGTTGGATGTAAAGTCTTCAGAGTCATGTGCTTATCTTTGTCTTCTTCTTCAGCTGTGTGTCCTTTCTTCCCACAGCCCTATACTTCAGTCTCCAGACAAGTTAGGGTTCATACTGATTCTTAGAAAACCCAATAGTTCCTGGATTCAGTTTGATTAGATCTTCCCTCTACATAGGTGTTCAGTACTTTAACTTCATGACTTATATTTTCTATTATTTTGGTAACTGCCTAAATGCTAGGGACTCACTTATTTTCTGAGTACTTGTTCTTATATCACCAGATCTCCTTAATTTCACTTAATTTTCATCGTTATTTCCCTTTGAATGTTTTTATTTGTGAATTGCTGTCTATTACCATCAGCAGTAAGTTTTGTGATAGCAGAAAATTTCTACTTGAGTATTTTTTCATTATTAGCTAGAATAGTCTGCAAATTGGTAGTGTGTGGTGGTATTGTGTTCCCCAAAATATTGTGCACCCTAATAAACTTATCTGGGGTCAGAGACAGAACAGCCACTAGATACAAAGGCTAGAAAATAATGGCACTCATACCTTTAATCCTAGCATTCCAGAGACAGAAATCCCTCTAGATCTCTGTGAGTTCAAGGCCACATTGGAAACAGCCAGACTTGGTGATACATGCCTCTAATCCCAAGAAGTGAGTCTTTAATCCCAGAGAGTGGTGGTAGAAAGCAGAAAAATTTATAAGGCGTGAGGACCAGAAACTAGAAGCATTTGGCCTGGTTAAGCATTTGGCTGGTTAAGATTTCAGGCTTGTAGCAGCACAGTTCATCTGAGACCCATTCTGGATGAGGACACGGAGGCTTCCAGTCTGGGGAAACAAGACCAGCTGAGGATCCGGCGAGGTAAGGTAGCTTTGGCTTGTTCTGGTTCTCTGACCTTCCAGCATTCACCCTAATACCTGGCTCAGGTTTCATTTTCTTAATAAGAACTTCTAAGATTCCTGCTACAGTAGTGAAAATAAACAAATGGTCAATAAAGGAGTCCATGTCACCATCATGTCTACATGATCTTCATCAGGCTTTAATGGCTTCAACAGCAGGATTAATGCTGCCAGGGCAAATATTAGACACTGGACATGTATTAGGGCATTTAGGATAAGAACAGAAACCATCAGGCACATGATTCACACTGTCTTTGTAAAGTTTTTATCTAAAAGTATGCATATATATGCCACTTGTAACTAAATGGAAAATATTAATCTCATTTTCCAAATATATTCAACTACTGTTTCAGTTTTTACCAAGTTATTTCAAATTCTATGCTGTTAATATACAATATTGAATGGCACATTACTTTTTAGATTATCTAACACTCAGAGATATATAATTTTGAGATAATACATGTCCTTTTCTCCTACAAGTTAACCTAATCTCCTGTGATAAAGAGATAGGAAATTGCAGTGAAATATCTGTTCATCCTGAACCATACTATCTACTTTGTTTGCTTATGAGATGTGTCAACACTTACACAGCGAAGTATGCCAAAATACGTATTTCTATTTAAATCAAATTCATCTTCTTCAGAGTTTATGTGTATATTCAAGGAATAAAATTGGATTCTCTTAGGGAACTAAAATCAGGTACCATTTATTTCAGGCAAAGAAGTAATCAACATGCTTGGCTGGAGAAACTATTCAAGTCTCCCTAAACTCTTTTTACAGAAGCATTATAAAACATAAAATATTAGGACAGCTACTAAACTAATTCTGGAAAGAAAGTATATTACACACAATTTATGACAGTGGATTGTGCATGCTATATAAGCCTATTAAGAAAGAAAACCTCAAGTATCATAAAAAAAGAAAAGGAGATAAAACTAAAGAAAAAAGTGAGTTCATCAACTCATCAGTTTAATCTGTTTATTTTCAACATCCCCACTCTTGAGAATAAGAAATTGCTGTGTTAAGTGAAATGTAACCGTAATTAATTTTTACAAAGCTTCCATTTTGGCCTTTTTCAATAGCAGATATTTTTCTTTATCCATTAGTATATATAATGCTAGCAGTCCTTCAAGAAGGACACTTTCTTCCAAGAAATAAAAATGGTTAATAAAATTACACTTATATCACTTCTCTCTTCAATTCTTATTGGACATTGCCTTGTATTAACACTGTGGGGCATTTTCTTTCCAAAATCTCTAATGTAAGTTACAAATTACCACACCGGATTTCTTCTGAACCTTATACATGTGCTTTTGGCTCATTCAAAACTAATTCTGAAAGCTCATTGATCAGATTTGGCTACATTACTGAGTCTAAATTTGATTCATATAAGAATAAATTACATATATAGAATAATATGCATAAACTATAAATGAAAAACTATTTATCCAAGAAGCTAAACATTACCAAATTTTAGTATCCACATGAATTCTTGGAACCAGTTCCCCATGGATATCTAGAGATGCTATGATGTTATAGCAATGGAAAGGACAGACTGGGCATGCTGGTGTATGCCTTTAATCCATCAATCAGGATGCAGAAGGAGGTGGATCTTTGTGAGTTTGAGGTTAGCCTCCTCTACATGGTGATTTCCATGACATCCAGGTCTATGTAGAGAGACCCTGTCTCAAAGCAAACAGAGTTGAAAATTCATGAGGTCATGTAAACGAGAAGTTTTTTAAAAAAAATTTAAAGACATAATGGTGATTCCAAAAGGATTCAGACTGTAACAATTGAGGGAATAATTTTAAACTTCATTTCTATTGACAACATTATGTTTCCTGAAAGTGATGGGAGAATTGGTGAACAAATGTGGAAGTTTCCCTTGTATTTCATACTTTGTATTACATAAAAAGTTAATGTAAAATCATGCTCTTTGAAAATAGCACAGATGAGAAAATACTTGACAAACATTTAGCTGTAAAATTTTCTTGATACAAAATAGAAAATATACTAAATAGTAGATAATAAATAATAAATAAATAACACAAGAAAAATGAATAAAATATTTGAACAAATAAGTTAGTAAAAAATAAAGAAGTGCCAGTAAAAAACTACACACCAAGTGCCTGAAAATAGCTGTCTACTCATAAAGCATCCACATGCCAGAGGTAGAGGCAGGAGGCATGCATTATTTTCTCTGTGATAGTGCATCTATTTTACATGCTGCTCTTAATATTTAAATGGCTGAGATAATGGATGTTGCATTTATTTAATATATTCTGGATAGGTTAGTTTTAATGTGTAGTTACTATATTTCTTAAGACTTTTTTTTTAAAAAAAGTTTATGTTACTACAGGCATGACGGTACAGACTTATAATTCCAGAACTTAAAAGGCTGAAGAAGATACATTGTGTATTTAAGACTAATCTGAACTCTATAATGAGTGCAACTGTACTTAAAAAGGACAGAGTCCATGGCTGTTGTTTTTGGTGTTTTTATTCTTTTGGGGGGCTCACAACCAGCTTCCAAATAAATCACACATGGAGGCTTAGTCTTAATTATGAATGCCCGGCCTTAGCTTAGCTTAGTTTCTAGAAAGCTTTCCTTAACTTATTCTGTCCACCTTTTGCCTATGGGCTTTTTGAATTCTCTTACTTCTGCATCTTACTCTTATGGCTTGTTGTGTGTGGCTGGGCAGCTGATCCCTGGAGTCCTCTTCCTTCTCCGGCTGCTCGATCTTAGATCTGTCCTCCCAATTTTCTCCTTCTATATATACTCTCTGCCTGCCACCCCCTGTCCTTTCTCCTGCCTTACTGTTGGCCAGTTCTTTATTAAACCATCAGGTGTTTTATACAGGCACAGTAACACATCTTCAATGAGTTAAATATATACAACATAAACAAAAGTAACACACCTTAAAATAATATTCTAGTAGACATGGCATTCGGTGTTAGATATAGAAAAAGTTCATGGAGACTTACCCCTCCCAGGGAAGGTATTGTCAGCTGAGGTCTCCTGGGTGTGGGGGAAGTAATTATCTTTAGTGGTGCAGCCACTGGTGAGTTGCTCATGATCTAGTGCATAGTTCCACATCCATGTCCACTCAGAGGGCCCTGTTTAAATCTACAGGTCACAAAACAAACACAGAAACAAAGCAGAATGACATGAAATTGTGATGGGGACTTGGAACGATGGAGGGGTGGGGTTTGGAGGAGGATAAGAGAGGGTAGAAGTATGAGTGTGATCATGATATATTGTAACCATGTATAAAGTTGTCAAAGAATAATCTTAAAATGAAGCTTTATCATGTATAAGAGGAAATGCAAATATTTCCCTAGGTAGATTAATGGTAATTAACCAAAATAATAATGCTAATAGTAATAATGACAGTACAATGGAATTTAATACTTAGGAAAATAAGCAAGCAAACAGAAAATCCAAAACTATTAAAATTGATTCAGTTTTCTGAAGAAAACATCTGTCTTTTGGAATGAGGAGTAATCATTGAATAGAATCACCATATTGTTGATGCACACATAAATACTTGCATGAGAAACAGTTTCAGAATTCCCTTGAATTACAGGGTTACAGACAGTGTCAAGGTACAATTAGAGTTCCAGATTCTAAGCAATTAAGTAAATCAGTGAGGCTGAAGTGTTTATAAGGAATTAATTTGGATAAAAAATGTTTCACACTGATGTTCACCCTCAACCAAGGCCAGTTCACCACCTCCCATTCATATATGTTGGTCTCCCTTTACCTCTTCTTGCCTCTTGATCATTGTGTTTTTTTTTAATTAGGATGATCCTTTGTTTTTTTCATATTTTAATCTTAATAGAAATTGATTTTCTTATTTAATTTCTTGACCTAATTTAATCAGCTTCACTTAACTGTTTTCATGTTAACTCTTAATGTTTCCAGCAGTTGATCATTTTACTTTCTGAGTTCTGAAAGATTATACTGTTCTATAACAGATAGAAAAATGGTACAAAAGGAAGAGTCACTCATGTCTTCATAGAAGTGATTTCAAATTGACCCAGATAACTTTGAACATTTCCCAAACACTGAACTACATTTTTTGTCCCATATAGGTTACCTGTTTTCCAACAAGTGTTTCCAATAGACAGACATATGAAACATAAAGCTGACATTGAGTCACTCTTCACTTGTTTACACACAGTAGATAATGTTGACAATCTTTCTGATTTGATTGTGCTCATCACCAGGGCCATCAGTGGTTTTCATACAGAATAGCCAGAAGCCCAACTGTGAAATGCCTCAGTTTCAAACTCAGCAGTAAGTAATAAAAGGCTTCATTTTCAACCAGGGAAAGCAAGCTTTTCAGCACAGAAGAACCATTCTGTTTCCTGTCACAGGTTTTTCTTGGGAACTACATTTACAAACAATGAGTTTAGCACAACCTGAGTTGTATGTACTTCCTTATTATAATACATTTTGGATTTTACTGACTTCACTTGTCAGCAACATAATGAAATCTGACATTGATGAACATGCTTAACAAGAAAACAAGAATTCACTGAGCAGAGTTCAGCAAGCAACAATGTGTTTAATCTCCTAGCAACACAATTTATCCACTACCTTTTTGACATTTGATTGGAGTTATTCACGGGAAGTACACTTCATTCACTTTATCGAGACCTCCAGGTTTGGATTTATTTTCTGAGAGGATAATCCGCCTGCATGTTCAGTAATTCTGCAGTTGAAGTATTTAGCTACTGATCTGTTACAATTGTATGATAGGCATAAAACAGTCACTCCTTGAAAGAAGAAATTTCATGTGACAAGTTGGCAAGTCATTAGGAAAACAAGGAAGTCACTGAGTAGTACATACATCAACATTCTATAATTAAACTTGTTTCCTTTGAAAATGTAAAACAAACTAAACATGTCATTCAAGACAAATGCCTCCCAACATGAAAGCATGCTCACTTAAGAAAAAATTCTTAACCAACTCAGAAAAAGAACTTTGTTTTTTGACTGTGTTAGAATCCAGTAATTAAGACCAGTTTACTTAAAGAAAGGGGGTATTATAAATTATTATGACCTGATAATAACACAGGTTTTCTCACATGAATGCTTATTCTGTTTATAAGCAATTATGACATGATAAACATACAGGTTTTCTCATATGAATGTTTACTCTGTTTTCCAGTTTCCATTAGTAAGCCTACTCCTTTTGCTGCCCAGGTGGTCTTGTTCAGTTTTGAGTGACTCTGTTTATAACACTCTCCCATTCTAATGAGGATCCTTGGCACCAACTTAATTCCCTGCAGCTCATTCTCAGTCTAAAAAGGCACCAGGTTATTTGAATTAGGAATGAGCTGAAGTTTATTTCCAAATCTACTTGTCAATGTTTTCATCTGTAATGTCTCTGTACTTTTAGGTAGGTGTTTAACTTTGTAATTAAGGCAAAATAAAGTTCTAATGATGAATGATAATAAAATAAGAAGCATGCCTGCATAAGCTGTGGGGAAAAACATCAGGATCTCTGTGTACACTAGGACATAGTGAGGAGGCAGATATGCCTATAAACTAAAGAAAGGGTACTCATGACCTTGCTGGCACCTTGACTTCAGACCTCTAGTCTCCAGAACCATAATGTGGTACATTTATTTTGATTAAGCCACTCTGTCTCTGTATTCCGTTATGAAAGCTCTAGAAAACAAATATGAATGACATCTATTGTCCTCAATGTTCAATATATGCCATGGGATTACAACATTATTACTTCAAGGCAGCTACAATGTCTTTGTGCATTTCATATATCTTGTAAGGGCAAGACCTTCATAGTCCTACAGAGATCACAAGGTTTAAAATCTGGCCTGAGGATAAACACAGGAGGGTCGAACAGATAATCGAGTGGGTGATTTAATATAAGCAGCAGCAACTATTGCCATCGTGGCATTGGCTCTCAGCTACTTTAATACCCTGTTTTTATTTTCTGTCTTACTTTTTGCCTTTTCTGAGTTCTCAAGCCATGGACCTAATACTATCCTTTATTCATAAGAACTTGAAAAAGCCTTCCATCTATCCAATGTAGAGACACAGTTTGAAAAATCTTTGTTTAATTTTGGCCTTGAAGATTTTCTGCACTGTGATTTTAGAATAACCTGTTTCCTTGCATGAATGTGCACAATTCAAAAGTGGGAAGATTACAATGGACATCACCAAGGAGTAAGGAAAAAAAAGAAACTTGTGTATCCAAATACATAAATTAATAAACACCACACACACACACACACACACACACACACACACACACACTCACATACACTAGACCCCATGTACCAGGAGAGCTATATGTTAGGAAATGAAAAATAGCTAACTTACATGGAGCATTCCCACATTCTAGTTTATACGACTGCTTCACAGATGTAAGTATATTTGATCTACATCAGAATTGTGTGGGGTCCTCAATTATTGGTCTCAGTTTATAAATAAGAAATTTTTGTTTTCCAGGTATCCTTTCAAGAGTAATTTATTCTATAAATGCTTCTTGAGCACAAAGTCTCATCTGGAGTATATTTCCCCTCTCAGATTCTTTGTATAATATTATTTTATTCTTGTTCTAGAATAGGATAAATGCATAGTGAAATTCTAAAACATTAATTGAAAAGGAAATTATTTTGATTACTTGAATACAGGTCTACATTTTCAAGGTAAGCAATGGAATCCTTAAAATTTAAATTTCTGTCTAAATTTTGAATTGTCATTTGTTTAAAAAAACTCATGTGTTTAATTCCTACACAGCAAAAAGTAGGGAGAATGTAGGATATAATAATATAATAAGTTTTTATTCTTAGGAAAATGTTACTATAAGATATTAGCTTGAATTTGTTTAAGTTCTTTAACAATTTTTAACTCTGAGTATAAATAACAATAATACAATTTCTAATTCATAAATTTGACTACAGATTTCTGAAATACTGCTTTTGGAATTAATGTTGCATTGACTGTTTTAGTTGTTTCTGTTAACTAAGGAAACCATAAAAGCACAAAACTTTCAACTGCATTCTGTGACTTTAGATTCTAGGATTGTAAAATAAGTTGATATCCATTGGACTATTGTAGCTAGAGTTTTCCTGCCTTGCCCACAGTCAGTACAAATCTTTGTCACCCGCCAGTCCCACAGCCGCTCAGACCCAACCAAGTAAACTTAGAGACTTATATTGCTTACAAACTGTATGGCCGTGGCAGGCTTCTTGCTAACTGTTCCTATAGCTTAAATTAATCCATTTCCATAAATCTATACCTTGCCATGTGGCTCGTGGCTTACCAGCATCTTCACATGCTACTTGTCCTGGTGGTGACTGGCAATGACTCCTTCTGCCTTCCTGTTCTTTCTTTTCTCCTCTCTATTAGTCCCGCCTATACTTCCTGCCTAACCATTGGCCAATCAGTGTTTTATTTATTGACCATTCAGAGCAACACATTTGCCATACAGAACATCCCACAGCAGACTATACACAGAAAAAAAATTTCCACAGATATATTTCTTTCAATATTTCTGACATTAAATACTAGACTGTCACATCCTTAAAGATGGCAAGACAACATCTCATAGTAGCAGACGATTTGCCTGTAAGTGGTTTAATTGCAATGCTTTTTAATGGTGCACTCCTCTCTACTGACTTTGAACACTTGAAAAATACCAATGGTACATATACTAAATCAAATGTTTTCAATGATCCAAAATAGAATAGGTTTTCCATAAAACAATGTGAGAACTGAAAAAAAAATATGATCCTACATGTTCAGGTGTATATTTGAAATAGATATCTATAATTGTTATTTTTATGTTTCCTTAATTCAGATTCTTTATAATTTATTCACCTGAACAATCTCACTAATTCCTTAATCTTGTGTTCAATGACTTTCACAAACTTCCCTTTTGAACAAATCCACCTAATAATTTATTTACTCTAAACCTAACCCATCCTTCAGTTTCATAATCTGTATTTAAATCTGTAAAGCATTATATGGCACACATTTTCTGCAAATGCTGTTGCTACCCTCTGTTATTTTTATTGAGTCAGCATTTGTTGAACCTGAACTTGGACTAGAAGTTCATTCCTTTATTTAGGCATATTTTATTCAAGTAGATGCACCTTAAAATATTGCAGCATAAAGAGAACATAAATGTACTTACCATGGTAGGAGTACTGTGTATGTAAAACATAGATGTGCTTACAATGGTAGGAGAATTGCATACATAGCTTTAAGTATAAGAGAAGTACAACCTGATGAGTAACACCTTGAAAGTGTTGAGTTAACAGAGCCTGAGATCATTGAAACAAGCCAGGCATGTGAAGAGAGAAATCATGTTTTTTCACTCATTTGTGGATCTAAATTTTATAAGGGAACATAAAAGTGCATGTGCATGTGTGTGTGTGTGTGTGTGTGTGTGTGTGTGCATGTATGTGTATGTATGTGTGTATGCATGTTTGTGAGTTTGTGTGTGTGTGAATATTTGCATCATAAATTATGATTTTTTCTAAAAAATTCATAATTACCTTTTCCCCTTATATGGATTACTTTTTTTTCCTTTAAGAAAAATTTCCATTCATTCTGCATGTCAACCACAGATCCCACTCCCATCCCTCCTCCCATTCCCCCACAGCTTTTTCCCCAAGCCCTCCTCCAAAAGGGTACGGGATCCCAGGGAGAGTCAACTAAGCCTGGCACATTCAGTTGAGGCAGAGCCAAATTCATGCCTCTGCATCAAGGCTGAGCAAGATATCCCACCATAGATAATGGTCTCCAGAAAGCCAGCTCATGCACCAGAGATAAGTCCTGATCCCAATGCAAGGTGCTCCTCAAAGAGAACAAGCCACACAATTCTCTCCCATATACAGAGGACGTAGTCCTGGTCCTCTGTAGGTTGTACATCTGTCAGTCTAAAGTTTGTGAATTCCCACTAGCTTGGTCCAGTTGTCCCTGTAGATTTTCCCATCAAGATCTTGACCCCTCACTTTTTCATATAATCCCTCTTCCTTCTCTTCAACTGGACTCCCAGAGCTGGGCCTGGTGCTTGGGTGTGGTGTGCTGTATCTGCTTCCATCAGTTACTGGATGACGGCTCTAAGCTATCAGTTAGGGTATTCACCAATCTGATTACTGGAGTAGGCCAGTTCAGCACACCCTCTTCAATATTGCTAGAATTTCTATAATATATGTTTTAAAAGACTAATGATTTTCAGAAATTTGTAGGACCATGCTGTGTATCAGTAGCTTTGCAACTGGAACATTCTCTCTCACAGGGAAAGGAGAAGCTCAGAAATTAAAGAAGTCTTACAAGTGTGGGAAATGTAACCTTGAAATTTCCAACACCTCTCTTTATGGTTATAAAGTGGTAATTATTTGATTAGGGGAAGAAATCATCTGATCCATGGAACTCCCTGGAGGAGACTCTGACCCATGGAGCTCTATAAATCATTTAAGAACTCCCCAAAAGAAGCTGTCATGAGAACTTGCCCATACTGGGATGAGTTTCTCAGTGAGAAAACTGCCTTTGAGTGATCCATGCTCATGTAAACAACCCTTCATTCAAATCCCTGAAAATAACCCTAATAAATTTGTTGTGAGGCTGTGATGGAATGCTTTGTCATCTCTGCCAGATCTGGGGTGAGTGGACATTTATTTTTGTCTCTCCTTGAAAAGTTAGCACAATATGCACATTTATTTCATTTTATTTTATTTACTCAAAAGTTTATTAAGCAATTTGTCTCCAAGTTCAATACATATGCAAGTATAGCTATTGTATGAGCAGCTTCTTTTGAAGTATATTTTCATTTTAATACTACTTCCTACCTTTAATCTTTTCTTGTGATCTAATTCTCATTTTTTGCCAATTTCTTCTTCTCTTACTTTGACCTATGAAATCCGTTTATAAATATGTACTGAGTGCTTTCAAGCTACTCTTTGATAGTGTCCATCTCATATATATGCAATAGTACCATCTGTTACCTGTCTGCCTTTACAACTTCCCGGTTCTGTCAACTACTGTATGGATTCTTATGCAATAACAAATTCTTTGTAATTTTTTCTCCTTTGAAAACATTTGTTATAAAATTAAATTATCCATAACTGCATTCATATACCCAATGGCATTTTTCTTGAACATAAAACACAGTACATAATTCTGAATTCCATCCAGCAACAATCTTAACTAAGAAGGTTTATATTTAGAGTAATCTTACTGAAAAAACAAACATGTAAAAGTCTATGCCACAAATCATGCATTATTTGATTCATCACGCAAAACAGTAGCAGCTGATGGTGAAATAATGATTATGAGGGACCAGCATATCCATAAAAGAATATTTGGGCTACACTAATTACACTAATTTGTCAGTCTGTGTTTTCATCTATCATTAAAATTTATTATGTAATCTCATAGCTTGTGGGTGAGAAGGATTTTTTCAAAGATAAGGTACCTGTTCTTAAGATTAAGAGTCATATTGAAGAAATCTCAAGAATCTTCACTTAGTTTCTTAATTGTAATTCTGTAAGGCTAAAAGAAAATTATTTTTATTAATTAATCAAACAGAAAGAGAGTTTTTGATAGTCTGTTTCCCTAGAAGCATAGTTGAATTCTTATTGAAATTTTTGAATTAGATATAAGTCTTTTTGAAGACTAAGCCCATTCTAAAGTTTGAGATACATGGAGACGCTTGGAAGTAGTTGGATAAGTAATCTCAATACATATAAATCATACTTCCCCAAATAGCTCAAAGTTCTTCAACTAAATGTACAAAATAATATATATAGTGACATAAGCCAGACCCAGAAAGACTAATGCCACAGTATCTCTTATTTATTGATCTAGCTGCAAATCATTAGATTTTAGCATATAACCTGAAGTACCCGAAGTGGTCAAAAGAATAAAAGTAGGCCATGGCAATTTTCAGAGGAAGGAACTCTAGAGAGGGGGACAGCAGGTGACAGGTACTATAAGGTAGACAACTGGAAATGGTGGGGGATGAATGAGGAAAGGGATAAAGTATGACACAGGGGAAGAGGAAGAATCAGGGATAAACAACATTAAAGTTAGTGATCCCCATACAGGTCATTCTAACAAGAACCCTAATGCCAGGTGTACGAAGTCTCCCCTCAGGTTCTTGGTTAGGAGAAAACAAGAGTCTTCCAAGCAGTATGGGCTATTACTACTGCTATTACTACTGCTTGTGGCTATCTTTAAGAACTTTAAGGTAAGACCCTATTGTTAAAGATACTGCATACTTCAAACACAGGACTGACTTGGAAACCTTCTCCCTGAGAAATGACTCTAACCATGTCAGAAAGCACTATGCAAGTTGCTAAAGGAGAGAAGCAATTAGTCCTATCCAGCTGTAAAGTCTACAAATGACAAAAATTACTATCATGGGAAAATGTCCTCTGCAGTGCAGTAACAATATTTTTGTCTTAAGCATAACCAACAGTTGCCTAACTCAACTAAAGGCATGAGCAATCAGAGAGAATTAGTGCCTAGTACTAGAAACCCAGCCAACTATCCATGACCATATAAGCTGTAGATCCTAAAGGAGAAGCTACTACTAATATTTCTCTAAAGTATAAATAACTATTCTTATGCCTAAAGATAAGTGTAACTCTGATCTCTCCTCACAGGAGCTTCTTTTTGCAACATATGGAGACTACTACAAATATCCACAACTGGAAAATGAATATAACAGAGTCTATGGGGGTCCAACACCAACTGATACATCTGAGCACCACCCTTATACCTAAGGCTCAGGGTAAATAATGGAACAAAGTACAGAAACATTGCAAGTGCCAGAAACCAGGATGCCTGCTGCTTGATATCATCTGTGGGCATGCCAGAAAAAAATCATCCATTAACTTTCAGCAATACATATGACTGAATAAAGTCTCATAGTGATAATGCCAGTTGGCATGCCAGTGTGAAGACAGGGATTCCCATATGTTCTTACCCTTATTTGAAGAACTATGGGAAATAAATGGCTGTTAAGATATAGAGAATCAACTTCATCCAGGGGCAACACAAGTGATCATCCATGAATATGTGTGTATATAGGCAATGCTAATGGATTTAGTAGGTTATATGTACACATATGTGAACACATATATGTATACACATATGTAGATACATGTATACACATACAAATTTATATATAAAGAGGTCATAAATTTGATAAGAAAAGGTAGTACATGGGTATCATTGGGGGGGAAAGTGTAAGGAGAGGAAGTTACAGTATTCATATATGATACTCTAAAATTTAAATTACACATAAATAGAAATATAAGGTTGACTGTCATAAAGGATTACAATTTCTTATTGAACTTAAGGGGTTACTGGGGTCCCACCATAGCCTGGGGTCAAGTCCTAAGATGGAGAAGAGGCGTTGGCATGAAGAAACGAAGTAATATTTGAACACTAGTTGAATTTCACATAAGTGGATGGCCCCAAATAGCTCAAGTCATCTTTTTTTATACTTAAAAAAAGACATGTTTTTCCATACTAACAATTATGTTTTTCCCATCCTCTGACAATAACCTCTGGCAAAACAAATATGTCAAATATGTTTTTATCCCAACTTCTACATCAAAACATCTTTAAATCAAAAATAATACATCGTTTTGCTAGCTTGGCCAAATATCAAGTCAGGTACATCCTGTCTTTACAAAAGAAAAAAGTGAAAAACAAGCACATTTTCAAGAACTACAATATTGTTTAAAACTTAACAAAGCATATTTACATAAATAAGTTTGAATTGCCTCCAATCCTGTCAGCACTGAATCAGAACAGTTCTCAGGGTCTAGAAAAATAGCTGACATCCCCAGACAAGAAACAGAAGAAGCATCAGCTCCCAAAGAATTTTAGGGGGAAATATTTGTGGAAAAAAATAGTGTTTCCAGGAATGATCACACGTGTCCCATAAGTGACCGACAAAGTGACACTTAAAACCAACAAGAGAATCACCAGTGAGAGAGAAGAGCATGCAGACTGTGTGGTGCCAGCAGTTTTCTGCACTGTCCTGAAGTTCACTGGTCCTTGCCAAGTGAGACTTGCCTCATTTGGAAAACTTGAACGAGCACTCATATACTGGTCCAAAACTAGATGGCACAGCTCCCAACAAGGGGTCATTATTGTTTCATATTCTTTATTGTGAAAGCTATAAACAAGTTCTTCTATACATCTGTGCTAAATTACATGTGTGTAAATCTGACCCAGTCTACTAAATAACAAACCAGTCTCTGTCTGTCCTCCATTTTAGGGCAAGGGCCATGCATGTCAGGGTTGTTTTGTTTCTTCAATATTACCCTCTACAACACTTTATACAACACTATTAATCTGTGATTTAAAGAACAAATCAAGTTTCATTTGGTGCTGTAAATGAATATTATCTTAAAACACAGCAACACAAAGCAATGAAATATTATTGATATAATTTATGACCATAAAGACAACAATGTATTGGAAATCCATACAGTTATCATAAACTCAATTACTAACGTGCTGAATTAAGTTTGTTCTTTGCCTCAAGGAAAGTCATAGTTTATGTTGAAAAATAAACAGATAAAATTAAAAATTAATTTTCAGAATTAAAAGGGTGATTAAGTGAGAAAGTAATACTACTAATGATTATAACTTAATAAACATAAGAGTGCAGATGGTCTATGAATAAACAGATGACACATCCATCAAGATAAGGCAGATTAAGTTTTAAAATATGGAAATGACTCATATAGTAGGACCTGATTATATAGATGCAACAGAACAAAAGTGAATAATTTATAGCATGCTTTGACAATTGTCTATGAAGCAAAACAAAAGTTGAATTTATATCTTATAAATAAGATCATGACATATAAGTATACCCAGATTTTGAATAAAAAATTAAAATAGTGTAAAAGTTCAAGGAATCTAAAAAATCATCACTATTTTTGAGATTCAACTACTTTTTACATGAATTGTGGAATACATAACAAAATTTAAATGTGATTTTCTGAATACTGAATAGAAAGATATAAGAAACTTTAATAGGTATTTAAAATCAAGTCTATAGTAGTGAAAATATTATCAATTATTTTTGTATAATTCTTTTATTTTGCATAAAATTTGGTTTTATAAATCAAAAAGAAATTTAGCAGGGTCACAATTACCACAGTTATCCCAGGATTTAGACAGCAGGTGAGTTCCAGGAACCGTGACAGATGCTTTTCTTCACACTTTTGTTCTAAGTCCTTACTAGTTTTTCTTGTAATATCTAGAAAGAACAGCGTGGAGTTTACTACAGAAATATGGAAATAGAACTAGCACACCATCCTGGAATTTCACTTTTTGGTGTATGTTTGAAGAAGGCAAAAATCAATATTTTAATACATACCTGCCCTATCATTACCATTACACCAAAATTTACAACAGTTAAAGTCAAAATTCTCTTTCAGTGTGTAAATATGTTGAGAAATTGTGGTTACACACATGAAATGGAATGTTGAGCTGCAAAGAGAAAGAAATCCCAGCATTCCTGGATCTGAAGGGCAAGAGGCTAAATTAAATCACATACAAAAAGACATGTTTGTTGTGGAATATTGCTTTATACTGTGTGAAGATAGGTCATTATGATTGGTTTAAAAAAAAAGATAAATGGCCAATAGCTAGGCAAGATTTTCAGGGCAGAGAGGATGCTGAGAAGAAGGGCAGCGTCACAAGGAGACCCCAGGGATGCAGAGCAAGCATCGTGGTCTTTACAAAGTAAAGGTAACTAACCATGTAAAAGAACATAAATTAAAAGACATCGGTTAATATCAGTTATAAGGACTAGTTAGAAAAAAGCCTCAGCTCTTGGCAGAGCCTTCATAATGTCATGACTTGGTAGCTGACTGGTGTGACAGAGAAAGACTCATTACAAATGGTACCCAACGTCTGGCCATATATAGCCACATCAGACTTCAGAAAGTTTTTTTAAAAAGGTTTTAAACACATAAAAATGGAGCCAAACATGGGGTCCAAGTCTCATGTCTGTCATGCCATGGTACAGAGACAAGTCTCCTGGCAGCTGCCTGTTTGCAGGTGCACCCTGAGCTGGGCTGGTTTCTGGTTTTGCACATGCAGACAGACAAAGTTACACAAATGCCTTAAAGCAGGTTAGAATGAAAAATAAAAATGCTAAATAGTGCATTAAACAATGTGCATAGGCTTATGGAAAAAAAGTATAGACAGTCATAGAAAAAGTAAATAGTATAAAAATAAAATGTAAAGTTTTAAATGGAGAGTAAAGTAATGAAAGCCACATAAGGATGGAAAACACACAGGGAGTCTGGCTCCTATATGGTGTCTTGTTAACTTTGAATTTCTTAAATGCTAATGTACAATAAAAGCTGCTGAGAGAGATTGAATTATGGAAAATACTAAATTAAACCAACCTATGTATTTTAAAAATGTGTTAACTTCAAAATGGAAGTCAGACAATGTGTTCTGCTGGTGGAGAGGTTATGTTTTTATTTGCACAGGAAATGAAAGGCTGTGGATTCCTTCCAGATTAGCAGATATCAGATTTGAACAGGGGAGTCCTCCTGAGTGTTGTTGGCTATTTTTGCTCTTTTGGGGGACCACTGCCCAACTCCCAAATAAGTCACACATTGAGGCTCATTGTTAATTATAAGTGCCCAGCCTTTAGCTTTGCTTGTTTCTATCCAGCTTGTCTTAATTTTAAATTGTTCTGTCTGTCTTTGGCCTTGGGGCTTTCATCTTTCTCTATTCCTTGTATACCTTTTCTTTCCTTCTTACTCTGTGTCTGGCTATTTAGCTGGCTGGGTGGGTGGGTGGCCCCTGAAGTCCCCCTCCATCCTCTCTTGTTCCTTCTTCCTCTTTTCCCAGATTTCTCCTTCTATTTATTCTGCCTGCCAGCCCTGCCTGTCCTTTCCCCTCCCTCCTTATTGGCCATTCAGCTCTTTATTAGACCATCAGGTGTTTTAGACAGGCAATGTAACACAGCTTCATAGAGTTAAACAAGTGCAATATGGAAAAAATGCAACACATCTTTGCATCATTAAAGTAAATGTTCCACAGCATAAACAAAAGTAACACTTTAAATAATATTCTGTACCTAAATATCTTGGCTACAGACTAGGAGGAGGAAGCCAAAAAAGACTAGAGGACAGGTGACATGTAAGCTAATCCCATGATATAGGAACAGCTCTAAGATGAGATGAGACATGATCAGTTTTGTTGGCTACAGAGACCTCATGATTTATTATTACATGTAATCCTTTCATATGGATAGAGATTTATATTACAGTTTTATTACATAGTCCAAATAGGCTTATAAAGTCGAAAGATGTCTTTTGGATGCTCAAACATAAAACAGTGATCATCTTTAACTAACTTGTGCACATTGCACATTCAATACTTCTGTTAATCCAGAGATGTGTTACCTTTGAAAGTTTATATGTTTTCAGAGCAAGGGGATCAAATAGCAATAAAAATGAGTGGCCAAGGTGATCCAGCCTCTCAGAATGCCTCTGTTGCAGTTTCCTCAGAGTTTTATATCCCAAACACCTTCACGGATGCTGGCTGAGTTAGTCCAGGCTCACAGATGACTCCAGCCAGGAATTCAGATGGGCCATTCACATTCCCATTGCACAGGGCCTGGACAACAAATAATAGAGCTAACTCTCCCAGGACTTGACCATTATCCCAATTTTCCCATGGTCTCCTGAAGATTCTGGGGACCACAGACAACAGGAAACAGTCTAGACAATATGACACCCAATTTCCCGAGAGGTGGGGCACATGGCTTTGGCTATTCAATAGGTTATAGATATTTGTCATCATTTAGGGGGACTGATTACAAGCTGTTATTGGTCAGGGTCAGGAAAAAAGATAAACAAAAGAGTTAGATTCAAGTATCTCTGTGGGGGCCAGCTCCCACATTTTTTTACTCCAGGGACTCTTTTTTCTATTTATTTTTTTTCATTCATTTTACATACCAATCAAAGATCTCTCTTTCCTCCTCCCACCCCCATCCTCCCCCTTTCAACCTAACCCCCACTCCTCCCAACAAGAAGGCAAGGGCCTCCCGTGGGGAGGCACATCCAGTAGAGGCAAGTCCAAGCCTTTCCCCCTGCCTCAAGGCTGCATGAGTTGTCCCCCCATAGGTAGTAGGCTCCAAAAAGTCCCCTCATGCATCAGGGATAGATTCTGATTCTACTGCCAGGGGGCCCCTCAAGGCAATCAAGCTACACAATTTTCTCACCATACAGAGGGCCTAGTCCAGTCCTATGCAGGCTCCACAGCTATTGAACCAACTTTTGTGAGTTTCCCACTAGTTTTGTTTGGTCATCTCTAGGTTTCCCCATAAAGATCCTGATGTACTTGCTCATAGAATCCCTCTTCTCTCTCTTTGACTGGACTTCTGGAGCTCTGCCTAGTGTTTGGTTGTGGATCTCCACATCTGCTTCCATCAGTCATTGGAGAAAAGCTCTGTGATGACAGTTAGGGTATTTGCCAGTCTGATCACTGGGGAAAGCCATTTCAGTTCAGGCACCCTCTCCACTATTTCTAGTAGTCCAAGGTGGGGTCACTCTTGGGAATTCCTGGCAACTTCTCTAGCACAGGGTTTCTCTCTATCCCCATGATATCTCCCTCTATCATAGTATCTCTTTCATTGCTTTCCCACTCCCTCACTATTCCAGCTCAACCATCCCATTCCCTTATGTTCTTATCCCCTATCCCTTACCCTCCATTTTCCACCCCTCATTCCCAGTTTACTAATGGAGATCTCATCTATTTCCCCTTCCCAGGGTGATCCATGCATCTCTCTTTTGGTCTTCCGTGTTAGCTAGCTTTTCTGGAGTTGTGGGTTGTTGTCTGGTTATCTTTTGTTTTACATCTAGTATCCACTTATGAGTGAGTATGTACCATGTTTGTCCTTCTGAATCTGGGTTACCTCACTCAGGATATTTTCTTGTTCCATCAATTTGCCTGCAAATTTCATGGTGTCGTTGTTGTTTTTTTTTTTTTTTCTGCTGAGTAGTACTCCATTGTGTATAGATACCACATTTTCTGAATCCATTTTTCAGTTGAGGGGTATCTAGGTTGTTTTCAGGTTCTGGATACTATGAATAATGCTGCTATGAACATAGTTGAGATTGTGTCTATGCCAGGAACTCTTGAGGAGTGAGGGATAAGAGATACGGATAGAAATATAGAGGAAAGAGACAGGCAGAAACACAGGATAGCCTTGGCAGGAACTGGGTCAAAACTCATCAGCCTATTCTGTCTCTACTAAAGGAATTTTTTTATTTTATTTTATTTTATTTTATTTTATTTTACAATACCATTCAGTTCTACATATCAGCCATGGGTTCCCCTATTCTCCCCCTCTCACCCCCATTCCCACCTCCTCCAGGGCAAATCCTCTCCCCGAGGACTTTTAAAGGAATACCAAGGGGTGGAGCAAAAGACCTCCCTCAGCATATCTGAGTGCAGACCATCCTAAACACCTGGTAACCGTGCATGTGGTCAAGTCATCCCCTAATGCAGCCCTGCTATATAAAACAAGCTAAAATCTCACTAGAAAACCTTTGTGGGCTCCTACACATCTCTTTCTGAAGAAAAAAAGGGGGATATACTATAAAAATGATGAGATAAAGCTTGGATTGTTAGTCTACTTTAAACAACCACTAGTTTCAAATATTTTAAATTGGTATTGATTTATGTATATTGATACAAATTTAAGGTTATTTTTGTTATTCTGTATATATGTTTCTATTCTTGTTCAGGTTTTGTACCTATGCAGCTCATTTAAATAGTTTATGTAATGTTTTAGTCTTTAAAAGTTATTTAGGATAATAAATACAGGTTAATAGTTATAACTATCAAACTTATAGTCATGTTGGATATGTTTTCAGGGTCATACAGAGATATATTTTAGATAGGGGATCTTCAAACACTTCAAAGACCTATAGAATATGGCATTTAAAGTATTTTAATAAAATAAGACATGCCTGCTCCTGGTAGCACCCATTTATTTCAAAAAACGATGATGGACATCAAACAACCTCCATATGGAATTTGCTTTCTTTATGGCAAAAACTAGCCATTTTGGCAGGAGACTGCTCTAGCCTCAATTGCTAATAGTATCCTCTCCATACTTGAACTGTAGGACACAAATAAAAGCGACTGCTGAACTTTGCCAAGACAGGATAAGTCAAACCTTCAAAAATTACTGCTTCAGAGAAAAGTCTGTCAGATATTCTAGGCCTGTAGGTCACTTCCTCAACCTTGCAGAGGAAGCTTGAGGCTACTGTTCAGGCAGCCAGATGTCTCTGTCATTACTTAGTTTTAGAAATGGTTTGTTCTGCACTTCCTATTTACTCAGGTAATATCATATTCTTCTGGAGTCTTTGATGGAACTGAAGACTAGAAAGTTATAGTAATAGTTTTCCTTAGTCATCATAGAAAGTAAATTGCTACAAAATTTGTGCTCATCAAGATAGTATAGACAACGGAATATTTTCTCTAAATTTGCCAAATACTAATGGACTCAACATGGTAAAAGTATTTCTTACCTGATAAATGTTCTTATTGTATATCGTTTTATTATGTTAGAGTTAAAATCTTTCCTTTTATTTAGACAAAAAGGGGGAAATATTGTATAATATTCCTTTATACAGTGTGAAGATATGTCACTGTGATTGGTTTAATAAAAAGCTAAATAGCCAATATCTAAGCACAATTTTTCAGTGCAGAGAAGATGCTGGGAAGAAGAAGGGCAGAGTTCTAAGGAGATGCCAGCAGTGCAGAGCAAGCAGCATGGGCTTTACAAAGTAAAGGTAACCTGGCCTTGTAAATGAATGTAGATGAAAACATATGGGCTAATTTAAGTTATTAGAACTAGTTAGAAACAAGCCTAAACTATCAGCTGAGATTTCATAACTAATAAAAAGTCTCTGTGTCATGATTTGGGAGCTAGCTGGTGAGAAAGTGAAAGACTCGTTACACACACTGCGTCTGCTCACAATGTGAAATCTAAAAGATTTAAACTTCTAGGACCATAGGAAAATGCCAGGAACTGGCAGACAGGAACACTTGATTAGTAATAAGCTGAGCAAATGATGGAGGAATAAGAGACTTCGCAGTTAGAATGAGTGTTTGGCCAGTTGGAGATTTCTAATCACTATAAAATGCATATACATGAAACCATTACTACTTACATTTTTAACATATTCTGTTCTCATTTACTAATTAACTGTAAAAACTTCATTTTTAATTTTATCTCTAGAAATCCTGTTAACATTTAAGAATATTTTTGTGTTATCATGATTTTTTTTTAAATTTCCATATCAAGTTGAAAATTTTCCATACTAGTTCTGTGATGAACTGTGCTGGAATTCATAGAGATTGCATTGTATCTTTAGATACATTTGTTTTGGTAGGAAAGCCATTTTTACTGTTTTAATCCTAAGAATACATGAACATGGAAATTTCATCTTCTGATATCTTCAATTTCTTTCTTCAATATCTTAATGTTTTTGTTACACTGGTCTTTGAATTGTTACCCAAGGTATTCCATTTTGATGACGCTACTGTGAAGGGTATTGTTTCCCTGGTTTCTTCCTCAGTCTGTTTGCCATTTGTATATGAGAAGCCTACTGAATTTTGTGTAGCATATTAAGTGCATATCCTGCTATTGCTATGCTGCTGAAAATATTTATATCTTGTATGAGTTTCTTGGTGGAATTTTTAGGGTTACTTATGTATATAGTCATATCTTCTGCAAATAAAGATATTTTGATCTCTTCCTTTTATATTTTAATCCCTTGAGCTCTTCTTATAGTTGCTGTATTGCTCTCCTAAATCTTCAAATACCATAATGAATAGATATGAAAAAAGTGGACAACCTTGTCTTGTTCCTGATTTTAGTGAAATTACTTTGATATTCTCTCCATTTAAATTGATGTTGACTATGGGCTTGCTGTAAATTGCCTTTATTATGTTGAGGTATGCCCCTGGTATCTTTTGCATCTCTCCATGAATTTTATCTTGATGGGGTGTTAAATTTTGTCAAAGGGCTTTTCTGTACATAATGAGATGATCATGTGGTCTTGTTATTCAATCTATTTATATGGTGGATAATACTTATCAAAATACATATGTTGAGCTATCTCTTTATCTCTACACTAAAGCCTATGATTATGGTGAGTGATCTTTTTAATGCATTCTTATGACCAGTATGAAAGTAGTTTGTTGAGAAATTTTACATATATGTTCATAAAAGAAAATGATCTGCAATTATCTTTGTTTGTAGGAAAATCTCTAGAACACACAGCAGAAAGAGAAATTTAGCTTTCCTTAATGTATCTCATGCTTTTAAATCTTGAACCTTTAAGACAATAAGCTTTATATTTCACTATTTAGATACAAAGATGCTAATCAGATGTATCTGAATAATGTCATTATTTATGTTTCTACTATGTATATCCCAGCAATCTTGACCCATCTCATCATGGTGTTAAACTCTGGAAATTAAAGAGTTAACATTCATCTATTAATCATTATGCTCATTCCTTTAATGTAGACTCAGCAATTGAATTTCACAGGATATTTATGATATAGTTGCCTCTACATATCTACTTGTAGTTGAAGGAAAAAAGAAAATTTAGGTGAATATGGTACCAATACTTCATTAATAGAGAGATGGAACAGAAATTGGCAGCCTAGATTATGAGCTCCCAGGTAATGTCCTACAGTCTTTCCTGTACAGGCAGAAGAACACAGATCACAGATATGCAGATATGCACCAACAGGCAGTTAGAGTATTTGTTTAAATGGATAGTTTTAAAATTAGACAAGGTGATTAGAAATGCAAATACCATTACTGGAAGAATATGCTAACAAAAAAGCAAAAGAGGATGGATATGGAAAACAAAATGCCTGAGAGCCCATTATTCACACTTCCTAGTGACATTTCCTAGAGGTACAGTGAGAAATGTCCCAAGATCTTCCTTGTATAGTCTTGGCTGTCTTCATTCACACTGCCAGTTCAGCACAATTATACTTATAAAATTTTTCCATACACTGAGAAAATAAAACTTAAGTTGTTTTTTATTTGTTGATATATAAAAGAAATGGACTTCTCTCTCCTCTTTCTTGGTGTAATTCTATTTTTAATTATACTAAATATCATATTTTCCTACAAATAAATTAAAACAATGGATAACTCCAGGTCTCTAGTTTTCTTCCTATTGATGGTTTCCTTTGCCTTACAGAAAGTTTGCAGTTTCCTGAGGTCTCATTTATTGATTGCTGATCTTACTGCCTGTGCCACTGAGGTTCTGTTTAGAAAGTTATCTCCTTTGCCAATGCATTCAAAGATATTTCCCACTTTCTCTTCTTTCAGGTTCAGTGTTTCTGGTTTTATGCTGAGGTCTTTGATTCACCTGGATTTGAATCTTGTGAAGAGTGAAAATATGAAATTATTTGCATTCTTCTTCATGCAATTATTCAATTAGACCAGCACCATTTGTTAAACATGCTTTCAGTTTTCCATTGTGTATTTCTTGTTTCTTTGTCAAAAATCAGGTATCCATGGGTGTGTGTATTTTTGTCTGGGTCTTCAATCTGACTGCATTAATTGATGTATCTGTTTTGATGCCAATACCATTCAATTTTTATTACTACAGCTCTGTAGTACAACGAGAAATTAGGGATGGTGATACTTCTGGAAGTTCTTTTATTGTTCATGTTTTGGTTGTCCTTGGAATTTTGTTTCTCCAAAGGAAATTGATTATTGTCCTTTCAGGGTCTGTAAAGAAATGTATTGGAATTTGATGGGGATTGCTTTGAGTATGTAGATTCTTTTTGATAGGATTACCATTTTACTATGATAATTATACAGATCCATGAGCACAAGAAATCTTTCCATCTTTTGATATCCTCTTCAAGTTATTTCTTTAAATACTTGAATTTTTTGTCATACAAGGATTTCACTTGCTTGGTTAGGGTTGCACCAAGATATTTTATAGTGTTTTTGGCTACTATAAAGGGTGTTGATTCACTGATTTCTTTCTCAGTCCATATGTCATTTGTATATAGTTGGGCTACTAATATTTTAAGTTAATCTTGTATCCAGCTACTTTGCTGAAGGTGTTTATCAGTAATAGGAGGTCTGTGGTGGTTGGATTTTTGGGATTGCTTATGTATTCTGTCATATCATCTGCAAATAATGATACTTTGACTTCCTCCTTTACAATTATATCCCCTTTATCTCCTTCATTTGTCTTATTGACCTAGCCAGAATTTCAAGTACTATATTAAATTGAAACTTCAAGTATTATATTGAATAGGTATGGAGAGAGTGAACATCTTTGTCTTGATCCTGATTATAGTGGAAGTGTGTGGTGGTATTCTAATTGTACTGAAATGTGATTTTGATTGTATGTTAATAAATAAAGTTGCCCCGGGGGTCAGAGCTATTAGAGCCATAGACAGAGTGTGGCGGTGGTGGCGCATGCCTTTAATCCCATAGATCTCTGTGTGTTCAGGGATACAGCCAGCATTGGAGACATATGCCTTTAAGACCTGGGGGGCTGTACATACAGACAGTGATGAGGCAGTCACGTGTTTGGGTTTACAACCAATGAGAAGACAGAATGACTATGAAACGACTTACACACTGGGAAATAGCTCCCTTTCGGGAAGCTGGGACACCTCAGGTGGAAGGGTAAGATTTTAGCTCTGAGCTTGACCTCTTGGCTTTCTCTTTTACATTGTTTCTGTGTTTCTTATTTAATAAGATGGTTGGTTACATTACAGAAGTGCTTTGAGTTTCTCTCCATTTAATTTCATATTGGCTACAGGCTTGCTATAAATTGCCTTCATTCTGTTGCATATGCCCTTTGTATCTATAATCTCTCTAAGAATTTATTACGAAGGAGTGCAAGCACATCCAATATGAATAGAGGACAGGAAAGAATAGAACCACAGACTGAAATCAATAAAAGAGAAACGAAGAGAACAATACAATGAAACAAGGAGTTGGTTCTTTGAGAAAATCCTTATCCAACTAACTAAGAGACAGAGAGAGAATACACAAATTAACAAAATCAGAAAGTAAAATGGGGACAAAGGGAGAGACAGTAAGGAAATCTAAACATCAACAGGTCATAAGCTAAAAACTTGTACTTTTCAGGGCTGGAAAATCTAAAGGAAATGGATAATTTTCTTGATGGATACAACTTATCAAAGTTAAATCAAAATAATATACACAATTTAAATATGCTTACAACTCCTAAAGAAATGGGATCAACCTTTAAAATCTCCCAATCCCAAAAAGCTGTGGGTCAGAAGTTTTATTGCAGAATTCTACCAGAATTTCAAAGAACAAAATGCAATATACCTTAAGTTATCCCCCAAAATAGTAATAGAAGGAAAATTGCCAAATTCATTTTATGAAGACACACTCATTCTGATACACAGACCACATAAAGATTTAACAAAGAAAGAGAATTATAGACCAACTTTTTTTTATAAACATAGATACGAAAATACTCAACAAAATCCTTGCAAAACAAATCCAAGAACATCAAACCGATCATCTACCATGGTATAGTAGGCTTTATTCCATACATGCAGGAATATATGAAAATCAGTCAATATATTCCATCATTAAAAAAAACTCAAAGAAAACAAAACAAGCAAACCTGATCATCTCATTAGATTCTGAGAAAGCCTTTGACAAAATTCAATGCCCCTTGATAGTCTACAAGTATTTTATTGAGAACTTTAGGCTCTATATTCATTGAAGTGATTGATCTTTTTGTATAACTCTCAATTTCTGTTGTTGGATATTTATCTCAATTTGATATCAAGATAACACTAGATTCGTGAAAAGAGTTGAGAGCCATTTCTCCTTTTTCTATTTTTCAGAATAATATGAATAGTATTGACATTAATTATTTAAAAGACAAATAGATATGGCCAAGAACCCATAGAAATCTCAGAAGCCCTATGTGTGCCCCTACTTACTATTATACTCCTAAATAGACAAAGAATCAAACTGCCCTCTAAATTCTTATCTCTATGCCCATTGAGTAGGGCACCTCTCAGAGCCTATCAGAATAGGGCTTATTTTGTTGTTATTGTAATGGTTAATTTCAAATCACATAACCAAATAAAGGAAAAATAATAAACATTAGTGGAGTGTTTTTCCACAAATGGGACATCTGTCACAACCCACCATGGCTCGAAGATTAATTATTCCAGAAAAAAACAGAGGTGGGAGCAGAGAAGATTGTGAGAGTCAGAAGTTGGGGAGGAATGAGACAAAACAGTATCTTCTGGACACTTTGCAATAAGGAACTCATAGCATCTGTGGTGTCTGCAAAAAAAATCTGCTTAAGATCAAGACAGTCCTCTTGGGAACCTATTCTTTATGCTGAATTGCTTTGCCCACCCTGAATACTGAGGAATGTGCTTGGTCTTGTGGCAAATTTGATGCTATGCTTTGCCTTCCCCTTTTTGAACAATTACAGATGAGGGTGCAGAGAGGAGGAGGAAGAGAGGAGGAGGAGGAGAGGAAGAAGGGGAGGCTGCAGTCAGGATGTATAGTAAAACAATAATTAATAAAAAAAATTTAAGCCAGTCAACATTCTAACATAGAGATAGGAGGGGTTCTTGATCCTCCAACAATAACTGAAGAGTTATTAACAGTTGATGGCCTGTAGGGGAGGGAGAGTCAGTAAATTCCAATAGTCAATGGCCTGACACCTATGCATATATGGATACCACAATTTGGACATGATGGATTGTTTAAAAATGATAACATGAAGTTGAAAGCAAATATAGAGGTGGTGGTAGTATATCCAAGAAGAGGTAGGGGGAAGAATGGTGGAAGAGCATGATCATACATAATACAAATTAACAATTTATATTATATTAAAACTGATATATTGAAAAAACAATGGAATTCTGAATGGAATGATTATTATATTTTCCTGCACAAGCAAGCCATTATCAGAATTATCTATTAAAATAAAAGGTATATTATAATAATGTAGCCTCATGGTCTTTTGGGGGAATTACTTGCACAATACTCTTCTATCATGAAGGCTAGGAATGTATAATATTAATTACTTGTTTAAAACACGCACAAGAGGAAGACTCAGGAGTATCACAACCCTAACTGAACTGACAATGGCTTTATAATATTTCAGGTCTAGCACAGGTTTCCCAAAAACAAACTATGTTGTCAGCTTCAATTATCAGTCACAATTAGTACTTGTACTTGAGGCAACATGCTACAATGATATACAGCTATTTTGGAGCTCACTGCTATGCTAAGGAGGAAAAGAATCTCAATGCAAAGAACACATTTGAGTGATTCAGAGATGGCAAAAATATGATTAATAACCTTCTATGATTCTTACAGCATTAAACCATTTCAGAGTCATTAGCATTTTTCTGCCCCAAGCCACAAAACCATCTGTTTTGCAAAGAACTCTGTGCTTTTTGCTGGAAAATGATACTATAATCTAAAACTCTAATAGCAGAATCTGTCACACATAATACTGTTTGGCTACAATTGAGATTTGGTCAAGCAGTGTGAGAAAAAAAGCAACATTTCCTTTTGCATCCAGCATATGAGTTTAGTCAGCTCTTCTTAACACAGAATTTCCTCCCACATTTTATCTATGTCACTACCTTTAACATGCTGTGCTATGTTATGGCATATGTCAAAAGTATGAGTCCTAATTTACAAGCTTCCCTGTCCACTTCTTGTGGAATGTATAGTCCTACCATCAAAAATTTCATGGAAACCACTCATTATCTTCTAATAATAAAGACAGGAAAATAAAATATATTGATAACAAATAAGAATATGAAAAGATAACCAGTGCCATTTAGTATTGGGGCCATAAGGGAAGTGAAGTCCTAAACCTAAAATGAGATTCTGTCTAGAGCTAGAAGGCCAAACATTGGAACGAACTCTCCACACTAGTGCTGACAGGAAAGTGGTACAATTGAAATAATATACTTTGATGGTTTAAAAAGGAATTTGGTAGAAACTTTAATAAAATTCATGGGGCTGGAGATATGCATTAGTGAGATACTGGCTGCACTTCCAGAAGACTGTGGTTCAATTCCCAGAATGTACATGATGCTTACAACTGTCTGTAATTCCACTGGAATAGACTCCGTCTTCTGACATGCACCAGGCTTATACATGGTAGATGGACATAAAGGGAGACCAGACATCAATACATGTCTAAAATAAATAAAATTAAAAAAATAAGTTGAACATATGACATAAATTTATTTATTATTGTTAAGTAAAATGTCACTGCATATACATATACCACATTATATCTGTCTATTCATCTATTGATGATTAACTATGCTCATTCCATAATTTGGCTATTGTGATGGTGCTATAAAGAATACAGATATACATGTATTTTTGTGATATACTGACTTAGGCTCCTTCAATCACAAATTCAGGGACAATATAATTAAGGCATAAGCTTATTTTTACCTTATTTTCTTTGATTTACTGATTGCTTCATTCATTGTAAATTTATATGTATGTGTGTATGTACACATGTAGAAATCACAGGGAAATGAAGAAGTTGGTTCTCTCCTTTCACGATGTTGGCCAAGGGTTCACACTCAGCTTGTCAGGTTTGTAAGAAGCACCTTTACATTCTAAGCCGTTTACTTTGGTCATATACAGTCTCCAGCTTTACTGTCAAATGACCCACTATTTGTTTTTTTCCTTTGCTGTGCTCATATGTGACATTCTGACATTACAATAAAAATGGATCAAATGCTAATTCAAAATAAATATGCTACCTGTAATATTTCAGCAAGGAACTTCCTCAGATATACTAGGAATTGTTATTTTGTTGTATATTAACTTATACTGAAAGATAAATGTAGACAAAGAAAATATATAAATGCACAAATTTACATGGGAGAGTAATACAAACAAGTAGTGAAGTAATTTGAAAAGCTATGAAATATTTATAAAAAATCTTCAATGATGTGATTTTAAAAAATTCTAGTAAATATAGTTTTCACATTGTACCTATTTTACCATTGAGACAGCTGGGTCTAATGTAAAACCCATGATCTTAAATCTATTAAAAATATTTTATAGAAGAAAATATACTGGTTAAATATGTAATCACTATTAAAAGCTTAATACAACAACAAACATTTTAAATATTTATTATGAAGTAAATTTATAGCTAGCATTGTAGGTATCATTGATAAAACTGAAATATGCATTAATATAGAGAGTATGAAATAAGATATATTAATGAGACATATATAGCTTCTATAATAGCTAATCACCACTGAATCTTAATAAGTACCCATTCAGGAGACAAAACTTTGCCAGCACCCAAGCATCCTATATATATGTCACCTTCCTGTCTCCTGATACACTGTGAAGAATGACAGCTTTCTCACCTCACTAGAGGCTAAGTTGTAACACAATCAAACAGAGATAGTTTGTTTATGTCACCACTTCTCTGAACATGGTTTTTTATTGATGAACATGTTTATATACTTTGCTCATTTGGCATGAAATTTGATGAATGCTTTGAACTGCATGTTTTTGTTTTGTTTTGTTTTTTGCCCATTCCATTTTAGATAAACATTTGCATTTTTGTAAATTTCACAAGTTAGTAATGCTTCCATAAAATATCATAGTCATATACTCAGGATGGCATGTGTGTTCAGACTAAAGAAATGACAGTTTTCACGGTGATTCTAATCAGTATTCATTAGGACTTCAAATGCTGCTGTCTCTGGCTAGCACATACATTATAACTCCACTTAGCTTAGGTATGTTGCTTCAAGTAGCTGTGAAGTCACATTAATGCTCAAGGTATTCCCTGGTGTTTACGAATATCAAAAGGAGTTTTCTGAGTGAAACTGAATAATATCCCAATTATTATATTCAAGACCCAACCTCTAGTTGATCAGAATGTGATTTTACTGATACGACATCTTTGAGAAGGTAAGATGAGGTCATTGCAGTGGACCCCAATCTATTAGGAACAATATTCTCCTCTTACAGAAAAGAGATGAAGATACAAGGAACCCATGCAAGGACAGAGGGCCAAGAAAGCATTCTGATCAAGTTCAGTTTTATCAATGATACCTACAATGCTAGCTATAAATTTACTTCATAATAAATATTTAAAATTTGTGTTGTTGTATCAAGCTTTTAACAGTTATTACATATTTAACTATATTTTCTTCTATATAATATTTTTAATAGATTTATGATCATGAATTTTATTTTTATTGTGAATTTATATATTTTGGAGATCAGCCCTCTGTCAAATATGGGGTTGGTGAAAACCTTTTCCCATTCTGTAGGCTGTTGTTTTGTCTTATTTACTGTGTCCTTTGCCTTACAGAAGCTTGTTAGTTTCAGGAGGTCCCATTTTGCATCATTGTTCATAATGACCAGAACCCGGAAATAATCTAGATGCCCCTCAATTGAAGAACAGATTCAGAAAATGTGGTACATATACACAATGGAGTACTACTCAGCAGAGAAAAACATTGACAATATGAAATTTGCAGGCAAATGGATGGAACTAGAAAATATCATCCTGAGTGACATAACCCAGACTCAGAAGGACAAACATGGTATATACCCACTCATAAGTGGCTACTAGATGTAAAGAAAAGGATAATCAGACAACAACCTACAACTCCAGAGAAGCAAGCTAACAAGGAAGACCCAAAGAGGGACACATGGATTGCCCTGGGAAGGGGAAACAGAGCTTCCCTCCAATGACTGATGGAAGCAAATGCAGATATCCACAACCAAACACTAGGCAGAGCTCCAGGAGTCCAGTAAAGGAGAGACAAGAGGGATTCTATGAGCAAGTACATCAGGATCATGATTGGGAAACCTGCAGAGATGACCAAACCAAACTAGTGCTAACTCATGAAAGTTGGATGGATGGCTGTGAAGCCTGCATGGGACTGGACTAAGCCCTCTGCATGGCAAGACAGTTGTGTAGCTTGATCTGACTGGGATGCCCCCTAGAGGTAGGATCAGAATCCATCCATGGTGCATGAGCAGGCTTTTTGGAGCCTAATACCCAAAATGGGACACCTCATGCAGCCTTGAGGCAGGGGAAAGGCATGGACTTCCCTCTACTGGATATGCCTCCCCATGGGATATGCCTTGCCTTCTTTTGAGGGATAGTGGGAGGTGGGTTGGGAGGGGAGGCTAGGGGCAGAGGAGGGAATAGGGGGATCTCTGATTGGTGTGTAAAATGAATGAAAAAAATTTCTTAATAAAAAAAGTTTATTAAAAAAAACAAATAGTCTGTAATGCCAATCTTATTTCATGTGTTAACTGCTTTCTACTTTTTGTTTATTAAAAGAAAAGAAAAACAGAAGAAATTACACCTTTGTTAAGGATCATAAAGTGTTCTTAATATGTATTAAATATATTTATCTGAAAACTCTTCCATAGCTATTTGAGTTGCCTATTCTTTTGCTTATCTACTTTTTATATATTATACTTTTATTTCTTGAAATTATAATATAATTACATCATTTCATTTTTCTTTTCCTTCTTTCTAATCCTTCCCATGCAACCCCTTGATCTCTTTCAAACTCAATGGCCCCCTTTGATTTAATTGTACATACCAAAAGAGGCATTAGAAAGATCAAAAGCCCCAGGAGCAAGAGGTGTGCTGTGAGATTCTGTCTCCTTGTAATGTCATTAAGGTTACATTCAATTAGTCACATCAACATGGCTGCCTAGAGGAGACTTGAACAATGAAGAAATCAATGAACATACCAACATGGAAAGGAAAAGCTCAGGAGGCCTCAACCCTAGACAAGAACTACAGGTACCTGAATAATGCATAGAGTGAGAGAAAATGTCTTCGGAGGAAAAAGCCCCTCACTTTGGTGGTTTAGCCAATATCATGTGACCTTCCCTGTGACCTCATATGCATGCAGTTAACATTATGCAAAATGAGCAAGATATATTGTTAGAGTCGGCGCTGACAACAGAAGCTTCACTCCGATATCGAGTCGCTCAGAAGCAGTTTATTGTACGTGTGCACACGGGTCAACAGTCAAGCTGAGGACTGAAGACCCCGAAGCTCCAGCTTATAGGCTTTTTATAGGGCAGTTTCATACGGGTGGGGTAGAGGGGTTACTCGGGGTTCAGACACCTAGCTGAGTCTTGGGGGTCTGGGTGGTTTTGGGTGGGTAACAGCAGTTTCTGGGAAATCTTGAGTACATCTCGTGGCTTTTGCAGAACAGCCTATTTTTCGCAAGGCGGCAGGGCTGTGGGCAAGCTTTGTACCTGCAAGAGCTGTGGTTTTTGCTCAAGCAGGGGGGCAAGCTTTGCACCTGCAAGAGCTGTGGTTTTTGCTCAAGCAGGGACAGAAGCATTTTAAGCAAGATATAGTTCCTTTTTATATTGTTCCCATTAACTCTTCATTCCCTCCTCTTCTTGTACTGATCTTTAATCCTAAAGGTTGGTATCGGGTACAGGTTGGTATCTTTGTCTCAGGACCATCATTTTAACCCCGTTTACCTGGGACCAAACAAAGCCTGATATACGATTCAGGATGCATGGCCCAATCATCAATACTAGGAGCAGGATAAGTAGGGGCCCTGTAAGGGTTGAGAGCAGGGTGGTCATCCAGGGTGATTTTTCATACCAGTCCTCGAACCAGCTCTGGGAGCCTTGTAGGGCCTTATCTCTTGCATCTAGCCTTTCCCTGAGTTTTGTCATAGATTCCCTTACCACCCCTGTGTGGTCAGTATAGAAGCAACAATTTTCTTTTAAAGCTGCGCAAAGTCCTCCTTCTTTTAAAAATAGTAAGTCTAGTCCACGTCTATTCTGCAAGGCTACCTCTGACAGGGAGGTTAAGGATTTTTCCAAGGCAGTTATAGATGTTTCTATTGCCCTCAGATCTTGTTGTATTGCAGCTTCTAAGATCCCCAGCTGTCTAGGACCCTCCACCAGAGCTGCAGTTCCAGTCCCAACTCCTGCCAATATACCAGCTCCTAATAGGACTGCTAGGGTGATGCTGACAGGCTCTCGCTTGAACCGAGCTCTACTTAGAAAATGTCCCTCAAACTCCTCTGTTGAATAATAGACCAATCTTGGGTAAATCTGCACTAATACACAAAAATCTTTAGAACTGCTGAAGCTAGCAACTGAAACGCATGGTATGATCCCAGTGTTGCATGCCCAATATAGACCTGATGATGGGACTATGTATTTGGAAGTGTCAGACGAAGACACTGTCACCTTGTGTGCACAGAGCTGTTTCTCTAGCTCAGGGGAGTGCCCCAGGCATGTTCCTGACCCAGTCACCTCGGGCAGAGTCAGCATGTGCCTTGTGCCCCAGTTGCAGCTATCGGAGGTGGTATAGGTAAAACTCCCGTTAACTGCTACAACTTCATAATATGGGGGGCTTGCTTGGAGACAAATCCAACAGGATTCAGTGAGATTGGGCTGAGTGGAGTTGAGGGCCTGATACCCCCCTTCAACCAGGTCTATCAACCATTCCCTTGACCCAGGTAGGGTGGGATCTGCAACAGCCGGAGTGGTCAGTGGGAAAGTGGAAGGGTTTTGATGGGTTGGGTTAGGTGGGGGGACCTGTCTTAGGGGCACCCGTTTGTTTTTCTTGGGAGGGGGGCTCTCTGGTCCTACAACACTTTATTAGGGCCTACTGGTTGAGGGTCTACATTTATCATTAGCCTGATTTTGAACAGGACTCCTGGATCATAGGCCGTTTGGTGATACACCCTCAGGCCCCATAGTCTACCCTTTATCCAATCCCTTGATGCTTTTCCGGTCTGGGTGAATGTGATGTTCAAGGGGTTGCAGGCAAACGCTGTACACGGTCCCGACCCGTACCATAGGGTCGTGACCATCTTAGGTTTGCTCTGGCAGTAATCTTGTGACAGTGGAGGTTCATCCCCACTTGCCTCCCTCTTTACTTGTATCAGATCCCAGGATGAGCTCGGCTTCCACCAAGCATCCCCTGTAGTTTCACATCCCCAGGCTTTACAATAATAACTTTCATGTTGCCCACAAGTGCGCGCCTGTGCCCTGTTCCTCCCGTCCCTTGGACATACATAGAATGGTCTCTTTCTTAGGGCTGCTCAGGCCCTTGGGTCTCTGCACCCTGCTGGGTAACGCGAACAGGGGCAGCGTCCACTTTGGGTGCATACTTCTGGTTCACCTGGGTTGGCCGGGTCAGTGGTGGGGATGTCAAAGTCTTCTGCCCCAGCCAACAAGTGGCAAAGGTCAGGTTCTAGGGCAGGCCACCAAGTCCAAAGAGGGTGCCTACCGGTTCTTTCCCAAACCACATCCCCTTCCCCCGACAGTACTTGCCATGTCTGGCTCACAGGTTGGTGTGGGTTAGTTCGGCCGGTCTCTACGTCGGATCCGGAGCTTGAGAGGATTATCAGTCCGCTCCACGGTCCAGTCCAAATCCATGTCCGGAGCAGGAGCTGGCTTGAGATGGGAGCCATGAATGCACGCAGCAATTCCATCTACTTTAACTGCCATCGGGGTGGTAAACAGGACTTGATAGGGACCCTTCCACCGAGGTTCCAAGGTCTGATGCTGGTGCCGGCGGACATACACAAAGTCCCCTACATGGAACCGGTGGGCAGGGCCATCTCCACTGGGCTGGTATGCGGCAGACAACTGTTTCCACAGGGTGTGCTGGACGACCGCCAAAGCTTGCAGTCTGTCAGACAGGAAGGAAGGCATGATTTCCCCTTGTTGGAAGGTTAGGTTCTTAACTGGGGGTGCACAACCAAAGAGCAATTCAAATGGGGTTAAGCTTTTAAGGGAAGGGGTATTCCTAGCCCTAAAGAGGGCATATGGTAGGAGCATCGTCCAATCTCTAGAGCCAGTCTCCATGGTCAATTTGGTTAGGGTCTCCTTAATTGTTCTATTCATTCTTTCTGCCTGTCTGGAACTCTGGGGTCTGTATGCACAATGCAGTTTCCAATCAATCCCCAGTACCTTGGCCAGTCCCTGACTTACCTGAGGCACGAATGCTGGGCCATTATCTGACCCGATTACCTGAGGCAGTCCGAATCGTGGGAAGATTTCCTCCAAAATTTTCTTGGCAGCCACAGCTGCAGTCTCTTTTTTGGTGGGGTAGCACTCTACATATTCTGTAAATGTGTCTACAAACACCAGTAAATACCTTAGGCCATATTTAGCTGGCCGTATTTCAGTAAAGTCCACTTCCCAGTGCTGGCCCAGTCGACTCCCTCGGAGTCTCTTTCCAGGAGCCACCCGACCAGGGTATGCATTAACCTGCTGGCAGGCTTGGCAGCCTGCCACCACTTCCTCTGCCATCCGCTTCCTTTCAGACGGGGAGTGGGTTTTATTCTCTGCTGTGAGTTGGACTAACTTCTGGCTACCCAGATGGGTCAGCTTGTGGATTCATTCCAAAGTGTCCTTCAGAGTCTCAGGGGCCAGAGGCTCTTCAGAGACTTGGCTTTTAGGGGGTGTCAGATGGACTGTCAGGTGCCTGATGCCTCGGAGAGCTGCCTCCCTTGCTTCCTGGTCAGCCCTCCGGTTCCCAACTGCAACTGGGGAGTCGCCCTTCTGGTGTCCTGGGCAATGTACGATGGCCAGCTCATGAGGCAGCATGACGGCATCTAGTAGCGCCTCGATTTCTTTTTTATTTTTAATTTCTTTTCCTGCCGATGTTAATAGTCCCCTCTCCCTGTATATGGCCCCATGCACATGCGCGGTTGCAAATGCATACCGGCTATCTGTGTAGATGGTGGCTCGCTTACCCGCTGCCATGGTGAGGGCTTGGGTGAGCGCAATCAATTCGGCTTTTTGAGCCGAGGTCCCCTCTGGGAGGCTGCTAGACCAGATGACCTTATTTTTGTCCACCACTGCCGCTCCCGCCTTCCGCTGCCCCTCATTAGGAAACTGCAGCCATCCGTATACCATATCAGGTCCGGGTTGGCCAGTGGTTGGTCCGTTAAATCTGTCCGGACCCCAGTTTCCTCCGCCAGGATGGCACCACAGTCATGCACTGGCTCTCCCTCCTCTTCTTGTTGGGCAACTGGGAGGAGGGTGGCTGGGTTAAGGATGGATGGGGGCCCGAAAGTGATGCGGTCCCAGTCCAGGAGAGTTGTCTGATAGTATGTGGCTCGAGCATTGCTGAGCCATCGGTCCGGCGGCTGGCGGACAATGCTCTCCAATGCGTGGGGAGCTATAATAGTCAGATGCTGTCCCAGAGTTAATTTATCTGCGTCCCTCACCAGCATGGCGGCTGCTGCCACTGCCCGGAGGCAGGTCGGCCATCCCCTGGCTACAGGGTCAAGCCGCTTTGATAGATAGGCAGTCGGTCTTTTCCATGGACCAAGGGCTTGCACTAGGACGCCGACAGCCACCCCACCCTTCTCATGTAAGTACAGGGTGAAGGGTTTACTCACATCCGGGAGAGCAAGCGCCGGGGCTGACAGGAGTGTCTTCTTCAGTTTCTCAAATGCGAGCTGGTGCTCCTCCTGCCAGACAAAAGGGGTCTTTTCTTTTAATAAGGGAGAGAAAGGCTCTGTTATGGCAGCGAACCCTGGAATCCAGAGTCTGCAGAACCCAGCTGCGCCCAGGAATTCGCGTAACTGCTGGCGATCTGTTGGAGTTGGTATGCTGGCCACAGTTTGCTTCCGGGCATCCGTGAGCCATCTCTTTCCTCCTTCCAAGGAGTAACCTAGGAAGGTGACTTTGTTTTTACAGATCTGCGCCTTTTTGGCAGATGCCCTGTACCCCAGGCTAGCCAGGGTATCTAGAAGTTTTTCAGTTTGCAGGTGTCCTGAGTTTCAGCTGCCAGGAGTAAATCATCTACATACTGGAGGAGAGTGACATCAGGGGTGGTCTCTGATACCTCCGAAGGTCTCGGTGTAGGGCCTCATCAAAGATTGTTGGGGAGTTCTTAAATCCTTGCGGAAGTCTAGTCCATGTTAGCTGCCCTGTCCTCCCTTCCTCAGGGTCTGACCATTCAAAAGCAAAGAGCTTTTGGGAATCTGGGTGGAGGGGTAGGCAGAAGAAGGCATCTTTCAAATCCAGAACAGTGTACCAGTTGCGCTCTGGAGGCAAGGTACTCAGGAGATTGTAGGGGTTGGGCACTGTAGGGTGAATGTCTATCACCCGGGAGTTTACTTCCCTCAGATCCTGGACCGGTCTGTAGTCATTTGTTCCTGGCTTTTTTACCGGTAGGAGTGGAGTGTTCCACTCTGACTGGCATGGTTTCAGAATGCCCAGTTCTAGAAACCTCCTGATGTGGGGCTTTATGCCTTCCCGGGCTTCTCGACTGAGCGAGTATTGTTTTACACGCACGGGCACTGCAGTGGGCTTAAGGGTGACAACCACCGGAGGTTGTTCTTTAGCCAGTCCAAGGCCCCCTGTCTCTGCCCACGCATTAGGAAACCTGTGGATCCATCCCTCATTGTTCGGGGAGACAGTAGTTACAGAGGCTTTAGCTGCTGCTCCATACAACCGATACTCCTCAGTGGCTGGGAGTTCTAATGTGAGGAGATGGAGGTCCCCCACTTTTGGGTGTGCAAATTTTAATTCTGGGCCCCGAGCGGTAAAGGAGATTTGAGCTCCCAATTTTGTCAGGAGGTCTCTGCCCAAAAGAGGCGCTGGACAGTCAGGCAGGACTAGGAAGGAATGCTGTACAGTACCTTTTCCCAAGTTGACTGTTCTCTGGGTGGTCCAGGGTCTCTCTCTGCTTCCATTCGCTCCTTGAACCAGTGACTTTCGGGTAGATAGAGGCCCCAGCGGATGCTGGATGGCTGAGTAGACTGCCCCTGTGTCCACCTCAAAGTCCACTGTGGTCCCCTCCACTTCAAATGTTACCCGGAGCTCGGGGAGGGGATCCGAACCCTGACTCCCTCAGTCTTCAAGGGCAAGGACCTGTCGACCTCGCCCTTTTGACTTCTTTGGGTATTCTCTGGCCCAGTGACCTTCCTCTTTACAGTAGGCACATTGGTTTGGTCCCAGAGGAGAGCGGCCTCTCCGGCCTCCTCCTCCTCCTCGCCCCCGTGGCCCGGCCCGTCTCTTACCGTGGCTGCAAGAATCCGTGTCAAATCCCGATTCTGGCATTTTTGTTGTTGTTTTTCTTTTTCCTCTCTTTCTTTTTCCAGTCAAATTTCTTTTTCTTCCGCAGTCTCTCGTTTATAGTAAACCTTCTCTGCCTCTTTAACCAGATCTCTCAGGCTCAGCCCTTGCAATCCATCTAATCTCTGCAACTTCCGCCGTATATCTGTGGCGGACTGTCCTATAAAGGCCATGCTTACTGCTCCCCTCAATTCCTCTGACTGTGGGTCAAAGGGGGTATACCTTCTATATGCCTCCATGAGTCTCTCAAGGAAGGCAGAGGGGGTTTCTTCAGGCCCTTGAAGAACCTCACCTCCTTAGCCAAATTAGTGGGCCTTCTGGCCGCTGCACGGAGACCCGCCATTAGAGTCTGGCGATAGAGGGACAGATGCTCCCTACCTTCTGGAGTGTTCGGGTCCCAGGCCGGACGTCTCAAGGGGAAACGCTCATCAATGAGATTGGGGAGCTGGGTTGGCCGTCCGTCTGGTCCAGGGACCAACTTCCTAGCTTCTAGGAGGATGCGTTCCCTTTCTTCTGTGGTGAAAAGGACCCCCAGAAGTTGCTGACAATCGTCCCAAGTAGGCTGGTGGGAATACATAATCTTCAGAAAAGGGTGGATTATTATTTTTCCAATTATATAAGTCTGAGGAAGAAAACGGCCAATATTGGAGGGCAGGCATGTCTCCCCCAGCCCCATCCTCAATGGCTCCCCCAATGGGGCTCAGGGGCAGTGTGACTGCCGGTGGGACCTCATCATGAGGGCGTCCCCTCCTTTGCCGGGTGCCCTGTGCCGGCCCTGAGGGGGAGACCAGAGCCGGTCCGGATTCTGCCCCAGCAGGCTGTGGCGGCGGTCTGTAGGGCAGCGGGGGATCTAGATCAAGAGAAATGAGGTCAGCCTGCGACTCTGGCAGGGGTGCAGGTGTCGGGGTTAACGGAGAAGACTTAGGCGGTTCAGGGGTTTTGGTTAGAAGGAGGGGGGCTTGGTCAGTAGGTGGAGCAGATGGATTGGCCTAGAGAGACCGGACCCACTTAGGTGGGTCTAGCACCAGGTTCTCCCAGACCCAGATATAGGCTTGCTGGTCCCGGTGTCCATGGGTACCTGGAACAAAAATCTTCTGTTTAACTGCCCTAATAACATTCAGATCAAAAGTGCCATCAGCGGGCCACCCAACACCAAAGGTGGGCCACTCAGATGAACAGAAAGTCTGCCACTTCCCTTTCTTCACTCGAACCGCTAGGTTTGAGGCTCGGGCTGATACTTCTGACCAGTGGGCGAGGGTAAGAGAGAGGGGTGTAGAGGCAGTCTGGCCCATGCCGAACAGATGAAACAAGACACCAAACGACACGAACAAACCCACAACACACAGAGACAGGACAAGCCGGCAAAATGGTATAGAAAATGAAACCAAAAGATGATCTAGTGGCCCGGGCCTCCTAAAAAGTCTCCTAGGCAAAAGGGTATCCGAAGGGGTCCCTTTTACAGGGTCCCCACACTCTAGAGCGTCCTCCAGAGTTGCAGCCTGTGGGTTCTGGACACGTCTGTCCCCCACTGTCCGGGTGTCCTCACGGGCAGCCCGGACAGCTGCTCACCCTCCCAAGCCGACTCACCACCAGATGTGAAGATGATTATCTCGGTGGGACCTCCAAAAATGTTAGAGTCGGCGCTGACAACAGAAGCTTCACTCCGATATCGAGTCGCTCAGAAGCAGTTTATTGTACGTGTGCACACGGGTCAACAGTCAAGCTGAGGACTGAAGACCCCGAAGCTCCAGCTTATAGGCTTTTTATAGGGCAGTTTCATACGGGTGGGGTAGAGGGGTTACTCGGGGTTCAGACACCTAGCTGAGTCTTGGGGGTCTGGGTGGTTTTGGGTGGGTAACAGCAGTTTCTGGGAAATCTTGAGTACATCTCGTGGCTTTTGCAGAACAGCCTATTTTTCGCAAGGCGGCAGGGCTGTGGGCAAGCTTTGTACCTGCAAGAGCTGTGGTTTTTGCTCAGGCAGGGGGGCAAGCTTTGCACCTGCAAGAGCTGTGGTTTTTGCTCAAGCAGGGACAGAAGCATTTTTAAGCAAGAATATAGTTCCTTTTTATATTGTTCCCATTAACTCTTCAATATTGACAGACAATCCCACAGCAATCTAGTTTTAAAACATTTGCAGACAGTAAATTTGGCACATTTTTGTATAGCTAGCATATGTACATAGATATCTTTGAAATATTGGTTTATAAAATTTCCCAATATATATCTGTAGTATAATTCATATTACTAAATTCTCTTTAATCTATATTTGGAAGTAATTTATAGTTTTATAATTAATTCTTAATATTTTATGTATGTGTACTGTATGTATCATATATCATCTAGCTTGCTCCCTCCAAATTTTCCCTGGTAACTTTGCTCACTTCCAAATTCATGGCCTCTTCGTGTGTGTGTGTGTGTGTGTGTGTGTGTGTGTGTGTGAATGCACATACATATACGTGTGCATGTGTGCATGTGTGTGTGTCTTATTAAATCCATTTAGTTTTGTTCATGTGTATATATTTTTAGGTCAGCCCATTTAAAGGGAAGACTGTAGTTAGAAGATTTCCTGTGTCCTGCCTGGCCCGCAGTCAGGACAAATCTCTCACCCACAATAATCACACAGAAGCTTAATATTAATTATAACTGTTTGGCTATTAGTTCAGACTTATTACTGACTAACTCTTATACTTAAATTAATCCATAATTCTTATCTATGTTTAGCCATGTGGCTTGGTACCTTTCCTCAGTTCTGCTTTGTCAACTTGCTTCCTCTGTGTCTAGCTGGCAACTCTAAACTCTGCCTTCCTGTTTCCAGATTTCTCCTTGTCTGCTTGTCCTGCCTATACTTCCTGCCTGGCTACTGGCCAATAAGCAATTTATTTACCAACCAATCAGAGCAACACATATTCACAGCATACAGAACATCCCACAGCAAAAGACTGAATTCTCCTTCTCTTTTTACCTGTTGCTCTTTACTAAGGTAGACATTTTACAGAACTTTCCAGTGATATCTAGAGATTTTCATACCAGTGAATAAGAGTGTTCACATACTGTTACTTTTTTTACTTGGAAAACTAGGCTGGGGCTCTGGAAAATGCACTGATGGAATTATTGCATGTTGGCAAATCCTGATAACAGAAGTGATTCCTTGGGATTTGTGTTTTCTTTGAATAATCTTCCTTTCCCACTTTTTCTTTTCTTTTCATTTCTTTTCTTTTTCTGAGGTATGTCTTATATAGAACAAGCTGGTTTCAGACTTGCTTTATGTAGCTTTGGGAATCAAACCCAGGGCTTTGTGTTTGTTCATCCTGTAAGATAGGTAGACAGAGATAGAAAGAAATAGTCTCAGAACATATCATTTACTGTCCAGGGTACAAGGCCAGTTAACGAGTTTCTCCAACTAAGCCATACTTCCTCATATTCAACATCTTTCAATAAAAATCATTATCTTTCTCATCAATGAATTTACCACCTCATGAAATCAGATCCCTCAAGTTTCTATCACCTGGTATAAGCCTACACTCTTACAGCCAAGCCATAGGCACATAACTTTTTCAGACAATTCTGATTCAAGCTATGATGAATAGGTAGAATTAATTTGTTAAGGATTGTTACTATAAATTTTAAAATTAAGTATACAAACTCTCATAATATCAATGCTTTCTAGACAAATCTCATGCTAAATAACACAAATGAAATATTAAATATCTGGAAGGGTACTATTCAATTTCCTAATGTTTTTCTTAATTGAAGGTAGAGAAATAATCAATGAAAGAAACTAAAAGGTAGTCTGCCTTTAAATTCAACCTGACTCAGGAAATTCAACTTTCAGAATTTAGTTAGAATGATGCCTTTCTCCTTGGTCTCAGCCGTTTTATAAGCATACAGCCTTAAGACATCACACTTATCTTTAAGTGTCCAAACCAGTTTGAAGAACAGCATAAGCTATTTTCACAATGTGTAACAAAAGAAATGTAATAGTTTGTGATTTTCCAGCCTAGGAAGCAGAAGAGAAATAAAAAATCATATTTTAAGGCATATTTTGTCAGATCTGTTGTAAAGAATTGAAGGGTTTAGATGTTAATCCGTAATATAGATTGGCACTTTTGAGTGCAGATAAGCAAATCTGTATCATGATATTTAGAAAATGCATGTCATTGTTGTTCATGATAACAGTCCGAGTGGAAAAAAATAGCTTTCTACTTTTTGCTCAACAAGGCATCCAGAAGGTGGATGACTCCAGGAAAACAGTGTCTTCCAGATTCAACAGGAATGACGAACAGAATAACTCAGAAAAACAGTGGTAGCATGCACAAAATCTGCACAGGTTCAAGCCAGATTGGGTCCTAGAACTGAGAGGTACAAGTGGACATAATCAATAAGAATGATCCCCACATAGGCTTGTATATTTGAATGCTTAGTCATCAAAGAGTGGCACTATTTGAGGATTAGGAGGCATGGCCTTGCTGTAATGAGTGTGGCTTTGTAGAGGGAAGTATATCACTGGAGGTGAGTTCTGAGGTTAAAAAAGCCCAACTGGTCAGCTCTCCCACTCTCATGCCCTCAGTGCCAGCTCTCCCACCCTCCACAAGTGGTAATGGTTAAGAGAGAGGAAGGACAACTTTTCTTTACCCATGCTACCACATGGCAGATGAGGGAGTGCAGGATTAGCTCTCTGCTCTCAGATCTTCAGGGCCAGCTTACCTGCATCCCCTCCAACAGGGTCAGCTCTACTGTGTTACCTGGAGGAGGTGCAGGGTCGCTCTCCCAAGTGCTGCAGCCAGGAGTGGCAGGACTAGCTCACCCTCTCTTATGACCTTAGGGCCAGCTCTCCCACATGCCACAGGCAACAAAGCTTGGGGGATGGTGGAGTGCATCTCATCCTTACCACTACACCTTATAGCAGAAGATGGGTGGGGCCATTTCTCCCACATATGTTAGTTGTTCCTGATTACCTGTGACGTCATGAACAGAGTCACCTCTATTGTGCTGCCCAGGCAAGGTGTAAAGTCTGATCTCCAAAGTGCAAACAATCTTTTGTAAATAACTGAAAATAATCTCCCCAAACAAAGCAAACAAACAAACAAAAAGAAACCTTTCAAGCATCATGTATGTTAGCCCTAGCCCAGCAGTATTTTTACAGCTGTAGCAGGAGGTCACTAATTCAGGAGATGAACAAAGTCAAATGCTAAGATTGTTTATCATTTGCCTTAAGTGCTGAACAGTGAGATTTCTATGAAACATTAGGTTGGAGGCATTAAAATTTTATATAGGGCATAGTAACTGATAAAATTTCATTTAAATGATTATCTTTTAAATAGCTAGATGAAAAATTTCTGATTACTATTTCTATACTTCTAGAATAAATCATATTTCCAGACTGAATCACTTGTTTTGAATTCAAAGTTTAGTGGTTTTATTTATAATTCCTATAGGAAGCAATTGAGATGTTCTTAGACATACATTTGAATTGGTAAATATATAGAATGATCAGGTTTTCTGTTTGATGTTTGGTTATTGTAGTACATTCCAGGTAAGTCACAAAAGTATTTCATGTAGCTGGAATGATGGTACACTACAGTAATTCGAGTACTCTGGAGGCTGAGACAGGAAGATCTGGGGCTCAAGTCCAGATGGACTACCTATCAAGACCTTTTTATTTCTTTTTGTCAGAAGAGTTTATTAGGACTTAGAGTTTCAGAGGGCAAGTCCATGACAAACACAAGTTAGGGAGCACAATGGCAAGACCCTTTCACAAAGAAGTATTAGTGCTACCTCCCAAGCAGCTTCAGTATCTATTGCTGCTCAGAGAACTAGGAGGCATCAAGAGTATTAGATACTCTTGATAAGGCTACAGATTGAAGTCCAAGGCAAAACATAAGATGGTATCTATAAGACATCACCTAGTCTTTTTTCCAAAATGACTCTCATTTTCATTTAAGACATTCATTTCTCTCTACATCATGAATTAACTGATTTTCCCATACAATAGAATGATGCCTTTCTTTTTGGTCTCAGCAGAAGGCTGAAACACTCTGCAAAAGTAGACCCAACTACTATGTCTTGCTTCACTGAAAAATGTTTCAGAGGTCTTGATCTGTACCTGAAGACACAGATGCATTAATTGGATCTAACAGAAGTAGAGCACAGAGCTACAGAGATGGCTCAATGAGAAAGAATACTTACTGTGCAAACATGAGAACCTGAGTTCAAATCAACAGAAACCATGTAAAAAGCCAGGTAATATTACATGAATATGTAACCCTGTCACTCAGGAGTGTGTAGATGAGAAGCATGGTTTTTTGGAATTTGTTGGTGGCCAGCCTACCTATAAGTTCATTGACAGAGCCTATCTCAAGTAAATAAGGCAAAAAGTTGAAGAGATACCCGATATCCTACCCTATCTCCACTTACCTGCTCTGTGTACTGTAACCCACAGACATATATGCCAAACATATACACCACTCTTACACACACATATGCACACACACAAATTTAAAAACAATACTAAAATGAAGTGGATAATAGGTGGGCATATTGATTTTCTTTTTTTTTAATCAAAGAATTTAAGGAATTTAAAGAAGATATTATTGAAGTTCAAGAGGATAATAATAAATACCCCAGTTATGTACAAAAATGTCCAAATACAACAGGTTAATGAACCAATGAAGATAATTCAGGATTTAGAAAATTAATTCAATCAAGTGCTAGAAACATTTTTTTAAGTATCAACTCAAGAAAGAAAATTAAAATCATTATTGGAGCAGTTGAATCAAGATTTTTTAATATCAATACTCTTTTTTTAATTTGTCATTATTAAGAAATTTTCTACTCACTCCATATGCCACCCACAGATCCCCACTCCTCCCTCTTTCTTCCTCCCATCCCCCAGATCTTTCTCCCAAGCCACCCTGCTTCCCCACATCCCCCAAATCAAGGTCTCCCATGGGGAGTCAACAGAGCCTAGCACACTGAGCCTAGGCAGGTCCAAGCCTCTTCCCACTGTACCAAGGCTGTGCAAGGTGTCACACCACAGGCACTGGATTCCCAGAAGCCTGCCCATGCACCAAGGAAAGATCCCGATCCCCCTACCTGGGTGCCCCCCAAACAGTTTGAGCCAAACAACCATCCTCCATATCCAGAGGGCCTAGTCCAGTCCCATGGGGGCTCCACAGCCACCAGTCCACAGTTCATGGGCTTCCACTAGTGTGGCCGGTCATCTCTACACATCCTCCCATCATGATCTCAACGTTCCCTGCTTACAGAATCCCTTCTCTCTCTCATCAATTGGATTATATAATTGATTTTCAATTATATAATGGATGTCTACTACTTACATGGAAAAACATCTGATGTCAATTCACCTCATTACAGAAATGAAAATTCCAATGAGAATTCCCAAAATATAAATCAAACAAACAAATACAACTGCAAGGCATAAAAGGGGCCTCATTAAATCCTCATTGGGTTCCTCAGCTCTCAATTAAAGCTGATACCCACTTCATTTTATTTTATGTAATAGTCAGTTGGAAAATTAATTATTTTACAGAAAATTCATTGCATATCAATTGTACACAATTTACCCAAATAAATTAATTTCAAAAGTGAGTATAACTATCAGGTGAGAATGATGATTATTTTTTGAGAAACACTGAATTAATTAATTTACTATCTAACTTTCATGTCTCAGCAAAGCAATAATAACATTGAAGATTTTGTAGCTTACTCTGATATTCTACTGGTAAGATTTTTGACAAGATAAAAACCTCTTGAGCCTTTATGTGTGCAATATTTAGTAATACAGGTCTTCTGGTTGTTGATAATGATATTTTTTTTCCACTGAAACCCTATAAACAGAAAGTTTTAACTTCCCAATAAGGTAAGACATTTAAAAAGATGATTTCCCTGTTGACCAAATAGATTTTATGTTTACATTGTTTTTAATGAAAATAGATGTTTTTTCACCTACAATATATCCTGATTACAGTCTATTGGAGAAATTATTTTGGCCACTCCACGTAGTTAAAAGGATATTTATTTAATGGTGTAACTCACAAATTAAGTAATGGGTAGGTCGTAGGGTCTGGGGAAGGTGTAATGCAGTCCAGCGGTGTTCTCCAGAGCTCTGCACAGTCAATCTCCACCGGTCAGCGTTCCGGCACCGAGAGAGTGCCCAGCGAGAGCGCTGGCCCATCCAGCTCTCAGGTCCCCAGGCGCCTCCCCTCTCCCCGCCTCGTAGGCGTGACAGTTGCCAGAGTCTCAATGGGGGTTGGAACTTCCAGAACCAAGCTGGAATGGCTACCCACTACAACAGTCTGCTCTCCCTATGCCTCACCCAGTTCCTTCCCACTTTTCATCCAAATCCACCCCCTTTCTTTCTTTCATTAGAAAACGGGATTCTAAGGGATAATAATAAAACATAATATAATAATACAACACAAACAAACAGATTATAATAAAACAATAAAATACACAGAAAAAGAGCTCATGAAGAGGTACAAGAAATGGATATAGATGCAAAGAAACACTTGTTTTCACACTCAGGAATTTCATCAAAACACAAAATAGTGAGCCATAATATATACACGGACCTTAAGGGTTAAAAAAAAGAGAGAGAAAATATATATAAATAAAATAAAAATTTAAAATGAAAAAATTAAAAATATCCCTCACACAAGATTATGAGACAAGGAACCCTCAAAGATGCCAATGAGTTTGTTTTCTGTTGGACATCTACAACTGGGCATGCACTCCTCAATTAAGAGTAGATTTTTTTCCCCAGTGAGACTACATTGTAGAAAAATAAATTTCATTTGCAAGTTGTTATCATTTGGAAATAGTTTCTGGGTTAAGGATGGAGGCCTGTGTCCACTTCCACTTTCAACACTGAGATCACCTCTGGTGCAGACCCACGCAAGCTCAATGCTTGGTGCCACAGTCTCTGCATTCATTTATGTGTTGATGCTGTTGATTTATGGGGCATTGTTTTCTTGGTGTCCTCCATCTCCTCTAGATCTTATAGTCTTTCTCCCTCCACTTCAATAGGATTCTCTGAGCACAGAGGGCTAAATTTGAAGGAGACAACTTTTTTTAGGGTTGAGTGTACCAGGCTTTCTTTTCAGCCACAAACCAGCTCCCAAATCACAACAAGGAGACTTATAGTTATGAATGCTCAGCCTTAGCTCAAGATCATACCAATCAGGTGCCTTAGGCAAGGTGAAACAAATGAAACACATCTTTACATAATTAAACAAATGTAGCATAAGCAAATGTAACACATCTTTGCCTAGTTAAAATAATATTCCACAACATTTCCCCCATTTTGTCTAAATAAAAAAGTAAGGTTTTAACTTTAACACACTAAATACAATAAGAACAGTATACAGTCCATTTGATTTTGGCAAATTAAGAGAAAATACTCCATTATTAATCCTATCTTGTTGAGTCAAAAGTTTTGTACCTAATTTACCTTCTATCATAACTAAGGAAAACTCTAGTCTACAGTATCAAGTATCAGTATACCAAAGTCCATACCAATGTAAAAAAATTTTTTAATCGTATATTCCCATATTCCCCCTAAAGGTTGATAAACATCCATAACCCATCAAATAACCAAAAAACACCCATCCCACATCTTGGCAACATGGGCATTGTGTTCTCTAGACAGCTTCCTGTTCTCTGTGGGTGATGGCATCTTTGGGGAACCTGAGAATACTGAGATAATGGTCAAGTCCTGGGAAAACTAGCCATAACATTTGTTGTCTAGTCTCTCTGCAATGGGAAAGCACAAGGCTCATCTGCAGTCCTGGCTAGAATAGTTTGTGAGGCTGGACCATCTCAGCCATCAGCTATGAAGCTGTTCTGAATGTAGAACTCTGAGGAAACTGCAAAAAAGGCACTTAGAGAGGCTGGATCACCTGGCATACCTATTATCATTGGTGTCTGGTCCTCTTGCTCTGAAGACACACAAACTTTTGAAGGTAATGTACAAATCTACATTAAAACAAATATGGACTATGCACTGTACATAGATCAGCAAAAGTTTTTTGTTTTTGTGTGTGTGTTATGTTTGAGCGGATAAAATATATATCACCTGTCTTGTATTTTCTTATAGGTTTATTTTTTTTTATGTCTGTAGCCAGGATTTTCAGGGGATCTTCTCCAATCAAACCTGATCTCTATTGATCTTGAATGAATCCACAGCCTTTCTTTTTCTGTGGAAACAAAAACATTTTCCCAATGCAATATATTTTTTGACTTCCATTTTAAAGTTAAGGCATTCCTAAAGTAGGAAGGCTGGTTTAATTCAGCAGTCCTTCTCACAATCCCATGTCTCTCAGCAGCTGTCATTCACTCAACATTCAAAAAATTCAAAGTCAACACAAATTGTGCAGGATCCAGATTCCCTGTGCATTTTTCATCCTTATGTGGCTTTTTTTCCTTTGTATTACTCTTTGTTCAAAGAATTTACTTCATTATTTTTAAACTATTTGCTTTTTTCTATGACTGTCTATACCCATTTTCTTTTCTTTCTCAAGCCTTTGCACATTTTTTAACACATTGTAACCTGTTTAGAGGTTTTTTTTTTTTTTCAATCTGGTCCTGTGTTTACCGTCATCTCCAGCCTTTTTTGACCACATGAGCCAAACTGTGGTGATAATCTAATTGTACTGAATTATTATTTTGATTGTATGTTAATAAATAAAGTTGTCTGGGAGTCAGAGCTATTAGAGCCATAGCAAGAGTGTGGCGGTGGTGGCACACGCCTTTAATCCCATAGATATCTGTGTGTTCAGGGTCAGAGCTATTAGAGCCATAGCAAGAGTGTGGCGGTGGCGGCACACGCCTTTAATCCCATAAGATCTCTGTGTGTTCAGGGATACAGCCAGCATTGGAGACATATGCCTTTAAGACCTAGGGGGCTGTACATTCAGACAGTGACGAGGCAGTCATGTGTTTGGGTTTACAACCAATGAGAAGGCAGAACAACATACTTTAAAAATACGAACGGACAGGAAGTAGGTCTCTTTTCGCGAAGCTGGGACAGCAGGAGGAAGGGTGAGATTTTAGCTCTGAGCTCTGACTTCTCGGCTTTCTCTTTTACATTGTTTCTGTGTTTCTTATTTAATAAGACGGTTGGTTACATCAACACCAAACCTTAAACTAAGCACCAGCAAGGAACTCTGCTACTACTCTGGTGTCTGGCTTTTCACACTTCTTGGGTCTGTGAACGCCAAGCCTAATTCTGTAGCCATGCCCACATGGCAGGCATCCCTACCAGCATGCTGCTTCTACTTATTGTGCTGGCTTTTTTTTTTTTCATCTATGTCAGGCCCCATGTAGAAATTCAAGCCCTACATCAGACCATCAAATATACCAAGGGTTTTTTTTTTATTTTGAATACCAACCAGCTATCAAATCACAACATTTATTATTAGTTATGAATACTTGGCCTTAGCTTAGGCTTTTTTTTTTTTTCTAGCTCTTATAACAACCTGTTTCCCTTGATCTATCTTGATCTATGTTTTGCCTCAGGGAGTTTTACCTTTCTTTCATTCTGTATATTTTACTTTCCTAATGTCTTCATATCTGGCTGGTGACTGCCCAGCTTCTGGTCTTAGGCATATCCCTCTCTTTCTCCATCATTCTCTTCTTTCTTTCTATTCCTTTCATTCTCTCCTATTTATTCTCTCTGCCCACCAGTACTGCCTATCCTTCTTCTGCCTACCTATTGGTTGTTCAGCTTTTGATTAGAACAATCAGGTGCCTTAGGCAGGCAAGATGAAACAAATGCAATACATATATACATAATTAAACAAATGCAGCATGAACAAATGCAACAAATCTTTGCCTAGTTAAAATAATATTCCACAACAGCTGAGTGTTCCTAGGTCTCTCACTGCATATTGTCTGGCTATGGGTCTATCTATTTATTCACCTATGCTACAGGAGGAAACTTCTCTGATAATGGCTGAATAAGGTACTGATTGATAAGTATTCCAGAATGTCATTAGGAATCATTTTATTACTACATTCCTGTATGATGATAGTAACATCTGGTCTTACCGTAAGTCTCTGGGCTTTCTAGTCTCTGGTTCTGGGTCATCTAAAGAGTGTGGGGTATCTCATGGAGGGGGCCTTGAGTCAAATCAAACATTGGTTAGTTACTTGCACAAGCTTTGTGCCACCATTGTTCTACCACATCTAGCAAACAGAAAATCGTTGTAGATCAAGATTTTGTGGCTTTGTTGGTGTTTATGTTTCTTTTTCGGTAGCCTATACTAGAAGCTTAGTTTGTTGACAAGAGATATCGAGTTCATATGCCATCTTCCCCCTTATTTTGAGACTTCATGAGCATCACCTTCCTATTTTTTAGGAAGCTTCCACTGCACTAGGTTTCCATATCACCCCTCAAATTCTCCTCGGTTTTAGCTGTCTCTCTCCACATTCCCTCCCCTGCCTCATTGGATCCTCCCACTTCAGCTTCCCCCAAACCCCAAGTCCACACATAAAATCTATTCTATTGCCCACTTCCTGAGAAGTCTATGTTTCCCACCCAGTCCTTTCCTCTATACCTAACCTCTCTGAGTCTATAATTGTAGCTTGGTTATCATTAACCTAATGGCTTTGTGCTACTATTTCACTAATATATCCTGCAGACAGGGATACCAAAGGAGAAATTATATATAGTGATTAGCTACTATATATATATATATATATATATATATATATATATAATTTAATATATATAATATATATAGAGAGAGATATAGATATAAAAAGAAGGAAGCTTGAGATTTACCATCTTCATCCCTTCCAGCATCATGAATGTTAAATATTTTCTCTTTCAGGAAACAAACCAGCAGAACCTACAGGAGAAATAATGTTTGTTTTATTTTTATCCAAAAGTTCCTGATTCCTCTATATGGCCTAAGGTTTATACTTAGAACCATCCCTAACATTCCTATAATACTGCAGCAGAACCTGCATGTTCAAAGTTTTTATTTTATTCTGGTACCACTTACAGTTAGAATCAAATTATTCCCAACAGGTTTAAGTCTTCAGTCCAACAAATTGTGTCATTTCAATTGTGACCTGCACACATCGTTACATAGACAACTGAAATTTAAGTTCAACTTGATCACAATCTGAGTGATCAAGTTCCTCCTTCAGTATGGAAAGGAAAATCACCCCAAGCCTTAATTAGATGATGATGATCAAAGAATAAAATGGAAGTTTCCCAAACCTCTGTCTTTATGTGTCATTTCACATAGTATGCCATAGGTGAGCAAAGTCGCAAAGGTAATCAGGAGAGCAACCTTCAAAAAAATCATTAAGGACAGTTTTGAAAATAGAAAATGAAAGTTTCCAGAAAGGTTTTTGTTCTTTTTTTCAGTTAGGTAGAAGAACATTTTGTTAAAGGAAGAAACTACTCCTCTCACTCAAGACAGAACATTCTCATGAGCTATGCATTTATTTTGTTAAAAATATTAAGATAACTGTGCTTCTTAGCAAATAAATTGACTGCCTTTTCTCTTCTAGTCAGTCTTAGGATATAGAAACACCATGCTCAGTCTTTGCATTTTTTGCAGAGTTCAAAATAATAACTCTGTTTCATTTCAGTTCTGCAATGCCATCTTTTATATAAAGCAGAAGTTATTTTGAACCTGTAATATCATCAATATATTAAAAACATGCTGTGCCTATTAATTTCAGATTAATCAGTAAACCAGTGAGACTAACAGGAAGTAAAATCATACAATTTGACTATTTTGGGCAATAAATTCAAGCACATTTATTAGTTGAAATAATTTTATTAATCATTCCAAATAGTGGTTACTTTGTTCTAATGTTATTAACTTTTGAGAACCTATACAAACTTCAATTAGGAAAATTCAACATAGAGATAACACACAATCACTCACATAACTTTTATTTACTCTAGATGATAGGTTTTACTACCTTGGATTTAGTCAGAATTTGTTTATATATTTGCAGGTAATCTTCATGGAATTAACATTATAAGAAATATTATCTGACTGCTTTGCTACTCAAAAAATTTTAAATGACTGCAAAAATGTAATCAATCTTGAAATATCTCAGATGTAATTTATTCACTTTGACAAGGTCTTTATGTTTTGATACATTTGGTGTAGGAGCTACTGAATTACATTATATAGTCACATAATTAAATAATATGCTAGCACCAAATGACAAATAAGCCATATAGTAAACAGGGCACAGAAGACATTCCTCAATTTTCAGAGTTCCCTGAAATGTTGCCCAAGTTTTATTGGCACAGTCTCGTCATACCTGGTATGGGCTGTGTCACAAAAATCAAACATAGGGCTGAGACTATTTTATCCTCTTATATCTCTTTAGTAGTGGTTTCCAGTGTTATAAATTATGATTCCCAAAATAGGTGATGTTAGCTATTAATTTTATTAGATGTTATGTGGAAATAAAGTTATTTTGTCAAACATATTTTATACTTTTTATTCCTGAATTTCTTTCTCTTGTATTAAAAATAATCCAAAAAGATATTTATAGGAGGCACACACATGTTCTTTTTTTGTCTAAGTCTTTATTTAAGATTTTATTTTTTGTTTCCAGTGGTAAAATCTACATGCTATCTTAACCATTTCAAATGTATAGTTCAACGGTATTTACATTTATATTAATGTGTAAGCATCACCACTATTCCATTATAGGACTTGAATCTTGCACAACTGAATAAACTATATATACTAAACAGTACCTTGTTCAACTTCATTCTTCTACACCTGAGTATATAGATTTTTCCAGTATCATATGTTGAAAAGATTGCTTTGATCCACTGAATGATCTTGGTATCCTTTAAGAAAATCTTTTGACATATAATTGTGGGTTTATGTCTGACTACACTTTTATGTCTATATAAGAATTATATTTTTTATTTCTGTAATAACTTTTTTGAAATTGATAATGGTGAATCTTAAGTTTTATACTTTTTTTAATTATTATTATTTATTTTACAGTACTATTCAGTTCTACATAATAGCCACAGATTCCCTTGTTCTCTCCCTTTCTGCTCCCCTCCCCTTCCCCCCAGCACACCTCCCATTCCCACCTCCTCCAGATCAAGGTCTCCCCCGAGGACTGGGATCGACCTGATAGACTCAGTCCAGGCAGGTCCAGTCCCCTCCTCCCAGATTGAGACAAGCGTCCCTGCATAAATCCCAGGTTTCAAACAGCTAACTCATGCAATGAGCCCAGGACCTGGTACCATTGCCTAGATGCCTCCCAAACAGATCAAGCCAATCGAATGTCTCACCTATTCAGAGGGCCTGATCCAGTTGGGAGTCCCTCAGCCTTTGGTTCATAGTTCATGTGTTTCCATTCATTTGGTTATTTGTCCCTGTGCTTTATCCAACCTTGGTTTCAACAATTCTCGCTCATATAAACCCTCCTCTTTCTCACTAATTAGACTCCCAGTGCTCCACCCGGGGCCTAGCTGTGGATGTCTGCATCCAAATTCCTCAGTCCTTGGATGGGGTTTATGGCACAACTATTAGGGTGTATGGCCATCCCATCACCAGAGTAGGTCAGTCCCGGCTGTCTCTCGACCATTGCCAGCAGTCTTTTGTGGGAGTATCTTTGTGGATTTCTGTGGGCCTCTTTCGCTCTTTGTTTCTTCCTTTTCTCATGTGGTCTTCATTTACCATGGTCTCCTATTTCATGTTCTCCCTCTCTTTTCTTAATCCAGCTAAGATCTCCCGCTCTCTTTCCCTCGACCCTTGCCCTTCATTGCTCCCACTCATGTCCAGGCTGTTCATGTAGATCTCATCCATTTCTCTGTGTCTTTCTTGGGGTCCCGTTTTCCAGGTAGCCTCACTGGTGATGTGAGTAGCAGTCCAGTTATCCTTCTTCCACATCTAGCATCTTCCTATGAGTGAGTACATACCATATTTGTCCTTCTGAGTCTGGGTTACCTCACTCAGGATGATTTTTTCTAGATCCATCCATTTGTCTGCAAACCTCATGATGTCATTGTTTTTCTCTGCTGAGTAGTATTCCATTGTGTATATGTGCCACAATTTATTTATCCATTCTTCAGTTGAAGGGCTAAAAGAAATTGAAGAAGATGTCAGAAAAAGAAAAGATCTCCCATGCTCATGGATAGTTAGGATTAACATAGTAAAAATGGCAATCTTACCAAAAGCAATATACAGATTCAATGCAATCCCCATCAAAATACCAACACATTTTTTCACAGACCTGGAAAGAATAATACTCAACTTCATATGGAAAAACAAAAAACCCAGGATAGCCAAAAGAATCCTGTACAATAAAACAACCTCTGGACGCATCACAATCCCTGACATCAAGCTCTACTATAGAGCTACAGTAATAAAAACAGCTTGGTATTGGAATAAAAACAGACATGTGGACCAATGGAATTGAATTGAAGACCATGACATTAGCCCACACACCTATGAACATATAATTTTTGACAAAGAAGCCAAAAGTGTACAATGGAAAAAAGAAAGCATCTTCAACAAATGGTGCTGGCATAACTGGATATCAACGTGTAGAAGACTGCAAATAGATCCATATCTGTCACCGTGCACAAAACTTAAGTCCAAGTGGATAAAGGACCTCAACATAAATCCAGCTACTCTGAACCTGCTAGAAGAGAAAGTAGGAAGTAGTCTTGAATGCATTGGCATAGGAGATCACTTCCTAAATATAACACCAGTAGCACAGACACTGAGACAATCAATCAATGGGACCTCTTGAAACTGAGAAGCTTTTGTAGAGCAAAGGATACGGTCAACAAGGCAAAGCGACAGCCTACAGAATGGGAAAAGATCTTCACCAACCCCACATCTGACAGAGGACTGATATCCAGAATATATAAGGAACTCAAGAAATTAGACATCAAAACAACCAACAGTCCAATTGAGAAATGGGCTTTAGAACTAAACAGAGAATTCTCAACAGAGGAAACTCAAATGGCTGAAAGACATTTAAGGAATTGCTCAACATCCCTAATCATCAGGGAAATGCAAATCAAAACAACTCTGAGATACCACCTTATGCCTGTCAGAACGGCTAAGATCAAAAACACTGAAGACACTTCATGCTGGAGAGGATGTGGAACTAGGGGAACTCTCCTCCACTGCTGGTGGGAATGCAAGCTTGTACAACCACTTTGGAAATCAATATGTCACTTTCTTAGAAAATTGGGAATCAATCTCCCCCAAGATCCAGCTATACCACTCCTGGGCATATACCCAAGAAATGTTCAATCATACCACAAGAGCACTTTCTCAGCTATGTTCATATCAGCATTGTTTGTAATAGCCAAATTTTGTACTTTTAGGGTTGTCTCTTGATTTTCCATTAAAAATTTATGAAGCTTTTCAAAAATCCTTTAATGATATTTAAATTACATTATTTCCTTAAGTTCTGTTGCAGGGTGCATATCGGTACAGTGAAATATGTAGCTGATGGTTTTGTGTTAAGTTTATTATCTACTGTGAGAATTTTATAGATTATTTCTACAGCACACTGTAGAGTTGAGTTTTTTGTACAGGATCATGTAATATGAAAACAAAGATAGCTTATTTTTAATATGAGTGTCGTTAACATTTTACCTTGCATAATTATTCTGTCTAGAATTTCTAGTACTGTGTTTCGTTAAAGTCAGTGCCCAAAATAGGCATTCTTACATGGTTCCTAGCCTAACCTCTCTCTCCCTAGCTGATGAATGGATGTTGAAGTTTATCAAATATTATTCATTTTAGTTCATTGGTTGAGAGGAATCTGTACTTTATCTTTCCTTTCTTTATGCTAATGAGAATGATCTAAATGATTAAATATATTGAGACATCTTTATATTCCAGAAATAAGTTCTACTTGGCCACAGTTCTTGAAATGCTTGCATATGTATTTGTTTAAGAATGATTCTGAATTCTAGTTAGTGGAGATGAAGCTTCAAGTCAGGCAGCAGCTCGATTTCTCTGTGTTGGATGACATAGTGTTCTGTTCTAATGGGGCTTTACCATCAGTTGTAGAAAGTAACCAATAGCCTTGACAATAGCTTTTGATGTTTGGAGTTTTCCATGGGGCTCTTTTTCCAATGACTCAACATGATGTAGCCCACACAACAAGATGTAGCCAACAAGATTCCTGCCACTAGAGGTTTTATTTGGTCTCATAAGATATCTAGTTGGGATATTCTTTCCCCTATTATTTGAATAGTGTGGTGATGAACAGGGATGATCAAGTATCTGTTGGGTAGGATGTTGAATACTTTGGGCATATGACAAGAAGTGTTATACCTGAGTCATAGAATAGTTTTACATTTAGCTTTTATATCCCTTGAAATTACTGTGGAGAATTCTTTTAAAGATAATTTTCTTTCATATTCAGCCACATTCAAGTGCCTTAGTCTTTAATCACTGGCTCTCAAAAAAGAAAAAGACAAAAAACAAAGGAGAGAGAAAAAAATAAATACTGGCCATTTATACACCAGAACTCATTTCTGCCAGAGGGAGGGAGCTTGAAACAATTTGCAAAGATAAACACACCCATCACTACTGTGTCTGTGCTTTGATGATCAGAGGTAGCTGTTGCTACTCAGAGCACAGATGACTTCCCTTAGGAAGAAGGGATTCCTACTCTTCATAGTGTTCTGCCAGTTGCTCCATAACACCACAGGGGTTCCAAGTTGGAGCACTCGCATCCTCTATTGTACTAACAGCTGAAATTGACTTTTTTTCCTTCAAATTGGTTTTATTGTCTAACTTATTTATGCCATTTTGTACTTAATCAGCCTCTTCTCTGCATCTCCTAATATGGTATCTTAGGGCCAATTCACCATGAATGTAATTAAAGTCTTTATTAAGTCCCCAAATGTGAGTTATAGAGTTCTTTTTTTTCTTTTTTTTTAATTTTATTTTATTTTACAATACTATTCAGTTCTACATAACAGCCATAGATTCCCTTGTTCTCTCCCTTCCTGCCCCCCTCTCCTTCCCCCCAGCCCACCCCCCATTCCCACCTCCTCCAGATCAAGGTCTCCCTGGAGGACTGAGATCGACATGATAGACTCAGTCCATGCAGGTCCAGTCCCCTCCTCCCAGATTGAGCCAAGTGTCCCTGCATAAGTCCCAGGTTTCAAACAGCTAACTCAGGCAATGAGCCCAGGACCTGGTACCACTGCCTTGATGCCTCCCAAACAGATCAAGCCAATTGACTGTCTCACCTATTCAGAGGGCCTGATCCAGTTGGGGGCCCCTCAGTCTTTGGTTCATAGTTCATGTGTTTCCATTCGTTTGGCTATTTGTCCCTGTGCTTTATCCAACCTTGGTTTCAACACTTCTCGCTCATATAAAACCTCCTCTTTCTCACTAATTAGACTCCCAGTGCTCCACCCGGGGCCTAGCTGTGGATGTCTGCATCCAGATTCCTCAGTCCTTGGATGGGGTTTATGGCACAACTATTGGGGTGTTTGACCATCCCATCACCAGAGTAGGTCAGTCCTGGCTGTCTCTCGACCATGGACATGAGTGGGAGCAATGAAGGGCGAGAGTCAAGGGAAAGAGCGAGGGAGATCCCAGCTGGATCAAGAAAAGAGAGGGAGAACAAGGAATAGGAGACCATGGTAAATGAAGACCACATGAGAAAAGGAAGAAACAAAGTGCTAAAGAGGCCCACAGAAATCCACAAAGATACCCCCACAAAAGACTGCTGAAATTGACTTTAAATAGTTAACTCTACTAACCAGCCCTTTTCTTGTATGCTACCACCTCTTCAGTAGGTTTCAAGGGCCAAAATTGTTACATCTGATAGTTTCTGCCAGTCCGAATATTGTCTGAGGAAACAGATATCTTGAGTTTCCTACTCTGCCATCTTCTCAGAATGTGTATGGATAATATATAGTTTGGAGACAAGAAAATTATACATAAACTCTTAAAGCTATTATTTCTTGCTCATAACCATACTATTTCAAGCCACCTGATATTTCTAGGTGTGAAGATACAGTTTGTCAGTAGACTTCTGAAGTTCCCCATAAAGAATAAACCTAAAGTCCAATGAAACTAGAAAACTATGCTACACAAAGTAATATAGGCTCTTGTAAAATAAAATTAAAAAATTAACAGGAAAGTTAGATTCTGCTTGTTCCATTAATTTGAACTTTTAGAAATTATATTAATGCTATAAAGCTGTGTTTTAGCACATTAATTACCATTATTACCAATATCCACTTGCTATTGTGTTTGCAAAACTACTTGTAAAAATTTAATATTTTAAATTAATTTATATTTAAAGGTACATCATTGATTGATGTCATTGATGATCAAATGTTGCTCAGTTAAAATGTATTTTGAACAAGATATTTATTTGACTGAGGATAGTAAACATGTACCCACGAAATGAATTGTTTAGAATTGATGATGTCCACTATCATAATCAACATTAAACCACATTTAATTCCTACTTAGAGAGCCAGAAAATATTTCTGTAGAATATCACAAATAACACAGTAATATTTAATATCTTTTCAAAGATCCCTAACAATCTCTTGACAATCTCAGAAATCACCCATTCTGGGTATGCTTAGAAGATAGTGGGCATTGAACTAATATGCATAATTAATGGAAATATAAATAAAAAACCGTTACATTTTAGTAATGATACATTTAGGGAAAGAAATTGATATTGATTAAAGAAACAGGATTTATTATGCTTAGGAAGCAAATTAACTGGTAGTAATAAAATTAATTCACCACATTAAATAAGATTCCTTGTGACATCATTTGACACACCACTCTTTGAAATCACAGATTTGATAATCATCATCATAATTTGAAATTTACTTAGGTGTTATCTTTTTTCAGTCAAAGTTATTTTTTAAATAATCCTATATTTATTCAAATATGTATAAATACATTAAACTTAGGTCTTTTGAATACATATTCATGTTAAATGTTAGTGGAGCTACAGTTTGAAAAATATTATTTTGCATACTAGCACAAAGATTATATTTAGATATTTTATGAATATTTTTCTTTTAATCTGATGTCAATCATTATACAAAGACTTTTTTCAAATGTCTACATTGTCATTTTGGCAGTGATGTCTGTCAGAATAGGTAGGAAAATAGAAATCATTAATAAAATTGGAAAAACACAGCTGTTACTGTTGCTATGCACTACGAATAGCAAGATTGGGGATCTTAATTATTTATTAAGTCACTTGCCCTGCATGAACAAGGCCCTTGGTTCAGTACTTACCAAGACAAAATAAAGAATACCCATATCTATTTGATAAGCTCAATGGAAAAACCCCAGGAACTTTATAAATATTAGACTAATCTTCCATATGTATATAATTATGCTATAAATTAGCACATTCAATTTTATATAAAATGCATTTCAAATTAGTTGTATTTCCACAATGTAAATTATGAAACAGAAATTATAAGTATAATTGGCCCTTAAGTGCCAGTGGCTTTGGAGATGGTCTTCTTGACTCTGAGTCTGTCTGGGATCCTTTTGTCAGTCAGAGACTTGGGCTGATTCTTCCTTCCTTTCTTCTTTCCTTCCTTCCTTCCTTCCTTCCTTCCTTCCTTCCTTCCTTCCTTCCTTCCTTCCTTCCTTCCTTTCTTTTTTTTCTTCCCTTTCAATCAGACTTTTGTTTTCCCTCCTTCCTCTCCTCCCAGTTCCTCCCCCTGCACCTCCTCTCTGCCCTGCCCCTGTCCATCCACTACTCTTCTGTTTCTATTAGAGGAGGGCAGGCCTACCATGGATATCAACCAAACATGCCACGTCAGGTTGAAGGCTGGATGAGGTAGTCCAGTATGAGGGTAAGGGTCCTGAAAGCAGGCAAAAGAGTCAGACAGCTCCTGCTCCTATAGTTACACAGAATGAAGAAAGAAAATCAAGCTACACAACGGTGCCATATATGCAGAGGGCCTAGTTCAGTCCATGCAGACTCCCTGGTTGTTGGTTCAGTCTCTGTGAGCCCTATGAGCCCAGGTTAGCTGATTCTGTGTTTTATCTTGTGGTTTCCTCAACCCTTCTGGCTTCTACAAGCCTTCCTCCCCATCTTCTGCAGGATTCTCCGAGGTAGGTCCACCTAATGTTCGGCTGTGGGTCTCTGCATCTGTTTCCATCAGTTGCTGGGTGAAGCCCTATGATGACCATTGGGTTAGGTAATGATCTATGAGAAGAGTGGAATATCATTAGAAATAATTTCATTGATAGTTATTTCTTTTTCTTTTTGGCAATCGTGTTCAGTTCTGTTCTAGGTCTCTGGACTATTCACCATCTGGGTCCTGCCCTTCCAGGTACTGTCAGAGGTGGGCTCCCTCTTGTGGCATGGTCTCAAGCTGGGCTAGTCATGGATTGGCCACTCCCACAATTTCTGTGCCAACTATACCCCAGCACATCTTGTTGGCAGGAAAAATTGTAGGTTGAAGGTTATGTGGCTGTGTTGGGGTCCCAATCCCTCCACTGTAAGTCTTCCCTGGTTACCAGAGATGGTCAGTTCAGGTTCTGTATTCCCCAATGCTGAGGTCATCCTCATAGATCATGGAATTTCCATTGCATTAGGTTTCTAGCTTGTCCACCAGATGCTCGCCAATTCCTGTTGTCCCTCCCAGTATTCTCTCTCTCCATCCTCCCCCTATCTGATCCCTCCTGTTCCCACTCACGCACCCCCTTCTAAACCCACAATATCTGTTACATTTCCCCTTCTAAGGGAGATTCTTACATCCTCCTTGAGCTCTCCTTATTTTTTAGCCTCTCTGGGTCTGTGGGCTATAGCATGATTATCCTTTACCTTACAGCTAATATCCCCTTATGAGTGAGTCCATACCATGTTTGTCTTTCTAGGGTTATCTCACTCAGGATGATTTTTTCTAGTTCCATCCATTTGCCTACAAATTTCATAATGCCATTATTTGTAATAGCTGAGTAATACTCCCTTTTGTAAATGTACCACAATTTCTTTATCCATTCTTAGATTGAGGAACATCTAGGTTGCTTGCATTTTCTGGTTACTAGGAATAAGTCTGATATGAAGCAAGTGTCCTTGTGGTATGATGGAACATCCTTTGGGTCTATGCCCAGGAGTGGATAGTGAATAGCTGTGTCTTGAAGCAGATGGATTTCCAATTTTCTGGGAAATCACCATATTGATTTCTATAGTGGCTATACAAGTTTGCATTCCCACCAACAGTGGAGGAGTGTTGCTCTTCCTCCAGATCATCTCCAGCATGAGCTGTGACTTTTGTTTTTAATCTTAGCCATTTTTCTTGATAGATATTACTTACCAAATTAAGTCAAAATCAGATAAACAATTTAAATAGACCTATAAGGAAGCAGAAGTAGTCATTAAGGCTCCCAATGCCCCCTGCGCTCAAAAAAGCCCAGGGCCAGATGGTTTTAGTGCAGAATTTTACCAGAAATTCAGAGAAGAGCTAATACCAGTACTCCTCAAATATTCTGCAAAACAGAAACAGAAGGAACATTGTCAAACTCATTTTAGGAGTCCACAGTCACCCTGATACCAAACCACCCAAAGATTCAACAAAGAGAATTACAGACTAATATCCCTCATGGTCATTGAACTGAGTATTAAGAGTTTGTTTTTGTTTTCCCTGGTCAGAGACTACTTCAGTCAGTTTAGGTTGAACGATGTGTCTAATCTGATGTTTCACCATTCCTGCACCCCCACTAACTTTATTATTTTCCTGCTTTCTGTATAGTTAATAAACTCATTCAAAAGAGATGACGTTATCTTGAATCCTTTCTGTCCAGCACATTCCTGCAGACACCACAGTTACAGCAGTAACTGTGACTGCATCATTCTCTGCTGTTCCAGTAGTTATCACAGATAACTCCAGAGTCCTTGAGACAGCCAGACTGCCTGAGCAAAGTATGGACAGTGTCCAAAAATATGGTAACTTGGTTTACCTGTCTCACCCAAGTGAGAAGACACAAAGGGAAGTACAGGACTGTTAGGAGCCAATGAAGAACTAACAGCTCTGCCCCAGAGAAAAGTTTATTTTAAACATCTGGAGTGTTTTTAATAAAACTTAATGTGAAACTAACATTTCAACTCTTCTTACTGAGCACTTAGTCTCTAGCTAAAAATATTTAAGGAGGGTTGGGGTCCTCTGATCTGTCCTAGTGTCTCCCCAAACTAGTTCTTGTTATACCCTTGGGAACTTTAAATGTGAATATATATCATGGGTGTATATATATGTGTATGGGTATATATATATATATATATATATATATATATATATATATATATATATGTATATATATATATAAGTATATGTATATATACCTATACATATATAGTGAGAAATTAATTAATATTGTTATCTTAAATAATTTTGTTTTGCAAATCTAATCAATGATTTCAACACTTGGAAGATTTTTAATTTAAACCCCAGGACCATATTTCCTACTGGCATATAATAAATTTACAAATTGTCACTGGTACAATTCTAAATGCACTCACAGAGAATTATAATTATATGTTTCAGAAAAATGATGCCATACACATTGTGATTTAAATATGCTTAGTGAAATTCCTGTTCTGAAATTACATTATTATTTATATATGAGTAACTGAGAAATTATTAATTCTGTTATATAATAAATAAACTTCATTGCTTTTCCACTTCTATGTTTAGTCTTAGTCCTTAATTAAATTCTGTTAAACTGCCAAAATACCAGGAGTGTATAAGATTTTTAACAGGTGGCATGTTGACTCAGCCTGTGGATTGTGACCCCAAGGGGGTCACATATGAGATAACCTGCATATCAGTTATTTACATTATGATTTAGAAAAATTACAGTTATGAAGTAGCAACACAATAATTTTTATGATTAGAGGTCACCAGAACATGAAGAACTGTATTAAAGCATCTTAACATCAGGAAGGAGGAGAAATACTGCTCTAGAGCAAACAGATAATATGTCTATCCTCAGGGTCCCAAAACTGCCTCCTTTCTTGTATCCTGGCTTCAAAATAATCTCAGAAGAGTCATCAGAATGATCTTTCATAATGCCATTTAGGTCATGCTATTCTTTTTAATAGTCTGTTCTTGGTCATTATAGTGAAATATAATGTTGAAATCATAAGGAAAGATATTTACTTAGCTCAGTTTTGAAGGCTGAATATCTAAGCCACTTGGCATAGGCTTTTGCTCAGAACCATCACAGAAAATTCAGCAAGTGGCTCATTTGCTGGGAAGAAAGGAATTTAGAGAGCTAGATAGACCCATGTCAGTTTTCTAACAACTCACACTCACAGGGCATGGCAACCAATGACCTACTAGGTCAATGTAGACTTTACATTTAAATGGTCTATTACTTGTCAAATCACTATTCTGTTAAGTAGGCCTCCATGATATGGAATCTTTGCTGACACTTAATCCATATGCAAATATAGATACTTTTCAGCTAAATGATCTTACTGTTTTCTAACCCACTCATAGTCAACATTCTCAAAATGACTAAAAGTATCAAGCAGGAATTGGTTCTGTCACTCATCAGCAGTGTTCTCACCTACCCCTGAGACTTTCTATGGACTGTATCCTATTTATATGACCCCTTGGCTTGTTTTCTAACTTCCTCTTCAAACTTACAACCAGTCTTCCCTGATTTTTTGACTTTGACTGTATTCTCCAACTGTCATGAAAACTCTAGAGAAGCAGAAAATTATCATATCTTTTTTCCACTGTTGACAATTTAATTTTTTGCACACTGCTTCCTATATAATAAATGCTAAAAGAAGCACATGATATAAATATATATTTTTAATTTCCATCTTTAAAAATTTATGAAAATAGGAATACAGCCATCAGTCTTTAGTGGACTTTACCTTTAAATTCTTCTGAAATAGTATAAAAACATAAATGTTTGAAATCTCTTTCAAATATAACCTAAAACAGAAGCAATCTGAACTCTTGGTCAAGGTATACCATTGGACTCTCTGGGCTTTCTTCCAAATGTGCCTCTTCATGGCTTCCCTATGGTGCACTTCACTAACTGCAGTCTCAGATGACAAACTAGACATGGAAATATTACACTTGGTTATTGTCTCTAGGTATACTCCTTCAGGCCAGACTAAGACACACTACTTATCAAGGTAATACTACTTTAGCTACAGCTGTATTTGCTTTAGAGATAATTAGTTTCCATCTGGCATTTGAGGGAGTGCATTACATTTGCTTTAGGGGCAAAATAGAAAAAAATGATCACAAGACTGCAACCAAGAAAATTCATCTGACACACAGTGTAGAAGCGACATACAGCACTTACCCTGTAGTGCTTTAGCAGTTAGAGTGACAGATGAGTAAACTAACTCTGTTTATACGTGCAAAGAAAAACATCAGTAAACAACCAGCATTGTAGATGACAAGCTGCTTCATTGTGCATTAATTTACCATGCTTATCAATTGGGCGATTTCTAAATTCAGTTTGAAAAGTAATTTAGTGTGCATGAATTTATAATGAACAACTTAAAAAGTGATAAGACGCTTACCTATTTAGGTAGAAGCAAGAGCACTGGAAAATTAAAGGCGTAAATTCTAATCACATCTTTCAAAAATAAAATGCACTATGCCTTGCAAAAAGTCATTAAGCTACACAGATTTAAATTCCCCAACAAATGCATGCAAAAGGCTGTGATACTCATGGTACTGTTGTTAAAAATAAAACTGTTAATAACCACCCATGAAAAATGTTTCTAGCCGGGCGGTGGTGGCGCACGCCTTTAATCCCAGCACTCGGGAGGCAGAGGCAGGCGGATCTCTGTGAGTTCGAGGCCAGCCTGGTCTACCAAGTGAGTTCCAGGAGAGGCGCAAAGCTACACAAAGAAACCCTGTCTCGAAAAACCAAAAAAAAAAAAAAAAAAAAAGAAAAATGTTTCTAGGGTGCAATGGTAAAACTGTTATAAAGTTACCAAGAACCCCTTGTTTAGGGAAAGGGCAAAAAACAAAAATGTCATTGTTGGCAGATTGAACATTATTATATGATGCAGTAAGTTTATTGTTCCTACCTGTTATATCATGTGGCATTCCAATAATTCCTTAATAAAATAAAGCTTTTCTCTGTATTTCTAAAGACATCCTCATGATAATTAGAACTGTAAGCATGCAACCTAATGTGGGAAGTAGTTTTTTGCTCCTTGTAAAAAAAAAAAAAAAAAAAAAAAAACTGTATCAAAAACACAGTTCTTTGACAGTTCCACATGGAGACTAAATATGAGAAAAGGTAAGGCGTTCAAAATATCATTTATATTTGTATGGGCATCAAAATTCTTTTTTAAATTAAGAAATTGTTTATTCTTTTTACATACCAATCACAGATCCCCTCTCTTCCCTCCTCCCACTCCTCCAGCCTTCCTCCCTACCCCCCTCCCCATTCCCTTCTCCAATAAGGTAAGGTGTCATAGTTTGCTTCACCTGTCAAGTTGATAAAAACCCACAGGTACCTAGAAAGGGGGGACATCAGCTGACACCACCTCCATCAGGTTGGCCCATTTTCTTAATTGCTCACTGATGTAGGTGGGCCTGTCTCACAGTAGGTGGTACCGCCTGCGGTACCACCATATCTTCACCATATCTGCAGTTTTCCTCCATATCTTCTGCTTCAGTTCCTGCCGTGAGTTTCTGTCTGGACTTCCCTGGTTGATGGACTGTAACATACAAATCAAATAAACCCCTGCCTCCCCAAGTTGCTTTTGGACAATATTTCATATTAGCAAAGAAGCAAACCAGAAATGTTTCCTTCTAGAAAATTTGTTCTTGATGTTAAAAATATAGGTCTTATTTCTAAACACAAGATTCCTGTGGAAATCCTAAAAATTTGAATTTAAAATCAGTAAAAAATAGCAGAGATTTAGTAATCTAGTATAATAAAAATGACAGTTGCTCAAGTGTATCATTGCTCAGTTATTGGAGATAAGAGCCCTAAAATTTTCCATTATGGTTAAACATAAACTCTTTAGTAGAGGTCAAATACATGGGTCCATTTTTACAGGCAGTTTGAAATATTACTGAAGAGATAACTTCCTTCAGAAAATTTAACTATATTATCCTACACACAACTTACTGTATTGTGTTAATTTTATTAAATTACCTGTGCTCTTCATCTGCTTTTCACTTAGACAAGAAGATCTATACATAGGAAATAAGTCAAGTTATCACAATTTGCGTATGATATGAGCTTATGTGTTTGTTTGTAAGACACCAAAAAAAAATCTTAGAACTTGTAACCACATTCAGCAAAGTGGGAACATAGAGAATCAATATACAAGATTTAGTACCTTCCCGCAATGACCATGCTGAGAAAGAAATCAGTAGAGTAATCACACTGTGGGAATAAACCTAACAAAGGAAGGGAAATCATTCTATAATAAAATTTTTAAATGCAAAAAAAGACATTTCAGAAAATACTATGACTTGGAATGAGCCTCTATGCTCATGGATTGACAGAGTTCACATTGGGAAAATAACTGTACTATACAAAGAATTTATAGGTTCAATGCAAGCCCCGGCAAAATTCCAGTGGCGTTGCTCATAAAAATGTGTGAAACAAGACAAAAACTCACACAGAAGCAAAAAAGGCCTGAGATAGACAAAGTAATCCTGACCAAAATCATTATGCTAAAGGCATGAAAATGGCTGAATTATGTTACACTATAGAGCCACAGTAACCAATACAGTATAATGTAGGCACAAATAGACAGGAAACACACAAAACATAGCACAGTACCCTTAAAATAAACTCACACATCTGCAGAAATGTGAATAAAGGAGACAAACTCATGATGGAAGAAAGATAACCTTTTTAATTCATTCATTCAGAGGGAGGATATAGAAATTAGGACCCTAACCCCCAATCTGCACAAAAGTGAAGTGAAAACATATCACATTACTTTATGTAATATATACCACCTAGAGCCTTGAAACAGCTCTAGGGAAAAATATAAAGATATTCATAGACACTGGTTTTCTAAATATAAATCTTAAAGCTCGGGGAATATAAACAATTAAACAACAGTAACTGGAACAAAGACAAACCTGAAGAATGCAGTAAAATCTTAACCATACAGTCACCTGATAAGGCTGTAATACACAGTTTATGTAAAGAAGTGAAATTTATAAAGGTCAAAGTAAAACTAACTCAATCATTATAATAAATTAACAATTTATTTTTATTTTTCCCCTACTACACCTTTCCAGAAGATTCCTGGGCTTGCTGTTGAATTCCAGAGATGTGAAGAAAGCATGTGTTAGCCATTAATGTGTTCTCTGCTCCTTGGCTCCATCTTCCTTTCTTGAGAATGTTTATACAATGGAAACCCATACATACTAGGCACCATTGAGAAGGTTTATACAAAAGAAACTCATACATGCTAGGCACCATTGAGAACGTTTATAGAAAGGAAACTCATACATGCTAGGCACCATTGAGAACGTTTATACAAAGGAAACCCATACATGCTAGGCACCATTGAGAACGTTTATACAAAGGAAACTCATACATGCTAGGCACCATTGCTGACATTTTAGTGGTAAACATGGGCATACATTTTTGTATGTATATACATGTGAGATACTTTTTTCAAGATTGAGAAATGATTATCTATTTAACAACTCCTTTAATCAGATTGATATTTAAAATATTTCTATATTATTTTATAAAACCATTATGCATTGTCAGTATTCTGTATTTTTCCAATGTACAGATATACTAAAATTGTGTTTATACATAGTAATATTTGTGTTTTCACCCTTTCATCACTATTGCTATATAGATTTCTGTGCCCATCCTTTGAATGTGCAACGTTCGATTTCTATGTATATCCTGTAGCAGTAACTCTGATAGCTTTATCTTTTTATAATTTGTACTTTTTGTGTCCAAAATGTTTCTTTTTCTATGCTCCTAAAAGAAATACCAGTCTTCTATGAGTTGATCATTGTCATTTTTCTATCTTGTTCTATTAGTAGAAAGTGTCTTTTTTCTGCCTGAGGCCATCTTGAGGTCCATGGTCCTGTTGCAGCTGGGGCCTGTGATGATGCTCATGGCCCATGTTAGCTCAGGGGGTCATTGCAACTATGATGTGCTGAGCCAGCAGCACCCTTCCCTGCCTCTGGGATATCCGGTCCAGCCCCTCTGTGGATACTGTAGCAGGAAAGCTAGCCCTGCCCTTCAGGGGAGAGCTGCTCCCCTCCAACCCCTAGCCCTCCACCCTCTCCACCTCCTACCCTCCCCACCCACCATCAAGGTGAGATGCTTAGGAAAATTGTCCCCACCCCTCACCACAGGCATGCACCTCACTTGAGCAACACTCTAGAGCTGTGTTGTAGAGGACACAGATGAGCCTGCCCTAAGAGTCTGGGACAGCAGAGCTGACCCTGCCCCCTCCTCTGCCATGTGGTGGCACATGTGAGGGAAAGATGCCCTCACCCCTCTGTCCCTCCTCACTTGTGACAGGTGAGAGCTGATCCTGTTGTCTGGGGAGCAGGTGAGCCAGCCCTGAGGGCAGGAGAGCTGATACCCTCTTTTGTCCCCAGCAGCAATTGGAAAGGAGGGACTTGCACTTCACAGGGGCAAAACAATTGAGCTGGCCCTGGTCCTGTGAGTTTGGGTGACCTGGATCTGAGGACCCAAGAGCTAGAGGACAGACTCAGCTCCTCGCTGTAGGCTGCAGGGAGTGAGCTAGCAGAGGCAGGGCTGGAGAGCTGGACCAGGGAATGATGACAAGGAAAATTCTGGCTGGCTGGCAAACCCAGCTACCATCCAGGCCCAGAACCAGAGCTGCGAGTTGGCCTGCTCCAACATCTGCCTCAGCTATGAATTGTTGAAGCAGGTGAGAGGAGCCTACAGATCCAAAACAGCAGGATCTCCTTGACCCAGGAACAACAGGATATCCAAGAGAAGCCCTGTGGGGACCAGCCTACCTGTTGAATGATAGACCCCAGACTCAGGGCACTATCCTCTCAGGTGGGCGCCCCAGAAACCTGGACTCCAGACCAGTTGATGCAATCAGCAAGAGTCTTTATTTTGATCATTTGTGCAAATGGGCCCTCTGCACTATTTGGTGAGAGGAACCCCGAAAAATAATTGCAGGCATCTTTTAAAGGCAAACCCCACAAAATTAGCTTAGCATTCGGGGCAATACATAATTGACTAGTTCAAAGATCAGTTCCAGGGAGGGGGAGTACAGCTATGGGGACTTTCCATGGGGCTGTTTTTCTTCCTAGAATAGCCACGGGATGTTCTGTTAGACCCAGACAATGTCACAAGGTTATTCTGCTGTGGCTAATGGTTTGGGGGCCTGAGACTGGTACTCATTCGTCTTTCTCATGTTTAAGTCTTTCATTGAACAGTACCTAAACTAAGAAAGAAAGAGACAGAGGAGATTATTGGGAGGGCTTTCAGTAAATAGTGAAGCAGCCCCGAATTTATTTCTCATAGCATTTTATACCCAAAGCAAGGGGCTGGCAGGGGGGGGGGCGGTTGGGAAACTTCCTTACAATGGTTCAAGAAACAAACAATCGTAAACACCTCCTTAATTCTCAAAACATCTAGTAAATAGGCCTTTGGCCAAACATCCTGTTATTTGGCCTTGAGGAGCAAAACATCTAGTAACCATGCCTTTGACCAATCATCCTCTTATTCAGCCTTGAGGAGCAGAAACAAGCTTGAACTCTCTGACCTTAAGTCAAGATGGAATCAAGACACAGCTGGAGTCACTGTGGGCTCCCACAGAGCCCCAGTTAGAGCCCATTATCTATAGTGTGGCAGAAACACTAGTCCTGGCAGTGAACTCTTCAAGTAAAGATAAATCGACTAAAGGGAAAACTGTGTGACTCAATGGACCACACTACAGCTTCCATGACATGAGGAGATTCTTTTCCTTTTGTTTAGTTTGTTTAGTTTTTAGTTTTTCTTTTAAATTTGTTTTGTTTGTGGGGGTACGGTTGCAAGGGCAGAGGGTGGATGAGAGGGGATGGGAGAAAAGTGGGACCAGAATGCAAGATGTGAAATCTACAACAAATCAATAAAAGTTAAAAAAAAAAGTATACATACAGAAAGGAAGTTACCTTAATTTACATGTTTCAAGTTGATGATATGTTTGAGTTTATATGTTTATGCGTATGCATTTTCTTTTTCTTTTTTTTTTTTTTTCCCTGAGACAGGGTTTCTCTGCGTAGCTTTGCTGCGCCTTTCCTGGAGCTCACTTGGTAGCCCAGGCTGGCCTCGAACTCACCAAGCTCCACCTGGCTCTGCCTCCCGAGTGCTGGGATTAAAGGTGTGCACCACCACCGCCCGGCGCGTATGCATTTTCATAGGTTCAAATTGTTTGATGAGCTTTTTTTAAGGATTTGTTTTGTCCATTTTGTGTGTGTGTGTGTGTGTGTGTGTGTGTGTGTGTGTGTGAACTCACATATGTTCGGGTACATAGAAAGGCCATAGAGTTGCATCACCTGGAGCTAGAGTTAAAGGCAGTTGTGGGTAACATGACATGGTGCTATGGACAGGAACCTGCATCCTCTGGCACAGCAGAGAGTGTTTACTATTGATCAATTTTCTATGCCTTGCTTTGCATCTTGGTGTTAATCCATTGTTGATTCTGTACAGAACAAGATGAAATTTATGAAATCAAGTATTAATATATGGGTTTTTTAGAAGTGAATTTTAATTTTGTCTGTGCTCCTACTCTTGATAGTGTTTTTCTATTTTTTTATATTTATGTATTGTTTAAGTGTGTATGTATATGTGTGTAGAGTAAGAATACCATGACACATGAGAGCAGATCAAATGACAACTTTCAGAGTGAGTTTCACCTTCTACCATGAAGGTTTAGGGATTTAAATTTAGGTCATCACACTTGGAAGCAAGTATCTTTGCTCTTTAGACCATCTTAATGAATGATATCTAGTATTTTTATTACCCTCACCATATCTGTTTTGATATCATCTTCTAGTCTTTAGCTTCACTTTTTCCCTGAGTTTTAGGATATATTTTTGTAAGCATGGGTTCCCCAATGCAATGCATCTGAGTATAGATTGAATATTCATGTGTGTGTTTGTATATGTGCATTTTAATATAAATCTGATTAAATTATTAATTTTGAGGACATGAAGTTATTTTTTTTTTTTTTTTTTTTTTTTTGGTTTTTTTGAGACAGGGTTTCTCTGTGTAGCTTTGCGCCTTTCCTGGGACTCACTTGGTAGTCCAGGCTGGCCTCGAACTCACAGAGATCCACCTGGCTCTGCCTCCCGAGTGCTGGGATTAAATGAAGTTATTTTTTAATGTTTCCTGAAATGTTTAGATGCCTTGCTTTCTTCTCCTGCCTTCCTTGTTCTTCATATTCCCTTTCCATTCTTCCTTCTTTATTCAGTATAAACCTAATCAGCAGCATTGGTAAGAGTAGTCTGTTTTCATTTTAGTGATGTGCTATGCTTATCTGTCAAATATAAATATTTCTGCTGTGTGTACATAGCTTTTTAAATTTTTTCTTTAATTTATTTTCAATAACTTGTATTTTTTACAACACAACATGTTATTTTGACACGGTTAATGTTTGTTATTAACTGATTGAATCCAGCATCACCTGCAAGATGGCCCTCTGGGCATACCTCAGAGGGAATCCTCTTGATTACATTTCTTAATGTGAAGAGATCTCTTGGCTGGGATCCTGGTCTGTAAATGGAGAAAGAGGCTAGAACAGCATGCCTGCATATCCCACTCTCCTGTTCTGACATAATGGGACCCTTCACGCTGCTGCCGCCTTGACATTCCTGCTAAGATGAGTTGAACTTTGAACTCTGAGCTAAAATAAGCCCTTTTCCTTAAGTTGTTATGTTATTTTGCCACTACAAAAACAAGAATAGTAACTAAGATATGTTTATTATAGATTCATAATAAATTCTGACATATTTTAGAGTCATTCTAGTAATTCTTCAAGTAAGTACAACTTAGAATTATCTTCGTCAAGCCATAATGATTCTATGTGGAATTTACCAGAATAGCATTAAGTGTACAAGATGATTTGGGGAGAATGACATTCCTTTTGATAATACTTTCCTATGCATTGACACTACATTTCAAACAAATCAACTCTTTTAAAATACGTTTCAATATAGTTTCCTAATTTTCAGTGCAGAATTTTGAAGATTTCATCCACATATACATTGTATTGTTTCAATATTAATTAGTTTTATTTATTTATAAATGATATGCTTTGATATTGTATTCCTATTTCTTGATATGCACAGCAGAGTAAATAGTCTGTGCATATTGGTCTTCATACAGCCAATTTGTTCAACTTTCACATTTTATTAATCTGTTAATACATTTATTTAGATATTATATAAGGACAATCCTACTATTTGCTAAGAATAATAGTCTCATTTACTGTTAATGTTTTAGAACAAATGTAAATTTGAAAATCTTGCCTGAGGCCAGTCATTTGGAATAACCTAAAATACATAGATTCCATACCTTAAAATAGTTTTTAGTTTTAATGTGGGTCAGCACCCCTAAGGGTTTGTTGAAAGGTAGAATTTGCATATCTAATATCCATGAACTGATGAGCCTGGCAAGTGTCAGGATGCTTATAGCTGTGGGCTAGGAAAGCCACAGGAGACATTCTTGCTTCAATAAAATACAGAAATCTCTAATATTTCAGTCATTACTTCTGAGACTTCATTGGAAGAATTTCACATATTCTTTAGTTGCCTACGCTATAAAATAATTATATTGTTTTTTACCCTAAAGAAGTTTGTAAAAAAAAAAAAGGTGAATATTAAAAAATTTTGAAATACCACATTGGGATTTTTTGCACAGGTCTTCTGCTTCAATATAATTTGCATATACAAGATCACCAAATTATCAGGTCAATATTCTCCAGGACAACAAGTAATTCCAAATCCAGGGTAATGGTTAAAACCTCTATGTTTTACTGCATCTCTGCCTACCACCAGACAAGACAAAAATGCTCAATCAAGTTCTAGGGGTGGATGAAAATATTTTATGTCATCTTTCATTTGAAACATGTAATTATAAAAGGATGAAATGTTGTCACAGTCAGCTTCAGTTGTCAAATTGGCACAGCTGAGAAGAGAGAACCTCAGTTGAAGAATTGCCTAGACCAGATTTGCCTGGGGTTATGTGTGTGAAGATTTTTCATAATTGCTAATTGATGTGGAAAGGACTCACCCACTGTTGGAGATCCCATTCCTGGCAGGTGGGAATGAGCTGTGTAGAGATGTAGCTGAGCAAGCCAGCAGGAGCATGCCAGTAAGCAGCTTTGATCTATAGTTTCTACTTCTTTTGTTGTTGGTGGTGGGTTTTTTGTTTTTGTTTTTGTTTTTGTTTTTTTTGCTTTTGTTTTTTGTTTTGTTTTGTTTTTTAACTTTGAGTTTCTGTTTTGGCTTCCTTCTATGATAGAGCATAACCAGCAAGCTGAAATAAATCGTTTCCCCTTATGTTGTTTTAGTCAGAGTATATTATCATAGCAGCAGAAAGCAAATTGGAACAAACGTAATTCTAGTATAAATATTTATATAAAGCCAAGAGCCACAATTACCTGGCTGCAGGGAGGGGGATCTTAGGGTTCATTGAGGTTTAAACTGAACAAGCTAATCCCATAACTCAGACATTGTCTTGCTGGCTTATTTTATTGTGTTTCATCAACCCTAAAATTCATTAAAAGCACACTGCATGCAGCCTACTGCTCATACACAGACTGTTGACTGTTTCCTAATACAAGTCATCAGATTCAAAATCAGAGAAAATAGAAGTTTTGCCTAATTTTCCCCTTGAGATTAGATAGTGTAATTGGCCAATTTATCACAAATATCAGGAGATTCTATTGACTGAAACAAACAAACCGGGACCATATTTCTTTTTAAAAGAGATGGAAAAGGTTTCATTTTCATATCATCAAAGTCTGTATTGACAAAAATAATTACTTTGTTGCTTTATGAAGGAGTCTAATTAATTTTTAGTCCTCTCATTTGAGGATAAATGTTAATTTCTGGCTTGCTCATTCTGCCCACAAAAATAGTAAATCATTAAGATAGCAAATAGCAAACTAGTGGAAAATAGCAAGTCCATTTCATTTGCTGGATTAAAGAAAGCATATTTTAGGCCTAGTTAGATTATTATATATTTCAGGAGCTAATAAAAAATGAAAATAAAATTAATGCCACTATCATGAATGTATCAAGGTCTGTGTTTCTGTTGGTCTAGATTAACTGGTGTCACTATTCTACGTGACACTATTTTTAGATAAATGAGAAGTGAGAGTTGTCTATAGCAACATACATGTGAGCTTCCTCTACCTAATAAGTAATTTAATCCACTTTCTTCAAAACCCTCTGACTCCTCAGAAAATCTTCCAGATAAATTATCTGTGCACACAGTTCAAGCACAAGACAGATTGGAATATAATAAGGAATTAATCCCTGGCTTTAAGGACCCGCTTCTCTCCATGGTACTAAGATGAACATGTGGGGAATGCGTCCACTTTGGGCTTCTACAACATCTCTATCAATAGCAATGCAAGACTCTTTAATTGATTGCTGCAATGTCCCTCAAAAATATAAGAAAATAAATTAAAATGAAAAACAAATACATGGCTCAAATTATAATCTAATGATTTAACACATACATGACATTAACTATGGTTTATTAGTGCTATTATACATGTACTATTGAGGTAAAGTTGTAAATTGAGCATTAGCCTAAAACCATAAAACTAAAAATTTAGAACTGAGAATCAGTGCTGTGAATTTCCCTAACCTTTTACAAGTTTCCACATATTTTAGGGTACACTGTCTGAAAAATGAACTGGACTGGTGAACTAGGTAAATTGTTTTAAAATTGTAAGGACCAAGTGAGAAGCATACTAAGACATTAGATGTTCTGGTACCTGGCAGGCATTTCTTTATGGAGAATATACACAGATAAGATTGCACATATATACATATACACATACATCTACATCTACATATGGACATATATCATATGCATATGAAAGAATCAGACTCAAGAACTAATGGAATCTTAATATTTATAAAGTTGCAATAGTCATTTCACAGTCATCATCAATTCTGAACATCCAGGATATTGTCTCTATCTTTCGGTGAACTATGGAACAGTTATAGAGGTTTGTCACTCTTGTATTTTGGACTTGGAAACAACAATGTTCCCATGTTGCTTTCCTAGCACTTGTAAATTACAAACATGAAAAACATTTCTGTTCTTGATAAAAACTGATACTTTGGTGCCCTTGATACTCTTTAGTTAAACAATTTCAATGAATTAATTGCCAACCTTAACAAAAATAGCAATCATGACAAACAAAATCAATGTAGAAATCTATAAAAAAACAGAAACTTTTTTTCTTTTACTGATATATAATTATATTTACTGTACTGAAATTAGAGATTGCTGATTGATAGGCAAGTGCTCCACCACTGAATGGCATGCCTAGCCCTCCCTTTAATTTTTGTTTTGAGTCAAGGTCTCACTAAGTTCACTTGGACAGCATCAAGCCAGTGTGTATTTCAGGCTGTCTGCAAAGCTGCATCTCTCTGCGTCAGTTCCTGGAGTACCTAGAATAACAAGCCTCAGACCGAGTGTTGCTGCAATGATACCTTTAAAGGGGAAGAAAGGTATTCTCAGATTTCTACTTCTTGCCGCTGCTTTTGCTATAAGAAATTAAAGCATAATCTATCTATGTCTGAAAATCACCCCATACCTTGTCTTTGTAGAAATAAACAAGGCTTGAAATGAAATGACAGGATATGGCTTTCAAGGAGAATGTGATTCTGATGGTTCCCACCGTGGCAGCGAGCTACAGTTTGTCTTTTGTTTGTCCACAATCTTTCCTAGAAACTTTCACTTATTTGAAATGATTTGATTATTTCCTTTTCTTAAGCCCCAATGGTGTAATCATAAAATATTAATGAATTTAAAGGGTCCCATTTGTTAGCTGTCACAGATTCAAATTATCTGGGAGTCTCATTAAAATTAAGCCAGGTGTTTTCCTTACACTAGAAATTTTCATCATTGAGTTTTTGTCTTGCTTATTATAAAAGAATCTGCTCACTAAACTTTACTTAATCTTACTTTTTTACACTAATCAATGGCTTTATATGACAAAAATTCTCTTAGTAGAGGTGAAAATCCATGGGGGATAGTTTTGCATTTTGGTTATGAAATGCACAAAATATAACTCTATAATCATCTCAGAGTATGTCATATATCTCTATAAACTAGTTAAAATTAAATATGGAATGCATATCTATCAACAACTATTATTTGGTAAAGATAAAATTATTTGTCTTTGTTATACTATGTTCATTTTCAAAAATAAGACAAATCTCAATTAGATATGGTAATATTTTCTAGTAATTAAGTACTGGTGGAAGTCTCTCTCCTGCCTACCTATTCCCAAATACCCAGCAGCTGCTCCCCAAGTAATTGACTCTGAGGCTTAATATTATTTATAAATATGCTTAGCCAGTAGCTTAACTAACTAACTGTTATATTTATATTAACTCATTCCTATCAATCTACATTTTGCCACATGGCCATGGCATTACTGGTCTGCTGGTATCTTGCTCCTTGGGTGGCTGGATGCCATCTACTGACGCTGCCTTGCCCCTTTATTTCCCACAATTTTCCTGATCTGGTTGACCCACCTATACTTCCTGTCTGGCTACTGACAATCAGCATTTTATTAAAGCAATTCGAGTAACAAATCTTTACAGTGTACAAAAGCATTATCCCACAGAAATTAAATAAATGAAATAATCCTTTATAGTACCACCTGTATTAGTTATTTGCAATGAAAATATGATCTCTTATATATATATATATGTGTGTGTGTGTGTGTGTGTGTGTGTGTGTGTGTGTAAAATTTATTTTCAGACTCTGGAATACTGGCTATTTAGATAAATTTGAAGTAAATTTGCATTTACATATAATGTTTACCTCACAGAAAAGTTCATTTTATAAGTTCAAATATACACTTTTTAATGTTAATCCAGCAATTAATAAATTTCACCTCAAGTTTTGAAACTATAGCATAGTTTGCATATAGCTTCCTGTGTGCATAAAAACAACCCCAAAATGATAGGAATAAGAAAAATTCATTCTATTCTTTTTTATCCCATTAGCTTCCTGTCTGTATTGTGCTAACAAACAAACAATTCTTACACCCAGAGTGAGAACATGGGAACACGTCCTAAGTCCTTCTACATCTTCTAACCATCTTGTACCTTGTAAAATTGATGGAAGAACAACATCTTCCTGGTATTCAATGGAATTCCTAAAATAGACATGTCAAGGTGATTTTCTTTCATTTGCTCAATCTTTTCTGACACAACTACAAGAATGTCAGCAGAAGCAACAGCTGTCTGAGCTAATACACATCACTAAATCTGATAATGTCACTGGATCTTTGACAACTTCAGCTAGAGCCCTCAGGGTGGAGGGTAAGGGCAATTTTGATCATAGGTCTCTGGCACAGAGTCACCCACAGCATGGAGGGCATATGCTGAGCAAGTTCCTTGTGGTCTCTGCTTTTTTGGGCTGCCACTAGGTGAGTATCTCTGCTCTGCCAGGCCTTTGCATGATGGACTTCTGCCCTACCACTGGCCCAGAAACAATGGAGTCAGCAGACATTGACTGGAATGTCTGAAATCCTGAGTAAAATAAATCATCTTCCTCTTAAGTTGTTTATATCAGATATTTGTCACAGAAAGTAAATTTGACTAACATAGCACTACCAGGACCCTTGCTTTGATTGAGAAAGATTGGAAGTCATTAGGAGTGTATATGAATATATGCCCTAAGGGGTGTGTGTGGGGGGGGGGTGTGGGTGTGTGTGTAAGGTCTTAGGCTTGGTCTTTAGAAATTTTGATTTTAAAAATACTGCTAAATCAAATTCTCACCCCAAACTCCTCAGTACCAAGTTCTATCTTACCTCAACATTATCACTAGGGTTCACTAAATGCCAACAAACACCCCAGCTATACATATACATCTGAGAGAGCTAGACAATGTGTGCTTTTCCCTAAAAACTCCCTTCTCCTTGCCATCCCTCGGCCAGTGATGCTACAAGAATATTGCTAAGGCAATGAGCCTGAAAGAGTAGAAACAAAATGAAGGAATATGTTTTCAGAAAACATTATGCAAATTCATTGTAAAAGGAATGAAATTAGGAAACATCAATTGTCATTTCCTTACATGTGACTCTTCTACCATATCCCCAAACTCTTTCCTACACAAGTAATCCTAATTTAAGAAAACTTAGGCTGCACATGATGAGAAGTACACACTGGGTATCTTCATTTTCTTATCTGATTATCAGCACTTCCTATCTACTGATAAATTTTCCACAAATTTAGTCACACCCTTGGGAAGGCGACTAAGGCAGAAATATGTAGCAGATAACTATTAATTGATTGTTCAGAGCTTTTTATCTCCAATGTAGGAGGGTCTTATATTGTCCAGACATATTAAATACAAATCACAACTGCTTAGTTAGTTGGGGATAATAACACAATGTGGGAATCTGGTGATTCACATGCTGACTGATATGTGAGAAGTCCAGAATGAGCTTTTCGATTCTTGTGAGAATGGGAATCTTAGTGTCTCTGGGTCTGTGAAGTAAGGGCTACTGAGTGCAGATAATGCCCTCACCAGATGGGAAAAATGAGAGCTTCATTGGTAATTTAAAGGTGATTCTAATTTGACAGATGATAAATAAAAATATATGAACCATGCACTTGTCAATGTTTTGGGTACACTGAAAACTCATAAATTGAATTAATTGCTATATATTACAGATTTCTATAAAATAGTATGAAAAAATCTATAAACTATGCTTCCTTACTTTTTTAATAACTTGCTTTTAATTTATTTTTTGTGTCTTTCAAATCATGCATCTTGATCACATTCATTTCCTTTGTATTAGGCCCCTGCCCTTGCAATCACCCCTTCCAAGAAAAAAAAAAAAAACATTTAAGAGAAAAAAGAAAATCTCTCGACATAGAAGCTATAGTGTGACAGTGAGCCACTCAGTAAATCCTTTGGTTCATGTATTTTTAATTGCAAGTGTTCATTGCAAAGAGTCATTGGTCTGGTTAGTGGCCTCTGGTTTCTGCTACACTATCAAAGCTGGGCCCTCATTGGAACTCCTCTTGAATATCTTATTTTTCTTTCTTTCTTTTTTTTTTTCCTTTTATTTTATTTTACAATACCATTCAGTTCTACATATCAGCCACGGGTTCCCCTGTTCTCCCCCCTCCCACCTCCTCCCCTTCTCCCCAGCCCACCCTCCATTCCCACCTCCTCCAGGGCAAAGACTCACCGGAGCACTGAGATCAACCTGGTAGACTCAGTCCAGGCAGGTCCAGTCCCCTCCTCCCAGACTGAGACAAGCGTGCCTGCATAAGCTCCAGGTTTCAAACAGCCAACTCATACAATGAGCACAGGACTCGATCCCACTGCCTAGTTGCCTCCCAAACAGATCAAGCCAATCAACTGCCTCACCTATTCAGAGGGCCCCTCAGCCTTTGGTTCATAGTTCATGTGTTTCCATTCATTTGGATCTTTTTTTTTTCTTTTTTTTTTTTTTTTTTTTTTTTTTTTGGTTTTTCGAGACAGGGTTTCTCTGTGTAGCTTTGCGCCTTTCCTGGAACTCACTTGGTAGCCCAGGCTGGCCTCGAACTCACAGAGATCCACCTGGCTCTGCCTCCCGAGTGCTGGGATTAAAGGCGTGCGCCACCACCGCCCGGCGGATCTTTTTTTTTTCAATAATTGAGTAAAACCGAAATTTATTATAAGCCACAGTTGTCCTAGGGACCTCCATGCTATATATATATAGCCTCCATGGTTCTATGGGTTGTGGTCTGATTGTTCTTTATTTTGTATCTAGAATGCTGCCCAGTGTCATGGAGATCATGTAGCTTTGGGCCTGCCGGACCCGCCCCTTCACATGCTCCAGCAGACCACACATGGGACAGGCCAACTTATAACCTTGGTTCTGGGCCTGGGTATTTGCATGGTTGGTCAGTCTGCCTGCTCACCCCGCATCCCACTACCAGGGTGAGCTCTGCAGCCTTTCTCCAGCTAGTTCACCCCTTGCAGCAATGAATAAGGGGACGGGGCAAGTTCTCCTGCTTTGGTGTCTTCAGGATTGGTTCTCCCACACCTACACCAGCAGGGGCAGCTCTTCTGTGTTGCCCAAAGAGGTACAGGGGCCACTCTCCTGAGTGCATCAGCTGGTGAGGGGCAGAGACAGCTCTCCTGCTCTTATGACCTCAGGGCTAGCTCTCCCACTTGCCACAGGTGGCTAGGATGGGGGAGTGGCAGGCATCTTTCCCTGGCAAACACCACCTCAGACCGCAGATGAGGGAGGCAGTACCAGCTGTGCCCCTTTTATGCCCTCAGGGCTGACTCACCTGGGCTCCTGATTGGTGAAGCGCTGTTGAGGGAATCCTAGCACAGCCCGGGCTGTGTTTGGTTGAGTCCCGTCACTGTCGCATCTTCTATACATTTTTAAGCCATATAAATTTTAGTATACTATGAATATTTGAGAGGTGTGTTATTTTATTATGATTACTTGGAATCATCCCTCCATTAAGTAATGTGTTCCTATAATAAGCTAACTAGAAAGTATGTGGTTTGAGAATAATAAACCACAGTAGAAAAAAATTCTTGTCATGATAAAAAATATTTTAAGATTCAGATATGAAAGAGGTTTATATTATATTTATATAATTCTGAGAGACTGGGGTATAATGTCCCTTTTTTCTAAAAATACCTACAAATTGACAAATAAGTCAATATGGCTAATTATTACACCCATTACAGTATTTTTTACAGGCTCCTATTATTATGTAGCCATAGCTGTCCTGGAACTTGTTGTCTACACTAGACTATCCATCAACTCATATAAGTCCATCTGCCTCTGTCTCCCAAGTGCTGAGAGTAAAGGCTTATTTTTGTTTCTCCCTGTGTGTTATCTTTACAGTTATTATTTTTGAACTTTCCCTGGATATGAGTAAGTCATTATCAGTAAATTTTGTTTTTATACATAGCCTGAGTTCAATTGCAAGCACCCCTGTGGTGGACAGCTGAGGACACCCCTGTGACAGCTCATGACTGCCTGTAACTGCAGCTCCAATGAGATTGGATGCTCTCTGCTGGCCTCCATCATAGCAAGTACTCACTTTCACAAACCCACAAACTTATGCACACTCTTAATGACTCATTGATGTACCCATAGATTGGTGCATCACTCAACCTCATCACAGAAGCCCCTTGCAGTTGAAGCCAATTACCAAAGACCACACATGGCCAACATACAGAGAATAAGTTCTCAGCCATGAATTGGTACACCTCTATCTTCAAGGCTCAGAGATCTATGAAGAGGAGGTGAAGAGATTATAACAGTCAGAGGTGGTAGGTGACTCTATGCAAATAGCATTTTTCAGACACAATAAGATGGATACACATATGAACTCAGAGACTATGAAAGGAATAACAATATCTGCACAAGCTCAAGCCAGAAAAAATGCCATGGATAAGGTGAGGTGAGTACCAATTCTCTCATTGGCTGAGGAATTATTATCATTTGATTCTTCCTGGGAGAGGGAAAGTGTTTGCTTGAATGGTGTGATACCGCATATATGAACCACACTCCAGAGCAGGCCCTATACCCAAGAGAGTTAGCATATACAAACAAAACTTGTGGGATAGAGGGAGAGAGAGGGGGGGGAGAGAAGGAGAGAGAGAGACAGAGACACAGAGACAGAGACACAGAGAGAGAAAGAGCAAGACAGGAAGGGAAGGTGGGAGAGACAGAGAGAACAGTTGGGTGGGCAGGAAGTGGTAGGAGATGGTTTGGGGAGAGTCAGGGGAGGGGGAGAAATTTGATCAAAACACTAAAACATTGTTATGTGACAGACTTTTCCCTGGGGAAAAGCATCTACTCACTGAAATGGGGAGCCCATGACAGACCAAATTCTAGGTACTACTGAAGTCTAATTTGGTGAACCAATGAGTTGTACTGAAATGAATTATGGGATTATGGATGAGAAGTTACTAATAGAAGCAGAAATGACTCAAATACAGCTGTATCACCAAGCCCACCCCAGCATTGGTAACAGCTCACAAAAGCTGTGAACCTGGAGCACACTGCACAGTCTGATGGCAGCTCAACAGGTTGGAAAGTGTTCTTTCCAGGTGATTCAGCTGATCTAAACCTTTGGCACAAAGCTGGGCTGGTTTCTGTCTCTCCCAGGAAGTGGTGTCAACTGTCTGCTGTTTACTCTTGGCAGAGAGGGGCCAAGTGAATTTGATCAATTTTGGGGACTTCCTGAAGCAGTTTCAAATTATTTAATTTTTGTCTTTAGGAGATTACCTGGGGGACAGAATATTTCAATCCAGCAAAAATTGCTATACAGCAAACACAGTGTATGAAATTCTCAAAGACTTTATAAAAACATTATTAAAAAATATAACAAATACTTAAAATGTTTTTTTTAAATGTAAAAGATATAAAAAACAAAATAATTAATTTTAGAAATTGTATTTTTTCAGAAATAATCAGATGTAATATAAAAGATTATTCATATTATATGAAATAAATCAGCAATTGAAATACATCTGTGTCTACTTTGCTTTTGTGTTTGAAATGTTCTCATTTTCAATTCTACCCCTTAGGCTATACTCTTAAGTAAGCTGCCAAGCAGAGAAATAACAGTGATTTTTTTTTCATTCATTATCAGTTTATTAAATGATCAAGCTACCTAAGGACATCTGGTGGTATGTGATGGCCTGAAGACTAGTTACAGGACCTGTATGTCAGGTGGATCTTGTTATCAGTGAGTGACATGTACTAATTGTACCTGCATATACATGCCACATCTTCATTTCTTTCCTGAAGAAATTAGTGCAACATTCATTAACTTTAAAGGATTGCAAAACAAAAGAAGACTCTGCACAGGTGGTGCCAGCAGTTAAACTTCATCTCCAAACAGTTGACTAATAAATTATATTTAATTCTGAAGACTATTATTGAGCACTGGGTCTTCTCTGAACATATTTTCAGCCTAATAGAACGCAGTTCTCCTGCCTTTATATTTTTTCCAACTTAGCTCTCCATATGCTTCCTGTTTTATTTTTTCTATTAGAAAAAAACTTTGCATGTGTTAAAGATGGTTTTAAACTGACCACTTGGTTCCTTAGTATTTTGTGAATGAACATTCATCCTCAACTCTTTCATTTTCTTTTCCAGGCTCATTGATGTTTCCATGTTTTCAAACAGCAACAGTTGGCCCAACAGACAGCAGCTCTCCGCTTTGACTTTGTGGATTCTTCCAGAGGCAACTTCTCCTGGTTTGTTTTCTGCGATTGGTTCCTTGTCTTCTACTGTCACTACATGTTAAGTCTCCTTTTCTGAAATGATTCTCTCTCATAATGTTTTTCCTTTGTTTCTTATTTTTTAACTCTCACATGTTATAGGCTTAGTTGTCGCAATACAACACTAAGAAAACACCCCTTACATTTTAAGAGACTGGAGCTGTTGGTGGACCTCACTACCAAATTTAATAACACAACTTAAGGTCACTTAGGAAATTAGACTACTGTCCTACTTTGCACTCAGCCTGTGTGTTTAACCTACCTTTACAAGAACAATGTAACCACCAACCTTACTGGTTTTAGATTTCCCATGTAATCAGTGTTACGTAAGCTAATGCATAGCTGCCGTCTTAAATTATGTACTCTTCCATGACTCTGACTCGAGAGTAATGCATGTGTGTTAAGATAATCATTTCATGGAAACAGAATGAAAACTTACCATAAATGCTGAAAGCAGCATTTGGACATTGCTAAATAGTTTTTGTTTGTTATCTGTTGGCTTCAGTTGTAGTGACTTAAGCCCTTATAAAAATCTTTTAGATTCCTGTAAAGTACTCCTCATTCCTTCCCCAATGCCATTTTTTATGTGCTGTTTAATAGAGCAGAGAGCAAAGCCTTGTATTCATACAAGACACACAGGGACAGACTCACAAGACAGCCTTTAGATAGACAAAAATTCAGACTCATAAAACGGACAGGAATGACAGAAGACACAGGAAGAGCAAAGCAGAAAATTCAAAACAGGGCTTTCTATTGGTTAAATTACATCAAGGAGGAAGTGTTTTCTTTCCTAATATGATGCCAACACATTATTGATAACTAAGTTTATTATGAATACATTCAAACCAGTCACACTCAATGGCATGAGGCATTGCTCATACTTTTATGATTTTAGCCTTTCTGTTTATATCACTTTCTCTAACATGTGCTACTGGCACATCCATCATAAGATTTCCAGGACAGGAACAAGTGTCATTGATTAGCTACTTCTCTATGACTTTTTGGATCTCTCTTGTCTTTTTTGTCCACCGTTTCTCTCCATACTACTCAACTTGACTCATGACTTGCTGCAGATTTTCCATTTCTGAAAGATACATTTGTTTGTCCAAAGTTCTTTTGCTTATATTACTTTAAAGATTTTAGAAAAAGTCATCTAGTTCAAATGTCTTACATGACATTCAAGCTGCAAATGGTGCTTTTTCGCCTCTACTTTCTCTAACTTGTTACCATTCATTCCCTACATTTTGATTCATTCTTTTCCATGTCAGACACTTTGGGTCCTTTAACCATGATGTTTAATTCACTGAAATGCATCTATAACTCTTTTCCTCTGGGAATATTTTGTAATTTTAAATAATTTATTCAATTAAGACTATCACCTATAAAAGTACTTTGTGTATCAGAATTACATGTTAGTGAGTGCTATTTTTATGATTCACTGTATTGTCATATTTACAGTAGTGATAGCAATCAATGGTGATGATCACCTTCATCTGTTTACTTTCCTCCTCTATCTCTTTTTTGTCCTTTCAATTAAAATCATTTAATCTCATATTTTTGGTTGTGAACCTAGCCTTTAATGGCTGAGCCATCCACGGCTAGGCCCCGGGTGGTCTAATTAGTGAGAAAGAGGAGGGTTTATATGAGCGAGAATTGTTGAAACCAAGGTTGGATAAAGCACAGGGACAAATAGCCAAACAAATGGAAACACATGAACTATGAACCAAGGGCTGAGGGGCCCCCAACTGGATCAGGCCCTCTGAATAGGTGAGACAGTTGATTGGCTTGATCTGTTTGGGAGGCATCTAGGCAGTGTTATCAGGTCCTGTGCTCATTGCATGAGTTAGCTGTTTGAAACCTGGGACTTATGCAAGGACACTTGGCTCAATCTGGGAGAAGGGGACTGGACCTGCCTGGACTGAGTCTACCAAGTCGACCTCAGTCCTCGGGGGAGGCTTTGCCCTGGAGGAGGTGGGAATGGGAGGTGGGCTGGGGGGAACGGGAGGGGACCAGGAAGGGGGAGAACAAGGGAATCTGTGGCTGTTATGTAGAACTGAATGGTATTGTAAAATAAAATAAAAGGAAAAATAAAAAAAAAATCATTTAATCTCATATATTCTATTTTGACATAGCCATCTGATTATTATTACAACATCAAGAAATTTCATAGAGACACAATTTATAAAATTATACCTTAATGTATGGCAGAGACCTAATAGTTTTGAGCTCAATAATAACAGTTGATTCCCAGGTTTGTTAAGTAACATTGAGTCAATTTTGAGAAGTTGTATTAACTTAAATGTGAAGAAACACTCTGGTAGCTAGACTTGTGGTCACTTAACTATGTATGGTTAATAAAGTAGTTAGGTTTTTTGTTACAGAAGCAGAAATTCCTTCAGGCTAGAGTGATTTAATCATGCTCACTACATGAAAATCCTTCTCGTGTTATTAATCTGAAAGAGGAAAATTCTTCTAATACTCATATATAGAAATGAGAACTTAATGTTTGAAATTTTATTTCATGTCATGGGTTCAGGAACAGTAGCTAAATGTGTGCTTACTCTATGTTAGGAGTTAGTGTAGTCACTCTTTTTATAGTTAAACACATGAAGTGTTTTTTGTTTGGTGCTGAACATCTAAGTTCAGCTTACTCAGAAGAAGTAGAAACCAATCATTCAAGGAGCAAAGTCAAGTCTCTAGCGAGTTCTCCTAAGTAAAAGAATAGACTGTACAATATCAGTTGAGTTAAAATTCTAGAGTGGATAGGGAAGAGACTTTTTTTTTTTTTTTTTTTTTTTTTTTTTTTTTTTTTTTTTTTTTACCATGAATGACACTTTATTTAGTCATTTTCTTCACAACTGAAACTCCGGGGATTCAAAATTAACATCTTTGCCTGTGAGCTTCTTATACACACCAGAAAAAGTTTCAACCTTGTACTCCACGTTGTTCTGCTGGGCTTTGTCTAAATGAACCTTTATGAGCCGGCTGCCATCCAGTTTCACGCGGATCCTCTTCCCCACAATCTCACTTGGGAAGACCAAGTCCTGGAGGATGGCGTCGTGCCCTGCAGTGAGGGTGCGGCTTCTGGGGCGCTTCTGCTTATTTTTCGTGCGGCTTTTCCGAGTTGGCTTGGGCAGAATCCTCCTCTGAGCAATGAAGACCACATGCTTCCCACTGAACTTTTTCTCCAATTCACGAACCAGCCAGACTTGGATTTTCTGAAAAGACTTCAGCTGAGGAACTGGTACAAAAATTGTGATAGCTTTCCGGCCACCACCAACTTCAATTTCCTTGCCCGTGGTGATGTTCAGTTCCCGAAGCTGCGCCTTGAGATCGGAGTTCATCTCCAGCTCGAGCAGCGCCTGGGAGATGCCAGACTCGAACTCGTCCGGCTTCTCGCCATTGGGCTTCACAATCTTGGTGCTCGAGCTGAACATGGCTCATCCCTTACGGAGTGCGGAGTGCCGGCTTAGAAAGAGTGGGAAGAAACTCTTAAGGCACACTCCTAGCTGAAAAGCAATACTGCTGCTACCTGGCGGGGTAATGTCACTTTTTCTTGCAACCTGTGACAGGTTGTCCATGCCCCAGGAGGACAGTCTTCCATCCATGTGTATACTGGCAGCACTATGTATATGTATGTAAATTTGCCTCCACATTCAATTTAATACTAAACACCCAAACAGGAAGATAGATACTAAACATGCTGTCTGTAACAGTGTTACAAATACATTTTCCCAGTTCTGTTTTTTTCTATCATTCTACTAGAAACTTTCTTTTGTGGAAGCCATTAAACAATGAAGAATTCCTCTGAAAGGATATCTTACGAACAAAATGGATTGAAATTTGAGTCTTCTCAGATCATTGTGATTTCAGTAAGCATGCTGTTCTCACACATGGCATCTTGTTTTTCTGTTTGTAAGTCATTCAAATGACATGGAAATTTGACAACAGATGCTGTGTGAGACTAGTGAAGGGTCTACCTGGAGACTCTTATACTGCCACTACAATATAGAGTAAGTCTTCTTACCAAAATCATGTACAAATGATTCATAAATAATTTTATCTTTCTTATAAGCCAGGTGACTTTAAATTTCTTTTATTTATGAAAAAACTCAAGTAATCCTGCATTTACTAAATAAAGAAATAAAAACTTTGAGTTCCTGCAAATCTGTACTATGTGTTTGCTATCACTTGGAACTGTTCTTTAACATTAGCTAGCAGGTTGCTGGTAGGTACTACAGACAAATTTCAGAGAATTCATTCATCCTGCTTTGAAAAAGGAAATAATGTTGAAATACACTAAGTAACTCCCACCAGGTGGTGGTGGCACAGGCCTTTAATCCCAGCACTTAGGAGGCAGAGACAGGCGGATCTCTGTGAGTTCAAGGCTAGCCTGGTCTACAGAGCGAGATCCAGGAAAGGCGCAAAGCTACACAGAGAAACCCTGTCTTGAGAAACCAATATATATATATATATATATATATATATAGTAAATCCCATGATACAAAGGCATATGTCATGCCTTTTTCCATTACTGTTTACCGTGAGAGTGAGTCATTTCTCTAAGTCATATCTTACAGTAATATCTTGGAGTTTCAAGCACTCAAAAGAATTAGTGACAAAACAATATTGCTAAATATCTACCAAGTCTTTGGGCTAGGTTTCTGACAGATATGAGCAAGTAATAATTGCAGCACTAGTTTTTACGGATTGTGATTTTCCAGGAAACATGACCAAATTTGATGTCAGTAAATTTTACCTGGGTGGTTCATTTGTAATTTGACTTTATTGATCAGATATGTAATAAGTTGGTTGTAAACTAAGACTTTTTCAATAATATTCATTCTTTAAACTTTAGAATGCTTACTTACATGGTTTTGCATCAAATGTCCTGTTATCATATCAGACTGCACTTTGATTTTGGAAGTCAAATCTTTAGTCTCCCTCAGAAGATACAATGTATAAGAAGACCCAGAAACATAGACAGGAATTATGCTTGTTTGACAAAGTGGTAGTAGTGTATTCTTTTCAATGGTCCATGACATCATGAACCCCAGGAAGCTGGCTAGGTTTCCGGTATCGTATATGATTTCCTTCCTGTGGAGTGGTCCATAAGTCCATTGACAGCTCCTGGTTGTCACCAACATATAATGTCACTTACTGGACCTTTATGGATATCTTGCCATGCTGGTCATTGTCATGGGTCACAGGTGCTACAGCTGAGGAGGGCTGTTTTATGGCTTCCTTCCCTTAGCAGCTTGCATACTATTTTCTAGAACCATAGAAGCAGATCCACCTTGAATCATCAGGAATCCAAGTATCCTAAATGTCCATGTTTGGTGTCTTCGGCAACTGTGGGCCGCCTTCAATCCATAAGGTATAATCAAGGGATAAATCAATATTGTTTTGATAATCACTTCAACTTCCCTGACTAACTATTCTAAAGGGATTTCTCCTAGTTGGTACTGGGAATTTTGTTCATTTATGGTTATTGTGGGTAGCATGAGTGATGTAAGGGAGAGGAAAAGTCATATAATTCTATTTCAATTAAAAACACATTGAAAATAAAAAGCATATAAAATAGTAGCAGAAATACTGTGTTTGAAAATGATTGTGAAGTCTTATTTCACTTTTATTAAGCTACCTCCTAGGGAGTTCCTGATCTCACAGAGAATAAGCAATTATAATTGAACCTTTATAACCACACTCATCAATAAATGGTTTAATTGCATTGTACAGTTAGTGCTACCTTTCCTCTTATTCTAGCTTGGCAGTGCACATTCCAGAAAGATATTATGTTACAGTGAAAGATTTAGTAAGACAAGACAGCTTTCCTCTCTGGATGTTTTGTTCCATAAAATCTTGTCAGTTTGACATTTGCTCCTCTTACTTATGATTTTGTTCCATTTTCTCTTCCTCCCTTGCCATATTTATCAACTACTGAGGTGCACTTTGCTAAGTGCTCCAGATGGGAGAGAGACAGATTTTCCTCCTGGATAGAAGCCAGGAAAATTGCCATGCTCCTATTCTCGTTATTGCTCCATATTTTGGGCATATTGTGCAATTCTTTCATTGTGCATAATTGTCTAATATTAACAAATTGTTTATGAATTTTCTTCTGAAATCCACAGTCCACTAATTGAGCTCTGTCTAATGTATGGAATGTCATGAAAGGCTAGCAAGTGTGCTAAAGGACAACTCTTAAACCATCAATGTATCAAAAAATGATACATTATTTCAGCCTAGTCCAAAGCTAAAATATAGACAGTCTGAGTAAACTATATACACTGAAAAAAATTAACTCAAACATATTACTTTTCTTTTTAGATACTATTTAACCAAACCATGTAGACTTTAAATAAATATCTATAGATCAGGGTAATATATAAAAATTGATGAACGGTTCAATATGTTTGAGTAGGAAGATGACTTTGAAGAATCTCCCATCTCTGTTTTGAGACTGCTAGAGACTCCTGCTTTGAAAATGACAAGCAAGAGGTTTTGTACAAACCTTCCACTTCGAACACCTGGTACATATCCAAAAGGTATCATAAACATTTCACAGCTAAATCTAGATTATAGAAATATAAATGTCATTCAAGAGAAGAAGCTCATTAGATGAATGGAGAACGGCACGTTCAACAGTTTTGAAAGAATTGGTGGTAAAAAAAAATAGAGTAAGAATTCTGTGTGACCTGGCCTGTACTTGAAATATTGTAATTAGAAATAATGATAAACTGGAAATGAGTGTCCCATATCTACTCAAAGAGAAAATCAAAAAGACATAAGAATTAATTTTTGCTGTACTGTCTTGGGTTATATTGTGAAACATAAGACAAGAGTGTAAAAACAGATGTTGGGACTGTAGAGATGGTTCAGCTGTTAAGAGCATTGGCTGCTCTTCCAGAGAACGAGGGTTCAATTCCCAGAATCCTCATGGTGAAATACTAATGTCTATAACTCCAGATCAGACACACTCTTCTGTCATCTGAAGTCAATGCGTGCACATGATGCACAGACATGCATATATGCAAAACATTCACACACATAAATAAATCTTGTTATTTTAATTTTTTTGAAATCCAATTTTAATACATTTTTAGTTAATACAGAATTATATTGCTTTCACCCCTTCATTTCATCCTCCAATATCTCTCAGGTATACTTCTTCCAACTCCTTCAATGCCTTTCAATCTCAAATCGATTCTTCAAGCACATACACACACACAAACAAACAAATATGTAAATACAACATTCCAAATCTGTTTTTGTTGGTTATGTTCAAGGATGAACACTTTATACTGAAATAAAAGGGCTCATCTTTGAAAGAAGCTAATTTCAAAATAAATAAATTTTAAAAAAACCTAAAAATCAAAAAAAGTGGAGAACTGTTTACTATGTAACCAGGTTAACAGTAATATGACAATATTAAATTATTTTGTTTTACATTTTTGTTTTTTCTTGATTTATTGTTTGTTTAATTATGTGTCTACAAGTTGGCTTTCAATTCTTGATCATTTGTTTCTACTTCTTAAGTGCTGATGGACCTACAGACATATGCCATTTTGCCGAGTATTAATATTAATTGGTAATTTTAGAATGAGTGCCTTAGACAATATAATTTGGAGAACATAGTTATATAGAATTTTTCTAAAATAATATTGCACCATTGTAATGTAGATTTGTGTTTTGTGACTCTGTTCTTAATTCTTTTAAGTAGATCTAAATCAAACTGTGATACAACAATAAAAGAACAGTATTATATAACAGGAAATTATTAATTCTCCGGAAGATGATATAAGTATTTTGAATTCACAAAGAAATATTGACTGGTGGTATATTATAAAGAAAAATGAAAGAAGTACAAGGAAAACTAGAATTACACCGACCTTTATGGAAAGTGAAATATTAATAAGAAAACCCAAGAGCTGGGCCAGTGGCATGGCTCATGGAGAAAAGTTTTTTTGTGCCAAACCTGATAACCCAAGTTTGATCCTCAGGACCTGCATAGTAGAGAGGAAGAGCAAACACCAAGAAATTTTCCTGCCACCTCCACATGTGCCCTAGGTCATGTTTACCACCTACAGAAATTAAATATATGATATGATATGATATATATATATATATATATATATATATATATATATATATGAATATCAGAGAGTAAAGAATGGAAATATAATAGAGGATCAATGAAAGACAGTCAGTTGAATATTATACAAAATGTAAGGACTCAAGGACAGAGATCAAGAAACTAAGATACTGAGTTCAATTAACTCATAACAAAAACTCTAAAAAAGATCAATACAGAACAAAGGATGTGATTAATATATTATTCATGGAAGTGAGCGAATATCCAGCTATAAGAAGAAAGTTGACACAAGTTTGAAGAGAAGCTGAAAGCTGAAGCCCACTACAGTTCCTAACTTTATTTAATCTAGCACAAATCAAAATTTTACCATCACTTCAATGCCTGAATCATTCTAGAGTCTCTTGTTTAGTGAAGATGTTTCATCATTCTTATAAGAACACTTTGCAGAGAATAGAAGAAAACAAAGTCTAGGTTAGGACTTAGTTTAAAAACAAATCATAGACTTAATGCCCAAATCTAAAGACAATGTTTTAATGGATAATTCAAATCTAAAGCACAGTCTCCTAGAGAGATAAACTCTACCCCTCTCAGTGATTAAAATTTGGTGACAGAAAATTTCTAAATCTGTAAGAATACTAACAAATGTTCTAGGATAGAATGACATACTTGAAGAGGAAATATTAAGTGTTCCATTTGAATTAGAGGCTATGAAAATGTACCTAACTAGAGGTCTTTTATTTCCAGATGTTAGTCAACATATCATGAGAGGACAATTGCAGTTTTTCAAGATCTTTGTACCTCTCTCTGAACCAGTGGGATTTTAGTTTACTATATCTAATAATATGGTAAAAATGATGTTTTGCAAATGCCAGAGCTAGGTCTTAAGTACTTTATACATTTTCATTGTTATGTATGTGCTTATTCTTGGGTCCCAGCCATATGTGAGGGTAAGTTCAAGTAAAAAGAGAAGAAGTTATGAGGAGGCAAAGAAACACAAGAATAAAACTGCCCTGAGCCTGTGGCCAAAAGACAGTGCCAGCCTACAAGGCACAAAAATGAGCCAATTTGAAATTTTATCCGTTAACTTGGCACTATCCAACCCAGCTTGATTTACATGGACAAAAGCAAAATCATGTCTACCAAAATCAGCATAAATTGAATAGTTGAATATATTAAACTTGGTGTAACTTTCTATGCACTAATGGCTGATTTATATGATGAAATCTGAAGATGGTAAATATTGAAAGAATAGGAAATTAGTGCTTTTAATCACAGATGAATTGATTTTTGTATATGCTAAGCCCAAAAGAATCTTTTGAACTATTATCAGAAATAATACAGTATGGATAGGTAAATTATTGAGATTTCTGGCCATAAGGCATACAAAATCAATATTACTTCCCGTTGATAGATATATAGTATTGGAAAATGAAGTGTTAACATGTAAATCAGCATAAAATATGAAGTAACTATATGCAACTACATAAGATAATTGCTTCTATTTAAGAACAGAATAATGTGGCTTGCAAAAAGAAAATCATGTAATATTTGAAGGCTATTGATGAAATTACCAAAATCAGAGTGGTATGGCATATTTATGCACAAATGGGCTTAAGTGTTTTAGGTATTATTTTTCATGCTAATTCTACTCATTTAAAACTTTATAAAATATCTGAAGATACAATAATATGTGTATCATATGTCTGTACATTCACATATATATTAGTTTTCTCCAAAGTTTTAAAGGAAATCCATGGAAACTGATTTTTCTTTCAACACCGTAAACATAGGATAATACATTAGTTGCCTCTCACATGTTCATTTTCTGACATTGGTTCATAGTTTATTATTGTCCTCTACTGCAGTGAGTAGCTCCTAGCTGTCTTTTTCCCTAGGCATCATCTTAGGGATAGATACATACACACACACATACATACATACATATAAATATATACAAACCTCTACAATGACTCACTTTATGACATATGTCATCCTTGTCACGTCTTACCAACAGATTCATTTTCTCTGGAGGTTGAGCAATATGGGACATAGTAACAATACAATTATCAGCTAGAGCAGGAGATAATGAAATACATTTGCCTTGGGAGAATCTCTGTCCATGCTAATTGTTGCAACAGACAAGTTCTTTTCTTACACAGCAAGCTGACCACAGTTTAGAGGCAGAGTTTATTTAGTGAGTTGCTTAAAGGAGTTGGAGAGAAGGCTTACTGGTTAAATACCCATTCTTCTCTTGGAGAAGACTTGAGTTTGGTTCCCAGGACATATTTCAGCTTGTATCTGCCTGTAGTTTCTTCAGGACACTTAAAGTTTTCTTCTGAACTCTGCAATCATGTATGAAAAAACTGCCAGTTCCACAATTAAAAATAAATAAATAAATAATTTAAAAAGCGGTAGTGGATTTTCTAGCATCTGCAAGACTTCTATTTTACAAAAGAAATAGAGAAAATATCACTTGAAGAAGAATGAGACTGTTACACTGCTTAATATTAAGCATGTTGTATACACCTCATTTAGGAATATACAGAACAGCAGACAAAAGAAAAAGAAAAAGAAAAAGAAAGAAAGAAAGAAAGAAAGGAAGGAAGGAAGGAAGGAAGGAAGGAAGGAAGGAAGGAAGGAAGGAAGAAAGAAAGAAAGAAAGAAAGAAAGAAAGAAAGAAAGAAAGAAAGAAAGAAAGAAAGAGAAGCCAGTGTTCAACTTCAGAAGGAGCAAACATCTTGATTATGCGGTATAGAAAAACTGAACCTTATTACCAAAAACAACTGCTTAATTTTTATGAAAATCTCTGATAAGGCTTTGTCTTTGAAGGAAATCAATGACTACGGCAGTGTTTTCATTTTTTAAGATGATTACTGAATATATAAAATTATGATTTATCACATGCAGTGAATTGGAAATAAATGAAAGTCATCTGAAGGTTGGAAAAAAATGACTCAGTGGTTAAAAACACTTGTTTTTATAGAGACCCAGATTTGATTTCAACTCCCACATAGTAGCTCTCAACTCTGTGTAAGTCCAGTTTCTGGGGATCCTGACCCCATCCTTTATTTCTGCAAGTGTCAGGTTTGTATGTGTTGCACATACATACTAAGTCAAAACACTCATACATTTAAAATAAAAATTAGCCAATCTAGCCAGGCGGTGGTGGTGCACGCCTTTAATCCCAGCACTTGGGAGGCAGAGCCAGGTAGGTCTCTATAAGTTCAAGGCCAGCCTTGGCTACAGAGTGAGTTCCAGAAAAGGTGCAAAGCTACATAGGGAACACTGCCTCAAAAAACAAACAAACAAAACAAAACAAAAAACCAAAAAAAATTAACCAATCTAATTTTATGAGGTTACAGACTACTTTCTTTGGGCTTATAATTATCATTTCTCCTTCCCTTTCCTCCCTCTAAACCTTCCCATATACCCCTCCTTGCTCTCTTTCAAATTCATGGCCTCTTTTTTTCATTATTATTGAATGCATATGTATAATCTGTCAACTCCTCACGAAAAGGAGAAGTTTCTTTTGGCTCATTATTTCATAGAGCTTCAGTCTGTCAGCAGACAGCCATGGTAAAGCTCATGGAGATGGAGACATGTTGCAGGGCCTCCTCTCCTGGAAGTGAAACAAAAAGTAGGTAGATCTTCCAAGAGCTGATCTTTGGGGACTAACTTTTGTTGCCCAATCCTCACCTCCAAAAAGCTCACAGCTTTCAAAGTGGCACTCAGGCTGGGGAAGAAACATTTAAAACACAAGTCTGTCAGGGCTGTTTCTGCATGAAACCAAAAAACCTGTCTCTACTCTTACTGCCACACGTATACTCAGACAGACAACTCATGTTCATATTACATAAACATACAAATCTGTACTCACTCGACAGATTTGGTAATATAAACAGATTTGTATATGATGTGATTTATCCACTGTTTCACAGCTTCACAAAATTAAAAACTATCACTCGCTGGCATGTGTCTTATTCACAGAATATTGCATGATTCATTTGCCATATTAATGTACAGAGATTTAACAAATTATTTTATAACAGGCATAGCTATAGTTTAGCATCAAGGGCTGGCATTACGTTTTAGCACAGAAAAATGCTAAAGTAAATTCTGTTTAAAACTGAAGTATAGGAATGTGCAAAAACAACGAATACCATTGTAGCTTTCAAGATACTAGTACATCACCTAATCCCATGATACTACTATACATTTTCTTAATTGAGATTCTCCACAGAACTGATCTAGAAATTACTTCATAGTTCACACCTGCCTGTCTTCCAGTGGAGTAAAGTGCTTTCCCATGCCCTTTTCCCTTCAAATATTACAAACATGCATTTCATTCTGAAATTAAATGAGAAATCTGTTTGTAAAATGTAATAAGCAATATAATCCATTCCTGGAGGCCAATTATATAAGTTGACAAAGCTATTTAGTATCAGTAGAAATGGAAGACTACTCCTTGTAGTACAATATGAAAAGTCATATATGCATTCTTCAGTGATGAATTCAGATTAAAAGGTTTTCATATTTATAATATACTGAAAATAAAAGCATTAACCTATATATCATCAGTATTGGTTAATACCATATTACTTTTTCTGTTTCAATGTGCATCTAACACTGCTATTTAAAATAACAAATTTATTATGCAAATCAGAATGCATAATTATACACTAATCATTTCCTTCAAAAGACAAAAACTAACATTTAACAGGTTATTGTACTACCTCATTTATTTGATATCAGGTTATATTTTTCTCTAAAAAATTGACAGAAATACTCAGAAATATTTCTAAAGCAGATGCTTATTTCTTTAATCCTTTACTACTAAGAAATATTTGATTATTTAGTAATGTATTACATTAAATTAACTATGACTGGCTAAATCTTTAGTATTCCTTTTTATAAGAATTTATGAATCTGATTTATTTTTTGTCACTATACATTCTTGCATTTCCTCTTAAACTTGAGCATACTTCCAATAATCTTTTTTTTCTTGGTATACCCACAAATCTTTGTTAATTAAATTTTTAAGAAAACTATGTCATACATTAAAATATGAGATAAAACAATCTCCTCATGGTGTTCTACAAAGTAAATGCTATTTCACTTATGACAGGAGAACTTTTAGTAACATGATTTAAATACATCTTGTGGGATTTTTGCAATTTTTATTCTGTAGTGTTCAGGAGACTGACCTAGCCATTCACTTTGCCCCATGGTACTTACTCTTCATATGGGAGAGATTGATATGATGCTGCCATTAGGAAAGAAACAAGAAAAGAAAATGTTTTCAGATGAATAGTATTTCTAAACCATTGATAATTTACATGACTAAAATAAAAATTTAGGACTTCTTTTAAAAATATGAATGTATTGAATTACCTCTCCAGTTTTAAAAATACATCAGCTGGCAAAAGAAAAAAAACAAAGTATACTTTCTTCCTTTGTTTTTATATAAAAATGTTTCAAGGCTACACATTACTTTGTGTAAAGGCAGTGACAACTTTGATAACATAAAAACATTTGAATTTTTTACAAATTATGTGTTTTTTAAATTTTAGGTTGATGGATTATGTAAATATCTCGATAGTTTGCACTGAAAAAAAATTCAGGAGGTGGCATAAATCATTGGAATGTATTGTATTTTTGTTTATCTATGTATAAGTGATGAATTGTCAAATATTATAAAATGCATTTTGTTAGTATTAGAAATTTGAGTAATAGTACTAAAGTAAAGTACTATGTGAACAGAATGTAGAAAATAAATATGAGCTATAGTACTTAATATCATTATTTATTTAGCCCTAAACATGGGTCATAGAGTCATAACATAGCTCTTGACAACATTCTTTAATAATGACAACTTTGTAGGATATGATACTACAACTATGGATTTGATTTTAAACCACATTAAAAATATACTTTTATAGAGTGATCTAATTCAGAGAATGGCCCAGGAGGCATGTACCAAGACTCACTTGACCTGCCCATAACAACCATACAAATGAAAAAAACAGCCATGGAATTAAACTATCTAGAAATCTTTAGCATTCAAGAGAGTACTAGATGATGACAGATGTTGGCAAACTTTGATGAGAATTTACATGACTAGGTTTTAGCTCCCATTCCTCTTTCCTGCTGTGACTGGGTTGTTGATCCTGCACCCCTGGGGCAAGGGATTGGAATGGTACTACTTCAAACAGGAAATAGCTGCCTTTCAAAGGTTTAGGTTTTGTGGTATGGATCGTTTATTGTGAGGACACACATGAAACTTATCTTTGATTTGGCTCCATAGGTGTGTGTGGGAACTTCTACAGAACTATGTTTTGAGATTTAATGGTTTTTCCTCTCAGGTAAAATATGACCCCCTCACATGTAGAAAAGTAGACAGAACTTCACCAATCACTTGGAGGAATAACAGTTTTTGAAAATCAACAGCAACAGGTGCACACGGATCTCAGTAGATAGAAAGATTTTAAAAAAGTAAATTGATTTTTGTGTTTTATTTCAATGTGCTAACATTTCACTTCTCAAAGAATGTCAGAATGCATACAAAGAAACAAGATAATATGGGTAATTGTCAAAGAATGATTTTGAAAACATCTAAGATGCACAAAAACAAGCATTAATATTAAAGTGCTTTATATTGGTGGTCTAAAATATGCTCTTTGAACCAAGTATGGTAACTGAAAACAACCAAATAAAACAGAACAATGAGTTGAAAAATGAGACTTCCAGAAGGAAATTTTTAACAGACACAGACAGACGTGCTAGAGCTAGAACCAATGGCTTAGGTTCAAGCTCTGCAGTCCACGTCATGCAGCCACAGAAGACGCAAACACATGATAGATCAGCAAAGCTGAAGGAAAATAAAAAGTTATTAAAGTTATTGAGTGTGCCACCACCCACATCTTCTTGAACAGGTACATGAAATATCAAAGTTTCCCATGAAGTTTTGTCCATCATTCTCTTAAAAATGTTTTCCTATGTGAGGATGGAAATGTCTGACTGACATGGCCACATGACTCTGTTTCTGACTGATTTCTGAATGTTTGATTATCTGCTCCTTCTCTTGGTAGAAAACAAAAGCCCACATGACTGTGGGTGGCAGCCATCTTTACTAGCATGTCCTGTTGTGACAATGCAGTGAGAAATCACCAGCCCATCCGGTTCTGATTTTGATTGGAAAGTTTGGTCTATTTCTCAAGAAAGTTATGTGTGCTGTTCTTTATTGGAAAGCTGGCTCTAGGTTCGCTCTCCCTTCGCTAGACCCAGACATGCTTATTTATACCCCTGTGACCAGATGGGTGAATGCCATAACTGTCATCATAGAGCATTAATTCAGTAACTGATGGAAACAGATGCACAAAGCCATGGCCAAGTACCAGGCCAAGCTCTGGAGGGAAGTCCAGTCAAAAGAGGGAAGTGGGATTCTCTGAGTAAGGCACATCAAGACCATGGTGGGGAAACTTACAGATACAACCAAACCAAGCTAGTAGGAACTCACGAAATTTTCACCATCAGCTTTGGAGCCTGCATGGGACTGGATTGGACTCTCTGCATGGGTGAGACAGTTGTGTAGCTTGGTCTGTGTGAGGAACCCCAACAGTGGTAATAGGATCTATCCCTGGTGCATGAACTGGTTTTTTTGAGCCCATTGCTTATGGTAGGACACCTTGCACAGCCTTGATGCAGGAGGTGGGGACTTGGATTTTCCTCAACTGAATATACCTGGCTTTACTGACTCCCAATGGGAGGCCTTACCTTTTTGAAGGAGGGGATAGGGGGTGGGTTGGGGGGAAGGCTGGGGGTGAGCAGGTAGAGTTATGAGAGAGGGATCTGTGTTGGTATGTAAAATAAATTTAAAAATTCTTAATAAAGAAAAAAAATGGACTCAGAAAAAACAAAGAAGGTGCTTTAAGGTTTGTTTATGTGAAGATAGGAAAGCTGTCTCACTTCTAATCACTTACTTATCCTTCTCAGATATGATGGTGTTTGCCAGTTCTATAGTTCTCCCCCAACCTCTTGGTAGCTCATTAATAAATTTCTTGTTAAAAGTGCAGACAGCTGTGACTCATTCAAAGACTCCATGTTACAGGATAAACTGGTTTCAGATATAACTTCGGAGGTTCAAATATTTAACATTGATAAATACAGTTTTGATAACTTGATAGAGTACTGACTACAGACAGTCTTGGGAGTCCTTATATTTCTGTGGACTTTACTGGTTCCAGCTTTTAGAAACAGGTTAGCATTAGAGAGGGTAGGGAAGCCTCCCTTCTCCTCCTTCACTCACTCAACCACTTTCATTCAGTAAATTTTCTCTAGTTATAGATTTAAAGATGTGTTTCATTGGGCCACTGCACCAACCAAGGACACCAATCGGATTAATACTGGCAGGTTAACTTCACCCACATGCTCACTCATAAAAACTCCATTACCTCCTAATTTATTGACACCTTTACAAGATGGATAGCGGCACCTCCCATCTCCAGAGAAACAGCAGACTCCTGTACTCCTGTACTCCTTGAACACCTCATCCCTTGATTTGGTGTGCCATTTCCCCAAGTTCCTGGGACTTCACTGCTGGTACCACCTCTCCAGGCTCAAATGGGCATCTACTCAGCAACTGGAACCTGGTCTTCTATGATGTCCCAATGAAGGACATATATGCTTTCATGTCTCTCTCATTTACACTTGCCTATTCTGTACATCCAGGGCACTTCTCTGTCTCATTCTTTCCGGCAGTTATCACTCTTTGCTTGACTATCTCTGCTCATGAGCCAATGGTAACAATTTATTTATTTTTCCTAAAACCTGCCTTCTCAACTCCCTCAAGGAACAGACGCCTGAGGTCTCCACATGACAGTTCACTGAATTCTTCTTCACTCACACCACCTGCTGTGCATGACCCAACTTCCAACTTCCCCCTCCCCACTTCATCTTAAAATCAACAGGAAGCAGTCTCAAGAATTCAGCACCCTCACTCGACACCATACTTGCTATCTATAACTCATGTTTCTATAATGATCAAAAAAGGAGAGATGTTAGCATTCTGGCCCACCATGCTCCCTGACAACTTCATCTTATGCAAAGTCCTCTTTAAGAAAAAAGCCCTCCTCCTTCTCTCTCTCTTCCTTCCTCTCTTGCCATGAGGTAGTTAGCATGCAATGCATCTCCTTCCTTCCTTCCTTCCTTCCTTCCTTCCTTCCTTCCTTCCTTCCTTCCTTCCTTCCTTCCTTCCTTTCTTTCCTTTTCTCTTTCTTTTCTTCTTCTTACGTCCTCAGAAACTGGCTGTTTTCTCTTTCTTTCCCCACTCCCTTGTCCCCTTAATAAAACTTTCCATGTGGGTGTCACCTAAATGGTGTGAGTGACTCTCCATCATGCCCCTTGGCCCCACCTGCCAAGGCTGCTACCACATCATTTTTAAAATACAACAGACAGAACATATTTAAATATGTGATGTAAAAAACCTCTAAAATTTCTTGAAATTTATAAATTAATTCATCCAAGAAGTTCAAAAATATATGAGATATAAACTCAAAAAGATCTACATTAAAACAAACCGTCATCAAATGGTTGAGAGCTACAGCAAAAAGAAATCAATCCTCAAGGCAGCAAGAGAAACCACATGTCACATACAGAGTGTTCTAAATAAGATTGCAGGTATTTATTTTTGGAAGCATGCAGCCAGAAGGCAGGGGCATGCCCTACTTAGAGTGATTTTAAAAAAAAAAAAAAGACTAATAGGCCTGGAGAAAACATTCCATATGAAGCAACCACAGGAAGCTTCAGGAAAGCCAGGAATCTCTGGGGAAATGCTTGTTATCCAAGAAAGAGAGAATGAAGATTCTGCATTTCAAGATAGCCTAAGCTATATAAATACATCTCATTAATTAAAAAGAAAAATTAAATCTTAGGAATTGTATGTATATATGACATGAGAGACTCAAAATATATGTATTGATAGAATTGAAAGCAAAAATATTTCCTTAATAACAACAGGTGCACTAGGAAGTTATCCATTGTTGGAATAATAATGAGAAAATAAATTTGTAAGGAAGAGTGGTAAATTATTGCATGTGATTTTAGTTAATGGTTGTTTTGTCCATAATTTATGAGCCTATTTCCAGGCTGAGCATCCAGGCAGAGGGACTCTCACAGCATAAATCTGTTCACCCCCACAATAGCTAGAGGCCAGGAGAGAGGCAGAAAATGGGATCTGAGCTTCCAATACGTGCCTCATGGGCACAGGGCCAGTGATATAGCTTCTATCTACTAGGCTACACCTTCTAATGTTTATACCAACTCCCCAAAGCAATACAGGTTGGTATCTATGCTATAATTTATATGAGACTTTGGAGATATTTACATCCTTATCCACACTTTGAGAATGCATTAACACACATTCAATAAAGTATAGAACACACTAAAAGGAAATAAAAAAATAGAGGATATGAATATTATTGAAAAATGTATCCCTGAGATATTTAAGATACTACCCCACATCAAAAAAATGCCTTTTATTCTAAAGTCTGAACACAATGTACTCTAATATAGAACATACCTTCAGACATACAATAAGAATTAATGGGTGAATCAGTGCTGACCAGAGAAAAATACTAAAAGACAGTACAGAAGGGAAATGGGAAAATCCTCAGATGCATGAGAGGGAAATGAAACTCCGTTTAATTGCAACATGACAAGGAAGGAATTACTTGGAATTACATGACAATTTGAAACAAAGGTGAAAGCTGACACTTCAGAGGTCGATGGTGTGCAATGCAGCACCCAGTGCAATTTATAGTTACAAATTCTGAGTTATATTATTGGTAGGTACAGAAATATCAATACTAATTGTTAAATAAAATTTAAAATATACTTATCAGTCAAAACAATCTTAAAAATGAAAAAATGTTATGCATTTTGCTTTGTGGGAAAAAAGAAACAAAAAGGAAAGGAAGGACATTACTGATCCTAGATATGGTGGAGGAGAACGTTTATTCTAGATAAAAAGGGAGGTTGTAGGTAGAAGCAGGATATCTGGGAGAGTCCAGAATGGACATGAACAGCCTGAGCTGGGACATGGAGGAATACTGGGATAGAGAGGAACTATGTATAGAAGCCAGGAGACCAATGGTACAAAAATGTAACCAAATCTCTGGCTTATCTAGGGAAGAGCCTCTAGGAGAAGGGCAGCTCAGCGCCTGGGTATGGGAGTTCAGGACAGACTGTGGAATATGCCAGCCACACCCTGTAACAGGGAGGGAATGGGGGATGCTGAGAGAAACTGGCAGCTAAGTCTATTTTGATACATTGAATTTGTCCTGGGTTTGAAACTTAACACATATGGTTGCCTGCATAGAGAAAAATACAAGACCCACAGAACATACTTAAAAATTCAAATATGAACCATTACAAATATAACCAACTGATATTCAATGAGTCTTAAATTTTCCTATCGGGAAATGTTTATTTTTGTCAACTGTTACTGAGAACACCGGGTATTCAAATGCAAATAATAAAAGTGTATCTTGATTTTTATACCACATATAAAATAAGGCCAAATTAATCAAAAACACAACTTTAAGAGGTAGCATTTTAAAGCTCCTATGAAACATGAGAAAATATTTAAGAACTTAAACTTAGCAATAACTGTTTAGATATGAAACTAAAAGCTAGCGCAACCAAAGTAAGGTAAATTAGACTTAACAAAATTTGGAAAGTTTGTATATTAAAGGACATGATCCTGACAATAGAGAGAGATAGAAAAAATGTTATATCATATGTAAGAGTATGAAACTCAATACATATAAAGAACTCCCATGACTCAATACAACAAATGAAAAAAAATTGAAAAAACATGAATGACTCAGTCAATATGGTAGTAAAAAAGGCTTATAATCCCATAAGAAATAACTGTGCTTCATAATCAGATAAACACAAATCAAACCCAGAAGATCCCATTTCACATGTAGTAGGACCTCTCTCTCTCATAATGGTGAGGAAGTAGAATGCTCACATATCATTGATATAAATGTCAAATGCTGCAGATACCATGGAAAGTTTTACCTTTTCTCACAAGACAAAGAGGAAAAGAAAAAAAAAAACAGAAAATGGCAAACAAGCAAAACCAAAATGTTAAATGTTTACTTGAGGTATACACCAAATTCTAGCAGCTACTTTCATAGAAATGGAAATACCAGCATCACTCAATCACTCATAATAGCAAAAGCAGAAGTAATTGAAATGTTAGCAGAAGTTGGACAGAGTAAAAGGATTAAGCTCAGGTACTCAATGGCATATTGTAAAAACCATAAAAATACGAGAAATTCTCATGTGTACATTAACATAAAGGACACCTGAAGCATGCTAAATGAGATTGGGTCCATTAAAATCCTGGTGAGGATGGAGGAGACACTAAGGGGATCTGTTCCTTCTCTAGTAAACTACTTCTTATGGACTAATTCAGGAGAGCAGGGGTGGGGTCCTTAACTTCAATACCTTTAGTGTCCTCTCAAGGCTTCAGTCTAGTTTCAATCAAGTGGAAACAGAAGTGACCCTGATTAAACTATGAGCCTCACACAACAAACCAGAAGTCATGAAACTTGGAAAGAGACAGGTAGGAAGGAGGAGAATGCTTATAGAAGTGGGGGTGGGGGCAATGAAGAGAATGTGGAGGTAAAAGAAAAACAATTATATATATATATGGACTTGTCAAAGAAGTAACTTAACAAACGCTAAAAGGAATGAATGATTCCTTGTGATATGCTTTTTATATAGAAGGGGACAAGCAAACATGTTTTAGCATACAGATACCAACAATTATCATAATAATATTGACTGAAAATGTATTCTTTCCAATATTCATATACTCATTGAAAATCATTTGATCACAAATGTGTGGTTCAACTTCTGAAGTTTCTAGTTTGTTCTGTTTTCTTAATCATCTAACAATATTATAAAACCATAACATTTTCATTAATGAAACTCTCTAATAAGTCTTGATATTTATTACTAGTAGTTTTTCTTTTTTCTTTTAGGTTTATATCTAAATGTTTTAGTTAAGGTTTTTATTGCTATGAAAATATACTATGACCATGGCAGCTTTTATAAAAGTAAACATTTAATTGGGTTTGGCTTACAGTTCAAAGGTTTAGTCTATTATCATCATGTCTGGAAGCACAGAGGTATGCAGGCAGACATGGTGCTGGAGAAGGAGCTGAGAGTTATACATCTGGATCTGCCAGGAGCAGGAAGAGACTGAGATACACTAGACCTGGCTTGAGCTTCTGAAACCTCAAAGCCCGCCCCCAGTGACACACTTCCTCCAACAACACCAAGCCTATTCTAACAAGGCCACACCTACTCCAACAAGGCCATACATCCCTATGAGCCTATGGGGCCATTTTCATTCAAACTACCACACTACATATATATGATTTGTATTAAACAACATGATATTTAAGTTATTAAATGATGTATAATACCACTAGATTCTATAATTGTTACTGAGATATACCAATTCTCTGTGATTTGTTGCTGAAAAATCATCATACATAAAACTTAAGTACACACATACTGTTTTATATGTCTCTGGTCCTAAATGACGTGGAAGGTTCTTACATATCTAAAATAAATTAAATACATAATAAAAAGCTATATGCTAAAACATTTAACAAATAATCTAAAACATTATTATATATAATATATTATGTTTTTGTTATTGATAACATGTTAGTATACTTAATGTGTTCATAAGAACAAATTATTTCCACTCTCCCTTTATCTTAAATAAACAGTGTAAGAACTAAGTGAAGCTTACATCATCTTTTAGTTTTGTTTTTTGTTTTCCAAGACAAGGTTTCTCTGTATAATTTTGGTGGCTGTCCTGGAGCTCATTCTGTAGATCAGGCTGGCCTCAAACTCACAGAGATCTGCCTGCCTCTGTGTCCTGAGTGCTGGGATTAAAGAGTGTCCAACACTCATATCATCTTTTAAAAATCCTCTTAAGTTATACTAGAAATTATATAAATCTGAGGTATTGTATTTATTCACCTTACGGTTGTCTAGAAATTGTCATAGCATAATTCGTACAGGAATGAATTTTTCTCTCAATCACACATGACTCGATGCTAAGATGAAAATTAACAGCGTGACATGCCTAGTAGCTCATAAAATGGAGGCAGAAAGGCCAGACTCCACAAATTACTGGAAGCTAATGCCTCCAAACAATAATGAACTCATATAATAAATTCCATAGTTTTAGTTGAAATTTTCCAAAAATATATTGTGTATAGAATATTAAGGCTACATATTCAGGTGAAATGATTATGTCAAGTGAAACAAACATGAATGGTACAGAGTCTGTATGAAGCTAAAACTTCCCATTTCCTGTGCTTCTCTTTGAATTATGGTTTTGCCCACAAATCTTACAGAAAGTCCAGATATATAGAAAATCACTGACTTAACAAATGTTTTAAAAGGCCATGATGTAATTAATTGATTTGACTCAGTTGTAAAATGCTGAATTTGTTTTCATATTTTGCTACTCTAGAAAATTTTCAGAGGCATATATTTAGTGTGTATGCAAACTGACATGAAAAGATGCCAAATGTAACTTGAGAAGAATTGAATACAAAAATGTAAACTATTACTGTACATATGTGTGCTTTTATGTATAAAAGAATAAATTATTCCAGAATAATAATATTGGTTTCATTTAATTACGCACACTAGAAAGTACAATTTAAAAATAAAACATGATTTGTCATCTATGGTATGTTTTGATTCAAAGAAAAATATTTTAAATGATTTATGAATATATTTAATATTTAAAGACTAGTTATATTTATTTGACACAGATAAATCCTAAAGTATTAATATTATAAATTTCTTAAGATTTATATATTTTATTTTATTCTGTATATATTAATATTTTACCTGTATATGTATTTGTATACCATTTGTGTGCCTGTTTTCCACAAAAATCAGAAGAGGGCCTCATATCTCCCTGAATGGATGGTGGCGACTCACAGTTTGGGGCTGGCTATTAAATATGGATCCTGTACAGTAAGTGCTCCATACCACTGAGCCCACTCTCCAGCACATTTTAAACAGCAACAGACAATATGGAAAATTCTGCCTGGAAAAAAAAAGTAGTTGAGCTGAATGTTACCATAACCTGACTCATCTTTAAAATAAAGACAAACTGTAATTTGCATTATCTGATATCAGCTCAATTCCTAAAAGGATAACCCTGGGAATGTAGAATATTATAGAATATAAAGAGCACTTGATAAGTCTTTTGTTTTACTCTCCTATAAATAAATGCATTCTAAATATACTCTTTACACCTGAGCTGCACCATCACCCACACGGAAACAACTTTAATTTCCCTTTACTTATTTTTAATATCATTACATTTGTTCTTTGATTATTTCTTACATATATATAATGTATTCTGCTTATCCACCCAGCCACCCCTGTGCATACACACAGTTTTTCAACTGACTGTCTGAATTATTCAATTTTTCACCTTCACATCCCTAAGCTATTACAAATTTTGTTAGCAAAATATATTTCTAGTTATCAAAAACTATATATATTACATTTTGAATGACTTTTAAAGAATTATACAAAGGATCTTAGAAAAACCTAGTTGGAAATACACTGAATGAACTTGCTAACAAATATGAAAATTATCTTTGGTAAAAAGGAAAGGGAGATATAAAGGATAGGAGAAAATATTGTGAAGCAATACCATTCAGTTATGAATTTCCCACTGCATTCACTGTTGAAATCCAGGTTAATCCATGCCTTTCTCAGAGGCCCTGATAAAAGGACAAAAAGAAGCTAATTCTGCGTCCTTGAACAAAAGTATGCCATTCAACATTCTAGTTAGCCATGAAGCCCAGCTTTTTCGCGGAAGATAGCATTATTGATCTACGAGGTTGCGGGGGGGGGGGGGGGATTGTCATTTTCTTCAGCTTATAGCCACTGGAAAGTTGACTACCCTGAAGAAAATGATCCTTACCCATGCTCATACAGTTAATACTAGTCAAACTTAGTGGATCTAAAAGTAAAATCACACAAAGAGAGCCACTGAAGTAGAAGGGGAACTATTTGGTAGTAGCTAAGGTACAGAAGGAAAGGAATGGGTATGAGAGGATACTGTTGAATGTAATCATAACACGTTGTATATATTTATGAAATGGAGAAAATATATAAAATATTATTTTGATTCCATCTGAGTTTTGAGATAAATTTTTGCTATAATTTATCAGTACAGTCTTCAAATTCTCTTAGTGGAAAATTACATGCTATGTACATATATATGATTCCTCTGAAGCCATTTTATTCTATAATCTAATGTAAAAGAAATATAAAATTAAGTAAAATAAGAAACATGATTAGCTTTAGAAAAGTTGGTATCTAAAATACATTTTAATTTCTAGGTGACAACATAGTTATTAATTAAAATGCCTATTTTGGAAAATCAACTCTGACAATTAGTAAAATGTGTCAAAGAAAGAAATAATACTGTTAAGAGATTACACTTCAGTGGAAAGTTATATCATAAATAAAGCTGAGGAAATACTGATCATAAGTATTACAATCCACATGAGTCCTATGGAGCATATCCTGAAGAACACACTGTAATTAGAACCTTCTCCTTGGAGGTGGTGAAATTCTGGCATGTGAACTCAAGTTGGTTTTGCCAGAGGCGCCATTAAACCGTTGCCTCTGAGAAGCTCTGGAAATAATGGAAGGCATCAGAAGAAATGGGAGCAGAGCAATAACCAAAAGAAGTTCTTCTTGTCCTTCTCATAGATTCCTGCATGGTTTAAAACATAACTTGAGTAACCCTCCTTGCCAGCTGTACCCAACTTTCCCTCAGCACCACATCACAACCACACAGGCAAACTTCCATCAAAGGTCTTGCAGGTTGCATAGCACCAGCCATTACAGAAAGGATGCTAGAGGCTGACTTTGCAAGATAATGACTCTGTTCATTCCATTTTTCTCATTAGTTCTTTTTTATATGCTACCTCCTGCAGACAAATGAAAATCATATTCCATTCTTAAGAATAATGAAATTAAATGCATGCATGAGGACCAGGACAGATAGGGGACTGTGAAACTATTTCTACATTTTGTTTTGTCAAATGATTATCATCACAAAAGCATCTTCTTTCAGCATGAAAAAAACAAAAAAAACAATATTACACACTTATTTTTTTAATTTATAGAAAAAATACAGGGCAATTAATATGGCCCATGATGACAAGAAAAAATACAATATACTACAATATTTACTGTTAGAAAAATTATAAATAACCTCAATTTCTAGGAAGTTAGTTAAAAATGTATGATCTGCAGAAGTTAAACACCAGATGAAACAAATAAATAGATACAGGAAGTATACTTAATGCAATATAATTAAAGACAAAATAAAAGAATATTGTGCTCGAATCTATGATTCTAACATTTAAATAGCAACTTGTAATAAAGCAAAGATGCTAAAATTTCCAAAATATTCCAGAAATACACAGGGACAATTTTCCTTAGAAATAAATTAGAAGCAGAGTTTAACATAGTCATTTTATTATCTGTGCCTTCTGGTGATTGACAAAAGGAAGGATCTTCAAATTATAAAGACAAATATCAAATAGTGTTTCTAATCACTACATTAAAAACTTTCTCTGTGATTAATCTTTTTCAAAATTAAAATATTCTGGTCCATTTCTTTTGTCATTAAATGGTCTTATCATCAAATTAAGAAGCTAATCTTGTTGGGTAGTTAGAATGATAAGGAAGCTTGGAGGCTATTGGCAGTGAGGACCTTCCTTTTAATCACAATTTCCAGTTTCCCTCAAAACAGTAAAAAGGAAAGTGTTATTTTTGTCCCTCAAAATTTAATATACCATATAAAAATTAGATCTTTGAGGACTTTGTTGAAATTCACTAAGAACAGAATAGGATAGAAGAGAATAGATGAGACTAGAACAAAACAGAATAGAAACTGAGCTGGACTTCTGGGAATATATAGAACCAAACATTACATAATATTTTTCTTCCCTTAAGAGTTCATTCACTTGTGCCTGTCAATTACCTATCTGAGAAACTACTTCTAGAGAAAGCTGATATACCTTAATACATGCTAAGAAGATGAAAGGAATTAATTATCTCTTTAATGAGGTAATTTACTTATTAGTCCCAGGAGCCCCTGCGAGGATGCGATTACTTGATACTGTTCAGATTGCCTGCTTTTCTGAGTCTAGCATAACTTTTCCATTTTCCATCATGTGTCTGTGGATACCAGCCTAATTCCTAAAGCATGCTTGCCCTGCAATTTAGGCCTTTCTCCATGTTTTCTCTGGCAATCCCATGCTCATGCAACTGCTTGCAGACCCACATTAATCAACCAGGCTCGCTTCTTATACCCTAACCAAAGCCTTAGCTTGATCTTTCTCACCTCCCTCCTTTACAGAGACACCAGGACTTGCAGTTTGCCTGCTTCGCCACTGCCCCCAACCCCTGCCACCTCTTAATACATTTGTCCTTGATATTCCTTCTGAATTCGTTTTTAAGTTATTTGATAAACAAGAATAAGAACTTACAAAAGGAAACCCCCAAATAAAGTGTTCAGTCTCTCCTACAAAGCTAACTGCTCCCCACATTATTAACCTCATATCATTCAACTCCTTTGACAGTGAGGCGGGCTGTGGTTCTGAAGGATTTTGCTATGCCCAAGATGAGCCACTGTTAGAGTCTCCAGGACAGAAAATTTAGTCTCTTTCTTTAAGGTTTGTTTTCAATTTGGGGCCTCAGGATTTTATATATAAGTAGGGAAAGTCAAATATTTAGCATTCCTTTGCAGTTTGTGCACAGATAAAATCTATTTTCCTTTGGCTTAATTATAAAATACTTTGCTAATAATAAATTCTAATTTGGTTTAACTATTAATTGGTTCGCTTGGGTGATATGTTTAAGGCATAATGATAATATATATATATATGTGTGTGTGTACATATATACATATATTTAGATATATATATTCATCAGCATGTGACCTAATGTAGAGAAAACAGAAAATTGAAATTTTCAATAATAGAGGACTAACATTATAGTAAAGAACCATTATAACTGAAAGATTATGCAATTGTTCAAAATGATCTTGAATACAATGTGTAATTCCATAGTTATAGCATTCTAAAAACACATGAAATTTAATAAGTTATAATTATGAAATGGACAATTAAATTTGTATTAATTTCATATATGTCTTAGTCAAGTATATGTATGTATAAATTCACCAAAATTAATAATAATATGATTGTTAAATTTCCTGAATAATTTTTGTGTTTCCTATTTCATTTCATATTTCTGGAACAAGCATGTTATATTCTTTAAAATGTACACTATACTTCATCTAAAAATAAGTAACATCATTTTGCTTATCTATATATTTAAAGTATTATCCTGTTAATTTTGATACTATCAATGATACAATCATCTTATGTTTTGGGATTAATTTTCATATCATTTTTAAAAGTTAATAATTATGAGAAATGCAGCTACAATACAATACCTTCTTTAAATACATAGTAAGTGGTTTATTTAGAATATCCTATGACAATGCATTCAAGACTACTTCCTACTTTGTCTTCTAGCAAGTTCAGAGTAGCTGGATATATGTTGAGGTCTTTGATCCACTTGGACTTAAGTTTTGTGCACAGTGACAGATATGGATCTATTTGTAGCCTTCTACACATTGATATCCAGTTATGCCAGCACCATTTGTTGAAGATGCTTTCTTTTTTCCATTGTACACTTTTGGCTTCTTTGTCAAAAATTATATGTTCATAGGTGTGCGGATTAATGTCAGGGTCTTCAATTCGATTCCATTGGTCCACATGTCAGTTTTTATGCCAGTACCAAGCTGTTTTTATTACTGTAGCTCTATAGTAGAGCTTTAGGTCAGGGATCGTGATGCCTCCAGAGGTTGTTTTATTGTACAGGATTCTTTTGGCTATCCTGGGTTTTTTGTTTTTCCATATGAAGTTGAGTATTATTCTTTCCAGGTCTGTGAAGAATTGTGTTGGTATTTTGATGGGGATTGCATTGAATCTGTAGATTGCTTTTGGTAAGTTTGCCATTTTTACTATGTTGGTCCTGCCTATCCATGAGCATGGGAGATCTTTCCATTTTCTGACATCTTCTTCAATTTCTTTTTTCAGGGACTTAAAGTTCTTGTCATATTGGTCCTCCACTTGCTTGGTTAGTGTTACCCCAAGGTATTTTATATCATTTGTGGCTATTATAAAGGGTGATGTATCTCTGATTTCCTTCTCAGCCTGTTTGTCAATTGTATATAGGAGGGCTACTGTTTTTTTTTTTTTTTTTTAGTTGTTCTTGTATCCTACTATGTTGCTGAAGGTGTTTATGAGCTGTATCAGTTCCTTGGTTGAGTCTTTGGCGTCATTCAAGTATACTATCATGTCATCTGCAAATAGGGAAAGCTTGACTTCTTCCTTTCCAATTTGTATCCCCTTAATCTCCTTATGTTGTCTTATTGCTCTGGCTAGAACTTCAAGTACTATATTGAATAAGTATGGGGAGAGCGGACAACCTTGCCTCATTCCTGATTTTAGTGGCATCGCTTTGAGTTTTTCTCCATTTAAGTTGATGTTGGATGTAGTCTTGAACACATTGGCATACGAGATCACTTCCTACATATAACACCAGTAGCACAGACACTGAGAGAAACAATCAATCAATGGGACCTCTTGAAACTGAGAAGCTTTTGTAGAGCAAAGGATACGGTCAACAAGGCAAAACGATAACCTACAGAATGAAAAAATGTCTTCACCTACCCCACATCTGACAGAGGACTGATATCCAGAATATATAAAGAACTCAAGAAATTAGACATCAAAATGCCCAACAGTCCTATTAAAAATGGGCTATAGAACTAAACAGAGAATTCTCAATAGACGAAACTCAAATGGCTGAAAGACATTTAAGGAATTGCTCAACATCCCTAATTATCAGAGAAATGCAAATCAAAACGACTCTGAGATACCAGCTTATGCCTGTCAGAATGGCTAAGATCAAAAACACTGAAGACACTGTATGCTGGAGAGGATGTGGAGGTAGGGGAACTCTTCTCTATTGCTGGTGGGAATGCAAGCTTGTACAACCATTTTGGAAATCAATATGGCGCTTTCTTAGAAAATTGGGAATCAACCTCTCCCAAGATCCAGCTGTACCATTCTTGGCATATACCCAAGGAATGCTCAATTATACCACAAGGGCACTTGCTCAGCTGTGTTTATATCAGCATTGTTTGTAATAGCCAGAACCTGGAAACAACCTAGATGCCCTTCAACTGAATAATGGATAAATAAAATGTGGTACATATACACAATGGAATACTACTCAGCAGAGAAAAACAATGACATCATGAGGTTTGCAGGCAAATGGATGGATATAGAAAAAAATCATCCTGAGTGAGGTAACCCAGACTCAGAAAGACAAACATGGTATGTACTCACTCACAGAAGGATACTAGATGTAAAACAAAGATGACTAGACTGCTACTCACATCACCAGGGAGGATACCTAGAAAACAGGACCCCAAGAAAGACACAAGGATCGCCCAATGACTGAGAAATGGATGAGATCCACATGAACAGCCTGGACGTGAGTGGGAGTATTGGAGGGTGAGGGTCGAGGGAAAGAGAGCTTGGGGGAGGGGGAGATCCCAGCTGGATCAAGAACAGAGAGGGAGAACAAGGAATAGTAGACCATGGTAAATGAAGACCACATGAGAAAAGGAAGAAACAAAGTGCTAGAGAGGCCCACAGAAATCCACAATGATGCCCCCACAATAGACTGCTGGCAATGGTCTAGAGACAGCCCGAACTGACCTACTCAGGTGATAGGATGGCCAAACACCCTAACTGTCATGCTAGAAACCCTATTCAATGACTGAGGGAACCGGATGCAGAGATCCATGGCCAGGCCCCAGGTAGAGCTCCAGAAGTCCATTTGGCGCGAAAGAGGAGGTTTTATATGAGCGAGAATTGTTGAAACCAAGGTTGGATAAAGCACAGGGACAAATAGCCAAACAAATGGAAACACATGAACTATGAACCAATAGCTGAGGAGCCCCCAAGTGGATCAGGCCTTCTGAATAAGTGAGACACTTGATTGGCTTGATCTGTTTGGGAGGCATCCAGGCAGTGGGACCGGGTCCTGTACTCAGTGCATGAGTTGGCTGTTTGAAACCTGGGGCTTATACAGGGACACTTGGCTCAGCCTGGGAGGAGAGGACTGGACCTGCCTGGACTGAATCTACCAGGTTGAACTCAATCCTCAGGGGAGTCTTTGCCCTGGAGGAGATGGGAATGGGGAGTAGGCTTGGTGGAAGGTGGGTCTGGCGGGAGGAGGGAGAACAAGGGAATCCATGGCTGATATGTAAAATTAAATTAAATTATAAAATAAAAAAAAGAATATCCTTGTTTGTTCCAGTGCTTATTTGTGGTCATACATGAATTCTGACTAATTTTAGCATCCCCAATTTAAAAGAGGATTCCAAGCAAGAACTCTGTGTATGGCCATAACATTCTTGCAATAATTCTGTTAATAGTAATCACGGAGAATCTAACTGGAGAATTTTCTGGACACACACACACACACACACACAAAAAAAAAAAAAAAAAAAAAAAGGGTGGTTCTACTGTCAAGAAACACTTATGAAAAATGTCTGACCAGAGCCCAGAAATCTCTAAGAGAACTGTAGTCAAGGGAATCAAAGCCCCTGCTTAATTGAAATGCAATGTAGCTTCCAAGTTTAAAAGATAAACAAACAAAACTATCTTACATGGTTTGGTTCATGACTTCAACCATCAGGTCCTCGAGATAAATCCACTTTCATGGGAAATTGGAGTGACTGTGCTGTGTGGTTAATTTTTCATTTTAAATTTTTGCTTGTTGGTGAAGCAAAACTCAAACATAAGTGAATAAATCCACCAATAAAAAAATCCATAGAAAATTATTCCACTGTATTTGCGGTTTTGTGGTCAGGCAGCAAGCATTTGCACTCCCTTTGCCCAGGCCCCCTTCCCTTCTCATAGAATGTCCAAGTGACTTCTCATTCTACGAGGAATTCTAAAATGTAGAGAAAATGCCCCCAGTCTTCCATCCTAGAGATAGAGTAACATAACAGAAGGTACAATGTACCACTGTCTGTAGTTCCTCCTCCAGGGGATCTGGAATCTTCACAGACATGCATGCAGGCAAAAGATGTATGCACACAAAATTAAAAATAAATTAAAGAAAAGCATAAACATAGGAAATACTTTAAAAAAAAAAGAATAAAGGCCATCAGCTATGCCCAGATTGTGGCTTTACTATTGTTGAGGTAAGTAAATCTCATCATTTCATTCTTCAATAGGTGAATAATGCAATATTTTATCTATAAGGTAGATGTCAATATAAAGATGAATAACAAATAAGTAGCATTTACTGAACATTTACAACAGTACAACTCAAGCCTGAACACTTTGCTTTTATATGGAGAATAGTCATCTTCAATAGGCACAACCCTTATATACAACATTGTTTACTATTCTCCTACAAAGAATTGTAAAGTAAGAACTCATTATCAACCATCAAAAAAGCAAAACAAAGTATTTCTTAATATTTAGCATAATCCTGATTGACAACATAAGAGATAAGACTATTGTGTAAAGATTAAGTAAAAAACACAAAATTGGATGGAAAATAAAATGTATTTTAAACATGATGTCCAAAAGTTACATGTGGGGGACCACAGAGGCCCCTAGTAAGGCCTTACTCAAGGTCAGAAAGTCTGAGCTTGCTTTGCCCAGCAAGGCTTCCTAATAGGATGATTTGGCCAAAGACAGGGTTACCCGGTGTTTTGAAGGCTCTACACTAGTTGGTCCTTTATACCTTGACCTTGAAAGGGGAGATCTTTTGCCCCTCCTCTTGCTAATGTATTAAAAAGCCCATCACGAATAAACTCGAGGTGACTAGGTATTGACATAGGGCCCTCCTGAAGCTATCCTCTCTGCCTCTGTCTATATTTCTTCTTATTATTTCTCAATTTCTCCTTCCTCCCTCCAAGAACCATTCAACAGGTCGAGGCTGGTCCCCAACACTACCGCATACTACTATAGTTTTAAATAGCAAGACACATTAGTATTAATGGTATCTGTTAATTCATTATTGATACAGATCATAAAAATATCAAAATCAAATTTAACACTGTCTCAAAATGATAATAGCTACTCTCAATCTTGCTATTTTGATATTTTAAGTAAGCATATCATTTATATGAATTTTAGTTGACATTTGACTGCATTTACTGTACTTCTCTTGGAAGTATGTGATCCTTTCATTCATAATGTTTTAAAGCATTATCCAGGTCAATAATACTTAGGCCTAAACAGGTGGCTAAAATAGCTCAAGTCACTGCAATCATAGGGTTTCTGAAGCGGTACTATCCCTTTAGTTTATACCATGCACAAACACTAGAAATCTCACATGCCAAAAATATTATGTATTTTTCTCCATTCATAATTTTAGTGGTAATTCACACATATCTTCAACTGTATCCTTACTAATTCAAAGAAACAAATCCATGCATATGTTGTATACATGCACTTCACAGTTCATTCCTTACATCAGTGTGCAAATGCTATGCTTAAGGAAAGAAATTTCTGAGGGTGACAAATAAAATAGATGTTATTTTAATTGCTTTCATTCTGTTACTCTCAGAGATTTTTTTTCCATTTTAAAGAATTTGATGTTCTTATCGTGTTTGGTTACCAGCTGTACTGAGTCAGTACTCGAACATTGTTGAAGCATTAATGTCCAATAATGCTAAATTAAAGCTGAAGATCTAAGTTCTCAGATTCTATGAGCTGATTGACTGTCAGCTGCTGGTACTGACTGCTGGCCTAGCACCTCACTGATTTTTTGATTTAAGTATGTTTCTGGGAGGATGAGAGAAAATGTCCATGTTTTGAAATTCTAATTCCTTATGTGACAATATCTTAGAAATAATTAGGTCACTGAATGAGTCCCCATTAATGAGAGAAGTGTCCATGAGCAGCTGGGCCGGTTGGCCTTTGTATGCTCTTAACAGAAGATGGAATGTTTATTGGGGGCCAAAGTAGAGCAGTGTTCATTTGCTTTCCCATGAGGACAGTCCTCTCCTTGGGAAAGAAATAGCTCAGAGAACACAATGGCACTCCTGATCCAGAGAACAGAGCATAAAGAGTGACAATAAGATTTCATAAGACTCTTACTGAAGCTACAATGAAATGAGGGGCAAGGAGTTAAGGCAGCAGATACAGACTATATGACAACTTCTTCATGAAGATGTGTATGCCTCAAATCTTTAAGAAAGGTACTTCTCTTCAGTAAATGTGGAGCAGAGAAATCATGACTCTTCATCAGTGAAATATGTCTGTAGCAGGCATCCTTTGACAAATGCAAATAGGTTTGATAAAGACATCAAAATCAGTGAATTAAAGAACTGAAGCCTTAAATTATTCTTTATCAATACTAAATTGTGAGTTAAATATAGGAGTAAAAGAATCAATGATCAGAGAAGCAGGAAGCAACCAACAGTTGCCTCCTACCTCTTCTATTCCTCCATCCAAAAGGGACAAGATCCTCTCTCAGCCCCACTTACCACTTCTTTCTCCTCTCAATCTACAGTCCTCCAAACCTCTATGGTTGGCTATTGTCTAGCTCTGCCCTCTGACTCCAAGCAAGCTTTACTTGTCAGAATACAATCAAAATATCACGTAATACTTCCCCCTTTTTGTTTAAATAAAACGTGAAGGTTTTAGCCAACATAGTAAAAACTGCATATAATAAGTACAATAACTATGTACAAATATATACGGGCAATAATTACATTAACAATACCTAGTCCATTTGCATTTGACCAATTCAGAAAGAAATATTCCATTATCTATCTTATCTTGGTGAGTCAAAAGTGTTGTACTTAATTCACTTTCTATCCTAATTTGCATTATCAACCAAAAACTATCTTTTTATGTCTCTTGAACTTATGTGCTTTACACATATTTTATAAGTTTCTTTCCTGAATTTGGTAACAAGAAAACTATAACTACAACTATCTAGTCTTCAACTCCATCAGAACTTGGTGATATAAGATTACCTGAGTAAACAGGAATTACAGAGCAAACAACTTCCAAAACCAAGAAATAAGAGAAACAACTGGCTGCCTGAACATTCATCCAGGGATCCTCTGTAATATTGAGGCATCCATCTTCAGCCTTAAAGCCTAGAATATCTGATAGGCTTTTCAGGGAAGTAGGATTTTGATTTCGGCAAAGTTTGGCAGTCGCCTCCTTTTGTGTCCTGTTTGTCCAATTTGGACAGCATATTGTCAGCATTCAAGGCAAGGGCAATTTCCTGCCCAGTGTCTACCTTTTGTCATAAAGAAAGTAAACTACACATGGAGTTTCTTTGATACCCATCATCTTCTCTGAAATAGATTGGTACTGCCGGGAGCAGACATGTCTCATTGTCATAAAAAAAGAAAATTTATGTTATTGAAACATCTTTAATGCTATATTCTGTAGATCTCTAAAGTTTTTGAAGACCACCTATCTATCTAAAATATATCTTTTTGACCTTGAAAACATACCTAACATGACTACAAGTTTGATTATAATATGTGACTAACTACTAACCTGCATTTCTTTATTATCCTAAATAGTTTGTAATAATAACTTTCAAGGACTAGAAATTTATACTACATTGTCAAATAAGCTATACAGCTACAATACCTTGATCAAGAGTAAAAACATATAGAGTATATCTTACAAAAATAACCTTAAAATTGTATCAATATAAAAAATCTTAAACAAGAGTAGAAACACACATATGTATAACAAAAATAACCTCAAATTTATATCAATATACAATACCAATGTAAAATATTTAAGACTAATAGCTGCTTTTTTGGTTTAAAATTTGATTCAATGATTTACCCTTTTATCCTATCATTTCTATATCCTCCCTTAACAAGTATGCTTGAGTTTAGAGAAGGAAAGAGCCACAGTCCAACTTCAAAGTCAGCTTTTATATTTCATTGAACTGGGATTATTAAAAATTTGCATTATATGTCTGTAGAGAAAAGCAGAAAAAAATTGGGAATATTTATGAAATGTTGTCTTGTAAATGTGATATACCAATAGGCCAATTTGCTCTTTTCTTGCGACATTTTTTTCTGGATGATTCGTCCTTTTCCTTCAGATGTCTCATTTGTCCAGTGTTTTTCAAATTCGTTAGTTGGATGGATGCCTTCATTTTCCCACAAAGACAAAAAAATTTCCCTGACCCAACCCTAACTTTGAAGAGTTTCCTTTTTGACAGGTTATTTCTGATCAAAGGAAACACGTTTGTTAGTCTTGTAAGTTAGTTTGTAATCCATTCATCCTATGGGTGCTGATCTTGTCTTTAAAAGTCTGATCACCATTTGCATTCTGAATTGGCATTTTCAAAAGCCAAAGATTCAGTTAATATTTGTCTAACTTCTGGATCTGGTATCATTCTATTTGCAGCTAAAGTCAATCATTGTGAAAAATCAGTGGAGATTTCTTTTGGGACCTCTATAACTTTATATGGCTCAGTTTTCTTTCCTACTTATTCAACTCTGTCCGAAACATTCGAAGCTGTATACAGCATAGAGCCAAGGTGTGATCATCATATATAGATTATCATTGTATATCAGCATAATCTCCCTCTCTAAGAAGTTGCTCTTGGGAAATTTCAATACCTCTAGCCTTATTTCATTGTTCAATGGTCCTAGCCTCATCTTTCCAATAAGTCTTCCAGTGTAATTGAGGACCAGGTTCCAATACTGCTGTAACCAATTCTTCCCAGTCTTCTGGGATAATTCTGTTACTAGTTGACCATGAATTTAACATCTGCCTCACAAAAGATGAATGCAAACCATATGACTATTGTTTCCTTAAATCTCCCCAAATCTAACATTTCCACAGAAATCCAGTCAGCTCTTACATAGCCTTGGGGATTCCAGTCATTTGGCAGTTTTTCCTTTATGGTGATTGGATAAATTAAGGTTTGTTTTTTGATAATTTTGGGCTGTTTCTTTCTAATTCCATAATGTAATGTAGTGGTGAGGTTGGCACTCTGTTAAATTCCTCAGTCTTTGTATGAGTATCTCTATTTTCTGTTTTAGTAAGTTTTTCTAATGCTTCTAACTTATCAGTCAAAATTGCATTATTTTCTTTAGTAATTAGTTGTAGGCTTGCATATTATCAGTCAATTTTTCATATTTGGCATTGATATCAACCAGAATATTTTAGGGATAAAGCACAAATTACCAAACTGATAATAATTATAATTTACTGTATGTAAACCACAGCTAAGTTAATTATCCCTTCATTTAATTATTCCATTTTTGAACCATCCATTGTGGAATGATACAGAGACATAACTCCCTTCATCATAAAAATGTTTCCCACTTTTTTAACATGGGAAAAACGTTCTCTCTCTCTCTCCCTCCCTCTCTCTCTCTCTCTCTCTCTCTCTCTCTCTCTCTCTCTCTCTCAAACAATTCCTCTGTTTAAAAAGTCTCAGCTGTAGGGCTGGAGAGATGGCTCAGAGGTTAAGAGCACCAACTGCTCTTCTAGAGGTCCTGAGTTCAATTCCCAGCACCTACATGGTGGCTCACAACCATCCGTAATGAGATCTGGCACCCTCTTCTATATACATAATAAATAAATAAATTAAAAAAAAAATAAAAAGTCTCAGTTGTCTCACCAAAACTGCTGACAATGACAGTGAATTGTGAGGCTTACTGTCACTGTGTATCACATCTGGGTGGAGAATACAGGTGGTGCACAGCCTGACTAAGGACAGCTGCTGATGACCACCTGTCAGAAGCCTGAGGATGGGGTCCAGTGGAAGCCCACAACCCACGGGGAAAAGGAGCCAGAGCCAGCTGTCTAAATGGCTGACAAGGGGGAAATGTGTGAAAGCAGCAAGTGTGATGGGAGGTAACTGAAAGCAGAGAGCTGCATGAAGGCAGAGCTGGCTGGTGATGGGGGTGAGGGGGGCTAACTCCTGAGGCTTTAGAGCCCAGGCACCTGTGGAGTTTGGGGTTCGTGGAAAGTGCTGTAGAGAGGCTGCAACAGGAAATTCCCAGACTCACTCATAGGGCTTAGGGTAGAAAGGGAAAGCCAGCCAGTGGTGCAATGACTCTTGTGGGTGCAGCTACTATGTACAGCTCCGGCAGGTGCCGGTGGCTGCAAAGCCATGGGCTAGCAGCTATTTCATGAATTCATGCCCCAAAAGTTGGACTCCAGAAAATCAGCCACCAGTTGATTCCTTCCTCTTCTTCTTTCCTCCATCCAAAATGGCTGAGATCCTCTCTCAGCTGCATCTTACCACTTCCTATCTCCTCTCTTGTCTACAGTCCTCCAAACATCTATGGTCAACTTGTGGCTAGCTCCACCTTCTGATACTAAGGAAGGTTTATTTGTCAGACCACAATCAAAATATCATACAACAAAGAAGATTTCCTGTAAGGAATAAAAATGTCATTGTTTTAAGTAAGGGCTAGTGTCACCTTAGTTTGAAGTAGGGTTAGATTTTCCATCTCTGGGGATTACAAATACCTCCATGAAAAGTTCATGCATGTCATTGCTGTTTTGTGAGCTTAGCTGATATTAGTGAGTTTAAATGTGTGGAGTTTGTGTTTATGTATAATCCATGTTGTATATTTACACTCAGAAATGTGTGTCCAATTATGTATTATATTGTTTTATAATACTAGATAAATCAATTTCAGGATTATTTAAAAATAATTACTAAAATAGACATGAGCTGGGTTTTTGGAGCTCATTACCTGTGGTGGGAAGCCTTGATCAGTCTAAAGCAGGGGGAGGGGCTTGGTCCTGCCTTAACTGAATGTACCAGGCTTTGCTGACTCCCCATGGGAGACTTTACCCGTTTGGAGGAGGGAATAGGGAGGGTTGGAGGGGGTGTGGGGGCAAAACAAAAACAACATTCAACATCCGTAGTCATCAGATAGATATGCAGGGGTTCTTAGTGTTCTATTGCTGTGAAGAGATACCAGGAACAAGGCCACTTTTGTAAAAGAAATCATTTAATTGGGGGTTTGCTTGTACTTTTAGAGGATTAGTCTGTGATCATCATGGAGGTTGACATGGAGGCTTGCAAGACAAGTGTGGTGCTGGAGAAGAAGTTGAAAACTATATCCTGACCCACACAGAGGCAGGCAGAGTGAGAGAGTAGAACAGGTGAGGGCTTTGGAGTTTTAAAAGTGACACATTTTCTCCAACAAAGCAACCCCTAATCTTTCCAAGCATTTCACCATCTGGGGACCAAGTATCCAAAAGCATGAGGGGCCTGTTAGGGCTGTTCTCATTCAAACCATCACATTAGATAACTACAGATCAAGTTTCTATTCTTCCTTACTTTTGTTAAAGGTATAATAGAACACACACTTGGGTGGGATATGAATTCTACATTTCAAACATTGCATCTTAGGTCATTAAAACCACTGCTATAATTTTAATGTCCAAAATTTAGTTGCCCAATATGTAGTCAGGTTCAAAATAAAAGGTTCATTTAGAAAGCCAATTTTATAAAGATAATTAATAATTTAGAAATATGGTAATTTTGTTAAAGTTTGACATTTTTAGAAAAACCCTGCATTTGTATATCCCAAACTGGAAATTAGATTATTGTGGTATATATCTTATCAACCAATTTATTAATTAATTAAACTCTTATTATAGTGCCAATATTGCATGATTAAATATTGAAATCAACGTAAGGAAACTTTTAGAGATGTCTCTCAAATGGAAGAAAGAGTGAGGAAGAGTCTTTCATTTTGATATTTACCTCCACCTCCCAATTAGAAGGCTCTAGCTGAGTATAATGGGAAGCTGTTGACTAGAGAACCACAGCCTGTAGGTATCAGTTAATTAATAGTACATCTTGAGAGGTATAGCCAACAAAGTGAGTCATTTAACCATACATCTTAAATCCACAGCCAACAGGAATTAGTCAGTTAATGGTATATCCTGGGACATACAGCTAGCAAATCAGTTACTCTGTGTTACATTTTGGAAACCCATAGCAAACAGATGTCAGTAATATTCAGAAGAGCAGGCATGAACATGAAATGGTCTTAAGAGGAAATGGTCAACACTGAAAACAAGTGACAAATATCTTAGCCTATTTCTTATTGAAAATCAGTTTGTTCCTATTTCAAGCAAAATATTAGCTATAAAATAGGAATATAGATACATCTGTCCTCAGAGATGGTGTTATGTATTTTTGCAATTTTTTAATATTAAAATAATTTAAATAAAATGACTCATTGCCTTAGGACCTTACACAGTTTAAAAAGTGTCACCTTAATGGGTGAGAAATTTGAAGGTAGAATCTGTGACTTATCTTCCAATTAAGTATGCTATGTCCTATTCATCATAGCTTCTTTCAAAGTTCTAAGATAGTTCTTGCTTACATTATAATAATACAGACCCTATGGCAACATTACAAGAGAACCACAAACCCGATCCCAAATCTATACTACATATAATGCATACCAATGGCACATAATGTTAGCTACCCATTCTGAAGTGCTTGTCAATGATATTTCTGCTGAACCATTCTTCTTGCTATGCTCTATTTGCAAAAATCTAATGACCAGTTATCTTTTGGGTGTTTTCTTTTTATTTATCAGCTGGAATGAGTGAATATAATTTTAATTGTAACATTTAGTAAACTCCACTGAACCCAAATGAAATCCTAGTTAACTAAAGGGAAGAAAAAGACCTCTGCTGAAACAGTCTAATGGCTTCAGTTTTTGTAAGACAATATCAGAATCAGAAATTATTTAGAAAATAAAAATAGAACAAAAATAGAGTTGTAGATCCTAAGCCTGAGCCCACCACAGTGCAGGATCAGATGGACAGACTTTTGCTGACTGAAACCACTCCTGAGCCCAGAAGATGTACTGGGATTCTAGACTGCATTGTCATACTTCCATCAGTATAAGATCCAGCAGAACACAGATGCTTTACCAGTAATGTAGGACCTACCAATACACACTTAGCAAACTTTTAAAGTGTGTGCTTCTAGTGCTTTATCCAAGAAAGAATCTTTATTGGCTCTCAAAGCTCCCATCATTTGATCATGATTCAAATCAGGCTGCTCTTGCCCATTATTGGTTAAGTCTATGACTGTCTAATATTGGTTAGCAACACCTCAGGCCAAATACAATCTCCTTCCCTACCATCAAAACAAGGCCTTTTAAACTGAAAATGCGAGGAGGCTAACACATATACTTATTATAACTCCTTTGCAGAAAACCTACTTGAATAATATTAGCAACTTTGAGTCAAATACTTCAAAAAGATATATTAGAGCTGGGAAGTATTTTCTTCACTAGCATAGGTTGTGGTGTGGCTGTAGTTCCAGGAGCAGAACTGGATTCTGTAGCATCCCTACAGTGTGGGAGGCTGACAGCCGCTGATGTACTGAACTCTGCTGTGATTTGAGGAGTCAGAACAAACAGGTTAGCCTGGTTCATTCAGCTCCTCCAATGGTGATTTGCTATACAGAAGACTCAGCACATTTTCTTCAGTTTAAATCTTGAGCATAAAATTTCATTGAAGGGATAGCCTAGCAGACTTTTTGATGCCCATGAGATGGTTTATGTGTTCAGGTTAATTTCAAGAGCAGAAGAACACATTAACTTTGTAGTTAGGAATCCACAAATGTTGGACACTCAGTCATAAAACAACTTAAATAAATCCTGAGTTTTGGTGCATGAAGGCTAGGGGAAACAGCTTTTTGTAGTTCATGGGGTTTTGATAAGTCATTCAGGTTCTAGAGTATTAAACAAAAATGAAACAAACAAACAAAAGCCTCAGTGGGTTTTTTGCTGATAATTCTTAAATCATCAGGTTCAAATTAGAATGAGCCATGAAACTTGGCCATCCAAATGGTGTTGTACTTTCTCCCATTTCTTTCCTGGAGACTTACAGGACTGAAATTTAGGAAGTACAGAAATTCAGCTGCTCCACAGCTTGTATTACTCTGACCCTTTGCCACACTGTTTAAGGTAGAGAAAAGTTTTTCCCAAATCCTTTAGCTGTAGTCACGGCATTGTTTATTCTTACAAAATGTGTGCTGAAATTACATCTCCGGTATGACTCTGTTTGATCATGAGGGTCCTATCTCCATAAGTGGATTAATGCTGGAGAAACTGTGGACAAAACTTCCTGAAAAGCTTTGTCTAACTGTGAACAAAAATTCCTGGGAAGAGTCTATATCTTCAGAGACTGATGGACCCACTGGAATTTCAGTACTGTGAGGGAATGGAATTTCATGGGTTCGGAGGCTAATTACTTTGTCCTCGGCTAGCTTTAGCTTTCCTGAACAGCCATTCCTTGGCCCACTCTGTATCTGCACTTACACCTTGTGATAATAAATAAAAACCTATTAGAAGCAATTTACTCAGAACTATCATCTAATGATAAAAAATAAAAAGCTCTTGGATGCTATTAACTTAGCAGAACACTAGCTTCCACCAATCAAAGAGCTAAGAATGCCATCAGATAGCATCTTGGGTCTATAGAAAAGCTTCCTCCATCTTAATATATCTGATCTCTGATAAACCCACCAACATTTTTGAAACTTGCCTTGACTTATGACTTCCTTTGTTCTATAAAACTGTAAAATCTCTGTTAAGCTGATTCCACATTGGAACATGAAATTTGGGGTAAACTAAATCCATATTCCCAGATCATTAGTAATTACAATGGCTTCAGAATAAACCATCTCTTATTCTTTTTAAGATGAGACCTGTGGATTTTTTGGTTTTGCTGTTGTTGTTTTGGGACAAGAATTTCTCTGTGTAGCTTTGGAGCCTGTCCTGGAATTCACTCTGTAGACAAGGCTGGCCTCGAACTCAGAGATCCTCTTGTCTCTGCCTCCAGAGTGCTTCGATTAAAGGCATGTGCCACCACATCCAGTAGAGACCTGTGGTTTTTATATTGATAATAGAATTATGGTTTTGTTCTTATCTATTGTTCAGCTATGGGAGGAATAGAGGTGTTCCTTTGCCATCATGGAAGAAAAAACATTGTTACCAAATGTTGAACCTACGATTGTCTTGACTTTGGGCTTCCCAATTTCCTAGAATTTGAAAATAAGTATCTAGCTGAGCACTGGTGGTGCACTCCTTTAATCCTAGAACTCAGCAGGCAGAGCCACATGGATCTCTGTGAGTTCGAGGCCAACCTGTTCTACAGAGCGAGATCCAGGACAGGCACCCAAACTACACAGAGAAATCCTGTCATGAAAAAAATAAAACAAAACAAAAAAATGAAAATAAGTACCTCCCTTTTATAAATGCATGCCTCCACACAGGTATTCTGCCATTGTATCATCAGATGATCTACAAAGCCATTTGACAGCGTGTGTCCACATTAGAATTGATCACAAGAAAAAACTGTAAGTGATATGAGTAACAAGAGCCATTTCATTCAGAAGGACATCTTGTATTGAGGTGACAAATTACAGTGGTAAAAAAAAATAGTTGGTTCCAGTTTGTCTTCATTGTGCATTGAAAGAAAGAAAGATAAAGGAATTATAGTAGAGTAACTTTTGTCTTCACCATTTGATATTCCATATCTAGTTTCCCATTTTCTCTGCTGCACTAATGTTCTAAAGCAACTACTTAGACAAATCCATTAGTTATCATCCAGCATCCTTTGCTGCCATACTAGGATAACCAGAGGGCTGGTATATGAACCTCTTTTCATCCTTTATTCTCTTGTGGATCTTTCCTGCTCCAGCTTTTAAGCAGAATGCAAAGTCCTATTTCCATGCTAGTTCTTATTTAAAAATACTCATAGTAATTTGGCTGCCCTGACTACATTTAACTAATGTCACTGATCCATCTTCAAGAAATATCAATTTTCTTTAGGCCTCATCCAAATAAGCCCTCTTCATCATTTAAGATACCCATAGCATTTTGTGGACTATATAAGGTCAGTCTTAGGAAAATTTCTTGATTAACTAAGGTCAAATCTATATTTACAAAACTCTAGGGACTTGATGGTCACAACTCATTTTATGAATAATAAATAAAGTATCAAGGAACATGAGTTGAAATCTTGCTGGATTTCCATAAATGAATTCGAGATTGTCCTAGGTTGATAAATGGGGAATGGTTTGCCCTCTTTGCTTCATTGGTTGATTAAATCACAAACTCAGTCTTTATTCACATGGAAGTTAGAGATAGATAATTCATTAGCTCATTCATTAATTATATCCACTGAAGGGGGCAAAAGAATCTCCCTTAATAATTATAGTGATAAATACTTTGATTAGTGTCAATACCCATGGAAAGTTCTTTAATAACTCTTGCTGCCAAGAGGATCCTGAAACTACATGACAACTTAATACAATGTGATATCTCAGAAGGATATTGGAGGAGAATATAATACCAGATAAAACCTTAGGAAACCTTATGAATTATGGACTTCTGATCATAGTAATGTGTCAGTATTAACTCCCCAGCTTGGAAAAACATAAAATATCAGTGTAAGGAAAAATTAATGTGAAATATGAACACTCAGCACTCACCTGTCAAATTTCTATAAATCTAAAATTATTACAAACTTTAATTTGTATTTAAAAAACAAATATTCTACTTTCTTTTTATTAAGCTTTTGAAATAAATATGGAAGGTGACATCCATAACAAAGACTTCATACTTATAACCATGAGATTTGATCAGGCAGAAGGAACTTTTTTAAATACTAAATTTGTAATAATTATTTAATTCTTAATAAGCTAATCAAAACTATAAGAAGCAATAGACACTGTTATATAGAATACAACAAGCATGTGGTGAGACAATGCTGAGATGAAGCTGGCTCTGAGGAGAGTGAGTTACATATATGGATCAGAATTTGTGGACAACTCTTCAGAGTCCACCAACGAGAGCACAAAGAAGTAAATAAAAGGCTCAGGCTAACAATCAATTGTCTTTATTCATCCATTAAAGGTACTTAGGTCTATTCTTTTACTTTTGCTTTATTCTCCATTTATCCTCAATTGTGCTTCTTCTCTTATTTTTGTAGTGTTGAATATCAAATCCAAGGCTTTATGATTATTAGGTAAGAGTTCTAACACTGAGTTCCATCCACAGCCTAGAAAATTAATTTTGATGGTGTCATGTCACCATACTGGAATTAGTTCATCTACTCAAGGATTCTTTAATGAAATTCTATGAATTATTTCTGAAAATATCATGAAATGTCATCAAACCCATTATCCTGGTATATTTAAAGTGTCAATCAAACACACCATTAAGTTATTTTCAATGTCAATATTATCTTTAAATATTTCATTATCTATTGAGTTCTTACTGTGGAAAATATGAGTCCCTGAGTAACAGTGTGAGAACTGACAAGGATAAGTGAGGTTCATCTTGAGTCTACCCATAGGGAGCTATTGATGCCATAAACACGTGGTATACATGTAGCAGTTGCACAGAATCATCCATGCAAACTATACTTGCCAGGCTGGGTACTGCTGCATGACACCTATGTCTGCAAAGTCTTCTAATCATTCTTTTAGCTTCTGAAGCCAATGGAAATCATAAAAAAGCACCAAAGAGTCTTGGAAATGACATTTGGCTATGTTTTGATTGTCTTATATCACAAAGACACTAATACTTTATAAACTTAAAATTGATATTAGTTCTGAGGATACATTCAACTAGCCTTGCCTGCCATGATTCTTTTGAAAGAACAACTGAAATATCCAAAACTTACTCTATATCATGTCATATCAAAGAGCATTGCCTCTGGCCAGGAGCCCTATTCATAATAAAAAGAAGAACCTGTCATTGAGAAATAGCTATTGTATCAGCTATCACATGCTCTGTAAGCCTAAATTGCTATCTAATAGCACGAGACATACATTCTTAACATATGAACACAATGTGATATTTATTCTGTAGTCAAAGAAATCAACTGGTGAAAGTGTAAGAGATGTCACTGTTATATTTTTTCTACAAATCTCTTTCTAAGCTCCCATTCTTGCATCAGGAGAGTATAAAAACTTTTACATTAATGTAGAATGTGAAGCTGGCTGACCATAACGGTTCCACTAAATTATGAACCAATAGAAAAGTAACAGCCAGCATTGACTATGGTAATTAAAGTGGATAATCAAGAGAACACAAGGGGGTGTTGATACGGTTCAGTAGGTAAGGGAGCTTACCAAACAAATATGATGGCTTTCATTCAAATCATAAGCATCCTAATAAAAATCTGTGCATGACTACACCAGCATCTCTAATTATAGCGCTGTGGAAGGCACAGAGAGGAGGGATCCTGGGCTTGCAGAATGAAAGCCATGCTCCATGGTCCATGAGAGACCCTGTCTCAAAGAAATAAGGTAGCATCTGATGGAACAGAACCCCCTATGTCCTCCGTTGGCATCTGTACCCACATATATATGTGTACATATACCACATACACATGTACATAGCACATACACACATATGTGCACATACACAAAAAAGGAGGAAATAAGATTATCATTAAAAGGGACAAAGAAGCTAATGCATGTAACCTATTC